>NC_135375.1:40705203-41354489 GCF_049243985.1 Paroedura picta
CCCTCCTATATGAAGAAATGCTGTGGCAATGCTTAGCCTGGAGAACAGGAAGTTGAGGGGGGCATGATTATTCTGAATTTGGGGGTCTGTCATTTAGAGCAGCCATTCACAACCTTTTTTTGGCCACAACCCTTTTAGGAGTTCTCAGGTTCAAGGACCCCTTGCAGTAGGCTGGTCACCTGCACAATGAGCTAGACTAAGGAAGGGCTAAGCTAAGGGTGAACTAACTATACTCAACATACCTTGTCTTACTATACTCAACATACTCTAATCTCAAGAGCTGGGTTTGATTCCTGACTTCACCTCCATATGCAGCCAGCTGGGTTGCCAGATTCCAGGGAGGGGCCTTCAGGAAGATGAAAGAGAAAAACAGGATGAAAGAGAGAGAAATAAACAGATAAAGAAAGTGGGAAAGAGACATAGAAAGAGGGGGAGGGAAGGGAAGAGGGAAGGAAGGAAGGAAGACATCAGCTCTCCTGAAGAAAACAATTGCTTGGAGGGGCACTGGTCCTCCTACCCCCATCCTCATACAACAGTGTCTATATATGTCCCCACTATCTGCAACTTCCCATCCAACCCCACATCTCCAAAAGACCAGGCAGACAGGCAGGCCATGGGGGCAGGGGGTGGACTGCTACCATCCTACCCCCCACTTGTTTCGAAGGCTGGGTCAGAAAGGCTCCAGGGAGGTCTTCCTCTCCTTAATATTTCCCAAAGACTGGGCCAGGCAGAGAAGGCCTCAGGGGGGCTGCCTCCTTCCTCACCCTTCCTCCACATCTCCCAAAGGCCAGGCTGGGTGGACTAGGCTATGGGAGACTGCCTCTTTCCCACCCACCCCCACCTCTCCCAAAGGCCAGGCTACTCCAGGAAGACCATAGGACATGGGCTGCCTCCTTCCCACCCACCACACATCTCCCAAAGGCTGGGCCAGGCCAGGTAGAGAACGCTGAGGGGAGTGAGCTGACTCCTTCCTGCCCCCGCCCCCACATCTCGCAAAGGCTGGGTCAGACTGGGTAGGGAAATATCATGGGGGGGCTGCCTCCTTCTCACCCCCCCCACATCTCCCAAATGACAAGCTGGACAGGTAAGGCTGTGGGGGGGCTGCCTTCTTCCCATCCCCCCACATCTCCCAAGGGCAATGCTGGGTGAGGAAGGCTGCTAGATTCCACCAGCCCTTCAGAGGAGACAGAGGGTGGGGGGAAAGAGTGTTCCAATGGCCAGGTACAGGGCCATGGGGAGGTGCTGTGAGCCCATCCCCTCTACATCATTCCATCATTTTAAATACAGTTGAAGGAGGTGATGGAATAATTTAAGCTGAACACAATTGATGGGTCTGTTTCCCTTCCTATCAGGAAGCTATTTTATGACATAACAATAAGATCAGACAGAAGTATGTTTTAAAAGCTTCTTTCAGATATCTGCTGTATGGGAAAGAGGGAAAACTAAGGTTATTCTGTTTGGAAGAAGTGTCAATGAACTGACAGAATAAAAGGCCATGCTAGAAATCATCAATTTGTATAGATTCCATACTTCTTCAGATATTACTTTATAACAATAGGTCCCCCTAGTGGATAAAAATTGAAAGACTTTGCTGTCCTCGTTCTAAATTTATCTTTGCCAATCCACTATAGCAACCTTGATTGTTATATTCAAAGTTCTCTCCCACTCGTAAAAATGAATGCTTGAAGAGATTTAATTAAGCTTTGCATGCCACTTTAATAATGTAATGCATGACAGTCTATTTCTTCAATACTGAATTGCTTCATTAAGCAATCATGTCAGAAGTTCCAGCAATACAGACAGAAATACAGAAATGAAAATCTACCTGCTAAATACTTCATCACATTAACAACAAAATACTCATCCATCACAATAGTTTTCATGATGATTTGTATTACATTGCTCAAATAGGTAGCACTTGTGCAAAACAAATGCAAAGAAATAACTATACATGTCCTTGTATGGACATAATAGAAAGTATATGTATATATATTGTGCTAAAAAATAGTTCTCAAAATTGAGAGTAATGTCTAGAAGACTGAGAAGTTGGTTTCTTTCACTCTATAATTAATGGGTTGAATCCAGTGCAAAATTTCCTCTTGTACTACAGCTCTTGCTTAAGCAGAAATGCAAGAGAAAGACTGAAGTAGCCACTTGCGTAAAGTTGACCCTATTAGTATGTGCTGACTAGCACAGCATTTTGTGCAACTAGTTTCTGGGCTGTTTAATATAATGAGAGGGAAGTGCTAGGGGTAGCATAAGCAGAACTGTGCTAAGTCTGTTTATGTTCCTGCTTGCACATTGCTGGATTCAAGCCAGTGACTTGTGAAATCTTACCTAATCTTTCTGGTAAGGCCTAGGAGGAGGAGCTGGTCTCATGGTTTAAGCGCCACTCAGCGCCCAACACCCACTCAGGGTGGCTGTCTCACCCCTCCTCCTTGCCTGCCTGTCCAGTGGCCAGCCAATTGCCTTCCGTTCCCCATCCCTGACCACCCCCTCCTCCTTCTACTTCCCTCCTAGACTCAGAAGCTGCAGATCCCTGCTGTGTGAGAGCTACCCTTGCCGGTGAGTTCCATAACAGCTGCCTGCAGCCTTTCCAGGTCCTCATTTTATAAGGAAGACTGTAAGGAAATGATCCAGCCAACCCACACACTTGAAATTGGAATGTCCAACTTCTGAGACTGGATATCCTATAAGGCAGACACAGCCTAAACACAGGCATAGTGATGGCCACTACCACAGATAGCTTATAAAAGGGATTAGATTCATGTAGGACAGATGATCAGTGGCTACTAGATATTATGACTAAAGAAAACCTTCACATTCAGAGGCAGTAAACCTGAATATCAGGACTATGGGGCAACATTAGGGGAAGGCCTTGGCCTCTATACCCTGTTTATTGAACTTTCAGTGTACTTGGATGTACACCAAATTTAGATGGTCTGATCCAACAATGCTCTTATGTTTCTATTATTTACTAATGCAATTTCCCCAAGGAAAATACTTAAGGTTTTCTAAAAGTTAGCAGAAAGAAGTGTTTTCCCCCCTTATATTTTCTAAATAGATACTTCTGCCTTAAACTGTGGGGTATATTGATGAAAAATAAATAGCAGCAGAGGCAACCTCCAAGACAAATGTATTTGAGTAGATTAATAATATACTGTCAGAGCCTCGAGGATACAATATGCTTTCCCCATCTTTGATTTTCTCTTATAAATAGAATGGTATATTATAGCAGGATTATGCAATGCACAAATAGCTAATTATAATCTGTAGTTGTGGGATGCCTGTAACATAAATTTTCTTGTTGCATGTGGCATTCCAAATATGTCCCTCATCTACTTGGCGCATCCTTTTAATAAACTACAATAGATAAAATACATAAGCTGTTTTGTAGCTGAACTTGCTCACTAGATTAACCAACTGACTGAAAAGCAAGCCATTCTATCCTCCACATGGATTATTGAGGCTTCTCCTGACCTTCTGTTCATCTTTGATACTGCAGCAAAACTACCCA
The DNA here is from genome assembly GCF_049243985.1 of Paroedura picta. Lineage (NCBI taxonomy): Eukaryota > Metazoa > Chordata > Lepidosauria > Squamata > Gekkonidae > Paroedura > Paroedura picta. Next base: position 40,708,721 of record NC_135375.1, read on the forward strand.
ATTGGATTTGTACAGATTTCCCCTTGATATGATGTGGGGATGGAGGAAGATCTTGAAACACTGACCTCTCTTTTTTCTCTGAGAGGCCTTTTTCCTTTTGTTAACCAATGATGAAAACCTTCTGAATGTCCCCACAGACTTACTTCAGTGGCAATTATCTCCCAACAAGACCAGTAACAGAAATGATGTCTGGAAAGTTGTGCTGACGACAGCCACTATTTGATGAAACTCTTGACCTAATGGGGGAAAAGTAGAAAGAAAAAGCCTGTGTTGCCTTCTGAACTGGCTAATTGTGGTACAAGATAAATTCTGTTCACTTCTACACTGCTCTCTGTCTTATTTAAGCATTAAGGAAACCCTGCAACATCCCACGCAGTTAATGAAAGCAATAACAGCTTCTTGTAATTTGTAATCAAGGGCAGTAACTGCCCCTCTAAACTTTGTACATTCTTTCAGCATCATGAGAGTGCTAGCAAGAGTGTAAATGTCAAACAAAAGCTTTTTAAACAAGCAAGAGCATCTCACCAAGAAAATCCCCATAGGAATTCTGACAGAGCAGCACTCTCTCAAAGAGCTTGGTTTTCCCACTTTTTCTTCAAGCACCATGGCTTCAAAACAGTGTACTTAAGACATAAGCAGACCATGGCAACAATATCAACAGTTTCATTAAAGCAGACCAGATGCCATCAAGAGCTTGATATTTATCCCGTTTTGACTGGGCAGAGCATGCACAGTCAACACAGAGAGAACAATTTAGTTTGTAGGCCCAGAAACTTCAGGTCCTGAGACCCTAAGCTAGCAATGTTAAGTACATGGCAATGTCTTCAAAGAGCCTCTTGTGGCGCAGAGTGGTAAGGCAGCCGTCTGAAAGCTTTGCCCATAAGGCTGGGAGTTCAATCCCAGCAGTCGGCTCAAGGTTGACTCAGCCTTCCATCCTTCCGAGGTCGGTCAAATGAGTACCCAGCTTGCTGGGGGGTAAACGGTAATGACTGGGGAAGGCACTGGCAAACCACCCCGTATTGAGTCTGCCATGAAAAAGCTAGAGGGCGTCACCCCAAGGGTCAGACATGACTCGGTGCTTGCACAGGGGATACCTTTACCTAATGTGTTCAAAGATTCCCTTCCCTCCCTGCACTACTCTACCATCTGCATTATCTGATGATTGGGGGGATGGAAGTTGGGGGAGAAAGCCAAGACGACTCCCTCACTGCTTCTGCTATCAGATGCTTTAACCTCAGACTATAAACATCCAGATCTTGCAGAATTTCAGTGAGACACTAACACCTTTAGCAAATGCATATTAAATACAACATGCAAGTTAATAACTATAAGGAGTTTTATGGCATGGGCTATGCTCTTTGGAAAAATTAACTTCACAATATTTACATTTTCTGTTTTACTTGTCCTATATTAAAATCTTGAATCTGCTCGAAATAGCCTATAGCCGATCAATAAATTGAACTGAACTGAACTTCACAATCTACAGAAGTAGGGAGTACATTCTGTCCTTCTTTCACTCAAGCCATCTGTCTCCCACTATCAAGATAATGTGATGCAAATGCTGTTTTAAATGTTAGCTCTCCCATCACACTCCTTATTTTTTAGAAAAGGAGCTTCCAAAGGGCGTGATTGAGAGAAGCAGGAACAAAGTGGTTCTTTAACCCCCTTCCCTGCTCCAGATCACCATCTAGGTTTACATACATTGGGAGGGGGGGGAAGGATGTCATCTTGGGGAGAAATTTAAGTCCCCCTTCCTTCCCTATTTCAATATCAGTCCCCATACTAGGTGTGCTTTTCATCCCCACCACGCTGCCTGTTGCATGAAACCTGGGACATAAGAATAAGTAAAAGTTACTTGTTTCTCCATCTGATTTGACCACACAAAGCAGTTTCTCTAGTTTCTAAGGTTGATGGTAGCAGGGCCCTATATTATCCATGTGCAGAGCTGTTAGCATATCTAAACGCATTAAGATTAACTTGTTTGACTAAATGTCAAAATCACAGCTCTAAAACACACACCAGAACATCCACAAACCTGTGTTATTCTACCCTCATGTACTATTGGTGATGCAAAAAGGAAATATTGTCCAGAGGCTTCTGACAGCATTGACAGATCTAGAGTACTGGATAATAGGGTTGGGCTCTGCACCTATATGTGTGCACCGGCCGGCGCCTCCCCCCCCCCCCATGTGCAATGCGGCACTGGCTGCTTTGGGCACAAACGGCTACTTCAGACACCGAAGCGCCCAACCCTATAATCCTCCTGGAAATGGCATGTGCAGTGCATGAAACTGACACAGACAAGTTATAATTCTTTAAGGATACCATAAAATTATACCAGTTGAGAATGTATTTCATGCAGCTAACAAAATTGGAATCAAGATATTTACACTATATAAAACGTGAGCAGTGTGCACATGTGTGTTAGCTGCCATCAAGTTGCTTCTGATTTATGGCAACCACGTGAATTAATGACCTCCCAATCCTGTCATTCATAGCATTGCTCAAATCTTGCAAACTGATGGCCATGGCTTCCTTGACTGCATCAATCCATCTCATGTTGGGTCTTCTTTTCCTGCTGCATTCAGCTTTTCCTAGCATTATTGTCTTTTCCAGTGACTCTTTTTATAATGTGAACAAAGTAGGATAGCTTCAGTTTGGTCATTGTAGCTTCTAGAGAGAGTTCTAGAGTTTGCTTTGATCTGGAACCCACTGATGTGTCTTTTTGGCATTTCATGTTACCTAACAAACTCTCCTCCAACACATTTCAAATGAATTCACTTTCTTCATTGTCCAGCTTTTATACACATACATAGCAATGGGGAATGCCATAGTATGAATTATCTTGATCTTGGTCACCAGCACAATAACCTTACACTTAAGTATCTTTTCTATCTCCTTCATTGCTGTCCTTTATTTTTTTTTATTTAGATATAAGTCCCATAAAGGTAAATGAGTTTATCTGAAGTAAATCTGCAGCAGATTGAAGCATTGGTTCCCATCTCATTACCAATTTAGACACTAAAACATGCAATATGACAATGCTGGCTTATGTAGGTAATGTGAAATTAAAAATTAATACAGGAAATAAAAATTGAATGCACAGACTATATGCATATTTCATAAATACAAATTCTGTACATTATAGAGAACAGTTTTACATTAATTTGTATAGAACAGTGTTACCAACACCCACAAACTATTAAGAAATATTAATAATCACCACTAAAAGGAATCTCTGATTAATATAAGCACACAATAGAAACATCATGTAAATGGTTTAAAAATGGCATTTAAGCAGTTTTATGAGAATTACCATTTGAATTAAAGACTCCAACAAGGCTTATAAAATATAAAAAGACTTTATTAAAATGGATGTCCATTAAACTCTTATATAAAAACTAAGGCCACAGCTAATGCTAAAATAATATCAACTTTCAAAGGTTTTATACTATGATTTAAATTTCTTATACAAAGCTATCTTACAAATGATTACTCAAACGTAACACTGCTTATTCTAAAATTTAATGATACAAAATATTAACTTTAATACATATACTTTGTGTTTCTTTTGGTCCTTTGAGGAAAATTTTTTTTGCATGGCTCCTGGTACAGAAATTAACTAAAATGAAAAGGTGGCAGCTTCAATGCTGAAACCCGATAATCCTTTCTTTTTGTGCTAAGTTCAGTTCTGTTGTTACAATGTTAAACATCTCCAGTCATGATAGCAATAAACTCTTCCTGGTTGACTGTAAAAAAAAAAGACAACAATAAATTTACCATATATTTAATAATTTGTATATTCAATTAATGTCAGAGAAATCCTCTCTCAAGAAAAAATACTGAGGTAAATCCCAAAGTCCACCCAGCATCCTTTGAACAGAAGAGCTTGGTAAGTAACATTAAGAAAATTAAGATTATTATTATTTTGTATTTATTTAAATGCTTATCCCCCCTGCATACGGCTCTGGGTGGTATACCTTGGTCTTAATCAAGCAGCTCAATCTATAATGAAGTATTCTTACATATAAGACAGAACTGAAGATTGTAAGTAAAAATGAGCCATCATTATTTGCCAATTATTGCTACAAGAATGGATTGCTACAATCCTTCATCAGGCCTTCTGAATTTTATTTTACATTCTGTAGTACTATATATTTTTGATTAAAATGGTAGTTCTTAGCTTCTGAGTTCCATATTAACATTTCAATGATTTATACTGCTGATTCAAAATGGCAGTGAAACAAAAAATCATTTCCATTTAATAAACCACTGCTAACTATAAAACGAGAGAAGCGGCCACTACAATAATCAGGCACAACTTTATAACGTCAAAAAAATTAATATTATAATAGGAAAGAGTATAATTTTATTTACAGGTCAATAGGAAGTTTGCAGAACAGGCAGGTCCGTAAATCATAAATCAGTCACTTGTCTGAACAGGTTTCATCATAAAATTATCTCAAAGCAAGTTAATTCAATGTATTTCTTTTGTTCTTCTCAGATTCAAGAACAGGGCATAAAAATGTTCCATTTGGTACTTACTCTCTCCATCACCATCTTTATCAAATTCTTCAATCATAGCCCGAAGTTCTTCATCAGTCATGTTTTCCCCAAGTTCTCTAGCTACTCGACGCAAGTTTCTCAAGCTTATTTTACCTGAATCATCATCATCAAAAAGTTTAAATGCTTTTAGTATCTCTTCATGTGGATCTCTCTCAAGTATCCAATCTGTCACTAAAATAGGAAAACAAGTTATTGATGCTTTCATAAAAAGACATTTTGTTGGCAAAATTTCATCATCCTTGTAATTGTCCTAGGCTCTCTAACTCAAATCATTTAAGAAGTTCCTCTTCACCTTCTATCTGAAAGGAGATGGAGAGCCTTATTTATTCTGCATAAATAAACAGAACCTCTGTCCCACCATAAGCCTACTTTTTCAGGTTTTTAAGGTAACAGATTGCCACAGCTACTTCTCTGGTATTCTACACAAGAGATAAACATGTTTTCATCACAACATAATTGGGAGTGGGAAAGTATTTCCCAAACTCTGCACAAAAAAGCTAAAATGATAATGTTCAAGTCAGGACTCTCACACTTTGATTCCATAGCAAAAGAAATCTATTAAACAACACTGCACTTGTTAAACCTATAAACACCAAAGCAAAACCGAGGTATAATTGCTTTTCAATTTGTATTAAAAAGCTTGAAGACAGAAAATATTTCTAAAAATAAGTACTGTAAAAACAAGAAAGACAGGAAAAATCTTTTAAGCAGTTCATTAAACACAGGCTTAACACTGTTATGGTGGCACAATTGTATATCAAAAAACACTTGACCTAAACTTCTAATTGCCAGTGTTTTTTTCATGTCAATACATACATCTAGTACCTACCAACTTCATTAAAATCTTCAAAGGTGATTTTCCCAGTTCCTGCCCGATCATAATCTTTAAGTATCTTCAACACATCTGCTTTTTTAACATCAAAACCCAAGGCTCTCATTGCCACCTTTTGGGATAAAGCAGAAATGCAACTATGCTTTAGGTTAATTACCGAAAGGGAACCCTGCTTATTTTTACATAATAAATTGAAGTAAAGATCTACAGGGGCAATGTGTGTGCATACTGGGAGGGGAGTTCACCAGGAAATAAGACTGTACAGTATCTTTTTTAAGCGTTGCCCTAGTTTTTGGACATTGTTAATATTAAATTGTCATGAGTTAAATGGCAATTACATATACTTCAATGACAAAAATATTTGTGCTAGGTCAATGACCTTTTTATGAGTACAGTAATAATTGATTGCGGGAATCAATAGTCTTCCTAGGTGATATCAAAAAATATAGGTCAGATAGTTGGAGTGACATCATAAATGATTAAACATTGTTGCACAGGTCTGTAAATTAATCACCACACTCCAATTACAGAGAAGCAGGACTTTGTATGCTTCCTTCTGCAAGAACTACTGCAACTTCCTCTGTCAGGGAGTAGATTAGCTGGCCCAGAAGCACTGGATAAGGCACCACTTCTCAGTTGACACTCCTGTAAATAGGAAATGGTATATTGTCCCAAAGGCTTCTGCAGTAACTTGAGAGCCACTGGGTCAATTTCTCATTTCTTGGTATGAAGGACAACAGTGAAGGGAACCAATACAGATTCTTTGGTGCTCCTGTTGGCCCTGAAAGTATCTTTCTCAAGCAAAGCACTAAAGAAGTAAAAACATCCAGTCCAAGTAACAAAAAAGTCAACCACCCCTGCTGACAAAAATAATGGATAGAGAATGCAATGTGCCCATGGACCAACAGGTGGTCACTTTCTATTCTACATACATCCTCTTAACCTCTTGTTTTCAGCCAATTCTACAACACAAGTTTAATGCATGAAGCAACCCATGGAAACAACAGTATATATCTAGTGTCACATTTTCACCAAAAATACAGTACAATAAAACGAGTCTGCTTTCCAGAGCTCTAGAAACATTTTAAAACAAATTCAGATGTTTTGAAATACTCTTTGAACTCATTGGTTTTGCTTCTGCCAATCCTAGAGTTCATTTCCAACAAATCCTTACTCATTTAAAGCTTGTAAACTGTGGAACTTTAAGAAAAGAGCAAAAAAAAAAAAAACAAGGGGGGGATCACTCTGGGGAAAAAAATGGGAGTCTACAACCAGGTTCCAACATTATCCAGTAAAGTACCTCTTTGATTCTAGCTTGTCTAAGAGATACTGGAAGAAATGGCATCGCTACCTCTTAAGAAGTAGAATGTTGTTTGTACTAAGAGAATGAGATACCTACATTATTTAAGTAACAAACAATACCATATATCCACTAACTAACAAGTATCTGATAAAGAAACCTGTGACGTGATATCAAGAGTGTATGATGTAAGTAGGGTTACACCATTTGAAGCTCGCTGAAGTTATACCTCTGAAGGGTATAAATGCAATGCAGGGGTAATACTGGTTAATACTACCAGAATTGTTGTATGGATTCCACAGATAATCTATGCAAAATACTCCAAATTGAAGTCCTATACAAATATTATCTCCACACATTTGTTTTTACCTCGTCAGCAACTTGCCTTTATTCATTGTACGTATATCACAGAAACACAAATCACCATATGCAACTGCCTTATATCTTGCAAGGCAGAAGAGAGTACATGTTAAACTTTTAACCAGAGTACATTTTCTCTATGACATGAACTATGGCCCTTAGATCCTAGCACTGCTCCTATGCGCTGTTCCTTGGTCAAACTTGCAAATGTTAAAGTGCAGCTACTTTCCTTGCATTCTTGTCTTATACTTCCTTTTTCTCTCCGATAATAAGCATTCATGACTGAACATATTTGAACACCTACCCTACTAAGCATTTAGAAACCAACCACTATCAAACAAAATTGTCAAATTAAGAGAAAAATATTGCCTTTAGTTCATGATAATCTATAGCTTTATCTTTATCTGTGTCAAATAACTCAAAAGCATCTTTTATTTCTTGCTTCTGTTCTTCGGTTAATTCTCTTCTCTTCTTTCTCTTAGTTTTTTCAGCTGCAAGCTCCGCTCTAGAATACAAAAAAGACACAAAAATCAGTAACATGAAGTACCAGTATTTATTTTTATGTTTTGACTTATTTTGATCTTTCCATCTTAACATTCAGTAAAAAAGGGAAAACATTATACCCATTAAAAGACTGGCATTTTCCAAGGCTATTGCAATTCCTACATTAATTTGGCAAGTCTCAGCAGGCCTAGCAACACTTATGTTTGTGCCTATTACAAATGAAAGTAAAATCTGCATTGAAGAGTTCAACATTCTTCCCCCCCCCCATCTGTGTGATGCCAGAGCATGAATAAGGACAAAATATCAGTGGCATTAATGGGATTGCCAGACTCCAGATCGGACTTGGAGATCTCCTGGATTATATAGCTCATTCTTTACGGCTCTGGGCAATTTATATGGAACATTGCATCAATTTACAAGGAACATTACAACAATCTATAAAATTATACAAATTTCAATAGAACATCACAACAATCTATCAGGTAACTAACACAATGCAACATGAATAACAATAACACTGGGGAGATCAGATTGTTCAGTTATGGAACGGTGTCGGGGGGGCAGCAAATGTTCCGAGTCCATCGGCCTCAAGCGAATGCCTGATCTCGGACCACAGAAACCAGATTCCCTGAAATAATAGCTGCTTTGGAGGGTAGATTCTATGACAATAGACCCCGGTGAAGTCACTCACTTCCCCAAACCCTGCACTCCCCAGTCTCCACCTCCACGCTTCCCAACCTACAGTTAGTAACCCTAGACATAAGGTTTTTGTCAAGAGACCTACAACAATAATTAGCAGGACAGCTCCAAGCAGTAATGGCTAATTGGCTAAACAGTGAAACGCAAAGCGTGGATAAATATTTCCTTTACTTGTCCTCCCATACTCCTCGTCTCACAACTGCAGGAAGCCCTCTGGCAAGTATGAAAGGGGAGAACTTTTGAACAAATCAAGGGGTCAAAGAACTGCAATATCACACGGGTTTGATGAGCCCTTTTTCAAAAAAGGCTGTGGCTAATTTCTTTCATTGGTGATTGATTCTTGTGCTGCCTTTTAATTGGGCGGCTATTATTTCTGTTGTTATTTTTGTTGGGTGCTGGTGTGTGTGTGTGTGTGTCGGAGTCCTTTAAAGTAAGCAACACAATCCAAACACTGCTTTCCCTGAACTTTTAGAACCGAGCGCCATTGAAACCTACTAAGGGGGGGGGGGGGCTAAACGCGGAGTTACCATAGCGACAAGAAGCAGCCTTCCCTCCCTACCCCGCTTTGTACCAACCTCGAGACCAGACTCATTGTCCTGGCCCAACCCCTCAACCAGACTCCAAATTGGGCGGCAGTCTGTCTCCGCTACTGCGACCCCTCCCGGGACCCGGAATCAGAGCCCCGACAACCTCGCCAACGAGCCGCAATCCGTTCCGTCCGACGACACCGCCGTTCCCTCCTTCCTCGGAATTCAGCTCCCATTGGATACCGCCAAGGCTACCCCCACCTTGCTGGCGTCAATGCTCCTGTGACAGGCTGAGCGACCTATCAGTCAAACCGATGACGTCCTCCCCCCGTTAACCCATCAAAAAACCGGTTGGCTACGAACGAACGTTACCCAGAAGGCAGCGAGTCTTGACGTCACAGCGAAGCGCTAGGGGGAGCTCGAATCGCTGAGAGAGTAGTAACGATGCTGGGCCGGTAGATAATATGGAGAGAGACGCACAGAAGAAAAAAAACCCCTTCGCCTCCAGCTCTTATTGGTTGAACCGTTGGAATGTACCGCCCTACTATGACGTGTTGAAATCATCCTCTCTATGGTCAAATGCACTTTCCCGGTTACAATCATATGAAGCTGGCTCTGGGCTGCTTTACGCGCGCCGCCTCGCCGTAAGGGGCTGGTGACGGAGGGCTGCCAACCTCCAGCTCTGGCCTGGAGACCTCCCTGAATTACAAGTGCTCTCCAGACGGCAATAAATATTTCCTCTAGAGAAAACGGCAGCTTTGGCTAGCGGACTCTGGCTTTATGCCGGCTGAGCCCCGCTCCGTCTACAGGTATTTTCCAATCCAGAGTTGGCAACCCTAGGTTTTTCTGACACCTCTGCTTTCAGAATGGAAGGCATTGGAGATCTTCCTTCCTTCCAGGAGCTCAGAAAGCTCTTAGCCTCAGAAAAATCCGTTTGGGAACCCGTTCGAGCAGGTGGGAACTAAGTTTGTTTTAAGTTCAATTCTTTAATCACAGGTGTGTGCTTTTTCTTCCTGAGAAGTGTAGGATCTTAAAAGGAAGTAGAATGGAGAAACGTTGACATTCTGCATTGTGAAAACTTTGGATTCAGATCTCATTCTCACTGGGAGACCCCGGGAAAATATAAGCTCTTCTATGGGCCTGTTTTTTTTTCCTACTCTGGTAGCGGATCCGGAGGTCTCTTACAAATTAAAATTGCAAGCTAGTCTGTCGAGGAAAACAATAGCATAATACCTTTTTATTTGGATTTATCAATCATTGGCAATGTTAGAATTTTTTCACGCACTATCAGGTTGCCTACTAGAAAAAATTCTCAGACAGCAATAGGAAAAGAATGTGCAAATTCTACGTATTTTCTTGTAGCCTTATCTGTACGCATACGTATTTTTATCAGCATGAAACCACACCTAAACATTAACTACGGGAAAACAAAACAAGATGGCTGGCTTAAAAACAGTATATACAAAAGTAAACCAGCAGATGGCATCAAAGTTCCCAAGACACATAGAAGAGGCCAAAAATTAATACAGGACTTTTGTGTGTGTAAAGTTGTTTTTTGTATGGAAGTGGAAAACAGTTTTCATACAAACTTAATATGTTTTACAGCAAAGGATCACTGTTACATAAGCCACCAGACAAATTTTGCCAGAAACTGTCAGTGCACAGAAACATCTCAACACAAAAGTTGTGATCTGGAGATCTCCTGTTATCACAAATGATGATCTACAGAAAATGGGTCCCTTGGAGAAAACTGCTGCTCTGGAAGGTGGACTTTATGGCATTGTACCTTGGTGAGAGGCAGTAGTTAATTACTGCAAATATTAGTAGATCAGGTGTTCTTGAACTTTCAAAAATATCACCTCCCCCCAGATCTGTGTAAAGCATTTGTGGAAGCTAAAGTGAAAAGTCTGAACTCGTATATCTTTCGGTATTATAGTTATCAAGACTTCCAAAATTCATCTACATTTTATCCTAGGCACAACTTTTCTTCTTCTTTTGAACACAAGGAGGCACTGTCATTATTTGTTAAATTACAACAAAAATACACAAATAGTAAAACCAACAGAACTGGAGGGCATTCAGCCAGCCTTTGGCAAGAGATGTTTATGCTTAAGGAACTAAGCTTCGATAAGCTCCAGCTCAGCTAAGGCTTCATTGGGCAAGGAAACTCTTAGGCAAGCCATTCTCTCTGTCTGCCATTGCATAGTTTGGTGGCCTACAGCAGTGGTCCCCAACCTTTTAATTACCGGGGACCAGTCAATGCTTGACAATTTTACTGAGGCCTGGGGGGGGGTTGTCTTTTGCCGAAGGACGTCACTACTGCCGCCTGAGCCCCTGCTCCACTTGCTTTCCTGCCGGCACCCCTGACTTCCCGCCACCCACTGGGGGACGCTGCCAGCAGCAGCTGCGCAGTGCCACACCGAGGGGGAAGACAAGGAAGAGCCGCAGCTCGGTACCAACTGATCCCTGAACCAGTACCGGTCCCCAGATCGGCCCCTGGACCAGGGGCTGGGAACCACTGGCCTACAGGACAGGCTTTTCCAGGGTAATTTGAGGTTCTATCATAAAGGAGAAAAGAACCATGAGAACCCCACCCATTTAATGTCTTGCACACTTTGGAATAGTGAACTGAGCCACACAGGCATTAAAAAGTAACCAGTACACATTCCCTGGACTTTGAGAGCAAAGAATGAGATTTACTTAGGTATATATTTCGAGATGATCTACATAAATGCCACCAGTCTATCAAAGCTCTCTCAAAATGTAAAAAAAAAATCTATTCCTATGATCATGATTAACCAGTGGCATCCTAACCCCCATTCCTCCAGTCCGCAAAATGCACAAGTAATGAATTGAGTCTCACATTATTTTCAGTAGGTCTGCCCTTGACAAATGGGAAAATTGAGACAGTTGATCACATATTGTAACACTGTCCCTATGATCTACATTACCAGTATATTACACCTATTTTAATAAACTCCTGCAGATCAGAGCAATTCTACGCTTCCTTCTTCCTTTCAAACTCTGCTATGAAAGCAGATGGTTCAGTCTTCATATAACATCCCCTCTACTGTGAAGTATGTGAAAGAATTTTGAAATGTTGGAATATAATAGCACAAAAGTCTTTGTTGGTCTTGATAATGTATGTGGCAGTTGTTTTTATAGTTTTTGTTAATATTTTCCAAGATGATCACATCAAAATGAACTGAATTGATGGGTCAAATATAACATGGAAATAATTACTACATCCATTTTCTGTTATAATTCCTTTTATTATCAACATCCATGATAAAATAATACAGTTTTCCTTGAAACAGTGGCATACACCATTAGTAAACTTTGAACAGTATGTTGAACAACGTTCAGAAAGGTCCTCAAACCTAATTTAATACCATGACCAACAACCCAGTTAAACAACCCGATATCAAGATTTGGATTAAATAACTTTATTTCAACTGGCTTAAGGAGTTAATTTTCAAGTATGAAAAGCAATCCTTTTCATAGGGAGCTTTCAGACCTTTTACAAATAAAGCAATAAAAAATGCCTCATACTCTAATATTTCAAGTGAACATATGTGCTTCAAAACCCAAACATACGAAATAGTGATTGTTCAAAAATTTTAATAATCCTATGGAAAGTGAATACTTTAATATAAAAATAATTAAGAGAAAAGTATATCCTTCTGGAACTCTGGGATTGTACTTTACTAACCAACACTAATCCAAAAATGAAACATAACTCATTTATAAATTAAGATTTCTTTCAGTAAATAATCTGGTTTTTTCAAGCATGAACACAGTATTATTTTGTCCCCAGTTTAAAATCATAGACCTATATTCCCCTGCAGTCTTTCTGTCAGCTGTAAAATTTCCACTCCTGGAGCACAACCTTCTCACCCTGGAGCCCCCAGGAACAAGATTTGTGTGTGGGACGGAGGAGATTTTAGGTTGCCCCAGGAAGGGGGGGGGGAGTGAGAAAGCCGTATTCTATGAAATAATTCTGTCCACAGGGAGGAAATGTCCACAGTTTATAAGCTATAGAGCCACATTTTGGCCACCCCTGCTGCAGAGTGTGCTTCTTTTGTTGGCTCAAGAAGTTAACAGGACTGTTCCAATAGCAGCAACTCAGTTCAGTTTTTACAACTGATACTGATCTTTGGCAGTCACACAAGTCCATAGCTTCTTGCAATGAGCAATCTAGAGTTACCAAGGGGAAGGTGTTCAGGAAAGGATTTTCAGAACCCTGGGGGCTGTCAGCACTCAGAAAAGGCAGCTTGCTTTACTTCAGGGACAAAATCATCATTAGTGCCCCTACAATGTTCCAGAGTAGCAAAGTCACTCTAATGATTCAGTCTAAGAAGAGAAACAAGGCACTAGCCTTTCATAGAAAGCCAAATTGGTTATAAATATTAATGAAGAAGAAAGCAAAGTTAGCCTTAGCTATGCTTAATGTTGCTCTTAATAGCTAACTACAAATGATAGAAGCAGTAATTCCCTCAAGAGTGGGAGAAAGTAGCATGTGATACCACAGCCAACTCTAGTTAGGAGCATTCCCTCTTTTATGCCTACACTGGCCCCTCAGAACTAGTTGAACTGTCTACTTCTAGAGTACCGCTTTGGAAATAACAATCCCTTTTCAGCTGAAGGTGGCTGATAACTTCTTCCTAAGCATGAAAGGGCCCAATTTTAGTAGTTCTTATTACAATAATAAGCAATCAATGCTAGATATTTCCCCATTAGTTCGGTGTAGATTTCATAAAAGATTCGAGCTAAATAGAATCACTAACTTTGTCTTTGAACAGCTAATTCACTCACGAGTCTGATCTTCCTGTTTATATCTGTTTTGCTCCAGTCTAAAACAGGAACTAGGCACAGATAACGAAAACTGAATACATCCATCCATCCACCCACGAGACTCCTCAGGGCTAAAGTGCTGAATACACAACGGTCAAACTCTGTAAATGCAGAGCTCTTTGATGTAAAGAGTTTATATAATCAACTGATTAAAGGTTGGAAAATAAGTTTTGGCAGCAGGCGCAATCCTGAAGCCGTTCCCTGTTCCTCACAATAAAGAATATGAATAGAGAACCTAGAATCTAGTTCTAGACAGGTGGTTTACATTTCAGATTCAGGACACAAACTCTTATCTTCACACAAGAAACCGGTAGAGTTCCAGCTTCAAGGGATTACACAGGATTTTCCACTAGGGAAAACACATAATCACAGATGTTTTTGTTAAGGTGCTTGAAAGCAAAAAAATATGCAGAGAAAGAAGGCAGGAGGAACAGGCAGAGGACAAACAACATTCCTCAGTGGGCAAGGATGGGGTTCAAAACCTGAAATCCCAAATTCTGGGGTGTAATACTACAGCCAGATACAGCTGCAGCCTTTCTATAAAATGTGCTGTCTCCTGAGACTCACTATAGTACCACAGTGGTCCAGAAAAAATCCTTTAGTATAAGTACCATAAGTACTAAGGTGGTTTTGCAGCTGTTGAACAATAATAACTAAAGGGCTTTCAAAATATGGGTTTTATCATATATAAAACTTGATGGCATTAACTTTTAACAATTATGCACTCGTACCCTTAAGTTTCTTTTTTGAAAGTCACATATAAAAAGCAAGCAGTATATTCCAAATATTCACAAACATTGAATTTTAGAAACAAATGCAATATACTTAGTGCTTTGTAACAACATTTGGTAATCACTTCATGTTACATTCAATACTTACAATAAAAAGTAAAATTTTGGGTGCTTATCAGCATTTAACGAGACAGTGGAATGTCACAACTTCCCCCACCCCCAATACACTGCTTATAAGAAATTTCAGCCATTATAAATATACTTCAAACATAAATTCCTAACTTAAGACATCAAAAAGTTGGACATGGGTGTAAAACTTCTTTTAGCACATCATATGATTCAAAATGTGAAATACAAAACATGTAGAACATGTCAAATAGCATTCAGCTCATGTGCAAACCTGCCTTGAAAAAATAGAAGGAAGAATCAGTAGCTTTGGCACAGCTACTAGCTTATACTGTTTCTCAAATAGAAAGGAAGTAGGTAAAAATAAGTATCTTTAATGGCTTGTCAGCCTGATTTTCCTTTGGAAGGTTATCTTTGCGCTGACAAATAAAACTTTACATAAGCCATTGAGTTTTGATGATAATAACATGTCATATATACTCTACTATGAAGTGTTTCTAGAATTTGTTGCGCGAAGTGCTAGACTTGCGAGAGATCTCATTGCACATGTAGAAACTTTGTGACAAACCCCAGCATTAGATATATAGTTGGAAGCTAAACGATAAAGACGCTCAGCTCCAAAAGTGTTGAAATGCCCTGGAAGGACCTTTTCCACAAGACCTCTATTCACTAATTCTATCAATCGCTGGCAGGTTCCTACATAATCATTTATCCTGCTGTAGGGGAGCCAGTCAATCATGGAACCGTCATACACAACATCCCCACTGAACAGTATCTTCCGTTCCCTGTCATGTAAACAAATGCTTCCTCTTGAATGGCCAGGCATATGCATGACGGTAAGCTGTCTGTCACCCAGGCTGATCACGTCCCCTATGAGTAGAAAACAAAATACACAGAAAATTGAATTGTAAAGTATGATCTCCAGAAATGTCAAAATAATACATCATCATTGCAGGCATAAGGTCTGTGACAAGACTCAAGAAAAGGAATGACCAATAGGGAATTACACAACTTTAAGGTTGACAATAAAGAAACTGAAATGGTTAAAGGTTTTCTATTCTTTGGCTCCATCACCAACCAAAAGGAAGACTGCAAGATTGCGACAAAAAATTTAGGAGACTGAGACTGGGAATGGCAGCCATGAAGGAGCTAGAAGAAATCCTTCAGTATAAGGATGTGTTGCTGGTGACCAAGATCAAGATAATTCATATTATACTATCCTCCATTACGATGTGCGTGTGTGAAACTTGGATAACGGAAAAAAACTAATAAGAAAGCTGTCTCAAAATGGGGTACTGGAGGACAGTTTCCTGAGTACCACAGTACATACACAGAGACAAATAAGTAGGTTCTAGATGGAATAAAACCTGACCTCTCCCTAAAAGCTAAAATGACGAAACCGAGACTAATGGAAAACGACAATAATACTTTGAAAAATAAAATGCAGGAGAAAAAGAGGAAGATCCAATCTGAGATGGGTTGACTCAATTACTAGTGAAGAAGAAGAAGGAAGAAGAAGGGGGAGGGGGAAGGGGATCTTATATGCTGCTTTTCTGTACCCGAAGGAGTCTAAAACCGGCTTACAGTCGCCTTCCCTTTCCTCTCCCCACAACAGACACCCTGTGAGATGGGTGAGGCTGAGAGAGCCCTGATATCACTGCTCGGTCAGAATAGTTTTATCAGTGCCGTGGGGAGCCCCAAGGTCACCAGCTGGTTGCTTGTGGGGGAGTACAGAATCAAACCCGGCAAGCCAGATTAGAAGTCCACACTCCTAGCCACTACACCAAACTGGCTTAAGAATTTTGCTTACCTCTAAAAATACATCATGCTAAAACTTGACCTATTACATATTATGAGCCCATCACATCACTGATTTCTTGGCAGTCTAACACTTGGTTGAATCTTGGAAACTGGAGGTGGGGGTTTCTAAGGGTCAGATACCATCATGAAAGTGTCTTACATGCTGATGCCTTAATTAAACATTTACAGATCTCACTAGGCCCATAAAAAAGCAACAAACCCATTTTGTTTTTTAATTGGCATTCGTAAGTCTGCTTTCCAACTTTCCCCAATGGCATCTAATGAACTCAGTGATCACACAGCATGTTACACCCTTAGAAATATAGACCCTTCCTATGAGACACACTGGATTTCAATAGGAACTCACAATTTGTTAGCTGACACTGAACATTAGGTTAACATAACTGGCTATGTAAACAAAAAATGAAATGTTATGTATCTGTGCCATTGAATGTTTATGCCACCTAGACTTTCCCAACAGGCAGATCTTGTGTGCACACTGAGTTTGAGTTATTATTTCAAATTAAGTTGTCCCCTCCTCCCCATTTCCCCCAAATCTAATAGTTCATGCCTATTCAGTATGCTAAATTTTGGGTGAAACATGGTTCATAACATTTGTTTAATATTTTAAAGTATAACATGTGCTTGTTTTTTTAAAAAAATAGACTACCAGTTATTCTGAAATACCATCACTGTAACTGATTTGGACCAGCTGGTGTCACTGGGGGTTTAAAGGTTCATCCATATTAGAATCCTTTATATGCTTTAGTATCAGAAAGAAGTGATAATTTGGTGAATGACAAAGTTAAAGAAAAGAGCATGAAACAGGATCAAGTGCCAATGCTCACAAATCCAATTAGACTTCAAATTGGTTTAATTTTACAAATATGGGGAATCACTTACTGCCAGGAAATATGTCATCTCCTAGAAACTAAATACTCACGTTTATAAAATCTAATTTCCCACAAGCTACAACCGCCTATCCATTATTAGCTGATTAATCATAATCCCAGATCATTTAAAGCAGCTTTTTCAGTTGACATCTTTTTTTTTTTCCAAATCTGCAAAGCCATATTTCTCTCGGGAGGCAGCCTAACAGCAAACTACACTGCATTCTTTAGAACTCATATTATGAGCCTTATTTTAAATTCTTCCATCATTTATTTTACTATTTTAGTAGTAGTGAAATTTATATCTCCCTCAACTTGCTGGCTTCC
Organism: Paroedura picta; assembly: GCF_049243985.1. Taxonomy (NCBI): domain Eukaryota; kingdom Metazoa; phylum Chordata; class Lepidosauria; order Squamata; family Gekkonidae; genus Paroedura; species Paroedura picta. The sequence continues at coordinate 40,726,237 of NC_135375.1, forward strand.
TGTACTACAAACTGCTGTGAACAACAATCCATGATCTTTTTGAAATGCCAGGGTCTGAATCTTGGAAGTTGTGTATGGACTTAGTCCAGGGGCACTTGTGCACGCACACTTCCTCAGTTACAATGTTATGGATTGGAAGAGTAATCAGTTCACACTTATAGGTGAGTGTGAGAGTAAATTAACATACAGCATAAGGTTATCCTTGGAATCTGTTAACAATTTTCATTATGTTGGTGCTACTGGACTCTAAATTTTTCTGCTGCTTCAGACCAACATGGCTACACACTTGAATCTGTATGCCAAGCAGATGGCCTCCCTGGCTTTGTACCACTGGGAATGCCCCAGGCAGAATGTGCATATACAACTTCAACTACCTAGACCAGAAAATAACATGATTTGTATTGTCAACCAATTGTCAACCAAGGACACCAAATAAAAATGGTTTCATTAGTGGCAAATGCCTGCTTCAATAGTGGCCCTCCCATCACAGTCCACTTTGCTTTGAACATTCAATTCACAAGCACTGTTTCTAAATCTATTAAAGTGGTATTGAATATGGCTTAATGTCCCATACCAAACTAGACATGGACTAATTGGTGTGTCTGAACTACGAAAATGTCAAGGTACAAATAAACAGATGTACTAATATTCTTGTTAGAATTTTTTTCTTTAAAAAATCTATTCTGCAGTCTCAACCCTTTAGAATTCAAAAACACAATACAAAAGAATAAAACATAAATGTGGAGGCAAAAAGTGATGGGCATCCAGCTTGCAGTGGAACATATTTTGAAACCAGTCCACCAAGTTGCTCATTGAGAAGGTGGGTACCAGCCAGTTTAGTAAACTCTGCCAATACTCCAGGAATGGTCTCCAATTCTGTATGCTGCTGCTTTCATCTCCCTCAGGGGGGGAAAACAACTGAATCCACATTTCCCATTTGTTCCAGGGGAATAGGGCCAGGATCACAAGCTAGGTGTGTCTGCTACACTAATAGGTGCATTGGGGAGGGGGGATTAAAAAGGGTCACATTAGAAAGAAGCTTTCAATTGACCCACATCATTAAGGCTCCCCACCTCTAGTCAACAAAGCAGAAGTTATTGTGACCTTTTTTTAAAGATCTAAAGCAAAAATAAATTACAGCACAATCCTGAACAGTTATACCTTTCCGTGACTTAGAAGAGGGGGGCTGCTTAGGCTGCTAGAGCTGTAGAAAGAACTGCTATACACCCACTGAGACCAAACACACCACAGAGCTGAAGACTGAACTGGCTTGTTCTCATGCAACCAGCGTCACATATCAAACCCTCCTTGAGTGTGACGAATATTACAAATACTACTGGGTTTCCTTCTTTGCTGCTGAAGTCTCATTTGACAACTACTTACAATGCGGTCCTGAGCAGTGTTACACCCTTCTGAGTAGGCTGAGGTCAGGAGGTGTAACTCTCCTTAGGACTATATCATTAAGACAATCGATTTCCAAGAGGAGGAGGATTGTACTATTTATGTTTTCCCTCAGCAACCGAGGTGCCTTGAAGAAATACGCCTATACCCAAAGCCGTCTATGTGCATATTATACATGCACACACCAGCCAGTCTAAGAACCCACCTCCTGCAAACCATTTTACGGAGCAGCCAGAGATGTCCCCACCCATAATCTCTCATTCACAGACTCTGAATGGTGTGTTTTCTGACCGCCTGCCTTTACGAGGAAGCATTCATATTATCGGAAGATGCAGCATACATGGCACTGCAAGCTACCCCACCCTCAAGCCCCTTTCATATGACTGTTCAAACAGAATTCCTAAAGCAAGCCCTCCTGAAAACAATCTGGCTTCGTGTATGCATCCATATGTACACACAGGGGATAGCACAAGATTTTTTACCCAGACCTGTAATTGCCAAGAACCTTAGCCCACCCCTTTTCATTCCAGTGCTGTCTCTGTTCATGCATGTCTGGGCTTTCCAAATCCACGCACAGGCACTTGTATTCTGCAGCCAGAAAGGCATCCTTACCCCCACACATTTGGCAACGGATTGACAGTCTTGCTGCTGGATGCCCCAAAGGGCCTACACACACCATCATGTCATAGTTTAGTGATAATAAACAATGAGAACATTTGTGTGATGAAGCAATCCTAACGTTTGTAAGACTACACATATTTCTGCGCTGAGTTGAACGCTAGCAACATATTAACAGGCACCTAAACCTCAAGTAGAGTTTATTACAAACCACTGGGAAGTTTCCATGAGATTAAGGACTCCAGCACTCCGCCGTCTGCAGCTATCTGTCTCGAGAGTCAACCGTTAAAGAAGGAGCGCGGCAGGTGTTCGAAGCCGCCTCGTTCGCCTTAATCTTCCCGGCCAAGCTGCCTGTGAGTCGAGCTCTTCCCCATGCAAACGCGTGCAGAGTCACTCCAGTCCGAACACACCGGTCGATTTAGACTGGGGGAGGGCGCCCCGTGAGTGGGGCACGGGCGAAGGCTCTGCTTACTCACTCCCCATCTGCACACCCGCTCAAGCCACAGAGCCCACCTAGCCCGCCCGCCCGGCGCTCTTACCCTCCTGCAGGACGTGGGTGGGCTGGACGGGCCGCACTCGGAACTGCCTGGCGCTCCAGCCGGGGCTGGGCTGGCGCACCACCTCGCTGTCCGAGAGCCAAGTGACCGTCTCATAGTTGTCGCCGCGGCGCAGGGCCGGGGCCTCGGCGCTGTGCACGGCCACCTCCTCGAACTGGTGCAGCCCGCCCGCGTGGTCGAAGTGCACATGGGTGGCCACGGCCAGCAAGGGCCGCCGCCCGCCGCTCCCCGGAGGCTCCTTCTCGTCCGCGCCCGGCCGCTGGCCCTCGTCGCCTGCCGCCTCGGGACTCAGCAGCCCCGCCAGGGCCAGGTAGTCGGGAAGGCTGCGCAGCCCCAGCCCCGTGTCGATCACCACGTCCCGCTGCGAGCCGCGCACGAGCCAGATGTTGGCCCGGTTGCCCGACTCGTAGAAGCGCTCCTGGATCCAGTAGATGCCGCCGCCCAGGGACTTGTGCGCGAACCACTCCAGCGCCGACATCGCCCCCGGCTGCCTGCTGCCCGCTTGAGGCGACCGGCCGCGGGCGACGGCGGCGCAGCGGCTCCTGCGTAGGAAGCTCGGCCGCGCACCGCACTCAGCCGAGGCGGGCGGGGCCGAGGGAGGCGGAGCTGGCACTGGCCGCTCTTGAGCCCGCCTCGCGCGACGCCCCCGCCCCGTCTCTGCCCACTGCGGTAGCGCGTCACCGGGGGGGGGGGGAGCTGCCCGCAGGCAGGCGTGGTGCGCTTAGCGCCGGGAGCGCAATGGCACGTGGAGGCTGAGCGCGCGAGCCACAGGGGCGAGAGAGTCCCTGGCTGTCGGGGCGATGGATTTGCCCCCTTTGAATGTGCATCTCTGGGGGAAGAAGAAACCAGTGAGAGGTGGCTGAACTTGGGGGGAAAGCCTACTTTGGATACTATGACATGTGTCGTATGGCATAATTTGGATACTATGACAGTTTGCTAATTTGCCATTAATTTACCTTTTCTGTATATCTGTACTTTCGTGATCCTTGTTCCATTTTGTCTAAGGAAGAATGCCTGCACATGAAATACATTACAATTTCTTATAGCGTGCTCTAATTGTTTACCCTGTAATTTTTTTGTAATAAAAAAAAGAAGCCAAAATCACACATTCTTTGTAAAATGCAGACAGGAAGCATGATTGTAAATCAACCTTTTTGGGCTATCATTTGATTCTGAAACTTGATATGACTGAATAATTGATCTTGGGGTTTGGGGAGATAACAATCTGCATTTACTAACAAGGCTGTGATACTGATCTACAGTCAATATGAGACCTTGCAGTCAACTTTCATGGGGGTTGGATTTTTTTATTTTTTGTGATTTACAACTTCCCTTAGAATGACTATATTTCTTCATATTTTGAAGATGGAGAGGACTGCAGAGCTGGCAGTGATGACAACACGGATGAAGCAATTTACTAATTTTACTGTTGTTTATAATTCCACTGCAAAAAGTGATGACAGGAAAAGTAACCTCAGAAGACTAAATTCAAATGAGTAGCCATGTTGGTCTGAAGTAGCACAATAAAATCAGAGTCCAGTAGCACCTTTAAGACCAACAAAGATTTAATCAAGGCGTGAGCTTTTGAGTGCAAGCACCCTTTGTCAGACTATGATCAGAAGACTAAGTGGTCTTTAGTTGGGTCATGTGAATGGAATATGCAATATGTGAGTGGAATAGCTCAGTGTCCCAAACTCATTGTATACATTGTTTAGTAATAGTGTGCTGGCAGTTTAGCACTATGTATGAGGTTCTGAACTAATTTAGGGAACTGTTACATTAAACCAAGGAATCACACTAGTCTGCCTTGTGAACAGTTTTATTTTGTGCATTGTTATATCATTATGGGCAACTGCAGGAGCAGGAGAGAGAATCCAGTGGACTTTAACATATTATTAACATATTATTCTTAAACAGAATTGCCAATATTTTCTGAATTAAAAAAAAATCTGTTTTCCATTGAATTTGTTTGGTTGCTTGTATTCTTAAAGAAATCTTGACTCATTCCAAAGTTTTGAAGCAATAACTACTTGAAAGAAAGCCTAATTTATTAAGTGCTTAGTTATTGGACACTGAATCATTATCCAGTTTAGTTACTGGACACTGATCCTCAAATAGTCTGAGCTGATTTAATCCTGGCCAGTAAAAACAGCCCAAGTATGCAAGCCTCAACAGTGCTTCCAGGAAACACTGCAGCTCACCACTGGATAAGTCTCCAGAGAAATTAAACTGTTCTGCATTTGTGGAACAGTCTCTCTACCTGCCCTTATGTGGCCTTTTGTAGATAGACTGCATATAGTCCACAGCACTAAACATCTCCAAAATCCATGGAGGCAAATGAGCATACAATTAGTTTAGGACTGCACTGCAAGGGGTATATTTAGATGAGTAGTTGGCATGGTTGTGTGGCATCTGACGCGTCCTTCAGAAATGCAAACGCCATATCACTTTTTAAAAGTCAGAATACATGGGCAGACACCTCTGCTTTAGTAGGCCACTGTTTTATTCCAAAAGAAAAAGCATAGTGGGATTTATAAATATACTGTGATCAGTTTTATTGAACTTATTCATAAATTACTTGGACCTAGGAGTGACCATTATGGTAGTGAAGTAATTATTTGGGATGGTTGAAAAAAAGAGGGCCTGTGAAGAAGCACTCACAAGTGGGGAAATGGGCAATTTGCCCTATACCGAACAAAATCATTGCTCCATCAAGATCAATACTGTCTACTCTGACTGGCAGTGGTTAACGGGGTTTCACTTACCTGTAACCATTGTTCATTGATGTCTTGTGTGCCGATACACATTCCCTCCCTCCGTCCCCGCTGTGAGCCTCTTGTCTTGGATTCTTGGCTGGTGTATTCCAGCCTGGGCTCTTGGCAGTAGTTTGGAACTGAGGGGTGAGGGGGCACTATGTCCATATCATATGTGCGTTTTGGCGGGAACCCGTGCACATGTGCACCATGTCAGGGTGGTAGCACCCCCCCCCATGGGGCTTATGCTAGAAAAGCTTTCCGTGGTTGGATGCGCAATCCCAATGTGGAGTTGCATAACAAGATGTATAATGATGTTCTGGATCTTAGGTAAAGGTCTTTCCATCAAGTCATGTTTAACTGGAGATGCCAGGAATTCAACCCGGGACTTCTGCAGACTAACCAGGCGCTCTGCTACAGAGCCAAAGCTTCTTCCCTGAAATGGCAGGTGAAATTTAATGTAAAGTGCAAAATGATGGCCATTGAAGCAAAAAGAACACCCTAGTTTCATGATGGACCAATAAAAATATTCCAGTAGATAACTGAAAATGTTGACTCAGTGTGCACTGGTGATAATGACGTATAACATGGAATTTAGCATGGAATTTGCCTTTAGGAAGAACTGAGAATAAAATTGGCAGCGTAGCAACATCATTAACCTCTTTTGGAATACTGTGTAGGTTTTGGTTGCTGCATCTCATAAAGGGTATTGGAACCGTAGCAAAAGTTCAGAAAAACTCAATCAAAAATGTATTTATTTGATTTATACACTGCCCATTACTGTGATGTCTCAGGGTGGTGTCACCAGATTGAAACATGTTCCTTATAAGGGCTTATTTCATTTTGGGAGGTGATTTGATGGAGACCTATTATGAAATAAATGCAAGGTAAACAAGCTTCAGTGAAATCATTCTAAGCATTGAATATCTGAAAAAATACTTTATTACAATTTGAGATTTATAATTTTAAAAGATACTCTTGCCATAAACATTTTACAAATTTTGAAGTTTTCAAAAATTTATGCACAGATCATTTGCAGCAGTGGTCCTTAGAATAATCAATTTAAATAAAGAATTTCATTATTTTACATCTATTTCCATGTAGCAATAATAACTGACTTCCTAATTGACCATGTGTTGCATGTAGCAATCATATCCTAATACTTTTCCATTGTTTCAGTGGAACTTCATGGGCTTTTTACAAGAGTATTTGTTTATGAGGTTTAACAATTCCAAGTTTTTTCTATAATCAAATATTTTGCTTCAAAATCACTCATAGAAAAATCAAGAGTACTGAAGAGATAAGTAATGAAGTGCTTTTTTGTATCCTTGACAAATGACTCATTTATTCCACACAACAATCTCCTAGTCTGCCAGATAATATTTTGGAGAAGAACAATATGCACAGCAATGGCCCATGCAAAAGGATAACAAATGTTACTACCACAAAGTTTGCCAAAGTATCTCACTGCAAACCAATCTTACAAAACATTTTTAAAAAAATGGTTATAAAAACAGTCTCCTCACCAGCAGGTATCCCCCCTCTGCCCAAGCTCAGACTGCCTCAAAAGTGCTCTGGAACAGTTCTGGTGGGCAGACTTGCTGGAAAATCAGAAGGGATTGGCGTCTTCCTGGCCTCTTCTGGGAGGCTGTGCAAAAAGCATGCAGTGGCTATGGAAAAGTTTCAGGTGTTACCAAATATGTGTTGGTCAAGGGTTATTGATAGGAGACCCTTCTGGGAAGAACGAAGCTGCTGCATGGGAACATGCAATGAATGGTGGTACTTTGCGTATTTAGTCCCCGAGTCATGAAAGGCTTTAATGGAATGGTAAAAAATTACAACTAGCATACTATTCTCAACAGTCACCTGACTTTACTTTTTGGATCTGCAGGAAAGTATTGTAGAAAGGAAGCAAGAAATATCCATACTTTGTATCCAAATCCAATGTCTTCTAAAAACACACTGCATGATATTGATAGTAATTCAGAAGAATGTTTTCCCAAAATACAGTGGTTTGAAATTGTGGAAGTATGGCACAGAATCTTAAGCTTTGATAAAGAAAATGTTTCTGATATGCGAAAGTATATTGAACTAATAATGATATACTGGGTTTAGTTTGTTATCATTGTACATTTGTTTACCGAATGCCTTAAGGACAACAATAGCAAAAGCAAAAAGCACAACACAATATTTAGAAGCATGATACACCAAGCACATCTGTCGTGCTGTCTCAAATAGAACTTTGGAATAGGTGGTTTACAGTGCAATCCTAAGCAGTTACATGCCAAGTCAAGCAAAGTTAATGGTCTTAGAGGTGTACAACTCTATTAGAATTACACTGGTAAAGACTGTAATATTCCTCTCCCATTAATGAAGTTTTTCCTGCCAACTGGCTTTGTCCAGTGTTCCGCTTCTTCCAATTTAAGGTTGTTTTAAAAAATAGTACACAATGGGCAATGCTGCTTTTTTCTACAGCTTTGCATTTCTTCCTTTTGCTTAATTTCTTATAAAGGTTAATTATCTTAAATAATAGTAATCATGTACATCTAACAATTTTTTTTGAAGGATGTGGTAGAATACACATTCAAGGTGCTTCCAGGATTTAGCAAATGGCCTTTGAAAGTAACACTGACTAGCAGAGAAAGATGAAAGCCTAGTGGGAAAGGCAACAGAAATGTTTCTTTTCAAGGACTGGGCCACTAACAAGAGTGAAAGCAGTGCTGTGCAAATAGCCAACCATTCTAGAGGCTCATTCAGGTTTCCCTACTGTTTCCTAAGCCAGGAATGTATGAGATGAGACATCCCTACATGCAAATAGTGAGGCATGACTGATATTTTGAAAGCTAGTGTTAATCCTGTTATGGCAAACACAAAGGAAAAGTCTTCATTGTCTATTTTAAATCTCAAAGTATTACTTTACTTTAAAGAAATGCATGCCTCTTGTATGTTGCAACTAACTGTAAAAATCTGAATGCAAATGCTTTTAGCTGAGCAAGAATGTCAATGCATACTTTACACTTACTTTCACTCATCATATATGGCCCAGAAATGTCATGCTGAACCTTAAGCCAAAAACAGCACATATTAGAAAGCATTTAAAAAATATAAAGCTTGATAGCAGCACAGAATGGGGGTGTTCTCCTGTCCAGGAAAACATATGTATGCAATACACAGAAAATGCCAGACTAGGACTATGTGAACACTTATAAGACTTCCAAGAACCCTGGTTTTATATCACATTAAAATGGGACATTTAATCAAGATATTTTTGCATCTGGCCATTATGAAGCATTTATTTAACCCAGTAGAAAATGTAAGTATTTCTACAAGATAAAGTATAAGAAAAAGATAATTTTCTTTTCCATTTCTTGTATTTATCAATATTTCTCGCTAGGCTTTGGTGATAAATAGTAAAGTAAAAGCTTTTGTTATCTGGCAGCCTTGGAGAATGGGTGTTGCCAGCTGATCGAATGTACTGGCTCCTAGAACTTTACCCCAATAATTGCATAACTGTCCATCATATATAAAAATTAGACCAAAGATTAAACCAGGGTATCTGCCATTTTTAAAATGCAAGCAACACCCTGTCACAGACTACCTTCATCTTACTTCATGGCCCAACATCATGTGAGCTTCTAAGAGACCTCTGGAGAGGGAAGGCTAGCTTGCCCAGCAAGGCCTACTTATAGCTCATCTTGGGTTAGTTCATCTGCTGCCTGGCCAGCCCTACTGCACTCTACGGCAGCCTAAAGGGCACTGGGTTTTTGGCCACCTTTGCCCCGAGCAGGAGGTTTATTGCCAAGTCAGGGATGTGAATCACTCATTATGAACCTGTCAGTGGCTAAGTTTAGGGAAGGCCTTCTGCCCCAAAACAAATTTCTTTCAAGTGCCTGAAATAGATGCCAGATGACTATTAATATTTCTGGTTAACTGGAGGATTTGTTTTGCTAGCTATATCAGACTGCAGAACACAGCTGTCCAGATAACAAAGCTTTTACTGTACATACTTTTGCACTGCAAGCTGATATGCCACAAGAAGGCACTTTACCCATTCAATAGTTCAGTAAACTATTAAGAACAGCATGAGTTTTCCATGTGGTTAGAAGGATAAATTAAAGATAGTTTAAAGACAGTTTAAGAGCAGTGGTTCTCAATCTTCCTAATGCCTCGACCCTTTAATACAGTTCCTCATGTTGAGGTGACCCCCAATCATGTTGTTGTTGTTGTTATGTGCGAAGTTGTGTCCGACCCATCGCGACCCCATGGACAATGATCCTCCACGCCTTCCTGTCCTCTACCATTCCCCGGAGTCCATTTAAGTTTGCACCTACTGCTTCAGTGACTCCATCCATCCACCTCATTCTCTGTCGTCCCCTTCTTCTTTTGCCCTCGATCTCTCCCAGCATTAGGCTCTTCTCCAGGGAGTCCTTCCTTCTCATGAGGTGGCCAAAATATTTGAGTTTCATCTTCAGGATCTGGCCTTCTAAAGAGCAGTCAGGGCTGATCTCCTCGAGGACTGACCGGTTTGTTCGCCTTGCAGTCCAAGGGACTCGCAAGAGTCTTCTCCAGCACCAGAGTTCAAAAGCCTCAATTCTTTGACGCTCGGCCTTCCTTATGGTCCAACTTTCGCAGCCATACATTGCAACTGGGAAGACCATAGCCTTGACTAAACGCACTTTTGTTGGCAGGGTAATGTCTCTGCTTTTTAGGATGCTGTCTAGATTTGCCATAGCTTTCCTCCCCAGGAGCAAGCGTCTTTTAATTTCTTTGCTGCAGTCCCCATCTGCAGTGATCTTGGAGCCCAGGAAAATAAAATCTGTCACTATCTCCATTTCTTCCCCTTCTATTTGCCAGGAATTGAGAGGGCCGGATGCCATGATCTTTGTTTTCTTGATGTTGAGTTTCAAGCCAACTTTTGCACTCTCCTCCTTCACCCGCATCAACAGGCTCTTTAGTTCCTCTTCACTTTCTGCCAATCATAGGATTATGCAAATATTCTTTCACAGAAATTAAACTAAAACTGACCAATAGCGTGAAGATCCATTATTCATGATTGTATATATATCGGTTTTTCCCTGGGGTTTCTCAATTCAGTTCTGCATTGTCCCACCATGCCGATCTCGCTCTTTTCCGCTGCTCCAGACAGATGAACACTCTATCTCATCCCCCCTCCCCCAGCCTAGATACTTGCCCTGCCGCAACTTCTCTGAAAGGGTCATTCAACCCCCAAAGGGGTCCCGACCTCCAGGCTGAGAACCACTGGTTTAGAGGAATGGTTCATTGGTTGCCAACATTTTAATCCGACTCTTTTCAGGGAAATACATGCAAGCACATCATGAAAGCCAGTGGGAGGGTTTGGCAAATGGCCAGTATAAACATTAGAGTATACCCATTTTAGGCAGTTTAAGAGACTTCTGGAATAACAGTATATATAAGATTTGTTTTAAAAATATAGAAATCTTTAAAAGAAATGAAAAACCAACTTACATGGTAGTTACATTTAACCTGAAGTAGGATAAAGTGATATATACTGCTATATATCATTTTTATGAAGACCTTTACTCCCAGAATCTTATATTGTTTCTTTGACCCTAACAGAGAAACAAATCACAGAAAATCTGTCTCCATGTCTCCAGAGCAGCAATATACCAGGGGTAAACTGATACCATTAAGATACCTAGGTGGCAGTGGAATAGGTCCAACTGTGACTAATGCAAACACACCTATAAACAAAGTGAGCAGGGTAACAGCTGAGATGCCTGGGCTTAGGTAACATCCAACTACTACTCTTTCACAACTGGTTTCATATTGTCTTTTTTAATGATAAATTTAGTCCCATGGTCAGTTTTATGATCACAGGATCTACTTTGAAAACAGGACAATTTTTATGTACAGTGAAATCTGCTTCTTCAAACAATATCCAAGTTTATACTGCAGACTCACACTTGAGTGTGAGTTCCAACTCTTTTTTAAAGTGAAAAGCAATGGTGGAGAAAGTGAAGCTTGTCACTGCTCATAAAATCTCACTCTTTCCACCCATTCCCTCTCTGTTTTCTCCACAAGCCTGGTTAGAACCCCTCAGCAAGTGACAATTTCAGACAAACAAATAGGAACTCTTCCCTTCCCTGCCTTTTATTTTTTCAAAAATTCAACAAGAGAGCATGGAAGAACAAGCTGGAATGCAATGTGTAGACAGCACCTTTGAATATTTCTTTTCATGATACAGTATTCCAAAAGCCTGGTCAATGTATACAACAAAGAACAGTAATGCAGAGCACAGCATTTCTTCAGAAAGAAATATTTTTAATCCCTGCATTTATGAGTCCTTTATCATATTCCTAATGATTTTTTTAAAATACAGGAAGTTTACATACTGCTAAAACTCCCAAAGCAGAACTCCTTTTCACCATACAAGACTGGAAGGCTTTCCAAGGGTTATATTACCTGTAACTCAAGTACATTAATTTAAAAGAGATCTGACTCTATTCATGTCAGTGGGAATGCATCAGCTTTTCTGTTCAGCCAACTATGTTTTCATCAGCTAACTCACACTGAACTTGAATTCTTATTTAGGGCATTTTCATTCCTCCTTGCCTCCAAGGAGCATTAAACAGTATGCACAGTTCTCCTCCTTCCTCCCCATTTTATCCATACAACATCCCTGTGAGGTAGGTGAGTTTGAGAGTGACTGGCCCAAGGTCACCCAGTAAGTGTCACGGAAGAATATGGATTTGACCCCAGATCTCCCTGCTCCCACTGAAACCACTACATCACACTGGGTCTGGAAAAGGTAACTTCTATCATATACTAAACAAGGTCACTAATTACCTTATTAAATACCACCACAAATAAAGCTACTTTCCGAGTCCACACGGCATCTGTTGTTTCTTTTCTCCTTTGTAGAATACATTGAAGCGATGCCCAAAAATTTAGAATGCAAAGTAAAAACAAAACTTTTCGGTCTTCATGAAGCTTGATGATTTATTTCATTTTCCAGTGGTCCTCATTAAGGTGGTGCCATTACCTGGGAATATTCTACTGTGGAATGGTGACTGACATCCACCTTAACTAAAACTTCATAGTATAAAAGATAAAAAACAGGTGTTACTATGCCCACCACTACCATTATCACTACTGCTGTCCACCATCCTATTCCCCAGTCTGCTCCATAATAAGGATCTTTCCGTTTGATGGGTTTACCTTCGGCTTCAAAGCTTGGCAGTTGGGTTGATAAGGCAGAAACAACTTCATTAAGATTCTCTCTCTTCGTAGCATTACACTTCACTATTTGTTCTATATCACGATCCACTACTTTCAAGAAGTTACCAACAGTCTCAGTGGTGTTCTCAAGAACTTGGGTTGCATCAGGGAAATCCGCAGAGTATGAAGTAGAGGCTGATCTTGAAACTTGCCTGCTTTTTGGAAAGCAGTGTGTCTCAGTCAATACACTGAACTTCTTCACTGGAATTTTAACAGTTCTCAGTGCAAAGAAGTCCTGATCTGTGATAAGATTATTCAGTCTTTTGATATCTGCTACCTGAAATACAATTGTTTAAGGTTACTAAAATGAATTAGCACTTTTGAAAAAAGTTACCCTTTCGGTGACTAGTATTCCTTCTATGTTATAACCGGGCCCAATTTGTGAATAAAGTTTTAAGTCATTAATCAAAATAATTTGGCATTTTTAATCAATTGTGATATTCCCATTGGTGGAAATTCCATGGTGTGGAAGGAATATCATGCAACAGAATACATTTTAGCAAAAACACCCCAGTTATAAACCACAAGTTCATCTGCAAAGCAGCTGTTCAGATTCCCCAGAAGTTTCCCTTCTATAAAGATGGAGTTTGTTCTAGCATTGATTCACTCCACCCATCTGCATCCCTTCCCTTTTCTTGTCCTTGCAGGAAAGAGAAAGAGTCTCCAAATCAAAGAAGCAGGAACAGCTTTGGGAATTACTTGTTACCTTCTGATGTTCACTGGGGAGGGAACAGAGGGTTAGAGAAGATTTGCAACTGCTCCTCCTCTAATAAACATTGGAAGATATACAGCATTCCTACATCCAAAGCATTCATCATGCTTTAAAGTGACTAGAAGTATGGAACACTTTCACTAGTAAGCACTTTGCCCATGGCCTGGATCATGCCACTAAGTTATCAATTCTGAACTGAAATCAGAAGAAAAATACAGAATAATAGAGTGAAGTAAAAACATTGTTTCTATTATTTTACATATCTACTCACAGAAATCACTTTATTTTATTTTGACAATTAGTGGCTGCATGTGGTATGTGGCCAGGAACTTGAAGATACAGTTTATTTCAAAAGAATGTTCTTAGAAAGAAAAAACACTTCTCCCATGTGCTGTATTATATACTGATTTTAATTTTCTCTTCTAGTAGCGGTATTTAAGGGAGACAAGGTACTTTTGCTCAGAAATGCAAGTCAAACATCCACTCCTCCCCCCCACACATTCTACAGTCAATAAAACAGGTTTAATTTATATTATACAGAAAGGTACATAGCTTAGCCTCTGGGGGGTCTATAAATGTGGAATAGTCTCCTGCTGTGGTAGGGATGGAGTATTCAATCCTTTCACTTCTCCGAGTTGCCTCTAAAAGGTTCTGCCAAATTATGGGAGCTGCAAGGGAAAAGCTGTCGACTGGAATTGCATTCCCCACCTCTGGTTTGGAACGCTTTCTTATTTCACGTACAGAAGAGTCAGCTGACTTACTGTTACAAGTATTTGCATGTGGCAAATGATTTGTACCCACAGGAAACTACTTGAGAATAAAAAGTAACTACAAGTCATTTGACTTTATTATTGTGTTTCTTGAGGCCTGTAACAATCTGATTGTCTCGGAATTCCTAGACCTCATACCAGGCAGAATGCATGCCTATATATGGTATATTTTTGCCAAGCAATCACTTAAATACTGTGACCCTTAGCTTTGTTGCCACAAATAGGTTTTGGCATTTCTTGTGAAAGCACCAAAAATACTATTATGCATGGGAGAGGGGAATGAAAAAATCTGACTTTCTTTTTGCAGTTACGTCAAGGTGTTCCCACATTTGGTCTCACTGCATTAAACCACTGGGTGCAACATGTCCCATGTTCTGTGAAGCAACTGTCTGAACTGCTTCTGGGGCACAAGCCATTAAGTAGTCTATAATAAATAAACATTTTAAAGTTTTCCATATGTATATTGCCCTCCAAATGAAATTTATGGTATACAGTTTCATACAGACTTACGGAACAACAATATTGAAGAGCTATTGCATTTAAAGTGTCTCCTTCCTGTATATCCTTGGTTATAAATATAACTTCATCAATTCTCTCTCTTGATGTACTTTGACGGACTTTCTCCTTTCCCCTGGGCCGCAGTTCATACACCTCTGTTTCATCTTCCAACACGTCACTATCAGAACTGATAGCATTCCCAAATGGATGTCCATGGATATCCACCGTAGGCTGCATTACAGATGGAAGTTGGAAAGTCTGACTTTTCCCTGTCATTTTGTCAGGAAACTTTAACAACATAAGGGAAAGAGAAATAGGCCAATTAGTCACAAACTCACATGACTTCAGCAATTTACATATAATGTCTCTAACATGCTCTTGTTCCTCCTTCATTCACACTCCCTTAATGATCTGAAAAATGTAAACAATTCATATAACCTATTTATATGACACTTTTAAGCTGCAGCTAGATTCAAACCCTGTTAACACCATAAGGACCAACAAGATTATTAGGGCATAAGCTTTCAAGAGCCAAAGCTCCCTTTGTCAGCATGAAGCTGCAGTATCCGTACACGCACAAAACCAGTCTTCCACTGGGAATACTCATGTGTGGGAATAAAATGAAAGAACCATCTAGCAATCCTACTCAGAAAAGAGAGCAAAATAATTTTTATAATAGGTTTGTCATTAACAATGTACAACTTAAAACAATCTGAGTGAGAAACTTTAGTAAGGAAACATTTGAAGATGGGAAACCTGCTAGCCAACATATTTATGATTCAAACACCACCTCCACCCCCATTATCTCTTGCAGCTCCCAACCACAAGCTGAAGTTCCTTCCACTATTCCGTACTTTACAAAAGCTTTTAAACTAATACAATGCCATGGATAATCTTCAGGAGGCAAAACCAATACCCATAAACATCTCAGGCTCCATACCCTTAACCACAACAAGATCCTACACGGTCCACTAATTTAGAAGCAAGAGGGTGGCTCTGGGTTCAAGTGCAACCACCTCACAAGCATACTGTCATTGCTCTTACTCAACCTCTGTCCCTCGCCAATGAAAGGAAGAGCCAGGGGGGACCACTCTGTGTCTGGCTGCTTGCAACATGCCAAAAGGAAGATCAAGCCAAAAGGAAGCCTGCCAGCGAGTCCTCCGAGTAGCTGCTCAGGCGGGCACAATAACGAGCGGGGAGCGGAATCTTCCCCTTGGCCTTCCCTTCAGGAGTTGTTGTCGACTCTCCTCCGCAAGGCCACTTCATGGGCACCGGGCCGTCAAGCGACCACCTGTCAAGCCCTACAGCCCAGCCCAGCCCTCCCTGGGCTCCCCCCGCGGCCCCATTCCGCGCTGCCTTAACCAGGCAAGAAGCGGGGCTAGCCTCCCTCCGCACCCGACTCCGACCGGCAAGCCTGCCTTACCGGTACCCGGCCCTCTCCCGGCAAGCGCCATGACGGCGACGGCAGTCTCGGTGTAACCTCTTCGCCAGGCTTCCCGGTGACAGGCCAGGCCCAGACGCCTGAGCGCCGACGGCGCCACGTCTGCAAATTAGCCCCACCCCTTCCCCCGGCCCTTAAAGGGCCAACGAGAGGCCGGGCTGGTCTGCGCAGGCCCAGAAAGGTTCTCCGCGGCGGCGGCAGGCTCTAACGGGCGTGAGGGAGCTGGGCTTCCTTTCCCCCCTCAGTATCCGCGTGGTGTTCCTTGCCGAGCTCTTGAGGCTGAAGGTAATCGCAGGAGTCTCCTCGTGCGGAAGGAGAGCGGTCAAGGGGCAGCGCAGGCGCCCAAGAACATCCCGATGAACGGCTGGAGGGGAGGCTGTGCAGACCCGTCTCCTGGGGGGGAGCCCCGTGCGGTGGACTGCATTTCTGAAGGGCGGTTTAGAGGCCAGGAGAAGGTTATCAGAAGACTCGTCACATTCCGGGCCGGCTTTCGGGGGGGGGGGGGGGGCAGGGGCAGAGCTCCGTGCCAGACTGCCTACGTCAAACTCAAATTGAGTTATTGTAAGACTCCGTGTCTGCGTAAAAGAGGCTGGACTTGAACCCAGATCGAAGCCAATCCATGCTAAGTCGGCTACACCAAAACTAAAACACCAGTGCTGCTTTGAAGACTAAATGGACTTTATTTTTGAATAAACTTATGTGAATGACAGGTGCCTCTGATGAATCCAGGCAACTTTATACTGAATTGAGGTTGCCTGGACTAGGTTGGGAAATTCCCGGAGATTTTGGGGGTATAGCCTGGGAAGGACCTCCACAGGGTATAATGCCACAGAATCCACTCTC
This sequence comes from Paroedura picta, assembly GCF_049243985.1. Taxonomy (NCBI): domain Eukaryota; kingdom Metazoa; phylum Chordata; class Lepidosauria; order Squamata; family Gekkonidae; genus Paroedura; species Paroedura picta. The sequence goes on from NC_135375.1 coordinate 40,743,090, forward strand.
CAAGACAACTTTTCACCAGGTGAATAAGGAGATACCACTCTGCCAGTGAGGGCCAATAAGTTCAAATTGTACTCTGCCAGGTAGGGCCAAAGAGTGTGAATTGTGTGCAGACAATCCCTACCTAATTGGCCCTCCCTGGGAGTGTGCTGCCAATGGGGAGATGCCACTCTGCCACTGAGGGCCAATAAGTTCAAATCTGCTAATGGGGACCAATTAGTTTAAATTACATACAGATAATGCACTACCTACCTGACTGGCCCTTCCTCAGGGTGTGCTGTCAATAGGGAGAGAGCACTCTTCCAATTATGGCCAATTGTGGGGCTTATCTGTCGTCTTCCTGCTGCTTGCTGGGTAGAAGAGGTGCTGCCCTCTCTGAAAGGCCTTGCTATTGGTAAGTTGCTCCATTCACAGCCTCGTCCCATTCTCCATCTACCCCAGGCAAGGGACTTGAGCCAGCTGTTTCCTTTGCCTCCTGTCTTGGCCTCAAGTTTCAGCTTTCTGCTGGAAGGAAGCACAGATGAACTGCAAGGGAGGTAACGAGAATCAATATTTCAAAAACAATGCCAAGGGATAGACAGAATGCAATTAATGTTTTAACTCAGTCCAGTGAGTCAAGGGCTCCTTGAGGTAATCCAAAGGCATCAGCGGAAAGGACAGCTCACAGTTGGGTCCACAACCCAGGCCTCTCCACCTCTATATCTGCTGTCAGCAGCAACTTAGTCCTTGTTCTGCAGTCAGCAGCTGTCTTGCTAACATGGTATGGTGCCTTTTAGACTGGAGCTCTCCTGCAGCACATAGCTGGTATTGCTTAATTGCCTCAGGTGGGCTGACAAGGCAGAGAATTGCAGCTGGAGGCTGAGCAGAGGAATGAGAGCTTCTGCAACAACTTTGGACTCTTAAGTCCTGGTTTGTCTGCAGCTCCATTCTTTCCTGCTGGTCAGAGCTCTCTACCAGTTGAATATCTGGCTGGGCTAGGTTCTCATCCAGATGAGGCTTGTGTGAATCTGGGAGCTCCTAATAAGGCTTTTTCTCCAAGGAGTCCTCCCTAATAGGACCTTGGCTCACAACATCTCCCCATGTATCTGGCCATGGAGCGCTCTTTGCTTTCCCCTACCCTCTATCTTTCCCCTCAGCCTAACTGCCTAGGGAAGAGCTGTACTTCCAAGGGATTCTCAGACCCCACCTGGAGGCTGGCATCCCTAAACCCCAGGGGGATACAAAGCTACACAGTCACCCCTCCAAACTCGCCATTTTTGCCTGCGGAGCTGGTCTGTATATTCTGGAGATGAGCAGCAATTCCAGGCCCTACCTGGAGGTTGGCTGTCCCTGGTCTGAATATATTCCTTGAAGTCTGAAAGTGGGGCCTCCAAAGTGTGTAATGCCCCCACAGCTACCTAGCACTTCTTGACCTATTTAGGTCAACAAAACATTGCAGAGAGGAGGTAAGGTTGCCAAATTGGTGTCGATTAAGGTGACCAGATTTTCCCACTTTTGGAGGGACATCCGAGGGTACCTGGCAAATTGTACTTAAGTTGAAATTAAAAATATATATATTACAATACTACTTTTGCGTTCTATGAAACTTTGTTGCTCCATATAGACCTAATTTTTAATCGACCCCCCCCCCCCCCGGTCAATGATGTCCCACTTTACCAATGTTAAAATCTGGTCACCTTGGTATAGATTCATCTTCTGGAATTCCACACTACCTAGGTGTGCATAAACCTGACTAAGGTCAAGACTGCTGTGCACAGAGAGACCTCCTCTTAGGGTTGCCATCTTCCAAGTGAGGCTCTCTACCCCACCACCCTTACAGAGAGTCTTCTATGGAGAGAGTAAGAGAAGGCGGTTGGAAACTGCTTTGAAACACCTGAAGCCTGCTGGGTGACTGTGGCCCATTCCCAGTTCTCTCAGACCTCTCACAGCCCCGCATCCCTCACAGGTTGTCTATTGTGGGGAGACAAAGGGGAAAAGGTGTTTGTAAATCACTTTGAGACTCCTTTGGGTAGTAAACAGCAGGGTACAAAAATCCATTTCTTCTAAGGAGCAACCGTGAAATAAGCATTTGGGGCATATCATATTTTATCAACAGTGAAAAAATAGAGACAGAAGGAGCAGGGTGGACCCTTGTGTACTGTGACTACCCCATGTGTATTAGGGCAGGGGGACAAGAAGGGAAATGATGTTGAATGCAGAACTGGGAGGAATTGGTTGCCATGAAATCTCTCTCTAAGAAGAGTTTCCAGTCTGATTTTTCCCTTCACATATCTGAAGACATGGCTTTGGAAAGCTCATCTGTAACCACTATGCCACAATTCCCAAAGGTCAGTCCTGTCCCACACTCAATGAACATTCCAAACCACTGGTTCTTGACACCCTTATCTCCACACATGCCCTCATTTGCCACCACAACCTCCCACACAACACACACATTCAGCCCCATGTCCTTACGAACTGGACAACTCCTCCCATTCTTCTTCCCACCGCCAAGTTCTAGCTCCCGTTGTATTCCTGGATACAACAGGCTTTGCCCCTAGTTCCTTATATATTTTGCATTAGCAATAAAGGAGAATGAATCCCTGTCTTGCAGTGGCCAGAATGTTAACTAAGGAGATCAATGTTCACATTCTCATTCAGTTCTGATGCTCACTGGGTGACCTGGAACCAACTACTGTCAAGAGAATCCTAAAATCACATTTCTATTCAGGATTGCACTCTAAATCTCAGTTTAACCTAACAGCAAGGAAGTTGTTAAGATATAGGAGAACCATGTAGAGTAGCGATCCCCAACCTGTGGGCCACAGACCACATGTGGTCCTTCGACTAATTGGAGGTCGGCCCCGAAGGACGCCTTCTCCCCCCCCCCGGCCCTTTACTTCATCCCCCCCAGCCCTTTACAACACACTTCATTGTTGTGGCGTGTCTGTATCTTATTTTGAAGGGATGTTTAAACATTACCATAGCAATCAGAGAGCGCTAGGGCAGTGGTTGAGAGTAGAGGAGTAAACTACCCCCCCTCCCACCGGGCCTCAGTAAAAGGGGTTGAGTGGTCCCCAGTGAGTGGTCCTCGGCATTGAGTGGTCCCCGGTGATAAAAAGGTTGGGGACCACTGATGTAGAGAACCTGAGCTTCTTGGAGGAAAGAAACTTGTGATTGATAGAATCAGATCTTTTCTTCCTATTTTCCAATATAAATAATCACACAAATCAGGCTGCCATATGAATACCTGAATCACATATGGTGTTTTGTATTTGTATGTGTCTTGAGCATCTTTTGCAGACCATTGCATGAGCAGGATTGGCCGCAGGTTGAGGGAACAAACCTATGCAAATCTACTCAGAAGTAAGTCCCACATTATACAGTGGGGCTTGTTCTCAGAGAAGTGTCCTTATGATTGTAGCCTTGTAAACCAGTTAAAAGTTTCCGTTCATATAGAGGAAATTAGTTCAGTGCAAGTCATTGTTCCAAGGGGACTCCTTTTATTTAAACTAAACACTAAACACAGAGCTGTGGCCAGCAATTTAGAGGGAGGGGTTGTTTGTAGGGGTTGCTTTTTTAAAAGCTGTACTCTTAAGTACAGTTTTCCTGTGTTAGTTAGGCTGAAGCTGAATGGTGTATGAACTTGCTTGAATAAGGATTTGGAATTCAAGATTTTATATAAACCCAGTTCCTTAACCGGTCTGTTGGCTCCCCCTGGAAAGTCATCTGATTTTATGTTTATTACTGTGATTATCCTTGTCTCCAACTGAAACAAAACCAAAGTCATTTCAACAGCATTTGTCATCTTCTGTTAGTGTGGCTTCTCTTTTATTTCCTACCTCATTTTTATTCCTGTCATCTCCTCACTGTTGAGATTTATACTGTAAGCGCCTCTAGGCAGAGATCTGTCTTCTTGCTTATGCAGCTTTGGAAAGCTTTACCAAGCTAATCGCATCACATTAAGATGATAATAATAGTGCAACAATAATACTGGTAAGTTGAATGTGGTTGATTATTATACGTGCATACAAAGATTAATAATGTAATAGCAATATCCTCCAGAATGAAAAACATACAGAGCAGGAAAATTGGCAAATGTGCAAATGAGGAGGTGAAATTATATCTTTTAATAGCTCAGCTTATTTTTCTTACAGTGTCTGCAGTTGGTAGAGACACTGGATGACTGAAAGGACATTTTATCTGGACCTATCACATAAACTCTTGGCAAGTCAAATTTTGAACAGATTTTAAAGAGGCTTTCCGCCAGAGCGGTAAAGAGTGTTAAATTGTTAGTAGCTAAAAAACTGAAGACTCAGCCTTCATCCATCCTTCCTAAAAGATTATTATATCAGTCAAAGCTGTTGGTGAAAACTGTCAGAAGTCTGTAGTTTGTCTTCAGCAATTCTTTGTGACAAAATTTGAAGATGATAGACATATTATTAGCAGAAGGCTATTTTTAGATAATGTGTGGAAAGGAGGAATATTGGGATTTCATTGGTTCTCTCTAGAATCAGATGTTATCCCATGCTGTGTCGAACAAGCACTGCTAGAGCAGCACACTTCCTTAGAGGAAACAAAGTGAGGGGGCTTTCCTGTGACCCTGCTAACTCCATTTGTACCTAGTGACATTTTCCCATCAACATACAAAAGAGTATATTTCCAACTTGATGAACAGGACAGTAGCAGCACAACTCATGAATACTAATAGGAATACAGCTTTTCTTTTTCCCTGTGTAGATTACTTCACTTATCCTAATAGTGCATATTAAGTGAGTTAACAGGGTCAGTATTAATCACTGCATGACACCTGTGTGTGCAACTGTAGGGACTCAGCTCACTTGCCCTTAGTTATCTGTCTGCCTAGGCTGGAAAGCAGAAGTTACAGATGAGAAACGTATTAGACAATGCTAGAAGTATATTCAAGGAAGAAAGGCATTAAATCAATAGTAACAAAGGGAAATTGTTGCCTCTGAAGAGCTGTTTTTGGGGAATGTGCAGTTTAGACATGGGTAGCAAATCAGGAGACCACTAAAATACCAATATGCACAAGAGTATGGTAAAACGGTTGGAGAACAGTTTTGCATTTAAAGTGGAAGTCTATTTGTTCAGACTGGTTGGATGGTTTAACAGTACAATTCTTTTAAAAACCTAAATCCAGTGAACTCAAGGGGTTTAGGAAAGGTATAGCTTTGTTTAGGATTGCACTGTTAGATTATTAGACTCAGCAGATCAACTCAGAATCCCAGTGAAAGCTATCCAATGAGGCTTAATCCCTGGAAGGCATTTTTAGAATTGCCCACTTAGCCACCTAAAATCACATGGATTGGGGAGAAAAGCAAAAGATAAAATCAAGGAGGAGTTGGGTATTAAAATGCAGCCTAAATTAAGATCTTGAGTTACTTGGAAGTGAAGTCCACTGAAATGTTCAAATCAGTGGTTATAATCCAGTTCTGAGACCTCAGTGAAATCAGTGTGTGTAAGTACTCCTATCTGTGTAGATTTGTGCTATAAGCCACTAGGAAACCTTGTGAAAAGTAATGTTATAATTTTCATCTATAGATGATGACAGTGCACTAATGTGCCCAGATAGATGATTGGATAAAATTTTGAATGAAATGTGTAGCTGGGCTATGTATTAAATGTTTATCTGTTTTCTTTCTTGGCCATTTTCAAGCAAATGCGAAAACTAATATTTATATGAAATGTATTCTTTTAGTCTGATTGTTTATTGTTGTTATATTCTAGCCATTAAATACTGGCTTCCAGCAATTTGAAGTTGCAAATATCATCAGAACAAGTCTCCTTCTTGTTGTTCAGAGGCCTGACTCTAAGATACTTTTGTGGTGTAGTGATCACTATGCTTGTCACTACCCTGCAAGGCTGGCCTCATGATGGATTGGTAACCTATTGATCATGTGGTTAGTGTTTCACCACACCAGTATCTTTTCTCCATTAAGAGTTTGACACTAAATGGGAAGTACCTGGTTATCATTGCTAGTTCCTTGATCAAAACGTCAACATATTTTCTTTTTATCTACTGAATATTTATGAATAACATTTGTTCAGTTAAATCCAGTATTTTAATAAAAGATCATTGTTAAATATTTTTAATACAGCACAAGCTTTTTAAATTTTACATTTGGTAATGCTCTAAGTTGTTATAACATCATTTTAAGTTTAGCTGACAACTTTGAGAGATATAAAGTTCAATTATTTAAATTTTTCATTCTTTTTTTAAGATAGTAGGGACTATACTGAACTGTATATAGAGAGGGCTTCTAATATAAACACAACATTTCTTCATGCATTTAAAAGAGATTTGCTCCTCCTCCATTCTTCTGCAGTCTTTGTCTTTGAATTGGATCCATCCTCTATACAAGAAAGGCAGAATGCTTCAGAAATCCCTAGATTTTTTTTCACCGGCATGCTAATACCACTATTTTATTATTATAATCTAAGGGAGAAGCAGAAATGTGGCTAATTTCAAACCACTATTTGTATTTACAAGGCATTGTTATGCTTAACATGAGAAATAGATTTAATAAGAAAAAAACAGGAATTTCTTTCGTTAGTTTTGTTTCAGTTTCCAAACGATAACTCTTAAAAGCTTCAATATTGATTCAATGAAATGAATGCCTGGATCGTTTTGGAGGGGGCCCTAACAAATGCACAAATGCTTCCATGGTTACCTTGTGCTATGCAGTGTGGTTGCCAAGCATTGTTCGTTTCCTCCCTCTGCTATTGAAAAAAAATAACAAACCACAGGGAAGCGCCACACATGGTGGGCATAAAGAGGGAGCAACTTAAAAGATCAAGATCTAGACAGTCTTCACAGATTTCAGAGAGTGCAGTTTCTCCTGATTTTACTTAGTGCGCACAAAGAAAGAACACTGAGACATATGCTGCTTTTGGCCAAATGGAAGTTTAAAATCATTTATCTGTCCCTTGAAGATGAACTGAGCAGCTCTATTTTGACTAGAAAGTTTTACCAATGGCCACTTGAAGCATAATGATTTGGGTTTTTTTCTGTACCAGATACACTTTTGTAACATTTTGCATCTCTATTAAACATTTATTAATTACTGTTAATTTTAAATGATTAGATAATGTTAAAAGTCTTGGTTGGCTTGGAATTCAATCCATATGCTTTGATCTCCATAACAGTCTGTGAAATGCTGTTATGTTGGTTGGTGGAATAATGTGTATTGATCATGTAGTATAAAGTATCCACATTTTCTGAGAGCCATGAGGGGAAAGCATACGAGAAAACCCAATATATGTGCAAGCAGATTTGCAATGGGAACATGGGTGATGATATGGAATGTTTTAACCAGCATTTATCCCATACATGATTTTGTAAGGTTCATAAACCTGAGTGATTATAGGGATTATAAAAAAAAACAAGTTAAATACCCAGAAAATCTCAACTAGTCTTCTTTTGAGAATTCTCTTTTGAGAAAACTGATTTGCTTGTTACAGAAGTATATATAAAAATATAAATTTTATCTTTATCTAAATCTGTTCTATCATAATCATGTAATCATCATCTAGGTTAGCGATCCCCAACCTGTGGGCCGCAGACCACATGTGGTCCTTCAACTAATTGGAGGTGGGCCCCGAAGGATGCCTTCTCCCCCCCCCCGGCCCTTTACTTCATCCCCCCCGGCCCTTTACAACACACTTCATTGTTGTGGCGTGTCTGTATCTTATTTTGAAGGGATGTTTAAACATTACCATAGTGATCAGAGAGCGCTAGGGCAGTGGTTGAGAGTAGAGGAGTAAACTACCCCCCCACCGGGCCTCAGTAAAAGGCGTTGAGTGGTCCCCAGTGGTCCCGAGTGTTGAGTGGTCCCCAGTGATAAAAAGGTTGGGGACCACTGATCTAGGTAACTGATTTGTTCATAGCTAAATATGAGATAATCAAGTACAAATAACCCAATCAGCATGTGCATATCAGTTATATCTGATATTGCAAAATAAGGCCAATCTCAATCTCTATTAAAAAGGTATTCATCTAACTTTTCTATAACTGACAATTAACTGTCCAGGAGGAAAATAACTTTAAGCAATCAATGACAGCTGAACAGTACTTGAACACTTGGTTAACTTGCAAGCTCAATAAGAAAAAGAAGAGTTGGTTCTTATATGCCGCTTTTCTCTACCAGTCTCAAAATGGCTTACAATCACCTTCCCTTCCCCTACCCCACAACAGACACCTTGTAAGGTAGGTGAGGCTGAGAGAATTCTGAAGGACTGCTTGGTCAGATCATCTCGGCTGTGATGAGCCCAAGGTCACCGACCTGGTTCCATGTGGAGGAGCAGAGAATAAAACCCAGCTTGTTGGCTTGCCAGATTAGAAGCCACCGCTCTTGACCACTACACCAAGTTAGTGACATAACTATAATGACAAGGATTCATGGAAAGTTGAATAGAATGTATTTGGAAAGAAATTGAGGGTTATCATCAAGTTGAAAATGCTAAGAATTCTTCAGTCTATTCAGTTGAGCTTTTTTCCTAGGAAGGTTTTCTTATATTTGTACTGTAAGCCAGCAATTCCCAACCTCTTTGGTACGATGACCTATGTCCATATTTACCAGGTATGGTGAATGATTCAAGCCTGGACCAAGGTTTTGGGGTACCCATCAAGTTCAGCATTCCATTTTTACAGAGGCCAACCAGATATTTTAAAGGCTGCTGATCAGCTATAGTGTGGGCAGTAACTCCTTAATGAGCAGTGATATTTCCCCCACTCAAGGTTGCTCCCAGTTGGAGGGTCCCCTGCCTCCCTCATGTCATTCCTAATTTTATGCTGTAGCATTTGAAATGGTGGACAATTTTAAATGCATAATATCAGTTTTACTTGCTTGACACCTTCAACATGAATCTAGAGAGTTAGTATAAAATGTTAGTGTAAGATGCCATTGACACTATATTTTTCAAAAAAAAATCCCTAAATCCATGTAAATCCCTATGGTTGGTTGTCTGAGCTGTACTCTTCTTCAGGGAAACTTTAGATGACACCAGAACTAAGAACTGCTGTTGAAACAAAATCACTTGTCTGCCCTGTAAAATTGTTTTGAAATGTAATACAATTAACTTTCCAGACTTTTCGTTCACCAAGGTAAAATGATTTCATTGATCTCTAATAAGTAAGTCTATTGATCCAATATAGTGGATCTCAAACTGGTTTGGCCTTGAGACCCTATGGTGGTTTGTGATGTTTTTGCAAGTGGGTTACAAGGCCAGAAGGGAGAAGAAGGGATATAATGGGTTAAGAAAAGCATGTTCAAGTTTGATGGCAAAGTTCGGTTTGCCTCTATATACTGCACAAAATGGCTATAAGATAAAGTTCTCTGTTTACTAGTGTCAAGTATATAAAAACTGAAGTATAAATTTCTTCAGTGTTAATTGACAGGAGATTACTACATTTCATATTGGGGAGGGGGGAAGTAGTACGCGGTTAGTTTGCAAGCGGTTCCTAAAATGTGCAGTAAGTTTTGCAGGTTGGTAGCATTTCAAAATGCTTGCGAATCATTGCTCTAGTGTATGATCTAGAGCAGCCTGTTTCAGCCTTTTAACTCTGGAGGATCCCCTGAAATAATTTTTCATGCTTCAAGGAGCCCCAGAAGTGGCCAGCTGGCCACGCCTCCCTACCATGCCCCCACCCCAGGAAGTGCCATGTCAGTAAAAGGGCCTCACCACCCACGTTAAGAGACGGGCTCGAGAAGGACTGATGGAGAAGAAACAGCAATGGAATCAACCAGTTCCGTAGCTTATAGCTGAGTCCATTAAGGCAGGAGGTGCAATACCCTGGATCCCCCGAAGTCCCTGGACCCCTAGCTGGGAATCCCTGATCTGGAGTCATCTTGTAGAAATACATCTTTTATCATATCAGCAGAACTACAAAATGACTTCCATTTTTTAATATTCATCATTCACTCACTTTACAATTATGATGAGAACTTTGTACCATACCTTGTGCTCTACTTCACCAGTATTTTGGTGGGCTGACCATTGCCACAGTACACTTTGTGAGTGGCCACATCTTGACTGGCTTTTGTGTGAACCTCTGATCTGTTTTCTCAATTGTTTCCATTTGTCTATGTTTCATGGGTAGCACCGTATGATCTTGCCTAGTTAATGTTTAGTTATCCTAGTTAATGCTGCTGAAGACAGTTATGAAACAGGTTTTGTTATACCAGAATTCTGTTCAGCATGCATTATACAGAATTTCTCCTTTGGCTTCTAAGGACTGGATAATAAACAGGACTTAGAAATTTTGATTAAAATATTATTGTATCATTGCATACATCTGTGCACATACAAACTATTTTTTTTGCTGTTAATTTTGTGTGTTCCTATTGAATGAGGAGTTGGCTACATCCCCATTATTGAACATGGGGCTTTTGTTATCATTCATCTCTGGATTTTCCTGAGGAGTAGCTGTCCCTTGCAATTAGAAGTAAAGCAGGGCCTTAATGGCTAACAAATTGTTATTCCAGCAAAAGCTTTTGTGAACTAGAGTTCACTTCTTCAGATACAGTGAGTGGCTCATTGTTTTCCCATCATCCAGGAGCTGAAGTATCCAGCGGGTAGTAGATCCTACATTAATTAGGCAGTGCTGGATACAAAATACATTTTGAATTGCACTAAATGCTACAGCTACAGGAAGAATAAAATGGCCACACTCTGTTTGTGTGGGAGGGGGAGCCAACAGTTGCCTGTCCTTCCAGACAGCCTTCAAAAAAAGGCAACCTTAATTGATATACTTTTGGAGAGCATCACCTTTGCTTGAGAAACAAAATACAGCAAATGAAAAATGCTGCTAGGAGAACAAGGCATGGTGGAAACAGGAACTCAGGCTTGGGGATTACATCTTCCTTCCCTACAACAAATGAGTATACTGTGTATCTGAGCAACCTCCTCTCCCACTTTGATCTTCTGATGTCAATATACTGTCAGTCCCTGGTCCAAAAGAGATGTGCCGGTCCTTGGCCAGGGCCCCAACCTGATAGAATGTACTCCCAACAGAGTTCTGGCCACTGACGGAACCATCCAAACTTTGCAGGGCTTGTAAAACAGCATTATTCCACCAGGTGTATAATTGAGGCCAGAGCAAACAAATAAAATCAATGCCCTCCCCGAATATAGCCCCCAGAGTATTTCAACATAAATAATGAATGAATGAATGTACAGTATTTAATACAGCATTTAACCAGACATAATATACACACACAGATTATTAACAGAGTAATAGAAATCTATAAAGTGTAAAAATATTGATACATGGAAATTAGTTTCAAAAAATGGAATCCCGTTTTTGGCCACTAGTTATCTTTGAGGGGATTTCCACACCCATTAAAAATAGTGAAATGCTTACCTTTTTATTGTCATTATATTCTGACCCCTCCATATGACATCGCCAACATCCAGCATCTGGGCAGTAAACAGCCAGTTACATCCTCAATATTATTTATTTATTTATCTATTTATCTATTTATTTATTATATTTATATACCGCTCTCCCCGGTGGCTCAGGGTGGTTTACATAATAACATAAGAACAATACATGGAACAGTATAAAACATTTGAATAAACATACAATAATGATAACTGATAATTATAAGCATATAACAGTATAATAGTATAACCAATAAACAATGCAACAGTGCAACAATATAAACAGGTCCAGAGTATACAGCTAGTGTTCTGAGGGGGCGGGGGGGGGAGCAGGGGCCCTTTGGTCGCTGTTGGTTATGTCTGGTCTCAACCAAATGCCTGGTGGAAGAACTCCTCTTTGTAGGCCCTGCGGAACTGTTTAAGTTCTGCTGGGTCCTGATCTCTTAAAATCTCTTAAAATAAATTTAATCAAATTTTAAAGTGCTAGTTGGTGAATCCCAAAAAAGTGGATTCACCAACCTATGTAGTATTATCTAATGGAGAGCAAGTAGTAGCCCACCAGCCAAAGGTATGGAGACAAAGAAGTGCTATCTCCACCTCCAATGCCCCGCCCTCACACCCGCCTTCCTCTCCTTTCCTGGGGATTTTTTAAAAGTGAACTGCCTGAAGCAACAAATAGGTGTAAAAGTGTGCAGGCAAAGCCAATAATTATTATTCCTAAAATTGTCACCCAAAGCATGCCTCTCTAAAGTCCCCCCCCCAAAAAAACAGGAACGAGATTTTTTTTTAAGTATCAAGACTCGTGATTCCATAAGGGGTGGCAATTTAAAAAGCATTATGCATCTATGATTAGATGCATATGTGTTTCAAAGGATAAGAATTTCATTTTTAAGAATTATTGAGAATTGTGGGCCCTTTAAAACATTGAGAAAGGGGATTAGTTGCCTAGCATGATTGACAGGTGGAAGGGAGTTGCGTGTAAAGCGCATTGTTCTCTTCCGCCATTTTGGGTATGTGGAGGGTGAAAAGGGGGCAGAGAAGAATGAGACAGGAAAAAGGTGAGGAGGGGCTGGGAGGCATGATTTGGCTGGTATAGCACTATTTTTACAGAGGTGCGGAAATGCCCTGAGCGTGCTCTATTATGCAATGGCACAAAATTTAGCACCCTGCCTAGAAGTGGCCTCTTTCCATTGCCACAGGAGGACACTCATGAATATAATTTTAATGATTTTACTGTTCTATTACTATTTATATTTATACTGAATTTTATCATGTACACTGCCTCAAGGCAATATTGGGAGGGGCAGTTTATAAGTCCAAACAACGACAACAATAACAACAACATAGTATGAAAAGGCCTCCAGAGTGTTGCTCCTATTCAGCACCCATGCCACATTCATGTTCTAGGATGCAGCAATCAAATTGTAGCAACATTACTAAAATCCTGCCTTAGAGTAACCCTGGCCCACACAGAGAGCAAACAACAGGAACTCCCGTTGGAGGAAGATGCTCCGTTTTCCACGGTGGCCTCAGCCCCCGCACCTTTGCCATCCCCTCCTAGGGAAGCCAGCCTTCTGAGCACTTCGCTTGAGCCCCATGGCCGGCTGGGTGGCCCCTTCGTCCCCTCCCAGCCAGCAAGGGGGCGGTGGCCACGAGACCGAAGAGGAGGAGAGTCCAGGATGCAGCGCAGCCCGGGCGCCGGAGGAGGGCTGGCCCTGGGGAATGCATAATACCGGCGTGAGTGACGGGACATAAGCGGACGGCAGGCGGGCGGGCGTGTCTACGGGCGCGGATGTCCACATCCCCGGGTCTAGGTAAGCTCCTCGTGGGGGATTTTTTTTTGGGGGGGGGGGCGTTTGGCTTCTCGTCGCACCTGTTGCAGCCGGGCGAGCCTAGCGGCGTGCACTCGGAGTTTCCGCTCGGGCTGCCAAAGGGCTCCTTTCTCTGTTTAGGCATAATCCTGACGCTGGAGCGGCGTGGCGCGCTTCGCCTTCGGAAACCCAGAGCGGGTTCTGTGGAGGAAAAACCCAGCGGGTCGGGGGAGCGCCGTGTACTTCCTCGAAGCGCCAGCAGTCAGTCGCTTGCCTTTCGAGGAAACAAGGGGGGAGCCCTGGAACTGTCCCACTCCCGCGCCACCACGACCCCCCCCCCGGTACTTTGCTGTGTCTGAAATTAAAATGGAAACACTTTTCAAGTTGCTGCCGCGTAACGGATTCGTTTGGGGAGACCGCTAATCGCTCTACCGCTTGAAGTCGTTCGTCGACGTTCCTGACCAGGGAACTTTCCTGTCAAAAGTTATTTCTAGGGATGGCTTCTCTCCCTTTGTGAAGTAGTAGCTTGGCCTCAACAGTAGACAATTAGCGTGGCTTATGTATATGCTATTAATATTAAATTGCTAATGAAGCCACACTCCTATTGCGGCAGTATCTTCCACCAAGTACATTTTTTTTCTGGGGTGCCGTCTAATTAATGCATTTATTTTTCATTTAAGTAATTTACAAGGCCCCTTTCTCACTGATACTCAAGGCAGGATACACAGAGTGAATCAATATACGTAGCAGGATGGGGTATTATACGAACTGTGCCATAGGATTAGAGTTGTAGAACCACCCAGATATCTAAAAACAGGAATTAAGGGAAACCTGATGAGAATTGTGTGCATCCAAATGAATAACAGTAGGTAGAATAGAATCAGCCCATGTTTTCTCCCTCCCCTTTATTTACCCATAAAGCTAGTATCAGCCCATTGCACAGATTATTTTTCCTTCCAACTGGTTATTGAAAATCCTAAGAAATACATCATAAAGATATTAATGGCATGAGTCAGACTTAATCTGCAGATTTTAGCAAGTTTAGTGAAGAATTAAGTATGTCATTAGTACTTTCCCTCCAAATTAATGAGGCAGAGAAGACCTTAACTTGGGCTAAGTCATACCCTAAGGATTCAGTTCTGGGTGGTAATGTCATGATTGTAAACCCCAATGAACACATGGAGACCTAGTTATAAGTCTCTATGCATAGAATTGGCCTGTATCATCAAAACGTCTTGCGGGCATTGGTAAAATGGTCAGACTATGAGATTAGCTTTCAATGTTTTGTTAGATGTTACTGTCATTTTAGTGTTCTTTTTTAGGCAAACACTTTTGGATGTGAAACAGACCTATCATGCAGTGCCTTTAGGTTTGAATCAGGATATCAGTTGATTCCCTCACCCAAGGATCATAACTGATTGAATCTTACTCAGAGGAAACACAGCATTGAAGCTGTCATTGATGGAGTGGGGAGAGGGATAAAAGTGACAAAATAATGTTTTGTTCCAAAACTATAGGTTTAATCGGTATTTGCAATATAATGAAATGTACTTCGAAGTCCTTGGAATTATGGAATTGGAATGAATTAAATAAAATCTAAGCCTTGGTTTATTTTTCATCCAGCAGGAAACAAATAGGGGTACAATCTAGTCAGAGCTAAGTCTTTCAAGTTCCATTGTTTTTAGCTGGAGAATTTTGAAAATACTCCCTATTTCTATGCTCCTAACTTCAACAAAAAGGATCTTTGATAGTTCTCTGATCTGCTTTGACATTTTTCATGTCAAAACTGGATGTTATTAATAGATGCAGAATATCCTCTGTGTCTAGAACATTCTTTTTCATTTGATTAATACTGCTTCTTCTGGACAAATCTCATTTTAAATCAAACTGTACACTTATGCCGCAAGGGAGTGGCGGGAAATAAATTCAATAATAATAATAATAATAATAATAATGTAGGAAGAAGAAATTATGAATTTTTAAATCAAACTATTTGAAGTCATAAGAACAATGAACACAGTGGGAATTACTTCTGAGAATGCATGTTTACCAGTAATTTATACTTCAAAGCACTCAACGTATTAGTAAGTTAATGTCTGCAAATGTTTTCTACTTACTTCAGTGTGTACATTGCCATTTTTAAATTGATTTAATTTTTTGTATCCTTAGTTTGGGATCAGATTGGGATACAGGATTTCCTTTATCCAAAGTTCCCATATACAAATAAAAATGTCAGACATCAAGTACAGATTGTACCCAGGATAAAATTTTTAAAGTGAAGTCAGTTTTGAGCAAAATAAAGATAGATGGCCATGTATTGAAGGATAAATGTCACTGTTGAAAAGCAGAAGGACTGTTAAATCAGATAACCGTGGGAGGTCATTGATCCTCCCTAATCCAAAGGGTGTCATTATTATGGTAGGAGAACAATTAAATAGTCCACTTGCTTAATAAATTAGTAGAATGAAAATCTGTTTGGTACTGCTGAGAGAAAAAAAAGGCTTCAGGTTGAGAGGGCTTAAAGGACAGCGAGCTCATGCAATTGTAGAAGAATCCATAATGTTTAAAATGCTGCTGCAGAAAAAGACAAGAGCCACTGTGTATAAATATCAACAATAGTATTCAGAAGGTCATTGAGTATAATGAATTTATACAAACAGAAGGCAATTCAATAACAAGATTCAAGTTTGCATAAAGCTACATACAATTCTTTGAAAAAAGGAGTGGAAAACCACAACATGTGTCCCAAAATCCTCAGTAAACAAAGTGCTATTTTATAAAATGAGTACATGAAATTAGAAGAGAAACAATCATAAATGTTATGAAGAGAAGTAGAGAACCAATGGGTTAAAGCATAGGCAAATCAATAAGGTGTCTCAAGAGTAAGTGCAATGCATATATCAGCCCTGAAAGCTAAATAAAGAAAAACACAATGGGCAAGCCAGCTAATTGTAGATCCCGTTTCACTAGAGCTTTCTCAAGTGTAAAATGTGTATCAAAAAACAAAATAATATGTTAATTTATCAATCACATTTTTTTAAAAAACGCATTGCGACCAATGCCTACCTTGGTTGGTACTTGGACTTTGGACTGTTCCAAGATTTCTTGGGGATTTAACATGGCCTTAATTCAGCCATCTGTTATAGATTTTTACATGCCAAAGTTATCTGAAGTGTTGGACCGAGTTTTAGAAATTTCCCATGTTTGAAGGTTAGAGAAAGAGCTAACTTTTCTGTATAGATTTTGAATAATTCTCAGCAAGACAATGGTGCACAAGTTGTGGGACAGGGGTTCATGTAATTCCCATGAAGCCCAAGCCCCACTGTCTGCTTTTAGTGCTCCTGAAAGGCAATTAGCATTTCAGCCAGCCAATTTGGTTACATGTAATAAAGTACTTGGGTTTGTAATTTGCTTCCCCTCTGCTTGGTGCTGTTGAGAACTAACCCTTGTGTAATCCTCTCAAAGTACCTTTCTTTCCAGCTTGGTTATTGTTGCTGGTCTTAAATAACTAATCAACAAAGAGGCTTCCTTGTCTTGAACTCCAGGGGTGCAATAGAGCAGGGAAAGCGGAATACTCAACTAATAAGAAACTGATTATAATTATTAAATAGTCACAGTTAAATTATAGCACAGGTTACAAAGTTTAGAGAAGCTTTTGAAAAAGCTTGCAATTTAGGGAAAGATAAAATGACACATCTTTAAAATAAGACAGAATTTTTTTTTAGCCCTGTTTCCTCTCATCAGCAAGAATGTAAGATGCTGCATCCTTCTCATTTAGAATCAGTCTGGATAAATATTAGAGGGAATGGGTGTGTTAAATTGGAGATGAGGTTAACCACTCTTATCAAGAATGAGAATGTATGTGTGTGGGGAGATATGTCATCTCAGAAGGAAAATCAGCATTAAAAAACCTTTTGAGATCTTACAAAATGAATTGTAAATGAATCAGTGAATAGGATTTTGATACACGTGTGTAATTTAAAATAACTGAAACTGTGCAATACAGTAGTTAGCATTTAAAGTATAATTGCATGTTGTCAGGCACAGCTAAATAATTTATTTTAAACTTTGCAAACACATTAACATGCAGTGTGGTTTATCCATGTTGATTACTTTGGACATAGCCATCATAGAGGATAACATTATTCCTTTTGTCAGTCTAAGAGCCCAGTCCGGTTCTTGCAGTACAATGGAAAGCTCCTTGAACAAGGAGCTTTGGGGGATGAGCTGGGTGCTGGGTGCTGATGTTTCCTTGTACCCCATCATAGGATGATGGCTTACAGCTGCTTGGAAAAGTAACAAAAAGTCAGTGGTTACCAACAAGCGGGAGAGAGAGAAATTCCTGCTTGTTTCATGCCATATGGCACAGCAGCTTCCACTAACTTAGCAACAGCTACAACTCAGGATAAGATCAGGCTGCACTTGAAAAGAATACTTTTCATTTATGTCTCAAACAGAAAGTCACTCCCTGTCTGTCTCAAATATAACTTCTTCCAAATTATGGTTTTTAAAATGTAACCAAATTGTGTAGGAGTTTTCTGGAAATCACAAAGCAGCAAGAGCAGTCAGCCCTTTAGTTAGACTACCAGCCCCTGCTTTTTTTTCTCTGTGAGAATACATCATTCTGAAGACTGGAAGATTTATGCACTATGCATGAATCCATATATAGTGTGGATGAGATGTGAGTGCTTCCATATATATGAATTTTGTATTACATGTAGGAGCATCACTGTCAATTGTTTATGACAAATATATATTAACTAGTAATCAAGCCCGCTGCAGCTAAGTGCAGCGGGTGCTAGGCACTTACTGTGGGTGGGTGTGTTTCCTCGTCGTCGGTGGCTGGCTTGGTCGGCGGCGGCGGGCTGGTCGGCGGCTTGTTCGGTGGCGTTCTTTTGGCGGCGGCGGCCTGACGCGGTGAGAGGCGCAAAGCGCCACTCGCCGCGTCAGGCCGGGAGCAACTGCGAGCCGCGCTGTGCGCGGCTCGCAGTTGCTGGGGCTGGGAATCGGAGGGACCAATCGGCAGGCGCTTCGCGCCTGCCAATTGGTCCCTCCGATTGTCTGTCGTGAGGAAGGGTCCAATCCGAACCCTTCCTCATCACGGACAAAGCCCACCTCAAGGCGCCTTAACCATTTATTTAGTCCGTGGCGCCCGCGGCGCCACGGGCGGTTTAAAGATGACCTAACAAAGTGTCCATATGTATAGTGAAGTAGAAGAATGCTGTATTATATAGATGGGTATTTATAAAATTTGGACCTTTGGAAATTCAAATATACTGAGTAGTCGATTCAGATTTTTTTTCCTGCTTCAAGTTTAGCCAGTTGTGGTGATAGAGTTTCCTTTTGTGTTCACTGTTATTTTGTATAATTGGAAATGCGTAAGTAAACAAATGTCAGAGGTATCTCGAAAAAGCTAGTTTCCTCACCTACTCTTTGAGTCTGTGGAGAGTCTACAGCGGTGGTCCCCAACCACCGGGCTGCGGCCTGGTGCTGGGCCGCGGCTCCCTCTCCCCGCCCCCCCCCACAGTAAGAAACTTCCCAGGCCGCAAGCTTGCAGCCCGGCAAACTTCTTACTGTAGGAGGGGGGAGAGGGAAGCAGGGCTGCGCATGCACCATGCATGGCCGGAAACGCGCATGCATGGCACTTTCACGCATGCGTGGATGCATGGAAGTGCCACACATGCGCATTTTCAGCCGCACATGGCGCATGCGCGGCCAGCATGGCCTGGCAGTCCGCCTCCCTGTTGCCGCCGGTCCTCAGCCTGAAAATGTTGGGGACCACTGGTCTACAGACTGCACAGCACATGTTAATTTTGCAGTTTCTGTCAGTTGTGGGAATGGTTGCAGGACCAGTGCACATTGAAACTCTGGTGGCTTGCATGGATCATATAGGGCCAGATCTCCCTAAATACTAGTCATGTTTGGTACCAAAATAATTTTTAAACCTTATTTATATATTTATATATTTATTTATTTTTATACTGCTGCTCTCTGAAGGTCTCGTGGGGTTTACAATTAATTTCCATAAAAACCCATTAAAAAAACCCTTATCACAATTTAAAACAGATGGCGATCACTTTCCTAGAGAATTCTAAGCACCCAACCCCCACCCTCATTCAGCCCAAGGGCCAAGTGCTCTTCCAATGGGAGTGGGGAGCCAGATCTAACATATCCGGGGGATCCTCTGATGGTACTTGTCTCTCACCATCTAGTTAATCAGTGAGGCCAGGTGAACTGGGGCCACAGCCAAGTTGTCTTTCCTCCAAAAATTCTTTCCATCTCCTTATAAGACTTTATAAGGGCCCTGCTGCAGGAGAACCTAAATCCATCTATTCCAGCATCATTTTTCCCACAGTGATCAGGCAGATTCTGCTAGGAAGTCAATATACCCAGTAGGATGCCAATGGTCATGTGTTGCTGCCCATAATGATTTGGATGAGGGATTAGACGGGGTACTTATTAAATTTGCAGATGATACTAAACTAGGAGGAATAGCAAACACAACAGAAGGCAGAATCAGAATACAGGATGATCTTGATAGGCTTGAGAAGTGGACTAAACTGAATAAAATGAAATTCAATAGGGACAAATGTAAACTTCTGCATTTAGGTAGGAAAAACCATATACATCAATATAGGATGGAGGGGACTTCTTGGCAGTAGTATGTGTGAAAAGGATCTAGGAGTCTTAGTAGACCATACATTGAACATGAGTCAGCAGTGTGACTTGGACCATTTATGCACTGGGGATTTCATGCTGGGCTGCAGGCTGGAGTTTTAGTTGTGGCAGGTTGCCCCACCTCTTCCTGCACCCACATGGGGGAGCATTTGGCCTGGTGCGCCTCATCCACCCCCAATTTCTGCTCCTGCATGGGAGCTGGGGTAGTGAAGTTCCAGTGCGTAAATGGTCTTGGTGACTCAAAAGGCAAATGGGATTCTGGGCTGTATCAAACGGAGTATTGTGTCCAGATCATGGGAAGTGATGGTACCGTTTTACTATGCTCTGGTTCGGCCTCACTTGGAGTACTGTGTTCGGTTTTGGTCACCCCAGTTGAAGGGGAATGTAGACAAACTGGAGTGTGTTCAGAAGAGGGCAACAAAGATGGTGAAGGGTTTGAGACCAAGATGTATGAGGAAAGGTTGGGGGAGCTTGTTCTGTTTAGCCTGGAGAGGAGACAACTGAGATGGGATCTGATAACCATCTTCAAGTATTTAAAAGGCTGCCAGGTAGAGGATGGAGCAGAGTTGTTCTCTCTTGCCCCAGAGGGACGACTGGAACCAATGGGATGCAATGAATGCAAAAGAAATTTTGTCTAAATATCTGAAAGTAGGACTAGATGACTCAGGAGGTTCTTAAATAACTCTTGAGTTTCCCTTTGCAGAAGAAATGCTGATTTTGTTCTCTCTGTTTTTAATCTTTAATCTGATAGTGGTCTTCAGTTCCTGAAACACTAAAATCTCCTGCCGAGGCAGCACTTAGGAGATGAGAGAGGGTAATGCTTCCTTTTGTCTTCCCTAATTCTGAACATATCTCTTAACTTAGTTTATTGGTTTGTTTCAAGTGGAGGAAGAAGCTATGGAAATGTAGTTTTTTATTCAGAAAGGGAGTGAGGGATGCTTTTACTGTTTATGGTGATTGTGTCAATGGTAGGAAAGTTCTGCTACCACCATAGTTTGTCTCAAAGTCCAGTAATTTACTTTTCTCCTTATAAAGAAATGGTAGCCATTCATTTAAACAGAAGAAAATAAAATTATGTGGACAGGGGCACTATTGGGTTCAGAAACAAACTGTTCTTTGCTATCAGTATCTCTAGCGATGTAGAATCAAATCTGACCCTGTTCATTCCCTGTCCTGGGTTCCGTTTGCTGGTCATACTAGAAAGTGACTGAGTATTTGGAACGGGTTTTTATGTGCCTAAACAGACAGATGCAGTGCTTGCAATGCGGTAATTACACAGATTGTGTCAAACGAGCATTGTAGTTGCTCTGATGTAAAGTGGCAGACACAGAGTTGGCCCCTTCGAGTTTTTATCCCGCCCCTTTCTCCACCCACAATGCCCTTACTGCTTCATTTTTACCGCTCCCATGGGAGCACTTTACAGATGTGGTGTATGTGGTAGAAGACTAATAGGGTTGGTTACTGCCAGCTTTTCTTGAGATTAATAATGGAGCTGGCCAATTGTGATCACCAAAAAAAGGTTATGCCAGGGGTCCTGAGACTTGTGTGGTATACTGTCAGACTAGGATCTCGAAGACCCAGGTGCTAATTTCCTTCTGCCATGGAAGCCGGCAGAATGATCTTAGATCAAAGATGACATGCTTTTGCCAAATCTACCTCACTGTTTCTGTATGGATAAAGACAGGAGAATCCAATGAAAGCCACCAGTGGAGAAAAGGGAGATACAGATCACACAGCATGGGCGCTACAATGAGGACGGGAATTAGGCAAAAGCAAGTGAAAAAACTTGCAGGCTCTAACCACCTGTGTTATTTCTAAGTACAACCTAGAACTCTGAATAGTATGAATGTAGCTAAAATCTACCTTCAATAGCATTTCTGCAGTTTTTTCAAGAAGTGTGCTTGTATTTCATGATAATTTTAACCCCCACCCCCCCTGTGAAGGTACTGGAGATACTTTTTGAAAGGGAAAGTGTGGGGGGTGAGAGATCTTTTAAACCTTTTTTTCTCTTGCCATTTTTCAGTGAAATCCCTCAGGATCCCTTTTACCCCTTTGAGGGGCAAGGGAATAAAGGTACACTTAAATGTTTCTCATTTCGGGTAAAATCAGCTTGGGTTGCATGATCTGTGCATCTCTCCATTGCTATTCATACTCTCATAAAAGCAGCTTCAGCGAAAGAGAAAAAAGTCTGTCAAAATGATCACAGAATAAAAACTAGCATTTCATTGTTTTTGCTTATAGACACAATACAGAATATATTCTTTTAAAATCAATCTGAACTGCTGTATATTTAAACTGCTATTATCTCCAAGTCAAGGTTTAATCTGGCTAGCCCCCGAACCTATTTTTGTAGATATGGCTTAGATCTTGAATGTGTGACATACTGGAAAAAACTCCAGTCATAATGAGATGGTATGCCTGTTTTCTGTCAAATAGCTAAGAAATATGTTTTATTTCTTAGTCTTGAAGAAAGTCCGACCAAGGAACTAGGTTGCAAAAATAGAAGCATCCTTTAATACCCTCCATGAGAACTGTTGTAGCAACATAATTTATATCTTAATATCTGTTCTCAGATAACTTAAAGTCAAACAGTGCTTTCCAAAAGGAAAGAGAATTATTATTTTCATTTTAAAAACTAAACAAACAGACACCATAATTGGTCCTATAGGATAAAGGGAAATAATGTACAGGCTAAACCATTTTGTGATATGTGATACTTATAAGGCATTTTTTTGTTTGTCCAGATTTTAATTTAAAAATAGAATCAATAGGTAACATAAATGTATTAGGTAAATATTTTTAAAGTTGGTTTAATATCTTTTGCATATTTTGCAAAACAAATCATTGTAGAAATAAATGTAATGAGGAAGAATTATTGGTAGCTGAATAATTGATGATACGTTAACGAGACTTCTCTAGTTCCACAAGAGTAACTTTATCGCTTTAGAATGCCCCTTAACAGAGGTAATAGAATTCAAGTAATTCTAAACGCCTTAACCTTGCTCTATAAGGATCATATTTTCAGGATTATTTACTTGAGGCACACACCGTGGGAAGAGGCTTGCTCGGTCTATGACGTGGTAACAGCTGAAGCTAAAAGGTCAACGGCACCCTTAGTTCATTATAGATTATGCCTGAGTTTGCAGACAGAGTAATTGCCACTGAGTTTACAAAGGTTGCATGGTTCACATTCAAGTTGCCGTTGAACACTCAACATTTGTGTTCTAGGGAGGCAATCAATGCAGACAACCAGTAGAAACCTCTTGGCAACTTAGAACCTCAGTGAATGTGTCAACATGTATTGTGGGATTCTATTTCACTTTTAAAGAGTTCTGTATGCTTGGTTAGGGTTCAGAGTGTTTTTCACTAAGAAAGAAGGCAGTTCGGAGGGAAATTTGGTCTCCTATGAGATTGCTACTTTAATATTTAACTTTTAGTTAAGGTGACCAGATTGTCCCACTTTTGCAGGGACATCTGGGGGTACCTGGAAATTGTACTTATGTTGAAAAATATATATATTACAAATACTATTTTTGCATTCTATGCGTTCTATGAAACTTTTTGTTGCTCCATATAGACCACATTTTTAATCAAGAACCCCCCCCCCCCCGGTCAATGGTGTCCTGCTTTACCAATGTTAAAATCTGGTCACCTTATCTTTAGTGGATCTGTATTTCTGACTGGTTGGCCTTGAAAGTCTTGGGCTGATTAAATAATAGAACTGTCCATTGTAGATTCTAATGACTTCTGCCATAGGAAGATGCACACCATTTCTTGCCTTCCTGTCCCAGACACACAAGCAAGTCCATTGCTGATCCTGGATCTTCCTGCAGGCAGTTCTGTGAATGGATTGATGTCCATAAAGTTCCAACCCCATTTTTTCTAGCCATGTCTTAAAATACCGAAACATCTAAATGTTTGTTTAAGAATATGTCTCTTCTATCTCAGTGTGTATCCTAATGGCTTGTGACTGGCACATTGTGCTGGATAATATTCAGGAGTCTCTCCTTGAAACATATTATATGAAAACTTGTATTGTGGTGATGTATTTTTTGATGTTTCCTTTTATTGTTTGTTTTTAGGAGAATTGTACATTCCGCATCCTTAACACTATTTCACTCCCTTATATATTTGGGAAACAGCCTCCTGGGAGGAGACTGTCCAGGGCCCTGTCCATCCAGGTCAACCCTGATTGGCTCTCCCCCTCCAGCTAGAAGCCTTGTGGCTGCGGCCTTCATTGTCACCCATGAGGAGAGAGGCAGCGACAGGGCTTTGCGGCCCGCAGGTACTCTCCTGCTGGGAGGGGGCTGGGGGGAGTTTGGAGCCTCCCTGTGGGCCACAAAGCCCTGTTGCTGCCAGCAGGGGAGGTTTCCACTCTCTTTAGCCCAGGAAGTGCTCTTGCCGCGGGCCAAAGGGAGCCGCGCCCACCCTCTCACGCCTTCCTGCCTACTGCCCCTACAAAGCCCATGTTTTAAATGGGCTTTGATACTAGTATCTCTATAAAAGAGATCAATTGAGAAATCTCATATTATAGTGACAGGCCTGGGAATGCTAAGAAATACCTGGCCTACATGGATGGCTTATATAGAGTCTCTAGAACCAATGTTGCCAGGGCATGGTGCTGTGTCAATAGTAGATGAGATATAAAATCATATGTGCAGATATTAACTAACATATCACTGTTTCTACTTGAAAAGGTGTTAATATACTCAGGAAGAATATATATTCATATGTTATTCTTCATATATTGTTCATATAAATATGTGAAGGGCACCATATCTAGCATTTTCTGTTCATATTTGTATTTCCTGTTTTCTTTCTCCTTCTAGGGATGCCCTCTGCCTATTCATTAGTTACACTTTTTTTAGCATTATCCATCAGTTTTATATCTGGAGAAACGGAAGTAAAGTTTATTGGACAAACTGAATTTGTGGTTAATGAAACCAGCACAACAGTTATACGACTTGTTATAGAAAGAACAGGAGAACCAGTGAACATCACAGTGATTGTATCGGTAAGATAGCCTGCTCTTTGCATGGATGGTGAAATGAAAGGAAGGGGCTCTGACTCTGTAGTGCGGCATCTGCTTAGCATGCAGAAGGTCTCTGGTTCAATTCTCAGAACCTTGAGTTAAAAAGATCAGGTAGGAGGTGATGCGAAAGGACTCCAGTAGAGACTCCAGAGAGCCACTGTTAGTCTGAGTAGGCAGTACTGACCTTAACGGACTGCTGGTCAATTCAGTATAGAGCAGCTTCATAGGTGGAGCCTACAGTTTAACCCAAAACTGAACAAAGAGTTTTTATTTTTGGGAATTGGGGAGAGCATTCGTATTCATTTGTTCCTGGCAAACTGAAGCCGAAAGTAGTTTTCCATTGGAAGACATGAAAAAAGTCTTCACAATGTCATAATACTTTAATAATGAAAGATTTTTTAAAAATATTATTGTACATGCATATTAGTGGAAATGTTATTTGAAGTTTTACATAATGATTCTGATTTCATGAATACATATGTATTTTAGGTTCACGGTGATAATACAGGAGACTTTTTTGATACATACGCAGCAGCATACATAACTGAAACAGAAACAAATCGAACAGTGTATATCTCTGTGTGTGATGATGATCTTCCAGAGGCTGATGAGACTTTCACATTTTATTTGACCTTACAGGTAGGTACTAATTTTTCTCAGAAGGGAGGATTGTTTCTCCGTGGCACATGTTTTGCCACTGATTCAGTTCATGGACTTCCTAGAGAAGAGATCTTAGTTTATAGCTGTTAGAAATACCTCTTATCTGCCTGAAAGTCTGGAGAGCCACTGAAAGAACACCTAGTACTGTCGGATGGACAGATGGTTAAAGACAGCTTCAAATGCACAGGCAGTTTGAATTACATTAAACTATATGCTTGGTCTTTGGACATAAGAGCTTCCTAATGTTTTGGTACATAAAACAAATATTTCTTCAGTTCCGCCCCACTTTCCTTGTATTCTTGCCATTGTTATACACCAGTCATCTTATTTTTAGACAATGTTGTTCTGTTTCTTCATTGTGAATCAAATAAATGATCATTATAGGACTTATAAAAGTTCATCTCAGAATTTTCAACACTAAATATATTGTGAAAAGTGCTTCAGTTTCTTGTTAGGAGTGGGGGGTAATGCATGCTTCTTATTGCTATGGTATCAATAATATTGTCAAGCTATGATGAATGTTCTCCAGGGTTTGAGTCAAACACTTTGTTGTTTAACCAGGCTAAGTCTATAGAATTTGTGGTGCATGAAAAAAGTCAGAGTGCTTTGGAGCAATGAGCTAACTCCAAATACCATTTCATTGGGATGTATCATTAAGAAACATACATTTACTCTGAAAATAGCCACCATATTGAACACCTTACTGAAAACAAGAATGCAGTTTTTCTGATTGTATAGACCAGGGGTAACCAAACTGCAGCCCTCCACATGTCCATGGACTACAATTCCCACGAGCCCCTGCCAGCATTTCATGGGAATTGTAGTCCATGGACATCTGGAGGGCCGCAGTTTGACTACCCCTGGTATAGACTATTTCATTTACATACTGTAAATTGTATATACTGTGTGCCTGGTCTGTTTCAGAAGCCGTTTCCCGGAGTAACGCTTGGCTCGCCTAGAACTGTAACAGTAACAATTTTATCAAATGACAATGCTTTTGGAATTATTTCTTTCAATATGGTATGATTTTTGTTTTATATACCTTTATTATTATTTGAAATGGAAAAGAATGGAGATCTCTTGTAGGAATAATTTAGCAGTGAATGGGAAATAGAGCAGCCATAGCATCGTGGTTGAAAGAATGAGTGGGAAGTCCCCAATTAAATTGAGACATAAATAGCATGGATGACTTTAGGTATGCAACTTTCATCACAGCACACCCATCCCACATCCTATTAGAAAAGTTTTCCTTCTCTAGCAATAGGCCTTGAGACTGTTCAGCAGCAGCAAGGTACCTTAGGATGCAGATTGAATGATTTTCCTGTTGCCCCATGTAGCCTGTTGTGGCTCAACATATTTTCTTGGATTATGGATTATTATTGGATTATGACATCAAAGTTGTTGAATACCAGGCAACCAGAAGGTATGATACTTGGCAGGTCATTTGAGGGTCTTTTTATAGGTCCCAAGTGAGATGAAACAGCTGATTTAGTTGTCACTGACTTTGGATACAAGATGGAGAAGATAACAGCCCTGTATAGATTACTAGACAACATAAATATTATTCACATAATATAAGCAACGTGATTTAAGTTCTTACAAAGAAAGCTGTATCAGTATTACACAGAGCACCAGATTTTTCACACCAAGATGCCTGGCTCCAAAAAAGCCATCTGCTGTGACCCCCGTACCTTATATAATCAGCCTGTCCTTCCTCATCAGGTTAATCTCTAGCATGTTAGCTAGTTTTACCAACAGCTGATGACAGATCATATAACGTAGCTTCCAGAGGCTTTAGGGTTAGGCTTGAGAAAATGGGGCCTACTAAAATATTTTTTGGCAAACTTACAGGGTATTTAGCCTTGTTGTTGTTGTTGTTGTTGTTATTTTACTCAGCTAAATAACCTTGGCTGTCCATACAGGAAGTGAAATCAGTCATTGTTTTATATAATATTTTGCTTAGTGTTTTACAGCAATTGATTGTTATATGTATGTGGGTGCTATTGTTATCAGATTTTAAAAGAAATGTGTAATTTCTGGAATATAACTAGAATACTAATGTTTCAAGTAACTATGTTGTTCCTGCTTCTTCCTTATCAGACATATTTAAAACGAATTTATTTTTAATTTTGTACTTAGCTTTCTTGACGTGATTTGATGAGCAAAATGTCTGGTTTGATAGGTTTAAGAAGCTCTATAAATGTTTAGTGACACAATCTTTTTAACCTAGTTTATATTTATATAGTGGTCATAATTGTTAGAGAGGCAAAAAACAATTGTTTTTAATATTTATGTTCAGTGTTTAAATTAGCAAAACAAATTTGTTACTGGGAAATGGAATACCGTCATAGATGTAATTAACTCTTTGGGAGTTTATTATTGCTATGGTTACAATTTCTATCAGGATATCTCATTGGCTCCTGATGTTACTTTTTCCTTTCCCCCTTTTAGCCTTCCTTAATCACACTGATTGAGCCCAGGCATGGGAATGAATCTGTACCTCTTACTCTGATTAGAGAGAAGGGAACATATGGAACTGTGACTGTGATCTATGAGGTAAGTCTACTCATCTGCTTCCTTTTGTAAACATATGATTAGATGCCGGTTATCTGGATCTTTTTCAGTCTGGCTTTATACCTTAAGAGCCACTGTTCTGGTTGGTACTTTTGGACTTCTCAACAGTTTTTGATAACATCAGTCATGATATCCTTATGAATTGTCTTGCCAGTATTGGCTTACGTGGCATTACTTTGCTGTGGTTCTGGTCTTCCCTAGAAGTGTATGTGGTTAGACTAGTGTTCTACCCTTTGGCCTGTGATTTATGGAGTGCCATAAATAAAGTGCCATCTTCTGTCCCTTGCCTTTGACCACTATATGAAGTTTGTTCGAAATACATAGTGAGATGCCATCAATATACAGATAAAAAGCTCCATCTCCCCTTTCCATCTGAATCTAAAGGGGTGGTTGAAACTCTGAACCAGTGCTTGGAGTTGGAGAGAACTTGGGCGTGTCTGAATAAATTCTAACTTAACCAGTCAAGGTGGAGATAGTGTTGGTCAGGAATGTGACTGATTATGGATTAGGTGTTTTGCCTGTTTTAGATGAGATGGCATTCTTCCTGAAAATATTCATTGTCTGGAAATACTTCTAGATCTCAAGCTGCACATGATGTTAAGATGCCAGCAGTTAGTGAGGATTTGCTTTTTACTAGTTGTGTCTGGTTTATTGACTGTCCTTCACTTGAGAGGAAAGATCTAGCCACAGTTATATGTCTGGGTAGTCCCCAGATTCGTTTATTATAATGCATTCTGCGTGTTGTTTTTCAAAAGTGTCTGGAAAGTATTGCTGGTTTAAAATGTGGCTGCTAGGGTGTTGTCAAGAATAATTCTTCTGTAGCTTACTTCTCCATTTTGCTACAGCTACACTGATTCGCAGTTGGTTTCTGGATTCAACTGAAAGTGCTGTTTTTACATATTCTTAAATGTTCTGAGCCTGGAGTGTCTTAAGGCAGTGGTCCCCAACTTTTTTAGCACCAGGGACCCGTCAACACTTGACAGTTTTACTGAGGCCTGGGGGGGGGGGGGTTAGTCTTTTGCCAAGGGACGTTGCCGCCACTTGAGCCCCCGCTCCACTTGCTTTCCCACCAGTACCCCTGACTTCCCGCTGCCCACTGGGGGGCGCTGCCAGTAACAACTGTGCAGTGCCATGCTGAGGGGGAGCCCCAGCCATGGCAGCTGCCAGAGAGCATCAAAGGTGAACCGGCGGCAGAGTGGCAGGGCAGCCCCCGAGGTAACAGCCGGGGAGGAGGACGAGGAGGGGCCGTGGCCTTGTACCGACTGATCTACCGACCGGTACTGGTCCCTGGATCGGGGGTTGGGGACCACTGTCTTAAAGAATGTCCCTTACCAAATTAACCTTAGGTCATCTTCAGAACCTTTGCTCTACCGCCTGTGCTGTCAGACAGTATGTGATAAGATTTTCCAGTGAGAGCACCAAAATCTGCAACATCCTAGTAAGGGAAGCTGACATGACTGTTTTGCTATTAGTATTTAGGTTAGAAGTAAAGACTCTTCTGTTTTACTAAGCTCCTGGGCTTCTTTAAACTTTCATGGTATGTGAAATCTATTTTTATGTGCAATTAATATTATGGATACATCATTTGTTTGTTTGTTTGTTTGTTTGTTTGTTTGTTTGTTTGTTTGTTTGTTTGTTTGTTTGTTTATTTATTTATTATTGAACTTATACCCCACCACTTTTGACAAGTCGGCTCGGGGCAGCTTACAGATTTGTTGTAAACCAGATGGAGGGCTAGCATAGTGATACCAGGATATAAATAAGTGACAGTAAATACAGAATTATGTAAAATCTTAATTTTCAATAAATATTATTTGAGGAGAAAAAATAGTTAAGTACCAGTGTCTGGGGCTGCACAACTGTTCTGAGAACACAGACTGCAACTAAATTTGACTTGGTCTTATATGACTCGTGACTTGTGGACTGTTCTGTAAGAACATAACAGTTGTTTTTTTAAATCAGAACAATGGTCCAGCAGTTTCACACAGCTGCCAACAAATGCCATAAAGCCTTCTCCCAATGCTGTCTCAGAAATTTGCTACCTCTGAATAAGAAGGTTCCCTTTACTTTCTATGGCTAGTAGCTATTAATGGACCTGTCCTCCATGAATCTGTCTGCTGATGAGCTGAGACCTATTCAGATGATCCCAGACTAAGAGAGAAACTTAGGGTTGCCAGCTCTGGGTTGGGGAATACCTGGAGACTTTGGCAGTGGAGCTGAGAGTGTGTGGAATTTGGGGCGGGGAGGGACTTCAGTGGAGTATAATACTATGGAGTCTACCCCCTAAAGCAGGGGTCGCCAACTCCCGATCTGCGGCCTGGTACCGGGCCACAAAGGCCTTGGTGCCAGGCTGCCAGCAACTGTACCTGCCTTTTCCCCGCCACCCCCGCTGCAAGAAGCTTGCCAGGCCCCGAGTGAAGCGGCCGCCAAAGTGGCCGCTTCACTCGTGGCCCGGCTAGCTTCTTGCTGTGAGAATGGGGAGAAGAGGCAGGCGCGGCCTCCGGCATGCCAGCGGACACTAACGCACATGCACAGAGCTGCCGCACATGCACGTAGCGCCCCCTGCTGGCGAAAACGCGCATGCACGGCTATTCTGCGCATGCGCATTAGCACCACCTGCTGGCAGAAACGTGCATGCACGTGGCCGGGCCCACAACTTTCCCTCAACCCCAGAAGTGGTCCTCAACCGGAAAAAGGTTGGGGACCGCTAGCCTAAAGCATCCATTTTCTCCAGGGGAACAGATCTCTTTAGTCTGGAGATGAGCTATAGTTCCAGGGGATCCCTAGGTCACCCCTGGGGACTGACTTCCCTAGAATCTAGATCCTAAAATATGCTGTTATATAAACTGCTATGGCAGCTGATTCTGTGGCACAAGTTGTAAAGCGCTGAGCCTGGACTAGGAGGAATCACAGTCTGAGTTCCATACTAGTGTCTAACCGTTACAAATGTAGGAGCTATGCTGGATTTATAGGTGGCTTCCTGCTTTAATATCCTGGAGAATGAGGAAATTGTATTCATGGAAATTAGAAATACTACAGCATAGGCATTTGGCCTATGGATGTGTCCCCATTCTTTTTGGGATTGTCCTGAAAGTTCCAGATTTCTATTTGCTTCAACCAGTTTCTTTGAAATAAAACTGTCTACTTAGGTTTCAGATCATCAGAATGTGTTACTGGGACAAAATCCTATTACTACTGAAATAATTGGTAGCTGAATTGATACCAATTTCGATAAGAATTTCATTTTCATCTTTCTGCTTTCTGGGTGTTGTTGACTATTGAAAGCCTTCAAGTTTACTGAATGTAAGCAATGGTTTATCCATAGGTAGAAGGTGCTCCAGATACTCCTGAAGAAGACTTGAGCCCAGTAAGAGGGAATATTACCTTTCCTCCTGGCACAGCTGGGTTGATTTATAGCTTGTTTGTCCTTGATGATCAGGTAAGAGAACACTTCAGTCACTTTTGAAGATATAATCTAATCATAAAAATAATTAAGAAGTTATGCAGTATCCTTAGCTAATGTTAAACAGCTTCATCTTAGACTGGTGGACTTTTAGAATCGCTATCATGCTATCTTCTATCACTGGCAATAACCTAATATTTATAATACAACCACTATGGGAACTGGGGAAATATTACCTTCTTCATCTCTTAATAAAATGATGCCTGGCCAAATTTCTGGATATTTTTAAAGCTCTTGGACAATAGAGTGTAATTATTATGTTACATCCCGTGGTCTTGTATATATTTAAGAGCTCATTTTTGTGTTCCACTTACATTAATAGTTTATTGTTATAGGAAGATATTTAGATTCTCCTCCTTGTATTCCGAGACAGATAAACATAGAGTATGATTTGTAAACTTCTGCGCCCCCCCTTTAACATCACTGTAATAGATTACTTATGTGAGTACTTAAATGACAAGAGAGGATGGGAGAAGTAATGTATGAACTGACTTTCAGTCAATGGGCTATTTGCCAGGTCTCTTTGCATAACTCTATATCATATACATAATCATACTCCCCGTTATCAACCAGAGTTCTCCCCATTCTCCTTTGATTCTTTGTTACATGTGCTGGACTCTTTATGATGTTGTAATCCCTAGGAGCCACTGTTGAGGAACAGGGCCCCATAGACTTCAAGACATGCTACTGTCATCAGGTCAAAATCCTGCCAAGCAATGCAGTACAGTTAGCGTGCCAGTATTTAGTTTTTACATTTGTGTGAAATAGCTCCGTTTTAATTTGAGGACTGCAGAACTTTTACTGACTGTATATTTACCATATAAATCACTGTGAACTAAGTTCCCTTTATTTTATTTTGATTTTTAAAGCATCTTATTATCTCAATAATAAAAGAATCACCATCCATGTGAATTCACATAATTACATAAATTATTATTGCAAATAATAAACTTTGCATAGCACATTACAGGGATAAAATATCTAGTACTAAGATAAACATTTGTAAGACATAGATATTGTATGGGCTAAAACTAGTTGAGGAGTAGAAGTCAAAACCTATTATGGAAGTAAAAGTGCGACAAATTAAATAAGGAATAAAGCTGACCTTAGCTTCAAAGACAGCTTGAATACCCACTCCTGAATACCATCTCTAGAGAAGCATTTGAGGGTGGCCAATTAGCAAATGAATATGAAAGAGAAGGAGAAGGTAGGGAATAAAGAACTTGGACTCTTGCTTGGAAACTTGAGAACATAGATCTGCTTAGAAAAGATGCTACACACTAACTGAATATTTATCAGCAGGCTATCTCTGAAGTACCGTGTTTCCTCTCAGAAGTGAATGGCGTTTTTGAATTTCAAAGCCAGAGAAACAGGTGCACGAGTTTTTCAAAGCAATTTGCTTTGGAGTGAGAATTGAGTGCTGTTGAGATTTTATAAATACAGTGCTGAACAAGAAATATAAATGATGCTTTAATAGTCTGGACAAAGGATAAGTTCCTGACTGTGTTGCCCACATTATAGAATTCTTTCACAAGAGAAGGTTCAGGCAAGATTTGTCTTATGTTTAGGAAATTATTTGAGATTGTTATGACCCAGTGAACATTCAGGAGCATTGGAGCAAAATTCTGATTAAACTAGTAATCAAGCCCGCTGTAAGAAAAATACAGTGGGCGCTAGGCAAGGGAGCCCCCGGCAGTCGGCACAGCGCGGCTGGCGGGGGCTCCCTTGCCGGCAGCCTGATGTGTCGGAGGCGCTTTGCGCCTCCCGACGCATCAGGCTGCCGGCAAGGGAGCAACTGTGAGCCGCGCTCTGCGCGGCTCGCAATTACTCCCTTGTCAGCAGGGCGGGAATCGGCCGGGCCAATCGGCAGGCGCCTCGCACCTGCCGATTGGCCCGGCCGATGGTCTGTCCGGAGGAAGGGGCCAATCGGCACCCTTCCTCATCCCGGACAGAGCCCGCCCTAACTCCTCCTACTAAGCCCTTACGGCTTTATTTAGTCTGCGGCACCGCGGGCTGTGTTAAGATTCTTTATAAAATTGATCTGTGAGTAATAACTGAAAGCTAATATCAGTTTTGGGGGTTGCCGTTCAAAGACTTGTGCTGTTTTGAGAGTTAGAGATTACAAGTGCATCTTTAGATATCAAGTCAAACTTTATAATCTTGAAAACACTGAACTCTTCAGTATTACTATCAAACATATTATGACATAATTGTTTCCAGAATTATTCATATTTAAACAGTATAGTTGAAAATATTTTACATGTCTGCTGTATGCATAAGGATTGGTATTATATAAAGCTGTAGGTTGTTCTGCATTAAAATGTTCATGCTGCATGTTTTAAGTTTTTAAAAAGCAAAAGAGAGAACTTTGAGGGTCTTCCCCCCCCTCCCATCCAGTGTTTCCCCAAATTTTCCATTTTTTCCTTTGGAAATTTTTTGGGTACAGTCATTTGAGAAGCCCTGTTTTCCTTTATCAAATGCCCCTGTATACTTGTAATTTGAGTTACTGTTATTACTTTTCTAGATACCAGAAAATGATGAAAGATTTATTATTCATCTGAAAAGTGTAGAAGGAGGAGCAGAAATCAACACATCAAAAAAATCTGTTGAAATTATTATAAAGAAAAATGATAGCCCTGTGCGATTTACTCAAGGTGTTTATATGGTACAAGAAGAGGATGATATAATAACAATTCCAGTTGTTCGGGGTAAAGAAGATGGTGGAAACATAATTGGGCCTGATGAATATGAAGTTTCCATTTGCTACATCATTGTAACTGGGAATTCAACAGCACATGCACAGATTAATTCAGATTTTCTAGATCTACAGCCAAACACAACTGTTGTTTTCCCCCCTCTAGTACATGAAACGTCTTTAAAATTCAAAATCCTTGATGATGCCATACCAGAAATTGCTGAGACATTTCTTATTATGCTTCTTAAGGATACTTTACAAGGTGATGCTGTTTTAACAAATCCTTCTGTTGTTCAAATAACCATTAAACCCAACGATAAACCTTACGGAGTACTATCCATCAACAGTATTTTGTTTACCCAGAAAGTAACTATTGATGAAGATCAAATGTTAAGGTACTATACCTCTTCCTTCAATAAATAAGTAAATTATCACGTTATCTCACAAATCTAATTTAGCACAACAAATCCTAGGCATGTGGAGGGAATTTCATATTTCTGTGTGTGATGTTCTTTGGAATTCTTTGGAAGTGTTTTGTTTTGATATTAATATGTTCCTGAGATACTTTGAGTTAGGATCAAGACTATGTAAATATCAACTGAGAAACCCTATGAGAAGAATTCTCAGAGGTATTTCATTCATAAAGGCTTAGTTAAACTAGCCTATATTGTTATGGAGAACTTTGATTACTTCTGTAGTTACAAGTGCAAAATACATAAAATGACCTCAGTGTAGAGAAAAAAATTTTTCACTGAAGCCACAATTAATTAATGGGATAGATTATCTAATCACTTTGTTCAGCTGATTTCAACATATTTTAAGTGCAGTTTTTTAATCTGGATTTGGGCTGGTATGCTGGGATATGTTTCTATCCATAGTTAGGAGTGTATACCATAGAGTCTAACAGAAATTTATTTGTTGACTTGCCCAAATGATTTCCTTGTGAATGAGGAATGGTTTGCATTGCTTTCATGAATGGCTCAGCAGTTGAGATCATCATTAAATCAACTCTACAGTTTTGTATTTAAAGCCAGAATAAGTTTAGCAGAAAGTTCATTATGAGTTAATATTCTTGACTAGTTCTCTTTCATATAGTTGCATTTTAGGTGTTCTTCATGGCTCTGAAAGTCCTTAACCTAATTATATGGGTAGCTGCTGATCAAACTTCCAAAAATTATCCCTCCCCCCAGAGATGTGCCAGTTACATTGCGAAAAAAAACATACCATCTGTCCTTGCCCACATGGATTGATATTTAAATACTCACTTGTTTGGAAATTGTTCATGGATAAATGCCTCCCAGGTAGCTAGAAGAACGTATAGGTGTACTTCGGTTACAAGTTAAGTCAGTAAAATAAGTGAAATTAGTGGGTAGTAAGAGCTTTCCATTTGTATTTGTGATTTCTTGGGATTACTTTGCCAATGGGATCAGTGGCCTGGGTATTGGAACATCTAGGGGTACATATACTCTCTACTAGATGTATGTAAATACTGTGTATGTGCACATGCAAACAGGTATGCAGATTATTTTTTCTAGCAGCAAATAAGTTGCTGTTTAAGGACATTGCAGTGAAGGGCAGTATATAACTCAAATGAATAAATTAAAAAAAATACTTTGGCTTACATGTCTTAAACATAGAAACATATTTTCAATGCAAAGAAATTCCGTCTAAACATCCGGAAGGAATTCCTGACAGAGTGGTTTCTCTGTGGAACAGGCTTCCTTGGGAGGTAGTGGGTTCTCCATTCTTCGACGTTTTTAAACAGAGTCTGGATAGCCATCTGATGGAGAGGCCGATTCTCTGAAGTTTCAAGAGGTTGCAACGAATCTGCGTTGATTCGTTGCAACCGAGAGACCCATCTAGCTGGCAGGTGGTGTATGAGCTGCCGATTCATCGTTGCCACGCTCCCCCGAGTGAAAAAAAATCCCCCCCCCACCATGCACGGGCTCGATTTTCTGCCGAAAATAAAGGGAACTAGCAAATGGGGCTTGTGTTGTGCTTGGTGACTTGAAGCGAGCTTTAAAGCAGCTCTGTGTAGGGGCTGCAGCCGGAGAAACCTCGCTCGGTGAATGAAGGCTCGCCGGTTCGTTGCTCTCCGCTTGCTGCGAGAAAAAAAAATGGCGATCACTTCGCCGGAAGTTCAAAGGAGAGAGCCGGGGGGGGGGGACTTTGCTGAAACCGCAAGTATGGGAATGCACAGGTCTTTTTCAGAACTGTTGCAGATTGCTTGCAAGAGTGTAGCGCTTTTCGGAGGGTGAATCCACCTTTTGGGATTTCCCTTTAAGCGCTACAAAGAAACGCTTTTAGCTGATTGTTTGCAGGAGTGAGCAGATTGTGTGTGACGTCATGCATAACTACAAATTAGTAGCGATTACAATTTGCCACACTCCTGCTACTTTGAACTCGTGCGGAATGGCCCTATGATTCTAGGATTCTAATAATAAACAGTGGGAGCAGTAAAATTTATAACCGTAACATACAAACAGACCTATGATTGGTCAGTTCAGGCGTTGGATTTCACGGGAGGGAGGCTCGGGGCCCAAGTGGAAGATATTGGTTCTGGTCAAACTCAACCAAATGCCTGGCGGAAGAGCTCCCTTTTGCTGGCCCTGTAGAATTGTTCTAGATCCATTTTAGTTTCTTCAAAACCAACCAATTTTTATCAGCTTTAAATCTTTTTAGCAGTGGTGCATATAAACAAGGTAACATATTTTGAACAGGCATGAATCCATGAAGGGGGCAAAACGCCAACACAAGAAAATTTACAAACAAGCAATTGTATAGAACAGAAAAGGATGCCCCATCTTGTAAAAAAACTAGTGTTTAAGACAGGAGAACTATGTTAATTTTTGATTTCAACTTTTAGGTATGAAGGTATCACTATTGTAAGGAACGGTGGAACACATGGAAATATTTCAGTAGCCTGGATTATAACACGCAACAGCAGTGATTCTTCACCTGTGACTACAGATATCACTCCAGACTCAGGCATGTTGCATTTTGATCAAGGGCAGATGCTAGCACCACTGTCTCTGAATATAATTAATGATGATATCCCTGAAGAAGCAGAACCATATCTGCTTAAAATTTTGGCTCACACAATACAAGGGGGAGCAGAAGTGAGTGAACCAGCTGAGGTAAGTCTTTGTTTACTTTCTTCTGAAGAAATGTAGGCAAGAGTTTCTCAATGTGAAATCCTCTGACATAAGACTGACAAGGAGATAAAAACAGCAAGGCAATATTCTGAAACTAAAAGTAAGGTGTCGAATGTAATTGGCCTAATTGAAGGCTGAGTTCCAAACTATCATGTATGGCAAGCTTAAGATACACTAAATAAATAAATAAGCTGAAATAATGCTGAAGTTCCAAAATATTAGTTTGTTTATTTATTTAATTTATACCTTGCCTTCTCATTGGGTACCCAAAGTGGCTTGCATCTTTCTCTCCACCATTTTATCCTCGCAACAACTCTGCAACAACTCTGCAAGATAAGTTAGAGTGTGTGACTTGCCCAAAGTCACCCAGTAAGATTCCATGGAAGAATCAGAATTCAAACCTGAGTCTTGGAGATCCTAATCTAACTACTACATCATACTGGTTATCACTTAGAATCATAGAATCATAGAATAACTTTATTTTGATGTAATAGTTTGAGCATTACATTTCGTTTCCAAGTGCACTTACTTCATGTAGGTCAGACTTTCTTAACTTTTTTACTATTGAGAAACCTCTGAATCATTCTTCAGGCTTGGAGAAACCCCAGAAGTGGCATGATAGTGCAGAATATGGTTGGGAAGCATTCTGCTCACCCAGAATTCCTCCTCTTCCCACCCCCTCCAGTCCCATCATTTTGGAATGGGTGGTGGGTCAACATGATCTGATAAATGTTTCACAAATTTAAAAATATATTAAAAATGAATTAACTTCCAACCATTTGGGAAACTCTTCCAGGGCGGTCAAGAAACCCCAGGGTTTCACAAAACCCTGGTTGAGAAAGTTTGGTCTAGGTGCATCTTGTACAAAATATGTAGAAGCAATATATTACCAGCCAAGTGTTTTGTAATTGTAACACTTTCTGGTTGGGAGATGGTTCTCTGTTGCCAACTCAGGGATGTGGGGCCATTGTACTGGTACCGGGCTGCAAATCTAGGCCTGGCTTCTCAGAGACTGTCTCCCTGCAGTGTCTCTATCACTGGCTGTGGCTCTAGTTCAGGTGTGCTTACTACCTCTGAGGAGACCACCACATCACTTACTCCCTTGTCGACAGGGCTGTGCTGGAGATGGCTGGTCCATGACAGATCTGCTCTGCAAACTCCTTTGATGAAGTCTTCTGCTTGAAGCAATCTATATACTCTATAATATGTTCTAATCTGTGTACATAGGTTACGAAAGAAACTTGATGCTGAAATCCTGTTTGCTTCCTTGCAGGTTTATTCTTTCCCTCAGAGTACCTGAAAAAGGTTAAGGAAGATTTAAATTAAAATAAATTCATTGATACTCTCTAGGTTACAGTCTGTACACTAAATATGTTATTGTCTGCATGAAACTTCTAGGCATTTCAGATAGTTTCAGAGGGTAACTGTGTTGGTCTGCAGTAGAACAGTTGGATTTGAGTCCAGTGGCACCTTTAGAGACCAACAAGAGGTTCAGGGTATAAGTTTTTGAGATCAAAAGCTCCTTTCGTCAGGCACCGTTTCAGTTTAATCAGTAGTGCATTAGCTTGATTATCCAGGCTGTTATACAGGACTTCAGAGGAAGTTCAAGCTTCTTTCTCATTTTTGTAATTGCATCCTGAGAATCAGCCAGGCAGAAAAGTGTGACTGCAACAGTTTGAAGACATTATCCTTTCAGATGCATAATTATTTTTGCTTATATAGAATTATTTCAGTTTAGATCCCATTTGATATTCAGGCTCAAAATAGAGTGATTTCCAGAAACAACATGTTCAGTGCATTGATTCACCTGCTGCTCCAGACCTGCTGCTCTGTTTTTTCCTCTTCTGATTATTGCTACTACTTGAATTAGTCACATTGACTGTTTATGCACTGGGCACTTTACTGCCCCAGCTCTCGTGCAGGAACACAAATAGGGGGCAGATGAGGTGCGCTGGGCCAGATGCTCCCCCGTGTGGGTGCAGGAAGAGGTGGGGCCACCTGCCATGACTACAGCCTGCAACCCAGCATGGAACCTCCAGTGCATAAACGGTCAAGTAGGGATCTTTTCCCTCTGTCTAGCCCTGTGTCACTTACTCATCATGGAAAGCAAATTTGCTTGTGGAGAGTGATATTAAGATAGGGTTTTTTCCCACATACACATATATGGAGCCCAAAGTGTGTTTGTGGCCAGTATTACTCAGAATTTTATGTTAAAATAAATAATTGCTCTTCCTATTTTATGTGTGGGTGCATATCATTCTGTGGTTCTCTACCCTTTTGAAGGATCTCTATAGAATACAGTTTTGTGGGTAGTTTTTGCCTTTTCCACTTAGGATTTTGTAGAAGTGTGACTATTCTAACATATAGTAGCATCAGTCTAGTTGTCCCCACTATATAGAGCATTGCAAATACCATGGTTAAGTGACAGACAGTAGAGTGGGTGGAAGAAGAAAAAGGACTCTTGATGCCCATTTTACTCCAGACATGATAACTGCTCTCACTTACCCGATTCATGGCTGAATTCCATTATACTCCCAATGTTCAAAAGGGATAACTTCTCTCACATTCTTATGTGGTTGCTGTAAGCATTTCATTTCTGATGCAGAGATGTGCTAAAATTTCAGGTGTTCATTCTTTGTCATTGATCCTTGCAGAGCCAGTTCCATTGGTGTTAGCAGCATTTCACCATCAATGAGAACAAGGGATTACCACAATTAGGAAAGCCATATTAGAGATGGAGTTCGGTGGTTCTATGTTTTGTTATGGGAAATAACAAGCAATAGAGGGAGAATATGGTATAGATTGCAATGGTAACTTACACTTCATAAAAATGTTTTGCCCCTTTTGTTGTTCTTGTAGCTTTTGTTCTATATCCAGGATAGTGATGATGTTTATGGTGTCATAAAGTTCTACCCTTTGGAGAACCAGATGATAGAAAGCAGCCCAGATGGACGCTTTTTGTCCCTTAGCTTTGCAAGGCAAAAGGGAACAGTGGGAGATGTGAAGCTGTCTTATACTGTGATGTATATTCCGGCTGGGCCCGTGGATCCTGAACGAACTAAAGAAGGTATCCTAAACATTTCTGGAAGAAGTATCCTTCATTTACCTGAAGGAAAAACTGAAGACATTGTAAAAGTACCAATAAGAAATGATGCGTTTCTTCAAAATGGGGCCCATTTCCTAGTACAGGTAGGTGCATATATTGTATGGCATGAAATAATTATAGAATCATAGAGTTGGAAGGGGCCATATAGGCCATCTAGTCCAACCCCCTGTGCAGGATCAGCCTGAAGGATCAGCTTAGTATAATTATGGCTTACTGTAATATTGCTTTTTTATGGCAAATTGTTTTGTTCATGAAAATAATTTTTTAGTACATGTACCAATACTATCACTAAGATTTAATATAACTCTAATGTTTTCAACCGTTAACCATGGTTAAGAAACCAGATATGAATCATGAAAAATGTTTTCCATTCTTTCAGCCTTTTCCTTCTCATAACTAGGGTTTGAAG
This sequence comes from Paroedura picta, assembly GCF_049243985.1. Lineage (NCBI taxonomy): Eukaryota > Metazoa > Chordata > Lepidosauria > Squamata > Gekkonidae > Paroedura > Paroedura picta. Next base: position 40,784,052 of record NC_135375.1, read on the forward strand.
GATGTTTAAAGTTGTTAAGTGGGAATGTAGTTTTGAAGTCAATGGTTTAGACTTTTAATTATTTATTGTATGCATTTTTATGTGTGAGTGGGCAGTTTGAGCCTGAAAGGGCTAGCTGAACTCATCTTTCCCACCATCCCTCTGCATCTGCACAGACCAATCACAGCAGTGTTATGAAGGATTTTGGGCAGTCTTCAGAAATCATACTAGCTTCTGTGTGCTCCAAACAAGAATTCTGACAAGCTGCTTTGGCAGTTTGGTTCTTCACTTAGTATTATTAATAGTATAAGTTTCTGATGCTGGAGAAGACTATTCAGATATCATACACAATGTAGGTAAATTAAAGATTCTAAAACACTAGAGGCACAAAATATAATTAAAAATTGGTCTTTTCTTCCACAAAGATTCTAATTGGCTGCAGAACACCTGACCATCATCTTGACACATTAACCAAGTCATTCTTAAACAGAACAGTCATTCTTATACATGTGGTTGTCTCCTCTCTCCCCATGTTAAGTTAAATGTTCCAGTATACAGTCTTTTATATCTGTTCCCTTAAGGTGTCCTCAGAATAACTAAGGAATTGGAAGATGGCCTCTTTTACCATGGGAACTCTGCACAATAATGTCAGTGTCTTGATTTTTCATGGTCAGAGGTTTGCTGTGCACTCTATATCGAAGAATAAACAATAATTAGGAGCAGGCTACATATCCGTGCAGATTGTTGCATATGAATAGCAGAGAAAATAAAGACCTTGTTTGTTTGTTTTTCACTGCAGCTTGAAAAAGTTGAACTACTGAATATTATTCCTCTAATTCCATCTGTAAGTCCAAGACTAGGTGATATCCAAAACATCTCCTTGAGAATTACCCCTGAAATTGCAAATGGAGAAATTGGTTTTATCAGCAATTTCCCAATAATTTTACATGAGCCAGAGGATTCTATTGCTACAGTAGTAAGTAAATATTTTCTTATATTGTCCTTGTATATTTATTTTCAAAGGCAGAGCCTGCCTTCATATAATGCAGATGTTTCGATGGGAAAGCAAGACTTATGCCATGTCTTGGTTCTCAAAGACAAAATAATCTTAGTGAGCATGATTCACAGTTAAACTGAAATGACATCCAAGGTTTGTATCACATATGGAAAAGCTACTTAAAGGTAATAGATTTTAATGGTCATATAGATGTAATGAATGGTATACCCTTCTATTTCCATATAAAATCAAGTAATTGATATGCCAAATCTAGGTTAGCCTATTTTATCTCCCCCCTGTAGTGTGTATGAGGACCCTGGATGGAGAAGTCCAGTGGTCTCAAAGATCACAGCCACAATTCTAGCTCCCATAATTAACTAGAAGAGGAAGTTTACCCCCTTAGTATTGCTTGTCAGGGAGCTTTAGGAGATTCCTTGCAGGAAGTATGAACATTGCTCCTGCTCTCTGGCTGATGTTGGGACACTTCTGGTTTTATCTACTTGTTTTCAGTTCTGCTGCTTGCCTGATGGGATTGCCAGACATCTTTGCAGGCACTTGCATTCCAGCATGGTTTGTGGATTGTAACCCAACCCACAAGGTGACATTTAAAAAAAATACTGCACAATTCTCCCAAGTTTTGCACATTCACAGGGTGCTGGGGAGGGTTTTTCTTAACATGTAATTTTGGAAATACACCAGACAAAATTTTGAATTAATTGGAGTGTGAAAATAACCAGAGCTGCACATGTGCTCAAAAAATACAAAACTCAGTATATGTTCTAGGTCGCTGTTGCCTTGCATCGTGATGGGACAGATGGACAAGCCACTGTGTTCTGGAGTCTGAAACCTTCGGGATTCAATGCAAAAGCAGTAACAATGGATGATATAAGTCCTTTCTCTGGTTTTGTTGTGTTCTTATCTGGACAAAGTGACACAGAAATCAACATCACCATCAAAGCTGATGATAGCCCTGAAATGAATGAGACTCTGGTGTTATCACTAGACAGGTATTGTTCTTTAATAATTTATAATGTACAAATGAATATATCCTTTCTGATTTAGCAGTATTGAAGACAGCCACTTAGTGCAGCATGTTCATAAACAGCTTATTAATACGTTTGGTGCATAGATAAGTTTCTTACCTTGCAGATAATACAAAAATGCCTACCTGACTTGTTTCTATGTTTCCTGTAAACAGATATAGGGTTGTCAGGCCTCACCATCCCACCACCTATAAGCTGGTTGGTAGGCGGGACAATGCCCACATGACCTGGAAATGACATCATGTTCTTATCATTGGGGGATGCTCTGTTATTTGGAGAAAAACTCCGCGGTAGAAACCAAATTCATCAATTTTTGCTCAAATGCCAGAGCATCACCCCTGCATCTTTGACATGATGATGTCTCTTTTGAGTCACATGGCCAGTGATGTAGACTGCTGCACATTGGATGGGCCTCCCCCTGCTCATTCCTCATTGGTTGCCAGGAGGGACCTGGCAGCTTTATGACTTAATCATACTGAATTGCTATTTGAGGGTCTTATAATGATATATTTCTGTTGAATGGCACCTGTAAAATATGATTCTTACTATACCACAGTATTCAGACTCGATAGGCAGGTGTAACGGTTTGATTTTCCCCTTAGGGGCTTGGCAGTATTTTTTTCTACTGCCTTGATGGCATTGCATAATTTTAAACAGAAGTTGGGCTCTTTCTATTTAAAATTATTTTTCCTTTTAGAATCTGCTTTCTACAAGACCTACTTTGTTTCATGCTAAGGAATTTTCTGAGAATTCAAGGCATTTACCAACTTGTTTCAATCTCTCTTGAAAATATATATTTTTTTAATGTTCATATTTGTATCACTCTAACATGAGGATGGCAATGATGTGTATCATACGTATACTGTGTGTTACTAGTATACTGATGGACTTCAAGATATTTAACGTTGATTCAAAGGCAATCTTTTTTGCTTTAAAGTGCAGCTAGACAGCCTCGGAATTTTCAGAAATACCTCCTTTTGTTGTTATTAGTATTTTAAAAATCAGAATATTGGCATGTCTAATCTGTGCATCTAAATGTGCTTATTTCTCTAGGCAATGCTATGTAGATTGCTTGATAACGTTGCTTGAATGGTAAAAGAGTCCGTTTTACCTGTTTCTTGTCTATAGTGCTATAACCTGCTTGTTACCGGTCTTCTCTAGTTCAATCAGTTCATGATCCATAATGCAGCTCAGAAAATGATTTTTTCAACCATTACTATGATTATTTCCCTGTGTGGCTTCCAGCTGCATCCCACATCACCTTCATACTCCTGGCCCTTAAATGGAAGGCTGTTTCTGTCTGTGAGTCTTTCCTCTATTATTCCTGTCATTGCTTTCACATCTTGTCCAAGGCTCATCTGTTAATCCATCTTCACTGTTCTCGTCTTTCGTTTTGTCTGCTGTATAGCCTTATGAATTGGAAACAGTTTCTCCTTTTTAAATTAATGAGTGGCCCCATCTTGAGTGCCACTATGCTGATAGCAACCAGCCACCAATATCATAGTTTGACCCCCTGGGTCAACCTATGGTGGGTTATTGGTCAACGTCCCCTGCACCCTTGGCAGAGAGTGGGTGAGTTGGTATATTAGTCTGCCGTTCTGGACATCTTAGGAATTTGTTTTAATTATATGTTGTATTTTTATTGCGGTTTTTACTGGGTTTTTATATTGTTGTAACCCGCCACGAGCCTTTATAGGGAGTGATGGGCTAGAAGTCTAAATAATAATAATAATAATAATAATAATAATAATAATAATAATAATAATGGTGGTGGTGGTGGTGGTGGTGGTGGTGGTGGTGGTGGTGGTGGTAGTACTGGTCTGCTGACTATGGAAATGCTCTGTGTGTTTGTGCGTGTATTTGCAAAGGGGAACAACATACACCCCTAGGGTTGCCAGATCCATCCTGGAGACTATAGGAGGCACTTACCAGAAGTAAGAGGGAGGCCCAGCCAATGTGCAGCAGTGTTCCTATGGCAATTCCTGGAGGCAACATCACTACATAGGAACGTTGGGAGAGGTTTGGCTATCTGGGCAAACTCTTAGGTAAATTTGGCTTCTACTGTAGAGTTTTTGCCTAAATACCAGTGTGTCGTCTCAAAGTGATGATATCACTTCCAGTTACATAGACATGTTGCTGCATGTCAGTCAGGTCTCCCTCTTTGGGACGGGGTGTAAGTTATCTCCACCAGCCAGCTGATTGGAGGTTGGGTGGTGGGGCTGATGGCAGGGCCCCCTGTCTCCATTTGGGAGGGTGGCTGGCAACCCTACATACTGCTGTGATAGGTGCCGACTGGATCGTGAGTGTGCTGAAGCCGATTAGCAACTCTGCCAACACCCAGCTGTGCCTTACGGTGTTCCTTTGAATGGCACACACAGGCACAGCCATACCCCAGCTGGCAAAGTTGCCGCTGCCACTCCCCCTCTTCTGATATGCCAGAGGGCAGGAAGGGAAGATCCTGAGAAAGCACAATCCCAGCAGAGGCACATTGGCTTGAGTGTAATTCCCATAGCCCACAGGAGAAGGACATAAACGTGACAAGGGACCTGTGCTCCTGGCAAGGGTCTGTCAGCCATCGTTCCTGTTCCAAAGAATTTTCCCCCTCAAGAATAATAAAAAAAAGAAAATAAGGGGGCTCGAACCCAGAGCCCCCCCACACCAAAGAATGGCATCTTGATCACTGGGCCAAGAAGGCAAATGCAAAGGAGGCATCAGTTCAGGCCTTAGGCACTCTACTCCAATCTTGATGCCCGCAGTAGCCATATGGGGCTGGGCACAGGACACTACAAAGAGTGGATCAGCTTAGTGGAAGGCCCTGGGATAGCATGCCAAAGACTCCTGATTTGATCCTCATATGGGGAGAGTTTCAGAACTGATGTTTTGCTCCAGCAAACCACAGAAGGAGAAAGAGGATGGGCCTGTTAGTGGGTGGCTCCCAGACATCAATCAGTTTGCCTGAGACATCCCTTCACAATCCCCTGATTTGCATATTTTTACCCTATCCAATCTGAGCCTCCCACACGCCATCACTGCCAACTTTTCATGGCTTACAGATGCCAGCAGTGCTTGAGTGGGGGTGTGTGGAGACCCAGACATCTGCTTTCCCTTGAACTAGAGCAGACATGTCTCTCTTCAGAGCACTCATCAGCTTCCCTCTGTGTGAACTATGCATAGCAGACAGCAGAATGCATGAGTGGGAAGGGGGTGGGGGCTGCAGATGGGTAGCCAAGTCAGTCTTTTGCAGCTCTCTGAAGAGGTGAACTGAGCCCACTGGATCCTGGCTGCTGCTTACCTGTCATGGTAGTAACTCAGTATTAAGTGTCCCTTCTGTGGTACTAACAGTGTTTTCTATACATTTCTGCAACCAGAGTTAAATGTCATGCTCTCTAAATGTGCAAATTGGAGATCTAATAGATCGAATCCTGTGCTGCCTATCCTGTCCTTTGAGCTAACTCGGGGGGGTGGGGTTATGATCGGGCATGGGGCACCTCCACTGGCACCTCCACTCAGGATTGTGCTGTAAATACTCTCTGGCTTCTTCAAATGCGGTCTCAAAGCGAATTATTTTCTGAAGTTTTCCCTGAAACATCTACCTAGTCCAGTAAACTTTGCCTCCCAGTTTTTCAGGCAGAGTTCTTTCTCATCCATCTGTCAATTTAGTGTCACTAGTTACTTTTCATTTGTACTTTAAATCATTCACCATGTCATTCACCTTTGTTCTTTCAGTTTATAACTGTAAGACCTATTGAATCATGATATTTGCAAAGATCTTGCAGCTGACACACTGTTAATTTTTCATAAGAATCTTAATTGTTAAACCATAGTTACAAATGTGTCTTTTCAATGTGTTTTTCCTGGTTTATTTCCTTCAGCAAATAGCAGAAATCCACTTTTCTCCTTCCTGAGGTATTCTCTGCAGAATGTCCCATGCCCCATTAATATCAAAGGGCACCTGTGCAGTGTGGCTCCTGTCCCATCTGCACCACTTAAGGTCACATTCCAAAGATCACTTGCCTGGATGTAAACTGTTGAATATAATGGGACTCCGTAGTAGACCTGCTTAGGATGGCTCCTTAAAATACGCAGTGAGCGACTAAAATTTTAATTTATAGTGAAACAAAACTATTGCTGAAGAAATACATTGATATCTGAGATTGTATTTCTACTTCCATCATCCGACCGTGTGTGTTGTGTTTCTCGTATAGGCATTTGTTTAGAGCTGAAGCAATTTTGGGCTTAGAAAATGCTTTCCTTGTTTACAACATTCTTTCCATTTGATCTGAAGAAAAAGCAGTCACAAATAGTGCTTCATGCTGTTTTAATTCCTGTTCAAATAAGGGCATTCAAATATGTCCCCATTACAAAATTTGGACAATGGCAACCCCTGCCCTTCCTTTATCTGTTGGTACAATTGTTTGGGCAGCTTAATGCAATGACAGATCCTGGAGGCATGTACATCTATGAATAAAATGGGCTTCTTTTGTCTAATTAAAAGCACTGGATAATTACAAACAGTGCTGAATAAAATTTACTCAGCTGCTGTGGCTTGCCACAGTGCTTGGCAGTCAGCAACTTGCTCTTAGAGCAAAGCTGGTAACAGAGGCCTTGAATGGTCCTTGACATTCCAATTGGTCATGGGGTCATCTCCCATGAGTGGGAATTGCCAAACCTCTTGCTCGCATTAGTCAAACAGGAAAGTGCCAAGAAAGTAGGATTCCCAGAAAGTGAACATTAGCTGCTAGGAAGGTGCTGGGGTTTTATACCTCTTTTAAAATTTTCCCTCTCCAAAGAATTTCTGTCTAACAAAGAATCTGGCAAACAGCAGTTTTATTTGTACCCCCCTTCCCTTTCTTTTTCTCTGTATCGACAGGGTAGAAACAGAAAGGTTTGTCGTGTACTTTGGGTAAGTGCAGCAAACTGTGTCTTTGTCTTCAGTGAATCAACACTTTGTTTTGGAAGTGGTTGGTCTGGACAAGGCTCTGTCTCCTTTAGTATTCCTTTCCTTCTGAAGCACTGTGCCTTACGGACCTCCTCGGGCAATGCATGCCTCCTGTTGCTATTTTATTTGGGAGCATGGGGTGGCAGACTGAAAACGCTCCTTTATGTAAGGCCTGTGAATAATGAAAAAAAGTTATAAATGCATGGCTCAGTGTTTGATGTTTTACGATAGCTCAGAACAGTAGATTGGTTGTTCTGGTTTACCACTGGAAAATCTGGCCACACAGATATGGTATAATTGAGGTGTATAATGAGGGTGAGACAAAAATTACTTTCTACAGATATGTTCAAATGTTCTTTGGGCTTTCATTGCTGTGTGCTTAGATAAAAGCTAACCTTTTCAATTTTAAAATCCTGTTTTCCATGCTCTTTGATCAAAGGCATTCTCTAGCACATGAACAGGAACCTGAAGTATTCTTTATCAACTGTTGGAACATTATTTCAGAAACCTTGTTTGGTTGAGTTGGGTTGCATTCAGAGATCACATCAAGTTAACAATAAGCCTGAATGTGCCCAGCATTGATGCCAGTCTTGCACATATGACTTACTCTTTCCTCCTTCCCTCTCTGTTCTCACCCAGAGCACACTGAAGGATTGTAGTTGTAAAATGGTTACTTATGATGTATGAATGTAAGTGTGAGGCTCCTCCCTCACTTGTGTGCTGCTTTCACTCCTGGTTGTCTCCGATGCCTCAAAAGAAGGGTTGTGTCACCAAAGTCCACCCTCTCTTTCCTGAAATGTTGCCCTTGTTTGGGCAGTACATTAATCTCTGGCCTGGTTGCATAGCTGATTTATGCTTCCTCCCTGCCAATCAGCCCCAGCACCATCACCCTAGGTCTGCTCCCAAGGTCCAAGCCATAAACTAGGCCAAGGGTTAGAACACTATTCACCCAGTCTATATATGCCAGCCTCCAGGTGGGGCCTGAGGATCCCCCAGAATTACAGCTCATCTCGAGACTGCAGAGATCAGGTCCCTTGGAGAAAAGGGATGCTTTGGAGGGTGGAGTCTATGGCATTATACCCTACTGAGGTCCATGTCCTCCCCAGCCTTCAGAAAGGCCTCTCTGTTTGGCTCTTCCCGGATTCTTGCATGCCTGGGCTCTTTCTGTGCTTCTCCCTGGCAGTCACAGTTGGGTTACTGCTGGTTGCTTCCATGCTTGTCAGTTGACCTGATGACCTCTGAGGCTGTTCCCCCCCCCCCGGTGTAATTCTTCTTGTTCTTCTACTGGGAGATGACATCATCAGCCAACACCTGAAGCTCTGGGGACCAGGAGGGAGAGAGTGAGGCCCATGTCCAGTTTTTGAGTTTACCTGTCACCCTGGTTCCATCATAGGGCTTCTGACCAAGTTAATGGTAATTGCCTAAGGTATGAAAGAGGTGGGTGGGTCCCACTCAGCTCCTGCAGCATTGAGGAAGTCTCCAGATTTGGCCCTGGCCCTGGACAGTAAGCATGTGGCTTAACTAGTTGTTCCTATTCTTTTCCCTGAAAACACACTGGGGTTCTAAACCTAGATTAATTGCAGATTAAGAATGTCAGAATCCAGGCTCTTTCAGGGAGAAAGCAAACTGATTAAGCAGTGTACTTGCATTTGTACATCATGGGTAACTGAAGTTACTTTTCAACCATGCTCTGCATAACAAGAAGGGATTTATTGATTTATTAGATTTTTAGAACTGCCCCAATTGGCACAGCTATCTCGGGGCCAGGCACAACAGTTTAAAATCAGTAATACAATAAATATAAATTACTTAAAATCCACCACAGAGCAGCAGTCAACATCCTTTTATTCTCAGGCCCAATCAGAGACTCTTATATAAAGTGATACGAGGGAGGGGGGGACACCTAGATATTCTTTGTGCCCCAGCATCAACCAAATGCCCTGCGGAAGAGTTCCATCTTGCAGGTTTTGTGGAATGCAGTGAGACAGGGCCTGCCTCTCTTCTGGTAGCTCATTTCACCAGATGGGGGCCAGGAAAGAGAAGGCCCTGGCCCTTGGTAAAGCTAAGTGAACCTCTCTTGGGCCATGGACCACTAGCCTGTTAGAATTGGTGGGGCATAATGTGCTTTGCAGAGCAAATTCAGAGAGGTGGTCACTTAGGTATGCTGGGCCTGGACTGAATGAACTTAAATGTCAAAAACAGCATCTGGAAAGTAATTTGGTACTCCACTAGGAGCTATTGAAGCTGCCTGAGCACAGGGTGTATATGAATCCTTCATGGTGTTCTGGTGAAGACTCTGGCAGCTGCATTTTGGACCAGCTGTAACTTCTGGAGTAGGAACAAGGAAGGCTCATGTAGAGCAAGTTACAGAAATCTAGTTTGGAGGTGACCATTGCATGGGTGATTGTGGCTAAGTGATCTGGGACCAGGTAAGTTGCTAGTAGTTTAGACTGGCACAGGTGAGAAAACACCTTCTGCGCTGCTGTGGTGACTTGAACCTCAATGGAAAGGCAGGCATCAAATATTGCTCCCAGATTCCTGGCCATCTGTGCAGGCTGGGTAAACGTACTTCCTCCCCTGGTCCCTTCTTACCCAGCTAGAGGACCTTCATATTTGAATGGTTCAGCTTCAGATGACTGTGCTTTAACCATTCAGCCATTGCATTTAGATACTTGGCAAGTTGTTCAGGTGGGAGAGGGAGTATATGAACCCAGCAGCAAGCTGACCTTATGCACATTCAGTCTTAATTTCACCTTGGTATGATTTAGTGGCAGTTGGTTTGTTGTACTCTTGAACTGATCATTGCTTACTATGCAGATTTGTAAAATAAAAATTAGATTTGGAACATAAAGTATCAAATCCTGTCCAGAACAAAAGTTCTGGAAAAAAACCCTGAACTTTTGTGTTAAATATAGTAAATATTGAGATGCTATTTTTAAAATAAAGGTTAACACTAAGGTTTGCACTCCCCTGTTCAACTGCATTTTTGCAACTGAAGCTTGCTCTTCCGTTTCAGTTATATAACTGTTCTGTATTGGCTTTCTCTGTGTGCTGTGTGCCTGTTTAATTGCATTTTTAAAAACTAGCCAGTCTTCCTAAATATGACTGAATACAACTTTATTGACAAACTCGTCATTTCTTTGTGGCTCGTGGTTAAAATATTTCCAGAAAAGTTCAAATCTTCACAATTTTCTACTATGGGATAATGGAAGAAAAATAAAAACAGCCCAAATTCTTTATACCCAGTCCACAGGGGATGATGCATTTAATTAGTTTCACATACGCTGGCAAAATGGCATTGTGTTTTTTCCCCCAGGGTTAGTGTCAAAAATCAGATATTAAAATCGGGATTTACTAGCCGTGAATTGATCATTCTAGAAAATGATGATCCCGGAGGAGTATTTGAGTTTGCATCTTCTTCAAGAGGTCCTTACAGGATAAAAGTAAGTGTCTCCAAATTAATTCAACCCATAGTTAAACAGCACCATACAAGAATAGTGAGATTCTGTACCTTTGTTTTGTTTTAAAGGAAGGAGAGTCTGTTGAACTCCATATTGTCCGCTCCAGGGGAACTCTTATCAAGCAATTTCTGCGCTACACTGTAGAGCCAAGAGATGGCAGTGAGTTCTATGGGAGCACAGGAATCCTAGAGTTTAAACCAGGAGAAAGGGAAATTAAACTTACTTTGCTAACAAGGATGGATGGCATCCCAGAGGTAAAGAGACAATGAAAAAAAGACCCTCTTGTGCCTGATTTGGAATATATGAATGTTGCACATTTGATACTTGGTATCCCAAATCTTTCACACAGGTGGTAATACAATGTAGTTTGATGGGGTTCCTAGTTTTCCATTTAAATATGTACTTTCCCCCCCAGTCTGGATGACCCAGGCTAGCCTGATCTCATCAGATCTTGAAAGCTAAGTAGGATTGGCCTTGGTTAATATTTGGATGGAAGACAACCGAGGAAGTCCATGGTCACTATGCAATGGCAAATCGCCTGTTTGTCTGGTGCCTTGAAAACCCTAGAGGATCACCAAAAGTTGGCTGCTACTTGACAATATTTCCCACCACCAGCTCTTGTTTTCCTTTCTGTATCAGAATTGTTGTCCTCTGTGCTCCAACAAACTGCTTCTGGGAGCTAGGAGCTCCCAAACGAAACATTCCTACTCTCAGAGATTCAGAGTACTCATGAGTAGCACTGTGACCTTTTCATGTCTCTATGTAAATTAAGTTAATATAGAGGAAGTAGAGTTGGCAGCTACATGGAGAAAAATTCCTTTTAACAGATGCTTACTGGGATGTTGTTGACCAGGAGGGGTACTATTATCCTCCATGTCATGCAAAGCTTCAGCTGCCCAGGTCCAAACACTGAACCTCTATTAAAGGGGCAACACATTATTCTCCAGCCCTGTTGGCAACTCTAAATTAGTTATTGAGTTGTTATTAAATTATTATCCCACATAAAATTGTAAGAATGGCTTTTATGATGATGCAGTTTATGCGGCACATTTATTATTATTCAACTTTGGGGTTATTGGTTTGCAGTTTCGTTGCTTGCAACATTTCCGCAAGATATTTTAATGGAAATCTGTCATTTGTGATGAAAAAAGTATTTTATGAATGGAATACCTAGTCATTTTGGATTGGGTGAGTTTGGCAGTATAATAAATACTACTGCTTCTTGATCCAGCATGACAAATCACAATTTTATTATACATAATTTGGTGAGAAATGGAATTATCATGTAAGGCTCAAATGTCAGTTTCTTGTCTGCTTCTTTTTAAAATATCAGAATGCTATCCTTTCTGAAATCAATCTTGGAGATGTTAGAAATGCCAAGATGTTTAATGAACATCAAAGATATTTCTATCAATCTATTTATTGTTGTGTGTATGGTTAATCTATATTGTTGTTCTGATTTATATTCTTTGTTCTAGCTGGATGAATTTTACTTGGTGGTACTCAGTAGTCATGGTGAACTGCCAAGTAAGCTGGGATACGCTATAAGTGTCAACATAACTATTCTGAAGAATGATGATCCACATGGAATAATTGAGTTTGTTGAGGAAGAACTGACAGTAACTATAAATGAAAGTAAAAGGGGAGACATATGTGCTGGTAATTATTTTCATTGAAGATGAAGATCTAGTCAGATTAACACTTATTTCTAGTGGGGGAATATTATATCACAGAATCCTTCATATGTTACTTTTATGACATAGGAGCTGCTATAGCACAATTTCTTCCCGTTCTGTTAAGTCAGGTGCATTAGGCTGCATCAGAGAACCCAACAGTGGGCTCGTCCCTATACCACCATTCATGTTTTAAGGAGGGATGCCACAGGCATGGTGATGAGCTGCATTGTGTTAATTTTCCAACTAGGCTTCAGGTTTCTGACATTACTTTCATGGTGTAGAAAAAAATATGCTTCAGTGGCTACCAAAAGATAACATAAGGGGCTCCTGGTTCTCCTTCAGTGGAGGAAGTTATCCAAGCTGCTTAAGCCATGCCTCCTCTTGCTCCAAGCAGGGCTATGCAAACTTTGCATGATTCTCTTGAGCCAGCATGAGGCTGCCCTTCCATTTTCAGTTCCAACAGGACATTAGAGCTACCTCTGCTTCATCTGAAAAACAACAACTTACTTCTTGGATCTTCCTGGCATGGAAGAGAACAAGCTTTCCAAGAAGATGTCTGGATCAGCATCTAAAAAGGAAAAAAAATCTTTAAGGATGAACCTCTCCTGTCTGAACCTTAAGGCATAGGAGTATGACAGATGTAAGAATTTGATTATTATAGCTGCTGCCACAGGCAAAGCTAGAAGACCAGAAATGTTGGGTCTTCCTAACCTCTAATGGTCAGGGGCCATTCTTTCTAAAGACAGTGTCTTAAAAATTTTGTAGACAGGAAGAATGAAACAACAGTTAAAACATTTAATGAAATCTTCCTTGGCAATCAGGGCCTAGACTGTTCTTTTTAATTCCATCAATGATTTCTTCACTGTAGGCTTCAAATAATGGAACTGAACAATTAATTAGCATCCCTCGACCTCAGGGAAGCTTCTTTATACATCCCCATTCACCAGACTTCCAGACAATTCCTGCGTTTCACTTTTTGGGGCCAGCATTGCCAACACAAAGCCTTATAATATGTCCTTTTATCTTCACCAAAAGTTTTCACCTACGTCCTAAAGTTGCTAACAGGGGATTTATATTTACTGAGACAACAGGGGATTTATGTTTACTGTTAGCTAGAAGATATCCTGATCAGCGTCAGGGATGCTGGGTCAGTGATTGGGAATTTCAGAGTCTTAATAGATCTACTTTAGACACATGACTTTCTGACAAAACTACAGAGAAAGCCACTTCACTCCATATAGGGAGTTAGTCTGTTTGGGAGCCAGAATAAATATGAGACTAGTGATTTTTTTCTTCCTCTATAAAAACATAGTGGACAGAGTGAAGACAATTTGGAAGCAAAAATTCATGTATCTCATGTATCTATCAGATATACTAGGACTCTAATTTATTTATTATATTTATATACCGCCCTCCCTGAAGGCTCAGGGTGGTTCACATAAGACAGAATCAATACAGATAACATAGATTAACAATATAAAGTGATAACAACAAGCAACATCGAACAGTATATATAAAACATTAAATTAACTCATACTGATAGCCCAGTGGGTTAGGTGGAATTGTAGTGAGTGCCATAGGAAGGAGACTTTGGGGGAGGGTCCATAGGAAGTAATGGTTCAGATCGACCTCAACAAAATGCCTGGTGGAGGAGCTCCATTTTGTAGGCCCTGGGGAATTGTTCAAGTTCTCTCAGGGCCCTGATCTCCTCTGAGAACTCGTTCCACCAAGTGGGGGCCAGGATGAAGAAAGCTCTGGTCAACCATAGACTAGAGCAGCTATCTGGTCATCATTTTCAAACTTTGTGAGAGACTATAGGATTGACCAGTAGGACTCTGTTGAGGCAACATTTGGGAGGAGAGTCCTACAGCAAATGTTGGATTGAGTGAGGACTCATTCTTCTAGCTGGGGTATATAACCAGCTTGGATGACTTCTTCCACTGAAGGAAAATGAAACACTGGACTTACCTGAAGGATTCTTTTCTACAGTTGTGTGAAGTCATCTACTCCCCACCGCTGCCCCCCCCAAAAAAGAGGGAGAAACAGGGATAAAAACTGATCAACAAACAAGGAAGCAAGATGCAGATATGGAGTTGGGCTATCTAGTGACTAGAAGGGCAATCTCACTCTGGCCTAGGAAAGTTGTACAAAATTTCCATAGCCCTGGCTGGAGTAAGAGGAGGTATGACCTAACCAACTTGGATATCTTTGCCTCACTGAATAGAAGAAACCTCCAGGTAAGTCCAATGTTTTATTCTCCTAAGAACGTTAGAATCCTACTAGATCAGACCAGTGGTCTCTAAATTTCAGCTACCTGCTTCAGACAGTGGCGAACTATACCAATAAAGAAGGCATAGAGGCCAAGGCCTTTCCCTGATGTAATCTTCTAGCCACTGATATTCAAGGCTTTACTACCTCTGGAAATGAAGGTTCCCTTTGGTTATAATTCATAGATCTAATATCTATGAATCTGTACAGTCCCCTTTTAATGGTATCTGTGCACATCATCCTGGCAGTTAATTCTACAATTTAATTGTTAATTGAGTAAAGAAGATTTTTTTTCTGCCTTGAATCTGTTGGCCATTAATTTCATTGGATGTCCCAAGTTCTCATATTATATGGAAGAACGAGAAAAAGTTATTTTCTGTTTCTCCAAATAAAACCTAGATGTGATTCTAATTGAGTTTTCAGTAGCTGTAAATTGCTAAGAAACAACAACATTAAGAATCATCAACATATGCAGAAGAGTCATTTTAATGAATTGGTTAAAAAAAATCTGCAAAAATAGGTTATTTGAAAGCTCATGTCAGCCAGTATGGCATAGTGGTTAAGAGCGGAAGTTTCTAATCTGGAGACCTGAGTTTGAATCCCTACTTCTCCATGTGGAGCTAGCTGGGCAAACTTGGGCCATTCATAGTTCTTTTAGATCTCTCTCAACCACCTCCTAGGGCTTCTTTTGTGGGGAGAGGTGTTTGCCAGTTGTTTTGGGATTCCTTCAGATAGTGAAAAGCAGGGTATATGAAATCCCAAAAATAGCAGTCATTTAGGCAAAGAGGGAGCATAATTAAATTTAAAAGTTTTCCCCTCTTATTGTCTGTTTATTATTGTCATTCTGTATTTTGAACAAAACGTATGTTTGTGTTTTGAAGCTGTGTTCTGTATTATACGAAACCAAGGAACCTTTGGTAATGTGACTGTGTCCTGGGCAATTCATCCAGTTTCTACGAAAGACATCTTCCCAGAACAAGGAATAGTTTTCTTTGGAAATGGGGAATTTTCAAAAAATATCACTGTGTATTCATTGCCTGATGAGGTAAACATTTTTACACAAATGGTTTCTGAAATGGGTGAATAGGTGGGGCTTCTGTTTTATTATAAAATAGAAGAATTATTGTATATCATAGTGGATTCTTCTGATTATCATAGTGTATATCATAGTGGATTCTTTCAGGAAGTCCTTTTAAATTTAATTCTGAAAGTTTGCAATATGGCTCCATTTGGCTAATCTGAAGAATTTGGAATTAAGCTCTAATAAACTTGGTAGATTTTTTGATACTTAATAATCAGAACAAGGAAACAAAAACACTTGTTGCAGAATACAACTGAAATAAAATTAAAATCTAGAATCCCGTGAGAATTATTGAGCTTGGACCTAAAAAAAAATTGATTTTTTTTTTTGCCATTGACCTCCTTTGCTTATAATGTTCCTTTTATGTGAAATATACTGCATGGATCAACTAGGCAAATAATAGGCATTAGTTTTCAGCAGAGAGCAAAGAACAGAATCTTAGAGGATGTGAATGTAAAGATAGATTTAGGTGATTAGCCATGTTGGTGTGAAACAGCAGAATAAATGTTGAGTCCAGGGACACCTTTAAGACCAACAAAGTCTTATTCACGGTATGACCTTTAATGTGCACATGCACACTTCCTCTGATATAATGCCATGGAATGGAAGTAGTAAGTATGAATTGATTACCTCCATTCCATGACATTGTATCTAAGGACGTGTGCATACCTTGAATAAAACTTTATTTGGCTTAAAGGTGCCATAGGACTCAAAATTTGTGGATGTAAAGAGGCATGGTTAGATTGCAGTACTGGTATAATGTTTGACCAGTGGTAAACCAACTTGAAGACTCTGAAACAGAATCAAGTGGGTAACCATGTTAGTCTGAAGCAGCAGAACAAATTTAAAGTCAAGTGGTACCTTTAAGCCCAATAAAGTTTTTTCAAGGTATGAGCTTTTGTGTGCACGCACACTTCCTCAGATACAATGGCATGGAATGAAAGTAATTGGTTCAGACTTACAGGTAGAATGTGAGATTAAATCAACATACAGGGTAATGAAATTGGTTGACAGTTTCTAGAGATAAATAGGAAAAAACAGCAATTTGGGTTTGTTTGTATTCATTTGAGATTGAATTGCATAGCAAACATCTTGGGTTCAATAAATATGTTCATATTAAGAGAATAATGGGCAAATAGATAATCAGTTACTGACAGCAGTTAGCTAAGACCTTGCCCTTATGCCTCCTGCCTGTCCTCTGAGGCATGGAAGCATCTTGGGTTATCATCTTTAAGTAGAACATTTGGCTGTCTCTGTTCACAGACCAGAGAAAAGCATATATATACTATTCCAAACTACATTGCATTCTAGTAGTCATAGTCACATTACAATCTACTTGTCCAAATCAATTATTCCAATTAAGAAATAAATTAAAGAGGATATTTGACCTTTCTGAGGGATTGCTGAGAAAGTATGATAACTACATATGCTAACCTACATTCTCAACATTATCTTTAGAGGTAACATAGGTTTGCTTTATTTTTTTTTCAGGTACCTGAAGAAATGGAAGTATTCTCCATTGATCTTTTCAATGCTACTGGGGGTGCAAGAATGGGAAACAGAACCACTGCAGTCCTACAGATTGCCAAAAATGATGATCCAATTTATTTTAAAGGTAAGAGAAGTATTCTGTCATTTACATTTAAAGGTGTCCTCTTAAGGGAAGAATTATCTTCTTTAGAATAGGATAAATATAAACTGAGTTTACTATACATTCTCCTCCTTTTTGCACTAGTAGCAGATTTTCCTTCTCCATCTTAGGGACAAAGCTATACCAAAGTCTTAACGTTCTGATAGCTTTATTTGTCTGTATTTGTACATTTCAGATCCTGTTACTTTGAAGGTCCAAGAAGGTGGCATTGCTAATTTTGTAGTCATAAGGAATGGCTCTTATGCTCCTGCTGCTTCAGTTTTGTATGCCACTGTTAATGAAGGAGCCAGCGCAGAAGAGGGAGACTTCATTTTTAGTGAACCGAGTGGAGAGCTTTTCTTTGAAGTTGGGATAAGAGAGCAGAATATAACCCTGTTTATCAATGATGATGATGTCCCTGAATCTGATGAGACTTTTTACATCATTCTCTTCAACTCTACAGGTTGAAATTATTTGTTTGATCTCTGTAAACTATGCAGCTGTTGCTTTTGTGATGTTGTTTGCTTGCACTGTGATTGATATTTTGGAAAGGCAATGATCATTAGAGTATTCCTGTTGCCATTTGCCTCCCAGGAAAACATCTATTTATATCCTTATGAAACGCACAAAATGTCTAAATCCATAAATTTATGTCCCGTTGTAGTACTGCTTGATTAGAAACAAACAAGAGAAAGTCTCAGTTTACTCGTTTTCTGGCTGTCCTTGTAGAGAACTAGTTCAGCTTTAATTATTTACGTTAGATTATTAGGACAGTGAAACAAATATATCCAAATGTAACATTTGGATTGCAGTACATGGAACAGAAGAGAGAAAATGACAAGTATAAACAGGTAGAGGAGTGAATTTACAAAGGATTAAATACAGTCCTTAGCATTGTGGTTGCATTGTGGAATATATTATTTGACATTCTTCCTTTAGCACAGAATACACACTAGCTTCCATATAGTGGCATACTTATTATACCTTGTATTATTGCCGTTTCCTTGAATTTGTAAATTCTGCAGGCCTAACCCAAAGGTTCACATTTTGGCTATAAAAAAGCAAAAATTCGTGAGCCCCTTATGAGGATGGTCCCCCTTCTTTCTGTAGCTGATAATAAGAGCAAGTCCAATGCATGCAGCATAAAGCTCGTTGTTGATTGTGACCTTATACAAATTCAGCTTCTCTAACTTTTAAGGCTAGTTTGAATAATCTTCTAATGCTGGATAGGTTGAGGAGGGTAGCCATTTTGAAGCAGCGGAACAAAGTTTGAGTCCAGTGACATCTTTAAAACCAACAAAATATATTTAAGGTATAAGCTTTTGTATATATTATCAGTATCTGATGTAGTCTGCATGCACATAAAAGCTTATACCTTGAATAAAACTTTGTTTGTCTTAACGGTGCCCCTGGGCTCAAGCTTGTTCTTCTCATTCTGGGTGATGGAAGGATACAATTTTGCCTTTTTTCCTCACCCACCAGATGTTCCTATAGCCCCTGTACAAGTATAATGTCTGTGCACAGCCCACATGGATACAGTCTTAATGTTTTAGGCCAAAAGTGTGTTTTATTTTGATAGGTTTAAAAATAACATTGCCTGGATCTGAATTGTTGATGCTCCTTTGTATCTGATTCTGTCCAATTATTCTTGATCAGTTGTTTAGATGGTTTCATTGGTATAGCTTATAATTTTATTATTTTAATGTTTGTTAGCCACTTTTGAACCTGGTAGGTTAAAAAAGGAAGAAAAAAAACTGATTCTGTGATTCAGCTCTGAGTCAGGCTTCAATTTGTAGAATTTTACACATAAGCCCTATGCAAACATTGTGCTTATGTATTCTTTAGGGGCTGGAGATAGGACAGTTTGCTGGGTAATGGTGAGAAGATAATGACAAGATGATCATTTAAATCATCCTAGCTATTTAAAACCTTAGATTGGGAAAAATATGAAGGTGAGACAGGTTTATTGTCATATATTAATCTGTGTTTAGCTGTATATTTAAACAAAACCCCTATTGTATAGGAGACACGGTAGTCTATGGATCTGGCATGGCAACAGTAATTATTGAAGCTAATGATGACCCAAATGGCATTTTTTCATTGGAATCTACAGTCAAAGTCGTTGAAGAAGGAAAAACCAATGATTTTTTGTAAGTAATATTGAACAAAATACTATTAGTCTTTTCTCAAGTATCTTGGTGGAAAAACATGGGGAGAAAACTTTATTTAAAGTAATTTCTTTGTCAAAATTGATACACTCATTAGTACCACTTTCGCCTTGTTGGGATTAAGCTTTAGTTTATTAGCTCTCATCTTCTCCAAAACTGCCTTTAAGCACCACTTCAGGATTTTTACAACCTTCATGGATCAGCTGGCAATGTGAGCTAGAGCTGCGTGTTATACCGGTGACAACGCAGCCCAAATCTGATGTCATCACCTAGTGATACCATATAGATCTTAAAGCACATAGGGGACAAGATGAAACCTTGAGGGACCTCATGGGCCCAAGACCAAGAGTCTGAGCAGCAGTCCTCTTAACATCACCTTCTGAAACATATCCTACAGGTAGGACTAGAACCTCTGCAGAGCAGTGATTCCCAATTCCAGACCAGATAGGTGGTCCAGAAAAGTATCATCATCTGTGATGCTGAAAACTGCTGAGAAGTCCAGGAGACTCAACAGAATTGCACTACCACTGTCCATCTCTCAGTGCAAGTCTCCACCAAGTCAACCAAAGCTGTTTTAGTCCCATAACTTGGTGTAAAGCCACACTGGAATGGAGTCTAAACAATTTTCTTCACCCAGGAAATCTTGATAATTATCCAGAATAAGAATATTTAGGACAGAAAAAGCTTCTTTGAGATCTCTCATTGGTGTATATAAGTTTATTTTCATACAGACTTTTGTGGGGAAAAGATGGATAAGAGGATCTAATGAATGAAAGGTAAATTATGAAAGTAGATATGCTGGACTGAACAGGCTGAATTTGTATAATAAAAATCCTCTGGTAACCTTTTAGTACATCTCTCAAGACATGCTGATGGAAAATACCTATCACGTGAAGTAACTGTAGGCATACACAAATATATCTTTGTTGTATAAAACGAGATTTTTTGGTCTTTTATTAATCTTTATTAGTCTTTTGTTAATCTTACCTATCTGGAAAGAAAAAGTCTTTAGATATAAAATCCATTATTGGTGATCATTCATGAATGTGTCCAGGAGCAGCAGGGTTTAAGAAGTTATTTTTGCTTGGCTGATGCCCCTTGTTATGGTGTCAATTAACTCAGCAGGAAGTGTATAATCCATTGACACTCTCTAACAAGAAGATTGGTGAGCCATAGAGATAAGTTAGTGAACCACTAGAAATGACTTAGATTTCAATAACAGGGAAGAACATTTTCTGTGTATGTGTATTGTAATTGTTGCTTCTGGATTTCCCTCCCCATTACGTTTTTCTTTTAGAATGTGACTGATGCTCTTTGAATGGTACAGCTGATATGAGACTGCTTATGTATTCTGTTGGAATTATCAAAACAGAGCACTCCACAAGCCTTTCTTGATTAGTCATACAATGAAAAGGCGATCAAAGAGCTATGTTATACAGCTTCTTTTTGAAAGACAACATACCCTCTAGCAGAAGTAGTCTTTCCAATTCCTGCCAAGTATTCCTTTAGCTGGCCTGAGTATCTTTCTAGTATTGAGTTGGAGATGTCCCCTCCCCCAGAGTCTAGCCTCTGGGACAGTGAGCATGGCACTAATGTGGATGGAACAAATTAAGATCCAGACTTAACCACCCATGCTTGCTTTGGTACAGTTTTTCAAAAAAAGACATAGTAAAGCAGATTTTGCAAAGACTGCAGAAAACCAGAGGAAGAAGGGTACATGACAGCACCATGATGCTATGTGGAAATAGGAAAAACCACCTGTGCTGCAAATGTGAGTCAGGCATAGACAGCTGGAGGACAGGTCTATTATTAATTAACTAGCCATGATGATTAGGAGAATATTCACATTCTGAGTCAGTGAACTTCTAAATACCAGTTCCAGGGGGCACCATCAGCCTCTATGCCATGTTTGTAGGCCCTCCAGAGTAACTGGTGGGCCAGAATGTGAAACAGAATGCTGGACTAGTTGGATACTGGCCTAATCCAACAGGGCTCTTATGTTCTTAGTTTCTTCTTCTCTAAAAGGTATTATAGAAGTATTAGATGACTGTAATAATACTGTATTACTATATAATTATGACTAAGCATGTGCACCTAATCAATTTGGCCAAATCCGAATCAATTATTCAGTATAGTAATTTGGATTTGGCCAATCCAAGTGTGGCTGGATCCAGTTGGGCTCAAAGGCATTTAAAGGGACTTAGATGTCCCTTTAAATGCCTCCTACCCTGTCAAACAGCTGATCCCATTGAAAGAAGTCTCTCTGAGGGCTCAGCTGGGGTAGATAGCTCAAGCCACCTGAAACCCAGCTGATCTGAGGAGAGAGATCTCTCCCTAGATCACCTTGGGCTGTTGGTGTGTGTGGGCAGTTTGGATCAGGCAGAGTGGACACGGGGCTGACATGTCCACTGTGAACTCACCTTCCCTGATATCAGCTGGGTGTTCACTCTAAAAGGCTTGGAGAGGTTGTTGTTTGCCTGAGAAAAAGTACTGATAATGTCTGATCTCTTGTACAGGATTGTGAGATGCAGAGGTTACTTTGGGAATGTTTCCTTGACCTGGCAGCTGTTTGAGAATGGTTCTTCTTTGGACCCAGGCGAAGAATTCCATGATGTGTCTGGAATTGTATGGTTCAGGGATGGTGAAGGATCAAAGTCCATCACTCTTCATGCTATATCAGACAAAATTCCAGAATTCAATGAATTTTACATACTTAAGCTAGTGAATGCCACAGGTATAATGGGAATATCCTTTCTTGACTCTAAAAGAATACTATAGTAAGAGACCTTGATCTATTTATGTATTGATTTTATAGAAGTGGCTTTTATTCAAGCTTCTGTGATTTTTAGATGGTCACTGTACATTTTTTTAAAGAAGTCTCTTGCCTGTGAAGGCACTTGTCAAAATAAGTTACAAATGTCCAGTATACTGAATCAGTAAACTTAAGAGATATAAGATATTTCTGAGCCATACCATTATAGGTGGTAAGAAAATAATCTTGGGTTTTTAATGGTTCCCTGTACATTAACCTTCATGTGTATAGAAACATATCATGTTGGGACTAAGGGTTAAATTTAGGATTTTCACTTATTTGCAGAAAGGTTTGGGAAGTGAGGCGTGGAGATGTATTAAAATCTGACACAAAGTGGAACACTCAAATAAAAGATTTATGGCTTGATTTAGAATCATAGATTCATCGAGTTGAAAGGGACCTCCAGGGTCACCTAGAGAACCATGTTGGCGTAGTTGATAGAGTGCGGACTTCTAATCTGGTGAGCTAGGTTTGAATCTGCCCTCCCACACATGCAACCAGCTGGATGACCTTGGGCTCGTCACAGCACTGAGAAAACTGCTCTGACCGAGCAGAAATATCAGGGCTCTCTCAGCCTCACCCACCTCACAGGATGTTTGTTGTAGGGAGAGGAATGGTAAGGAGATTGTAAGCCACTGAGACTCCAGGTAGAGAAAAGCATATGAGAACCAATCTCCAGAATCCAGTCTGACCTGGAGGAAATTCACCTACCATCCCATAGCAACAATTAGCAATTACATGGGTATGTAAGGAAGGGCCACAAGAGACAACAACTGGCACATCCCTTCCTGCCTACCCACTCACTAACAATCTGCCTAAATTCATAAAATCAGCATTTCCATCAGCTAACTATCTAGCCTCTGCTTAAAAACTTCCAAAGAAGGAGAACTCACCACCTCCCAAGGGAGCCTGTTCCACTGAGGAACTGCTCTAACTGTCAGGAACTACCTCCAAATGTTTAGCCGAAAATTCTTTTGAATTAATTTCCACCTGTTGGTCCTGGTCCAACTCTCTGGGGCAACAGAAAACAACTCTGCTCCATCTTCTATATAACAGCCCTTCAAAGATTTGAAAATGGTTATCATATCACCTCTTAGTCGTCTTCTCTCCAGGCTAAACAGACCAAGCTCCCTCAACCTTTCCGCATACAACTTGGTCTCCAAACCCCTCACCATCTTTGTAGCCCTTCTTCTGGACACACTCCAGTTTCTCTACATCTTTGACTGTACAAATTGATCCTTGGCCATTTAGTTGCCAATCTGAGTTTTAATGGGGGATAGGATTTTTAGACTTTTATGGGGTTTGTATGAAGATTTTAGATTGTGACTCATTACGATCCACTCCATAAGAGTGGCAGGATATTAATCAAAACATAAATAATAAACAAATAAATTTTGCCCTATTTTTAAATATAGGAGTATGTATGCTTCTGGCCAACGAAACCAGTGTCAATTAAGAGAGTGGTGCATGAGCTAACTTTGTATGGAGTTTACTTAACCTTTGTTTTTATATATATTTTAGGTGGGTCTCCAGGTCCTGGTGGCCACTTATCTGAAACCAACCTTACAGTGACAGTGATGATCCCATTTAATGACGATCCCTTTGGAGTTTTTATCCTAGATCCTGAAAGCCAGGAAAGGGAGATATCTGAAGATGTTATCTCTGACGATGATATGTCCTATGTTACCAACTTTACAATATGGAGGCAGCAGGGAACTTTTGGAGATGTCCGAGTTGGCTGGGAAGTACTGTCTGGTACATTCAGGGAAGGCTTGCCTCTGATGACCGATTGTTTGTTGCTGGGAAAGTTTCCAAGTTCAGTGCAGTCACAGCCTCACATGCGTCGTCGTCACACTGGAACAGATACTTTGTATTTTAGTGGCGAAGAGGATGCATTTGGGGTCATTGAGCCTGAGTTCCACATCGGTAAGAACAGAACGCTTGCCAACTTCACATTTGCAGTCTGGGTGATTCCTAGTGCCAAGAGTGATGGATTTCTAATCTCAAAGGAGAATGGAAATGGAACCATGTATTATGGAGTGAAAATCCACACAAATGAATCTCACATTTCTTTACAACTTTATTATACACCACTGCAGTCTAATGTAACATTTGTGGCCAAGATTGCAGTCATGAACAATTTGGATGAAAATACTTGGCTGCACCTTCTGCTTACACTGGATGACGGCATAATTGAGTTTTTCATTGATGGAAATCCAGTACACGGAGGGATTAAGAGCCTCAAAGGAGAAGCAATTGCTGATGGTAAGCAATATGCTATGTGGAGAACTTTCTAGGTTTGAGTCTATGGGAATTTTGACAGGCCTAAAGTACTTTTTAGTAACAAAAGAAGTCAACAATGAGAGGCTTTTTGCTGGTAAGGTTATTTTGTGTGTGTCTCTGATATAAATGCATCTTGTTGGATTTCTATTTTCAGCAAAATAAAAGAAATATACACAGATCAGTTCGATGTGAGAGTCTGGGAAAAACGGGAAATAATATATATTTTTCCCCTGAGGTTCCCCCCCTTGTTTTTCAATAGGGAAATTGGAAAATTTAGGGGAACACTGAAAAGAAACTCCTACACAATTTTTTTTCCTTTTATAATGAGTAAAATGCCTCTAAAGGCAAAGTTTGTCACTTCCAAAACATATAGTGTGCAAAAGTCTGAGGACTTTTTCAGTTTTTCTAATTGAAAGAATGGGAAGGTTGAACACTGTATATTGTAAAGGCATATTCAATATATTCAGGATATATTTATTTAAATGTAAATAATTTTGACAATATACTGTAATTTGTTTATTGAGAATACATTCTTAAACAAAATGCGTAGCCATGTTTGTCTGTAGCAGTAGAAAATAGCAAGAGACCAGTAGCAGCTTAAAAGCCAACATAATTTGTGGCGGGATATGAGCTTCTGTGAGTCACTTCAGATGGTATCTGAAGACGTGAGCAGTGACTGCTACAAAGTTTGTTAGTCTTTACATTGCTACTGGACTCTTGCACTTTTCTACATTCTGTTTTCAATATTATAAAGTTTAATTTAATATCCAGACATCCTGGTAAACCTGCCTGTTGTGATTCTATGAGAAAGTTTCCATCCAAATAATACTTTTGTTTGTTTACTGCAAAATGTTTCTATCTTGAATTTTTACTTTTGTCTACCTCTTCGGATGTGAAAATTAAAGGTACATATGTTATGGTAGCATGGGGTGTGGCAATTCACAACCATTTGTCAGGCGTATTTTCTTCTAGAAAATGAAGACATTTGTAATTTCAAATTCTATAATTATACCAAATAGTCTAATATTGTATGCTGACTAATTATAAATGATGAACTTAATAGAACATTAAATATTTCAATTTTCTCCCAAAGTTTTCCTCATGGCTTTAAAATCTGTGGAAATTTCCCATCTCGGGCTATTGGCGGAATATACTTTTTACAGTGATCATT
Organism: Paroedura picta; assembly: GCF_049243985.1. NCBI lineage: Eukaryota > Metazoa > Chordata > Lepidosauria > Squamata > Gekkonidae > Paroedura > Paroedura picta. The sequence goes on from NC_135375.1 coordinate 40,809,560, forward strand.
CTAAAAAGGAACACTAAATCTCCATTTTAAATATTGGTGGGGAGATTTTAGTCCAAAACTAGTTTCAAATAGCAGACTGTTTCAGTTTGAAACATGTGAATGCAGGTATTGAATATCAAATTGACATGGGTTTCAGTTATCAGAGAATTTTGGCAAAAATATTTTAATGTACTGGTTTTGTTCTCAGATTTCATAGAACATATGCATTTTTGGAATATATTAGATCGGTTTTTGTTCACACAATTAGCTATAACTTTGGATTTTTCCATACTGTAACCAAGGCTTAAGTCCCTATTTGTAATTTTTCTATCTTACATTACTCAATATTAGTTCTTTCATACTAGGAAGCAACAACAAGAAGACATACCTCATCCTGCAAACCTCTACCTTCCCAGTAGAATATAGCTTCTTTGAAAGTGGTGAAATGTTGCATAAAAGATAATCTTCTATTTTTAGGTGGTAAACTACAGCATAAATGATTAAGATCTAATAAACCAAGGGGTGTGCCTGGGTGGCAGTGAAATTATTTAAAATGAAGTTTGCAAGTGGTTTTCAATAATTCTCCTTTTTCAGGACCAGGAATAACAAGAGTTGGTGCTGGCATAAATGGTGGTAGCAGGTACAAAGGGCTGATCCAAGATATGAGATTTTATGAACGCAAATTAACCAAGGAAGAAATCTATGAGCTTCATGCCACGCCAGCAAGGGCAGATTTGCACCCCATCTCTGGATACTTAGAATATCGACAGGGAGAAACCAATAAGTCATTCATTGTTTCTGCCAGAGATGACAAAGAGGAAGAAGGAGAGGAGGTGTTCATCCTTAAGCTTGTGTCTGTTCATGGGGGAGCTCGAATTTCACATGAAAATACAACTGTAGTATTAAGAATCCAGAAGAGTGATAATGCCAATGGTCTGTTTGGTTTTACAGGCACATGTATTCCTGAGGTAAGAAATGTAACAAAATTGCAAAAATTCCAAAGACCTGGTGTGACATACCGCACAAACTTGGCTTGTTTCTGTGCTCTTGCATGTCCCCCATTTGTACCTCCTCCTTACATGGACTATACTAAAGGAGGTGCCCAGATTAACCAGAGTTAGCTCACCATTGCCACTAATCAGGATTCTAACCATGGTTTAATGCAAATTAGAATTCCAGTTTGTGGGAAGAAAGGTCAGTAAATATTATTTTGACCCTAAAATCTCTCAAATCTCAAAATAGAACTCTTAGTTTTATTAAAAATTTAACTTTATGTTATTTACCTACAGGTATCTGAGGAGGGTTCCACTGTATCTTGTGTAGTTGAACGCACCAGAGGAGCTCTGGATTATGTGTTTGTGCATTACAGTATCTCTCAGATTGATTCTGAGGGAGTTAATTTCTTTATTGATGATTTTGAAAACAGCAGTGGGATAATCACTTTCCATCCTATGGCGAGATCAGAGGTAAACACTAGCTTTAAACAGAATAATTTTTTTTCAACATTAGAAGCCCTCTTTTCTCTTGGGTGTCACAATGTTCTAAGACAGGCCTCCCCCATCCTATAATGATACCTTTGATTTTTCCTACCTAAATGCAGAACTTTACAGTGATCACAATTGAAATTCATTTTAGTCCAGTTTTCCAGCCTGTCAAGAATATCCTGTATCCTGTTTCTGACCTTAATAAGCACCCCCTCTATTCCTGCATTCAAATAATTTATAAATATGTTGAATAATACAGGGCCCAGGACAGATACTCCACTTGTTGCTCCTCTACGAGAAGATGACAAACAATTAACAAACACCCTTTAGGTATGATTTGTCAACCAGTTATCGATCCACCTAATTGTAAAAGGATCAATGCATTTTACCAACTTGCCAACAAGAATATCCTTTTTGATAAAAAGCTTTACTGAAATCAATATAAACTATATCCATAACATTCCCCTGATCCAGCAAGGTAGTAATTTTTTCAAAAAAAGAGATTAGGTTAGTCTGACATGACTTATTCTTGAGAAAGCCATGCTGACTCTTAGTAGCATAGTCATCTGCTGTAGCTGCTCAAAGACCGACTGTTTGATGATTTGTTGTAAAATTTTGGCAGCTGTAGACATCAAGCTGGCTGGTTGGTAGTTTTTTCCTCTTCTTGAAAGGAAAAAAAAACATGCTTAGGCTGGAAGTTCTGCAAAAGCTTTCCATAGCAATCAGGGGACTGTAGTGAACCCTGCATAGATATGGATCAGATTTGCTCAATCAAGTTGAAAAGGAGAGAGAATTGCACATCTTTTGATGAAAAGACTTTGGAAGAGTAAATGCAATTAGGAACTATTTTGGGAACTTATATTATTATTTAGAAAATCTATTGACTATTATGATCCTCATCTGTTCCTATTACTGCTGCTGCCAGATACTGGGACATAGAATTCAACTAGAAACTGTGAAGAAAGACAGAATAGTTATTAACAGGCTGGTAAAGTCTTCATGAACTACTCAGGTCATAATAATGAGCCTAGATCACTTACAGATTTGGCTGCCTGCAATAAGTTTTGTGTTTCCAAAACAGAACAAACAAACAAAACCTGGTAGCAAAAATAATTTAGGACACAAATTGAAATGCCAGGAATTCTTAAATAACCATTAGTGTGAAAAGGATTCTCAAGTGGCCTTTTCTATCTTAAGTCAATCATTTTTTTTTCTTCTGCCCTCTTTCCAGGTTTTGAATTTGATTGTCCTTGATGATGATATCCCTGAGCTGAATGAATATTTTCAGGTGACTTTAGTGTCTGCTGTTCCCAGAGATGGGAAAATAGGCTCAACCCCAACTAGTGGAGCAAGTGTAGATCCTGAGAAAGAAACAACCTACATCACCATCAAAGCCAGTGACCACCCTTATGGTAACTATGATAGACAGCATAGACACACCTCTGTTCAGGGACAAATGGAAGCTAGGAATGCATTACAACCCAAGGCAACGGGAGAAATAGAGATAATGCTAATTGGAAATATTTTTTTCAGAATTTTTATCATAAAATGATTGCTAGCTACTTCAATTACTATGTTTAATATTTTATGATGATGTGTTGTTGTTACCTGCCTTGGACACCAGTTTTGGGAGAGAAATTTTAAGAAATGCTTTAAATAAATTATGAATTGGCAAATAATTTAAGTCCAAACTACATTTAGAGTTAAAAGGAAAGAACAATACTGACCTAGAGTTAATTTTACTTACCCAAGTGTTATTGCTAAGCTTAAAATGGTAGCACATATATATGTGTGTGTATTCTTTAGAGTATGGTTAATTTTGATTAACAGATGCTTGTTTTTTTTACGGAAGGGCAAGATTGTTCACATCTTTATCTTGTTTCTCTCAGGCTTGCTTCAGTTCTCTGTGGAGCACTTTCCACCAGACACAGATGACATCATTCTGCCAGCCCCCACTGCACCCCACATCACTGTAAAGGAAGAAATAGGACATGTCAGCTTGCTTGTTGTTCGGGCACAAGGTCTTCTTGGAAGGGTTCTGGTACAGTACAGAACAGTCTCACTAACAGCTTTCAGCCCTCAAGACTATCAGGTATGAGTTGCAAACTGGAAGTGGGGACTTAATCAGCTTTAACGCATGCATATATGCATATACGCATGCATATATATATGCAATAAATGCATATTGTTTTTGACAAGAGCATCAACAAAAAGCAGTCCTGGCTTAAAGCAGGACAGAACTCAGTGAGATGTAAATCTTGATTCTCGGGTTCTCATAAGTCTTTGCTAATACAAAGGAAAAAAGAACCAAGGGAGGTCTAAATACCCATTGCACATGTTGGTGCAAAAGTATGCAATATAAATAAATAAGACTAGGCATCACAATAAGTTCAAAATGATTAACTCATTTAAGATCAGCTGTTGTATGTATAATGTTTATCAACATGAGAACATTTCATCGTAAGACCTAGTTGGGAGAGCACAGAATCACCATCCAAAATCTGAATGAAATAACAGGAGAAATAGTTCTATAATGAAATCATTGGGTTTAGTTTAATCTTCTGAACTCTGAATCACATCACAAATCTAAGTGATTATTACCTTAATTACAGTCTGCAAACTGAATAGTCGTAATTTACTCACCATTTTGTGAGGGTTAGTGGAGTGGGGAGGAGTATTGCAGCCAGCTAGAATTGCTGTGAATTCACATAGGTTTCCTGAAAATGTACTTGAAATGTCCCAGAGCAAGGCCTTCAAATCTGTCTTGGCAACAACAAACTTGCAGAAAAATGCATGTTCTGGAATCTAAGTGTACTGTGGATACTTCATTTTTGTTGATTTTCTTGCTTCAGTCCATTTTACACAGGTACATCAAAAAAAATTGAACAAAAGTGTAAAAAAGTCTTTTTACTACAGGGTATTGCAGACACCTTGGATTTTCTGCCAGGAGAAAGATACAAGTACATTATCGTTAACATTACAGATAATTCTATCCCTGAGCTGGAAAAAGCTTTTAAAGTAGAGTTGCTAAATCCAAATGGAAAAGGTAAACATTCACAGAGTTTTTTCCTTCTCTACACCTGTGTTGTATAATTACAGGTTATGAAATGTTATTAGCCTGTACTGGGAAAGTTCTTCCAAAGCTGGAATTACATTTTTTCTCTTGAAAGACAGCATTAGCATTCAAATTTTTCTTTTAAAGATATTCCTTGGAATATCTATTATTGCTGATAATAGTCATAATCCAAGAGCCTCTTGTGGCGCAGAGTGGTAAGCGGCTGAAAGGCTGTCTGAAAGCTCTGCCCGTGAGGCTGGGGGTTCAATCTCAGCAGCCGGCTCAAGGTTGACTCAGCCTTCCATCCTTCCAAGGTCGATAAAATGAGTACCCAGCTTGCTGGGGGGTAAACGGTAATGACTGGGGAAGGCACTGGCAAACCACCCCGTATTGAGTCTGCCATGAAAACACTAGAGGGCGTCACCCCAAGGGTCAGACATGACCTGGTGCTTACACAGGGGATACCTTTACCTTTACCTTAGTCATAATCCAAAGTAAGTTGATATTAAAGTTGTCAAGTAGCCCTAGATGTTTTGGAAGGCCATGTGTGTGTGGGAGCTGCTGACTCAGGAATGTCTGTGCAACTTTTTCCTACTGCTCTTGCAATTCTCTGAATCATAATGAATGACTACAAATGCCTAGTAAATGGGATTCATGCTGTTAAGATTCTGTCATTTTCAGTTATGAGAAACTCCATTTAGAAGAAGAGTTGGTTCTTATATGCTGCTTTTCTCTACCTGGGGTCTCAAAGCAGCTTACATTCGCCTCCCCATTCCTCTCCCTAGTTTCAAAAATTTACTGCAATAAAATTCAATGATATTTTTTTGTCTCTGTCATGAAATAAATTCAAAGAATCCCCTTAAACCTGTCTTTATAATTCAACTCACAAGAATGATATGAGGTCCCAATTATGATTAAGTCCATGAGGGAATAATGATTTAAAGTGAAAAATATAGAATAATATTATTTGAAGTAATTTCTACTCTATGTTGACATTCTCAGTAGGGCTGACGTGTTCTGAAGCACAGGTGCACATGGATTCTGCACTATGTTGCTTTTCAAGGAAATGAGAGAAGGGAGCTTCCATCACTTTGTTTTTTATCCTTGATTTGTGCTCCATCATTCTTGTTTCTAATGGGCGTGTCAGTTTTCCAATATAAAGCAATTGGCAAAGACATTGAATTTAGTAAATAATGTTAGCAGTGTTGCAATTTATGAAGTCTTTGATTTTGACTTCCAACCCTGATTTATCAAATTTAAAGTGGTCTTGCACTAATAAAGTGCATACATAACAACTGCTGCATTTATGATTTCCTGGTGGTAATTATAATGTCACCTCAAACACGGAGTTGTCCTCGTTGGGTCAAATCAGGTTCGGCATCTCCTCTTTGGTAAATCTGCTGATGGTGCTGTTTTTGTCTATGCTTGGTTCTTAATTATCTAAAGAGAGTTTGGGGCAAAATATGTATAAGGTAAAGGTAAAGGTATCCCCTGTGCAAGCACCGAGTCATGTCTGACCCTTGGGGTGACGCCCTCTAGTGTTTTCATGGCAGACTCAATACGGGGTGGTTTGCCAGTGCCTTCCCCAGTCATGACCGTTTACCCCCCAGCAAGCTGGGTACTCATTTTACCGACCTCGGAAGGATGGAAGGCTGAGTCAACCTTGAGCCGGCTGCTGGGATTGAACTCCCAGCCTTATGGGCAAAGCTTTCAGACGGCTGCCTTACCACTCTGCGCCACAAGAGGCTCTCAAAATATGTATAGGTATGCTCAAAAGGGGGGGAAGGGAGGCTTTCTTTTACCAAGCCACTCATCAGTTAAATCTTTTTGCTGTCTTTGTGTTTTATTTTGCATTTCCAGTATATGTTAATCTATTCATTTTGCAGTGGTCCTTTTCTTATAGGTTCTGTCTCTTCCAACTACTGTGCATTTCCGCTTGTAAAGATGCACTATAAACAAAGTAATCTTTATTAACTGAACACCCCTGTGATGCTTCAGTATCCACAGCGGGATACCATAAAATTATACCATACGTTCCCCCCACCCACCCCTTTACCAGTGTTCTGTAAGCTTTTTGCTTGAAAGTATTTTCTGTCATCTACATTATACGTGTGTATCTATGTGTGTCTCTTTGAAGTTGGTGAAATCTTTAGTGATGGCAGTGGTAGTGGTGATGGAAACTTGGAGTTCTTCCTTCCTGCTGTCCATCAACATGGTAAGCTGTATTTGCCTCTTATCTGATTGCTGAATTAGTCAAAATGTTTTGTCATAACTGATGTATAAGTTAATGCTTGCAGAATGTGCATTATAATATACTTTCAGTAATACATCTTATCAACAGTTTAGACATTCTTTGAGTAGTCAGGGACTTGAACTCTCCGTCCCCTTCCCCCTGACTCTACTGAATGAGATCTACCTTATCAGTGGATGGCTAACACATTTATTTAACAAACTGTGGTCTGCTAGTAATGTTGGGTTAGTGGTCAATGTGGAAATCTCAACTTCCCATAATCTCCGCTCTCCACAGGATGGCTTGTCCTCTCCTCCCCCCCCCCCCCTTCAACTATTGTAGCTCTTCCCAAGGTTCTGTCATTTCTGGAACATTTCAGTTTTCAGTCAGACCATTTTGAGGTCTTTTTTTGGAGGGGAGGATTTGTGAAAAAATGCCCTGTACCCCGGAATTTACTATAAGTTGGTCTGCTTTCCACTCATGATCAGAGCTTACTAAGTGCCTTTGTATATGGATAACAGGGTAAAGACTGAGGGACTTGGGAATGTTCACCCTGGAGAAGAGGAGGTTGAGAGGAGTCATGATTGCTCTCTTTAAGTACCTGAAAGGTTTCCACTTGGAGGAAAGCAGGGAGCAGTTTTTGTTGGCAGCAGAGGATAGAACCAGCAGTAATGGGTTTAAATAGTATGGGCTAGTATTTTTTTTTGGGGGGGGGGGAGAGAATTCACAGTCAGAGTAGTTCAGCAGTGGACTAGGCTGCTAAAGGAGATGATAAAGTCCCCCTCACTGGCGGTCTTTCAGCAGCAGCTAGGCAGATATTTAACCATGGATGCTTTAGGCTGATACTTCATTGAGCAGTGGACTAGATGGCCTGTATGGCTCCTTCCAGCTCTATAATTCTATGTCTTGAGCTCATGTTCTCAATGGCAGTGATGACCTTGTACAGCTGGAGTATGGGAGAAAACTCCAGCTATGAAACAGGGGTGTGGACCATTTCTGAATATGTGTAATTCCAAGAGAAGGGACCTGCCCTTACTTTAACATCTTATGGATAAATAAAAGAGAGAGACACTGGATTTTTAGTTATATGGTTTTTCATTTGCCATTGCTTGGATTTGTTGTGAAATAGGAACACTTATGTTTCTATGATTTTATTAATCTTTTAATTAACTTGAATGCTGCTAGTCTGTTTTCTGTAATCACTCCACACCCAACTTGAACATAATCAGAGAAAGCGGGGAGAGTGGGTGAGGTTGACCCTACCATTCCCAAAATGTGTGTTTCCATTAATCTCCACAGTGTCTGAAAGAGCCAAGCAAGAGATGCAGTTGCAGAGTAAAGCCTTTAATTGTGGCAGTGGAAAGTGCTGTCAAGTCACAGCTGAGTTATGGAGACCCATAGAGTTTTCAAAGCAAGAGGCATTTGGAAGTGGTTTGCCCTGGTATCACCCTGGTATGCCTTCAAGGTCTCACATACAACACCTGGTAGGGCTTGACCTTGATTAGCTTCTGAGATCTGACAAGATCTGGCTAGCCAGGTCAAGACCGAGTCTTTATTGACAATGCAGTAAGAGAATTCTAAAGCACCCTTTAGCAAGGCTGGAAGGAAGTAGTGACCTAGAGAGCACAAAAAGGAAGAACAGAGAACTAGAGGGAGCTGGGCTAAACAAGTATCCAGTTAGGCTGAATATTTGCATCGCCCCCATATGAACAGCTTGTGAAAGCTATTAAGCCGTATTCTTAATTTAGATATGATAATGTCATATCTTTTACCCTGTCATATTCCCCCAGTTCATATCATATAGACTCCTGCCTGATTTTGCTGTTTTCTGGATTGAAATGAGGACCAGTCACTTTACTGTTAGATATAGTGATTCAGTCATTGTAGCAAATTATTTGCTTTTGACCAAGCAAATAGCCAAATAGTGCAGACAGCATCTGATCTGTTATAAACTCCTTTTATATGGACAATTTTGAATAACTGCCATATTTCAGAGTAAAATTTACTCTGGAAGGAATAAAATATAGCTTTGCTCTAATAGTTGAAAAATCCTGCCTTGTCTGAATGTGTTTGTTTTCTTTGTTAGCTTTCACTTTGAGAAAAATTTATTTTTAAAGAATTCTGTGACATCACATGTATTCCAGTGTGCTTTGATCATAGTCTTCCTGCTTTAAACTTTCATACATTTGGAGTTCTGTCAGGATGCAGATTTTAACACAAGAACAGAGTAGGTTCTGTCCTTGTTTGTAATCTTCCGGGAACTGGTTCTCAGGAAAAGCATTTTCAGGAAAATACTGTCAGTTCCTCTTGTATTTCCTTTAAGGTTTCTTAATATAGAGTACAATAATGACATATTTTAACTGTAGCAGTAGCACCAGAACCATCTCTCTTATCTGCAATTATATTTTACTTTTGTCTCTGTTTTCTTGACAGCTCATATTATGTGGGTTGGATCCAGTCAGTGTTTCCATTCAATCTCCCAGAGTCTCCTTATTACACATGGGTTTTGCCCATGGTGGTCTCATGATCCCCAGTTTAACTTTTTTGGTGGTCTATGGGACCTTGTCCTCCCTTTTTCACCAGTGAAAAAGGTGGCTGGCCCCATTTCCTTATCCATGGCTCTCAGTATTTGGTTGTTTCGTGTCACAGAAATTCAGTCTTGCCACTTTCATGCATAGTTGAAACATCCTTTATTACTGGTACCATTTCAGTCTTAATGTTATTAAATAACCATGTTTGGCAACAGCTTTGTAAATATATTTTGAATCAAATAGTATTAATGTTATATCTCTGCTTTACAAGAGTGATGTTGGCATCTGGGAATTATAACACATTTTAAAAATTGCATCCTCGTATTCTCTAGAGGATAGGCATTTAATTTGGCTACAAATAAAATTGGAAGCTCTGTAGCATGCTCAAGGTAGGGTTGCCACCAGGCTTGAAGGAAAATTTCCTGTTCCTTTAATAGAGGTTTAATGTGTGGAAAAGGCAGCTGAAGTTCTCATGGCTTGGAGGTAAAATAATATAACTGAGTACAGGAAATGTTTTTCTCCAGGCATTTGTCAGCCCTAGTTGGAGGACTAGGAAGGATTTTAAGGCTACTGTAAGAAAAAAAATGCACCTTCATCAAATTTTGTCCTCTATTTTAAAATGGTTCAGATGGTAAATTATGACCAGGAAAAAACCTGAGGAAATTTTGGAATGCCATAGTACTCCTGAACTTGGGGCTAAAAAATTAATCAAAGCATAGCATCTTGCTCATTCATATATTCCCCCGTTTCCTATTGGTTTCCTTTCAGTACATTTTCTGAGTTTTATCTTGTAAATCAGATGGCTTGACTTGTGGTGGCTGAAATTGCTTGAAACAGCATGTGCAGTTGTTTTTTCCTTCACAATATAACCTGACTCACTCAAGACCAATAAAAAGCTTTTACCACTTAAATGTGCATGAAGTACTTAGTTGCAGAGGAGCTGTTTGTATTGCAATTCTATTCAGAATCAGAATTATTTTTTTTCCTGATCATCCAAGAAAGTGCAATAAGCTTCTCTTTATGGAAAATGTATTCTTTATAATAAAAATGGAAGAAATGCATGCCCTAATTCAGTTGCAAGTGATGAGTGGATTTGTACTTCAGCAAATGGAGCAGCATTTCCAGGCAGGATCTTCAGTGGGTTGCCTTTTCCTGTGTCCCACATAAGATGTTTCCAAAAATCAGGGGCCCTAGGGAACTCTGGAATGTAGTGTGAGGGCTGTAGTGGGAGGGGAGAGTGGGTGGCATATTCAAAAATGCAAGGGTGGCAAGAAGACAAGATAGTTTCCAACCCATCTCCATTCCCCCCTTTTATTAGCATACATAATGTAGTATATGTTCTGCCAAAGCGATCACATACATAAATAGTATTAGTATAGACTTTTCATTGGGGACACTAGGCTTTACCCCCTGTGTGTGGGAAGTTCACAGAGTTTCCCTGCATTCATTTCCATCTCTGAAGCTTCCTGCAGCCCTTTTAGAGACCACCTTGTGTGTCTCTAAGGCCCATTATGCACGGCCGCCGAAACAGCGATTTCGGGTCACATGGAAAACGCAGAGGGGCGGGGCACGGCAGCAGCAAAACCCAGAGTAACCGATTATGCATGCGGCGATCCGGGAGTCACTTCTGGTTGCGCCCCGGTCACCCGGAAGCTGCACTTTCTTCCGCGTTTCACTGACGCGGCTTTTTTGGCGGCATGCACCGAAGCTGCGGCCGGTTGCAGTCGGCTCCGTGCGTTATCGGTGATTTTAGTCGCCGCCATTCCACCCCGAATGTGCGTTATTTCCCCCTTGCATAATGGGTCAATGAAACAGCCATGTGGGCTGGTGGGCGGGAGGGAGGAGGACAAGGGGATGGATTGCTCACTCCCCTCATGAAAGCTGTCCATACAGAAGGAGGGAGTGAATTCAACTCCTTATATCTCCTCCTAACTCCAGCCCCTCAGCCTATGTGGCTCTTCATCCTCATGGGTTCTACAATACCCCCCCCCCCCCAGAGACCAGGAAAATCTTCAGCAGTGCAGAGGTAGGGATGCTAGGCTACTGCCCACCACATGCTAAGATTATAGGACTTTTCAAGCATTTGCTATTTCAATTTTTGTATTAGTACTGCTTCAAATAATGCATTACTTATTTTTCTTCTTGGAACTTGGTCTCTACAGCCATCTTGGGAATAGCATCTCACATCATAGTGACGATTGAAGCCTCTGATGATGCTCATGGCTCGTTTGAGTTCAGTGTTGAATCTCTCTCCGTCAATGGAACCGAACCGGAAGATGGAGGTGGAACAGTTACACTTAAGGTCAACAACAATGGAACCACATCTGACTTTACTTTCTCTAGAGCTCTTGCAGTTCAGTTGGCAAGAATGTGGGCTAATAGCAGTAGTCTGTGTATCTGCAGTTTTGTAAAAATATAAACATATTCATGTGAATAGTTGTTATTGTAGTCATTTTCCTTATTCTGAGGGATAGTACAGGAAGGGTGGTAACTGGTTTAACTGATTCATGACATAGCAACCGTCTCTAACACTTGAGGCCTGTTCCCATGAGCATCTCATTTATGACCTAATTTCCAGCAGGTTCATCATCATACTTGCATGGGAAGGGCTGCTTGAAACATTGCAAACTGGGATAGCCATCTGAAAGCAGTTTCTGGTGGGTAGCCATGTCAGTCTACATTAGTGGAACAAAATTCATGTCCAGTGGGCCAGTAGCACCTTAAAGATCAAGAAGACCAAGGGGGTGGCAGGTTATGGTGGATGAGTGCTAGGGTTGTGAGTGTCCTGCATAGTGCAGGGGGTTGGACTAGATGACCCAGGAGGTCCCTTCCAACTCTATTTTTCTATGATTCTAAGATTTTCCATAGAACACGCTTTAATGAGTCACAAAGTAATTTTGACTGACTAAAGCTTATATCCAAGATAATTATGTTGTTTTTTAGGGTGCTGCTGGGTTTTGTTCAATTGACAGCAGTATGTCATGTGTTTGCAGCTTCTTGGCCCCATGGAATACCAACAGGAAGAGACTGCTGCGATGGAGTTCCTAACCTTTGGGACAGAAAATAAGCATAGATATGTTAATAGGATTGACAGAATAAGCAACAGTCTTTTTGAATACATTGTCACATTTAAGAAGTTTTTATCTACATAAGAATAGCATCAGTGTAGAGTGTAGAGTCTGGGATACTGAAATGGATATACTGGTTAGGTGTCCTCCTTACACTGTGATAAATATGTCTGCTGCTAAATAGGATTGAGGGCAGAAGTTTAAGGACAGAGGCAATGTGCTTGATTGTTCCACGGATTTTATGAGCTAGGTCTGTGCCAAGTATGAAGATGGGTATGTCAGAAATGTATCCCAGTTCTGGGCTTGTGGCTGTGATAGCTTTGCTCTGGTACATCTGGCGATTTTTTCTAGCTCATTTTGGACAGGGAATTTAGGTACACAGACTGAATGTGCAATCTGGCATACTACAGCTTGGCTCACAGCAAGGAGGTTTGTAATATCTTACTAAACTGCAGGTTCTATGCGTGATGAAAAAGAGAGATGAATAGTTACCATGACTTCAAAACAAAAGTAGCAAGTGTTGTTGCTTATGCTTGTCTCTGTGTTTGCTTATTCTTTTCATTTTAAAGAGATTTTTTAGTATTAGATTTGATAGTTTTCAAGGTTTATGAAGTAGATTATAAATATTTTAAAGATTATAAAATTTAAGAAGATTATAAAAGCAGGGCAGGTGTTTCCACTGATCTTGTGAGCCTGGAATTCTTAGTTCAAACCCATTGTTCTGTGAATTAATGGTTAGAGCTTCAGTTTAGGATTTGAGAGACCCAGGTTCAAATCCGCAGTCTGCTGTGGAAGCTTGTTAGTTGACCTTGGGTTGGCCAATCACTCCTTTGTGCATAAACTAATTCATAAGATTGTTGTTAAGAATGAAATGAAGAAAGGAAGATCAGTGTTGTGTGTTGCTTTGGGTCCTCACTGGGGAGAAAAGCAGGGTGTACATAAATAACTTGAGACATAAATTCACCTGGTTCATTGGACCATTCCTTAGTCCCTTGTATAATATTGGGTTAGCCATCTCTGTAGCTGAGGCTGTTGGTCCTTCCTGATGCAATATTGACATCCTGTTCTGTTTTTCAGGTTATCAGAAATCATGGTGCTTTGTCCCAAGTGACTTTGCAGTGGCTTATAGTGCCTGAAGATACTGTGGATCTAGTTGCTACCTCTGGCAATATAACTTTCAATATAGAGCAAAGAATAGCCAATATAGTAGTGCAAGTCTTGCACGATGATGTTCCAGAACTAGACAAGACATTCTCAGTTTGGATCATCAATGTTTCCTGTGGACGGCTTGGAGATTACACTAATGCTACACTGACAATTCTTGCTAATGATGATCCCTATGGGCTTTTGATTTTCTGTGAGAAAAACAGGCCAATCAAAGTTGATGAAGTAACCAAGAACATCACACTGACAATAGTGAGGCTAAAAGGCCTGTTGGGAGTAGTCATGGTTACGTACAGAACTATGAGGGATGAAGATATGTCACAGTACCTGCCATCGAATGTTGCCAGAGCAACTTGGGGACAAGATTACATACCCATTTCTGGATCTGTAATTTTTGTCACCAATGAAAGCAAGGCCACCATAGAGCTCCCCATTCTAGACGACAGCGAACCAGAGAGATCAGAGTCTGTATTTGTGGAGCTGCTTGATGTTACTTTGGTAGAAGGAGCCCAGGAACGGCCAAGTAAGAACATATATTTTCAGATTTTACTAGATGTTTGCAATAAAACCTCAAAGGACATTGAGATCTTATTAACTTCAGTAGCCCAATTTGTTGGGTTTTCCCCCTTGTACAAAATTACAGTAAAGGCAAGTGTATGTGACCATCTTGTTTATGGTAACCACAATTTTAATTCCACCTGCCCATGGCAAGTGCATTTGAAAATTCTGCTCCCAGTTAATGAGTCAGATGATCCGTTTGCTATGAATACAACAGGGGAGAAGCAACATCTTGCATGAGCCAAGCTGTCAGATATGTAAATGCCTAGTAGATCGTTTCCTTGGCACCTTTCTGCAGCAGAAGTGATAAACCAAGTAAGAAAAAAGGCATTATTTCCATAAATTAAAAAAAAACAAAAACAAAATATACTTGCTGTGAGGATGTTTGAATGGCTTGGGCATTGGTACTTGATAGTCTGCTAGTACTATTTGCTAAACTGTGTGTGTTGCCTCTGCTACTGTTTTCCTTCTGATTTAGGCTGTGACGTTAGGAGTCTGCCACCTCATACCTACATCAGTGTGGAGAATTCGGTGGGGTGTCAAAGTGTACTTTTTGTACACATAGACTGTTTATGCACTGGAGGTTTCATGCTGGGCTGCAGGCTGGAGTTTTAGTCGTGGCAGGTTGCCCCACCTCTTCCTGCACCCACAAGAAGGAGCATTTGGCCCAGTGCACCTCATCTGCCCCCGATTTGGGCTCCTGCATGAGAGCTGAGGCAGTGAAGTGCCCAGTGCATAAACTGTCATAGTCTCTTGTGTTGCCATGGAAACATTGTTTGAATGTACTTTCCCCCTGATTGTTCTCTGATTTGTTTGAAAAGAGGCAGCTGCTATCCAGTCACCAGATATCCCTCCAAAGTGCCCCAGTAGCAATCCACCTCTCACCTATTTGCCAGTCTCCCATTGTTCCAGTTATTTTCATGGTGTGTGTATAGGTGGAGACAAGGAGCAAAACCCCATGAGAGCCTTTTGTGCTCCTCTGCCAGCACACTTCCCTTAGAACCAATGTCCATAGAATCTAAACAGGTTAATTTTTTTTCAATTCCAGGTCACATACATGCATGGCAATTTTACATTTCTTTTTGCTTATTTGTAAAATTGTCTCTGTCCATGTGTGATATGTCAATAGGGAAACTTTACTGTTTCACAGTTACAAACATTTCCTCCCATTCCAGATCCATTATGGAAAGTAGGCAAAATGCATGCTCTTTTTTCTCCTCCAGCACAGGAGTTTATCTTGTACTAAACATGGCTGTCTCTAATAAGTGATTAAAAATTACGTTGCATTTTGGGGCTTTGCATAACTTTTATCGTCTTATGACCTTTTGTGTGTTTGCTCCTCATATAGAGTGCAGTATATCATCTATTGATGCGTGCCTATGAATAGGGATGTTAATTATCTAGTCTTTGGAAGATTATATACTGATTTGCACTTCAAGATTTCCCTGGCTGTCTAATTACCTCTCCTTTTAGTTCTTGATAAGCTGAGACGTTTGAGATACAAAGCTCTGTGGGAAAACTGAAATGTCATGTATATTTTATCATAAGAAACCCAGAAATAATACTGTAATTGAAAGCAGAGTGATTTTTCTTTAAAGCTATGAATAAACATAAGAAGAACACAGCTTGATCAGCCAATGGTAGCACCCATGATTTTTTAAAGTATATGTATTTATTAACCTTCCAGGGTTATATATCTCCTGTATCTATAACCAGAGATAACCTGCCTCTGGCCATGGAAGTTTTGTGTACTTTCAAAATTAATGCTACTTGCAACTGGGGCCCCAAGATTAACTGGAGAAGAGGTGTGCTTTAGCATTTAATCTCTCTCTCTTACACACACACATACACATACACACTCCTTTCCAGGACTCTATAAACTCACTGGCCCTTAAGATAAGGTGACCAGATTGTCCCACTTTTGGAGGGATATCTGGGGGTACCTGGCAAATTGTACTTACGTTGAAATTAAATATATATATATATATATATATATATATATATATATTTTACAATACTATTTTTGTGTTCAATGCGTTCTATAAAACTTTTTGTTGCTCCATATAGACCAAATTTTTAATCAAGAACCCCCCCGGTCAATGGTGTCCCGCTTTACCAATGTAAAATCTGATCACCTTACCTTAAGATTTCTCTCGTAATTTAGAACTGTCTCTCAACTGTTCTCAACAATTTGTAGCCCTTGGAGCAAGTTCAGTTCTCTTTGGATTCTCCCCTCTCCCTTATTTGGTTAATTAACAAAGTCATATTTTTCATTATACTTTGGGAGTGTCTTGTTTGTAGGTGGCTTGATTTTGCCATTTTCATGATTGATGCAAGGGCCAGCCACTTTAATATTAGATACAGGGATCTGTTTGGCACTTTCTTGTCTTATATATTGAAGGCTGCAATGGGAAACAGGTATTAGTATAGCTGTCTTCTTGTTTTGTTTTAACTTTACATAACAAACACCGACTACTCATCTCATCTCATGTATTATAATTTTGTACATGTTTTATATAGACTTCTGTTATTATGACTGACTAGTAAATTAAGTCTATATTAGCAGTCTGTATGTAAAGTGCTATTCGAATCATGGAATTGCAAAGGTTATTGTAATTATTAAACAGAGATCTCAGACTGTGAGCCTCTTGTGGCACAGAGTGGTAAGGCAGCAGACATGCATTCTGAAGCTCTGCCCATGAGGCTGGGAGTTCAATCCCAGCAGCTGGCTCAAGGTTGACTCAGCCTTCCATCCTTCCGAGATTGGTAAAATGGGTATCCAGCTTGCTGGGGGGTAAACGGTAATGACTGGGGAAGGCACTGGCAAAACAGTGACTGGGGAAGGCACTGTATTGAGTCTGCCATGAAAACGCTAGAGAGCGTCACCCCAAGGGTCAGACATGACCCAGTGCTTGCACACGGGATACCTTTACCTTAGACTGTATCTCACAAAGTTTTTTTTTTTTAATTTCAGTTTCAAATTCTCCTCACCTTGGACCAAAAGGTGACACAATTGCTCATGTGATTATTGATGCCAACGATGATGCTTTTGGAACACTACAGCTCTCAGCACCAGTTGTGCGTGTTGCTGAAAATTACATTGGACCAATCATCAATGTCACAAGAACTGGGGGACTTTTTTCTGATGTTTCGGTGAAATTTAAAGCAGTGCCAATAACTGCAACTGCTGGTAAGGGAAAAACAGTGACAAAGGTAACAATGGTAAAAACTATAAACATATAGATGAAGTCCTACCAGATGACAAAAAAGTTTACCATCATTTAAGTAAGTTTACCAAAGAATAGAGAAACATGTAGTACTTATGTAATTATATTCAAGGCTGTGTGTGTAATCCCTGACAGTGTCATCACACTGCATAAGTGCTGAATGTATATACTGGACGTGGAATTCAGTGTTCAAGATTTCTTGAGAATGTCAGCCCTCTTGTTTTGATAATTAGTCACCAGTGTTTAAGACTTGAAACAGTATGGGTGATACCTAGTGAAAAGTCAAGCTCAATAGGGGTCACAGTTATGATTCTGTTAATCAAGACTGCAGTTCCCTGTCTACCTCCTTCATCCTTCTCAAAATTAGCAGACCATACAGGAAGCTTAAATACATTCCCATTTGCCTAATTGTTGCCTGTTTCCATATATGATCAATGTGACAAGGGGACATGTGTCCATGTGATTACGCCTTTCTTTCCAACTTGCCCAAATTTGTACTAGGATAGCCAGGGTTGTGTGAATTTAGATCTTGGTAGATATGTTAATGTAGGAAGATCCTTTGTGACTATTGAACCTTTATCCATACTGGGCTCACATTACATCTGGGCTCACGTAACATTCTGTACTAAAAGGTACTTTAGATAACTATGCAAAAAGGACAGGCTTAATTTCTTTCTGGGTTGCTATTGGCATTATGTGATCAGGGTCCTACACACCTCAAGAACCATTTTTTTTGCTTATATTCTGTGAAGAACAACATGCTCTATCCATTCCAATAATCTGGTGATTCCTGGCCCCAAAGAAGTCCACCTAGCCTCAACCAGAATCACAGCCTTCTCATCTGTAGCCCCAACATGGTGGAACGAGCTCCCCAAAATAGTCAAGGCCCTATTGGAACTCAAGCAGTTATGTAGGGCCTGCAAGACACAGCTCTTCCACTAGGCTTTCAAAGGAGACCAATGATGGGGACCTCCCACAACCTGTTTCCTTGCCAGGCAACTTTGACATCCAGTATGTCCCTGTCGTTGCTTTTATCTCTTTCAGCTGTTCACGATTACTCATATGTTGTGCTGTTAACCATCTATATCCTTTCTTCATATTGTTCCAAATGTTTTATGTAACTTTCCCATTCCCAGCTGGTTTTGTGTACATTGCCCCGAGACATCTCAGTGAGTGGCGGTATAAAAATTCCATGAATAAAATAAAAAATAAATTGTTACTAGTGAGCTTGATGAAATCATATGAAAGCATGCCCAGGACTTGCATAGTCTAACTAGGAGATCCACCCACCATTTAACTTCTCCAGACTCTGAATTTGGAGAGGCTTTTTTTGATCCAGATTTCTGCAGAGGGGACATCTGTCAGAGAAGAGGAAAAAAGGTCTGGAGAAGAAGATGTTTTCAGGTTCATCTAGATTCTTCCAAGCAACATATCCAACACCTATTAAATAAAGATCAGTACTCTTAATACAACTGAACATTCCAGAAAAACTCAGACCTTCGGCTTACTTCAGTCAAGAAAGCAGAGGGTTTAAGAGGGTCCATGCAGTGTCACCATTCCAAACATCTTCAGTTAAGCCTTTAAGGCAGAAGAGGCACTATCAGATTGTGGACGTTATTTAGCCACAATAGCCATTTTTTTTTTGCATTGCCTAATGATACCATGGAGAATCTCAAAGTACCTCTGGCGGATGCACCAGTGGTTGCACTACAGTCTAGCACAGTGCTACCTAAAGGTGGTTAAAATGGCTTCAAGAATTTAGAGGATTGCAAAAATGAAACAGCCTTAAAGAAGTCACATGAGGCTTCATATCTAGCTATCAGGGCATCAGCTGTGTTAACCAACTTACCTCAAGCCATAGTTATCTGGGCAAAATATTTGCTGCAAAAACCAGACATAAATCCTTTAGAGCTCAAAGGGACAATACTTAAAATAAAAAGAGCTGCCCAATTTGCCTCAGATGCCTTTCAGAATTTGATATAGTTCTGTGCCGGAGCACAGTGGCTAGCACCATCATTAGAAGGAACATACAGCTCAAATGTTCTCAGGATGACTACTGTTTGAGAAACTACACTAGACAGGTTTTTAGGGGAAACAAAGAAAAAGAAACAAATTATGCCATCTGTGTATGATATGAGTGACAAGGAAGTTAGGAGTAAGTCTATGTATTCCTTTCATGGCTACAGACTGCCTCTTAGCATAAGGGACACTAAAGACTTCGGAGAATTTTGATCCTTTGGATACTAAGCCAGAACTCACCAAAGAGTTCCATCTAATTTCAGGCAAAACAAAACTTCATCAAGAAAAATAATGCATAACTCTCAAAAGGAGGACATCTCCAACTATTTTCAGAAACTTGGAAACAGTCAACTCAGGGCAAGTTGGTTCTTGCATAGAGTAGTAGGTTATAAAATAGAATTCTCCTCCTCATCATCACTTCTTTTCTTCCCTGATAACCAAGTCTTGTCAGAGACATCTTGTTTTACAGCAGGACATCCTCCATCTTTTAGACCTAAAAGCCATAGAAGAGGTGTCCAGGGACCAGAGATTAAAGGAGTATGTTTGATTTTTGTGGTCCCAAAACGGTCCTGAGAATGCAGAGGGCTTATGAATTTGAAACATTTGAATGATTGGATCCCTCCCAAAAAATCAAAATTCAGGATGGAATCATTGAGACACATCCTACAAATCATACAAAAATGTTTAACTTCTTTAGTTCAGAAATAAACTTATTTGCATATTCTGAGATAGCCAACATCCAGACAGTATCTCCACTTCTGTTTTCAGGGATGCCATTACCACTACAGAGCTTTGCCATTTGGACTCTCTCTTTCCCAACATTATGGTAACCTCAGTGACAAAAGTACATCAGGATGGAATTCATGTCTATCCCAATTGAGACAGCATTTTAATTGGGTCCAGGGATGCAATGACACCAGCCAATTTCACCCATTCAACTGTAAATTCCCTTCAGAGGTGCAGATGTTTGATCAGTGACCAGAAGAGTCACATGACACATGCATTTCTAGCCTCCCACTCAGCAGAATACTGAACAGGTAAGGGAGAGAAGAAGCACAAGTAATTCTAGTAGCACCTTTTGGTCT
The DNA here is from genome assembly GCF_049243985.1 of Paroedura picta. NCBI lineage: Eukaryota > Metazoa > Chordata > Lepidosauria > Squamata > Gekkonidae > Paroedura > Paroedura picta. The sequence continues at coordinate 40,829,960 of NC_135375.1, forward strand.
TGCTTTTCAGATTTAATTCAAATGTCAGCAGGAATACCGTGAGGACTTTTGACAGTCAAGAACCTAGTAAGCCAGGGGCCAGTCACATCCAGACTTGGCTCTACTACAGCTGCCTATGGAAAGTGAATAGTCAGATCTAGTGGATCACAGTTTTCCTAAAGTAGTTGTAGATATACTGCAGTCCAGACAATCCATTACAAGTTGAATTTACAATCACACTTGGAGGAGCTTTGGGAAATGGGCAGATGAGAACAATCTAAATCCATGGAAGCCATTTTACAAAGGTATTGTCCTCTACCTACATGATGGAGGGAATCACGATTGAAGCCTAATACATTAATACAAGTGACTGCCTTAAATTCTGTACTAGGAGCTAAAAGACTAAAGAACTTATCTGCTAATAAGCATATCAACACTTCCTTAAAGTAGTTAAGCAACAGGCACCACCATGTAGTTATAGGCTTCTAGGGGCAATCATGAAGGCCCCTTTTGAACTGTTAAAGTCAGCAGAACTCAAGTACCTCTTTTGGAAGGTTGCATTCCTAGTGACCATAACCTCAGCCAAACAAGTGTCTCAGTTGTCAGCCTGTAAGGACTTAGTGGTTCTTATGAGAGATCCCTCCTTTCTACCTAAGATTACTTCAGATTTCCACATCAACCAAACTTTGATCTCTCAAACAGAGGGACTCACAAAAATGTGCATAACCCTACCAGAAGTGAATAGAGATATGACCTAACCAAATTTAGATGATTTTGCCCCACTGAAGAGAAAAAAGACTTCAGGTAAGTTCCAATGTTTCATTTTGATGTGTGTGACAGCAGTTGGCATAGCCTTTAAATCTTTTGAACTATGTGAGGTTCCATCAGTTGATCCTCGCTGCATTCAAAACTCCATACAATGACTTGGGAAGCCATAGAAATACTAATATCATTTTGTTTTTATGTATTCATTTATTTATTTGTTTAATCAATATACTGCCCCTCACTATGATGTCTCGGGGAATAATAGTTCAGTGGGTAATATCACTTAAGCAACCTTTTCATATTTATATTCACAGGTGAAGACTACAGTGTAGCCTCATCAGATGTTCTCTTGCTAGAAGGAGAGACCAGTAAAGCTGTGCCAATTTATATCATAAATGATATCAACCCTGAGGTTGAAGAATCCTTGCTTGTGCAGCTACTCAATCAGACAACAGGGGGAGCATCAGTTGGAGGCCTAACTCAAGCGGTTATAACCATTGAGGCCTCTGATGATCCATATGGATCTTTCGGTAAGTTGGGACTTCTAAACTTTTTCCCTGGATCTTCTGGTTCATGCATGTCAGAGTAATCATTTGCTGACATAAGATGTTGCTGTTATCTAACGTTCCATGACAAGGCATTCTTTTCTTTCAGCACCAAGTGTTGTCTTTCTATCCCAGTCAGAAGCCACAGTGTATTGCTTGAAAGCCTATGGTGTTCGGCCATAGACTATTGACCTAGTGTCATGCAGGATTCTCATGAACCTTTGGAATTCAGATTGATCTCCCTTTATTCCTTTACATCAGATTTTTCCTCTGTGACATCAAAGGACACCATCCAATAGCAAAGAGAGAGATGAGTAGAAAGCAGAAAGAGAAAAGGGAGCTGCAGGTCCACCAATAGGGAAATTTGATATTAGTAGGTATGCTTTATTATACTGATGGGCCCTTAACTAGTTTTAAAGTTAATTTAACTTATAAGAATAATAACTAGATGGACAGCAGTTTAACAGTGGGGAAGCATGCAAAAACTGGACTGCTAATCCAACTGTCATACAATTAAGATAGTTTGGTATGTTTGTTATCAGTATACTACCCTTCCTCCAAGGAGTTTAGAGATACATTTTAGTCTTACAGAAATCTGTGTAGGGTGTCAAAAGACCACCCTGCAAGCTTCATGACAGAATGAATATCTGAATTCATTAGTTCATTTTTTTCTACTTCAACACAATGCCAAGAATGAGACAAAATAAAAAAAATGTTCAAAGTAAGCATTAGAACGATGGCTCTTGGGTGCAGAACAGTTCATTATGCCTCTAAATTGTGATCTGCTAAACTTACTGCTGCTTGGTAAGTTTGTTTCATAAAAATGATTTATAATTAAAATTTCTATTAAAACACACTTTATACTATAGATGCTTTCTGTAAGATACCTGTGAGGAAACCATCTTTCTAGTCTTCCAGGTGACTGAAATTACTGTTGAAGAGCCTGAGTCTAACACTGTGATGATAGAACTGCCAATAATTCGCAATGCTGGAACACTTGGCAATGTGACGGTTGAATGGGTTGCTACCATTAATGGGCAGCATGCTACCAGTGATTTGCATGACTCCTCGGATAACATTCATTTTTTGCCTGGGGAAACCATGCAGATATTAATACTAAATATCCTGGCTGATGATGTTCCAGAAATTCAAGAGGTGAGTTCTGCAGTTTGTGAAAATAAATATGTATTATTTTATAATAAGCACATCTTAGTATAGATAATGATAAGTTGCACATGAAAATATATGCTGGAGAATGATGAAACATTTGCAAATATACATACACTGTAGCTTTGAAGCTGATGGTACTGAGTATGAACACACATGAAACTGTTTTATGTTGAACTAGGCTTCAAAGCCCGTCCGTAAAGAGCCCCCTCCCCGGCTATTGCCTGGCTTCCAGCAAGCCTGGTCCGAGGCCCGGGGGAAGCCTTCCCTGGCCACCTCCCTCCAGTGTTCCCCCGGCTTCCGTGTGGGCCTCGGAGTTCTGAAGGCCGCATGGAAGGCTTCCCCGCCCAGCTGCCCCCCCCCTCCGTGAGCAGAAATATTAATTGGGAAAATGTGTCTCTGACAATATTGGTAAATTGGTATACTTTTTGTTTATACATGGGTATATGTACACACCTATCAGATTTGCTGTCTATATGCCTACTACATGGACAAAAACATACAGAAGATTATAGCACAAGGACTGAAAAAGGGGATACAGTTATTATCCAAAGCACCTCCATCTTAGATATGCCTGCACATGCTCGGTACAGCTATTGGTGGTGATGATGTTTGGAAATTTTCTATTACCAAAATGATGGCAAAAACTGTAAAATGTTATCATTTCAGTAAATAAGCTAGTAAGGCAGACAACAAAATAGGGAATCTGAACTGAGAACTCACTAAGACACAAAACAGGTATCTGCTGGTCCTTCATACTGAAGAAATGGTATGACTAACAATTATATTCTTATTTCTGCTGGTCTTGTCCCATATTTCTTACCTCTAGTAACAGTCAGGACTAGGGGAAATCACTATGGAATATCTAAATTTGGATACATCAAACTTTGAGGATGTAGACAAGCCATCTAATAACTACTATTATAGTGTTTGTTTGACTGTAAAGGCTGAACTGAGTCTCTTGCTTTCATTTTGAACACTGTGTTCTGAGCAAGCCAATAATCTAAAACAAGAATGAGTGGTTCTAATTGTTTATTGCATAACAAAATTATGTGGTTGCAGATTATCAGAGTGGAATTAATCCAGGCCTCCAATGGAGGGACTATTGGGCCAGATAGAGTGGCAAATGTTATCATTCCTGCCAATGACAAACCGTATGGCACAGTCTGCTTTTACCATTCTATGTACCGAGTTCAAGAACCACTTGATAGAAGCTCAGTTGCAAACGTAACTGTGATGAGAAGGTGTGTTTTTCATACCTTAGTTTTATAACTGTATTGCTTATGGTCTGTTTTTTGTCTTTGGTTATCACATTTTGGTTATCACAAAATATCCAGTTTTTTTTACTCATAAATTTAAGGGTTTTATTAGAGGTAATTGTCCCTTAGTTGGATGATATTCCACTCTTAAAGGAAGGGAACTGTTGGATCCTGTTATAAAACAGCCTATGGTTATGATGTGGCATGAAACAAAGCTTTCATGATAACTACAGTATTTGCTGGCGTATAAGACTACTTTCCCCCCTGAAAAACATGCCTCCAAGTGGGGGGAGGGGTCGTCCTATACACCGGGTGCACTTCAGTTGGGATAGACATAGCTGCCCATAGTGGCCCATATTACTGTAATGTAATGTAACAAACTCTATATTTTAAGTGGAAATATTGGGGGGTCGTCTTATACGCCCAGTCGTCTTATACGCCAGCAAATACGGCAATTTAACTATGTAGCTTTATAGCAGCAGTATACCTGTGGAGCAAGAGTGAATCCTTAGTCTGGTTATGATGTAAATTATTCTCTTCTACCATCGCCATAATTTTCCCCTTTATTATTTTTCATTAAATTCTTACTCCAATTAGCTTCTGGCAGAATATGTGATCTTTTGAGGCCTGTTGTGCATAGAAGATAATGACTGGCCTAAAGTCATCCACTATGTAGATTAGTACTAGTCTAACATTTCCCCTTTTCTGTCCCTTTTTTGTTCTTGAGTTTCCTCAGAATCTTCTGGTTTGATGTTGCAGTAGAAACGGATCTGCTTAAACCATTTCTGCAATATTTTAAATTTAACAATATATTCCGCTTTTAGCCCATGATAGTGCAGCGTCGGCTCAGGGTGGATAACAACAGGATTGCCTATGGTGTTAAAATACAGTTAAATTAATATAAAGAAAGAATGTAATCTAATTATAACGTTTAAAAATTAAAACCATCATGTCACAGCTGCCACAGGGAGTTGTACTAATAGACAAAGAGTGGGCTATGTGAAATTTTTGGACAGACTGTCTATCAATCTATCTGGGCAGACTATTAATCAGTGAGGCCAGCATTTCTTGATGTTATTTCTGGGCCTCAACCTTAGGCCTGGTAGAACAGCTCTATCTTACAGTTCCTGGGGAAATGATTAACGTCCTGCAAGGCCCTGATCTTGCTAGGTAGAGCATTCCACCAGGCTCCGGCTGGGAACTAAAAGGCCCTGGCCCTGTTTGAGATCATTCTTATCTCTTTGGGGCCAGGGACCGTATGTTGATTGCTAGATCTTAGTGCTCTTTGGGGGCATAGTAGAAGAGATGACGCCAGACTGCTTAGGGTTCTAAGCACCAAAACCTTGACATCCTTTCCAAATATACAGATTCTATAATTAACATTCTTTTCCTCTTTATAATAATTTTTAGTGGTGGAAGATTTGGTCAGCTGCAGATTTTCTACAGCACTTCTGAAATTGATGTTGTGACTCTCGCAGTAGAACAAGGCTTCGATATACTGTCCTATTATGAAGCACCTGTGCAAGGAGCTCCTGACCCAACACAGCTGATTGAAGTGAATGTTTCCTTAACAAGGGACTCACTGTACACATGTGCAATTCTGTGCCTTAAAGAACATGCATGTTCAGCCTTTGCCTTTTCCAGTGCCTTTGGATCATGCTTTTGGGTGGCAGCGTTGAGCGACCCAGTGGCCAACAATTCAGGATTCTGGACCTACAAGAAAAATCTTACCTCTGTATCCACGCTGTTCAGTACACAAGCCGTGGGTAATAGTGACTATGAATCTGTTATGAAGCAGTGGGTAATAATGGCAGAACACGCAGAGTTTGTGAATCTCACAGTTAACATACTTCCTGATGATTTTCCTGAACTGGATGAGAAATTTATTGTATCTCTGTTAAAAGTGGAACTGATGAACATCTCTGCCAGTGCTGAAAATCAGCCAACCATAGTACAGCCAAATACTTCTACAGTTGTCATACTAATGAATGGGGATGCCTTTGGTGTGTTTGTGATCTACAGCATCAGTCCTAATACAACTGAGAATGGTCTTTATGTAGAAGTTCAAGAATGGCCTCTGAACACTGTGAAGCTGGTGATACATAGAACAGATGGTAGCTTGGGACAAGTTTCAGTGGAGTGGAGTGTAACTGGTGGCACAGCTAGCCCAAATCTGGATTTCATAGGTGAAGGAGAGATCCTGATTTTTGCTGAAGGTAAGGAAGTCAGGAGATTACAAGATAGCACAATGTATATATAAGCATTCTGTGGAACAGTCTCAGAAATGTAAGGACTGATGTCTGTCTGTAACAAAGGGTAAGAGGGCAAGTGATGTCATCATACTTGAAGGCTATAGTAGATAAACCATGATAGTATAATATCCAAACATATGACCAGTTAGGAAAGAGAAATTTACAATATTATCAACTGAGTGTTCTTTTTGCATAAATGTTTGCCCCTAGAAAACTGAGAGTTGTTTTTTTTAGTATCAGTGTCTTTTCTCCCAAACAATCTGAATCACTGCTAAATCACATGTATTAGCACAGCTGTATTCAGTTGTTTCCCATTTCTGTTGAACTATTTTCTGTTGAAATATCCTAGTTCAGTGGTCCGCAACCTTTTTCAGGCTGTGGACTGGCGGTGGCGGGGAGGGTGATCGTGGCCCGGTGCGGCCCTGCGGAGGCAGGGAGCTGCGGCCCAGTGGTTGGGGACCACCGTCCTAGTTGATATGTTATATGTTATGTTACAATTGTTATATTTGTTGTGATGTTCCATGTAATTACATCATGATGTTTTATGTAAATCACCCAGAGCCATATAAAAATCCAAATAAATAAATAAATACATTTCTTTTGACAGGTGAAACAAAGAAGGAGATAATACTGACCATTTTAGATGATTCAGAACCTGAGGATGATGAAAGCATTATAATTAGTTTGACCCATACTGAAGGTGGTAGTCGTATTCTCCCTAGCTCTGACACTGTCATGGTAGTTATTCTGGCCAATGACAACGTGGCAGGAGTTCTTAGCTTTCAGACAGCATCAAGATCTGTTATTGGACATGAAGGTGGGTTCCTCTCTATATTTGCTTCCCTTACTCTCTGTACGACTGGCCGCTTTAATTATATTTTCTCTCAGTGAGAGCTTGTTTCAGTAACCATATAGGTTGAAAATGGTAAAAGAAACACTGAATGGACCTGTAGCCACATTTTAAACATGGATCAGAACTCAAATGAATAATAAACTCCCCCCTACCGCCCACAAAAACACATTGGAAAACTGATTTTTTTTTTTTTGCTTGTTATAGTCCCGGTTTAACAATGTGCCTTTAACTTCACAAATTTTGGAATCCTCCATTTCAATGTTTATGGAATGCTTGCTTATAGAATTAGTACAGGCAGGGCACTCATAAGAACTTTTGGGGGCATCTCATTTTCCCTCCCCTACTATTTCTTTTTTTTCTTGAGCACCCTTCTCTTTTCAACTCAACAGCAAGCCTTTGTCTACCTCCAACCCATTTAATATTTTCCATCCCCCTTGAAAGCCCCTATTTGGGAATACTATGGCCCAGTTGTGTGCCAGCCAGCAGGCTGGGCCCAGTTGCATGATGAAGAATTTGCCTGGAGTTGTAGGGAGAATCTTATTTCCCCCTGTATCTCTTTGCCATACTATTTCCCTCTTTCTGTCACCGCCATGGCCTCATCTTTCCCTGTTTCATTCTCTTCTTCCTGCCCACCCACCAACCTAACTTTTATCTGCCCCCCCATATTTAGCTATGCTTATTATTTTTTTACTTCATTTATATTCTGCCTTTCTCCAAAGCATCAGTGTTTTCCTACATCATTCTGCTCTCCTCCATTTTATCCTCACAAGAATCCTGCGACGTAGGTTAGACTGAGTGTATATGACTGGCCAAAGTCATCCAGTGAGCTTCAGTAGCAGAGTGTGGAATCAAACCTGAATCTGTCAGATCCTAGTCTGAAACGCTAATGACTATGCTGGCTGGCTTTCATTAAGTGGCTGCTATCAAATAGTGGCAAACAGCCTGGCATGGGTGAAAGTCACATGGCTGGAAGTTACCCAGTGGTTGCTGTTGGGCTTGGCCTCAATGAGTTCTCTCTGAAAGGCCAAAATAGCCCCAAAAAGCCCCCTTCCTCTTCTTTTTCCTGAAATAAACCAAAGTTTGAATACAACTATGGTTGGTTGCCTATCAATGGTCAGAGAGAGCACTTGTTTCTTAAAACCACAGTCACTGTTTTATCATTTGGGGTCCCCTCCCCACATTGCATGTCTCTGTGTTTAAGATTTAAGACTTTTCTGTAAACCTGGGACTTTTTTCATATTTGTAGAAAGATCTGTCTTATCTTTCTATGACCACAGACTGAATTTAAATTTCCACAGAATGAGCCACACTGAGAATTAGATACATTGATTTAATTTATGCCAAGTTCATAGAATTATAGAATTTGAAAGGCCTTACAGACCTTACCCCTGTTCACTGCAGGATGAGCCTTAAGGCATCCATAATAAGTTATTGCATTTTTCCAGCTCAAATTTTGACCAGAGTTGACATGTTTTATTTATTGATAATCTCTAGACTGTGACTTTCATTTATATGAGATATTTAAGAGTGTAAGATAGATTTCTGAGTCTTATTGTGGCCTCAGGATTACTTATGTGGCAGTCTAAGGGGCTTGACGCACCGGGATCTTTGTAGCAAATTGGTCACTGAATGAAAAATCGCCATTTAAAATAGTGGAATTCGTCGTTATGCATACCTGCCTTTGTAGTGGAATCCAGTTGTGTTTTGTAGCGTTTCCCACAGGCTTCCGGTCTCGGCAGAAATCGCTAGAAAGGAAGCGCTATTGCCGAGCTCGTCCCGCCCCTGGCCGTCAAGCAGCCAATGGGCAGCCGTTAGCATGCTCCCAAACAGCCCCTTTCCCTTTAAGAAAGGTTTTTTTTTTTAAAAAAACACCCATTGCAACGAATCTGTGTTAATTCGTTGCAACGGAGAGACCCATCCAGCTGCCTGGTGTGTTTGAGCTGTCGTTTGATCGTTGCCACGCTCCCTCCGAGTGAAAAAAAAAAAATCCCCCCCCCTCTCACGGGCCCGATTTTCGGCTGAATGAATGTGTAAAAAATAAAGTGAAAATACATCAGCAAACGGGCTTCTCTGTACTTTGTGCTTAGTGACTGAAGGGGAGGGACTGAAGCCGGGGAAGCCTCTAAACTGAAAGAGGCTCGCTGGTGCGTTTATCCCCGCTCGCTCGGAGAAAAAAAAATGGCGATCGCTTCGCCGGAAGATCAGAGAAGAGAGCCAGGGGGAGGGACTTTGTAGAAACCGCAACAATGTTAACGCACAGGTCTTTTTCGCTAGTGTTGCAGATTGGTTGCAGGAGTGTATCGCTTTCCGGAGGGTGAATCCACTTTTGGGGATTTCCCTGAAAGCGCTACAAGGAAGCGCTTTTTGCAGATTGGTTTCAGGGTGTGTGGCAGATTGTTGACGACGTTGTGCAAAACAGCAAATCAGTAGCTTTTTCAATTGGCAACCATTGTGCTATTTTGAAGGCGTGCAAAAAGCCCCTAAATGTTTGCCACCACAATACAATTGATACTTCGCAATATTTCTTTCCATCTCAACATTTCCTAGGAAGTCATTCCTGTTTCATGCTGCTCTCATTTTTAGATTGATAAGTTGTCATTTTTAAATGGTATTATTTTTACTTGTCAGATTCCTCAAGCAGTTATCTGAAGAGGTAGCATACAAATCCCCAAAATAAATACATATTTACACATTTATGTAGACTCTTACTGTAGCTTTCTAGTGTTTTCTTGGTAGAGGGGATTCAGAAGCCAGGTATTTCTATTTGAAGTGCCAGTAGCAGGCAGTCACCAACTCTCCACTATCCTTATACATATGAGTTGCTTCTTTCATTATGTCCAGTACTGTGTCTATGTGACCTTTTTTCTTAACATAGTTATGACGTGATCATTATATCATCAATATATCAACAGTTATAACTGTCACATAGTTCATAGAGGAGTATTTGTAGTCTCATCCTATGCACAACAATTAAAGGCTACTTTTTAATAATCTCTGGAATTACCAGTTATCTCCTATCTTAATGTATAAAATGTGACTGATTTCCAATTTAGTATAATTAGGATTCTACTTTGTGAACAAATCTGTAGCTAGTACTCTGAATATTATTAGTGCTGTACTAAAAGGAATAACCTGTAGAAATAAATGAATTTGAAATAGTATAATTCTTTTATCTCCAGTGGACATTGGTCACATGTAGTAGGTAAAAAGAAAGAGCAAATTAATTTTCTGTAAACATCTAGTTGTTGGAATTGATTATAACATTTTAAATGGAAAAGTGCACCTGCATATATTTTTAGGTTTTGGTCCTTTTCAGTGTGTTGTCTTGCCTTTTTTTGTATTCATGACTTATCGTACTAATTCTAAAATTGTAATTGGCAAGGCAGATTTAGTGAAAATGTAGACAAATAGATTCAAAAACCTAGATTTTAAAAATTTATTTTCTTGAATGTGTTTTATTATTGTTGTTTTATTATTATTGGTGTTTTATTATTATTGCCTTGAGCCCATATGGGGACAGGTGGATTAGAAATTACATATTAATTCATTAATTCAAAGATAATGCAGATATTTTATGTGATTTTGCAATTGCTTTTAAAGAATATATAGCTATTATATAAGCTATCTAATTTATGTTTCCATAAATTATTGTATACAGAAGGTCATCATATCACTTTGGGGGCATTCCCATAGCTTGCTATTGTTAATTTTCTGCAACTGTATGTCTTAGTTTTCTCCTCTACATTAATGGTTCTGATCTGCCTGTCCAAGTAGTATAATCTGACATGGTTACAAGAGTTATCAGTGATCACATGAAATTCATACAAACTGTATGGTGACCTTAATGAGATCTTTGCCACTGGTTAAGTTTAATTCATACATTTAGAAGTACTATACAATTTAAGAATTTAGTTATGGAATTTAAAGATGGTGTACTCTTAAGCCTTCAGCTTTTTTAAACATAAGACCAACATGACATTACCCAGAAGTGCATAGTTCAAAGGAAATCAAATGTCTAAACAATTCTATTGGTGAAATTCTTTGTCTTTTAGTGATAGGTTCTCAAAGTGGTCCCTGTTAGGGAAAATTACTGACTCAGCCCCTTTCCCCAGTGTAAACATAATTTGATCATTCTATCTTAACACTTTTCAGGAAGACTTCCTTAATAATTCTTTAGTTCCTGCCTTTTACACTTTCCTATAAACAGGGTTGGTGTCATGGTTTGGCATGCTGGGCACTTGCCAAAGACTCCCAGCCCAGTTGAGGTCCTGTCCTCAATGGAGATGCTGGATCACTCTTCTATTTCCTAATGAAATAAGTGTCTAGAGGCCACAGAGGAAACAGCACAAGAAAACTGGATTCTATCAGCTCCTATTGGTTCCCTCCTAATTTACCTAGAGTCCCTGCAGTGTTACAGTGACTGTTGTTTTGTTTAAATTTGTAGCATTTAGGGAGTTCAAGATAATTATTTTCTGTTCCTTCTGTCTTAATTGTGGGGTAAAGCTGGGAAACAGCTGCATTGATTTAGTAAGCCAAGAGGCAATGGAGGGGCCAATGGTATCCCTGAGTGCAAGCACCCATAAAACCCTGTTACTGCCCTTGCTTATAATTCTTATTAGTTTTATCATTTGGGGTCCTTAGTTTTATGATACAATATTGTTCTAAGAGTTCAGTACCCAACACAGTTATACTCTTCTATGTCCATGGATTTTAATATTTATGTAAATAATGTAAAGTCATCAGCTTCCCAATTCATTGTAATAGGCATCAAACATGGCCATTTTCCTTAGAATGCTTGCTACTTTCCCCAAGTTACATTATTAAGGGACTGGAAAATTGTTCAAGTACTTTAGAAGAAATTCCATCATATTCATGTCCAAAGCATGAATATCTGTGGAGGCATACTGAAGGACTGATTCTGACTTTACATTTTCTTAGTCCTGTTTGGAAAACCTAGTGTAAATTGCTAGAAAATGGCTACCACAGTTCATGCATATAATTTCTGAAATGGTGTATGTGAATTTGAGAGACTTGGTCTCAGTCATTATTTAATACTTATTCAGTACTCAGTTGTATACATTTTTATTGTACATAATATAAAATGTTGTATAATGAGGTGTTGAAATATACTGTATCTTATTTGTGCATTTTGCTGTTGTGGTAAAAGGCAACTGATGTTGTATACTATTATGAGTAACCTTTGTGATACTTGTGCAAAATTCCTAAATAGGATATAATGTATTTCAGTAGTGTTAAGCAATATGGTGTTGGGAAAACTAAATATAAACTTGTTCCACTAGTTTTTAATTTTGTGTTGTCTCTGAAAGTGTATGGACTTATTTATTGAAGAAAAGTAAAGTTTTAGCAATTATACTAAGACAAGGTACTAATATTGACATTGCATTTTAATTGAATTATGATTTAATTTTAATTTTGTAGAACAGTATGCAAATGATTCTTACAGTGCAATACAAAAATATACAAATGATACTTCTTAGAGTCCTAAATAGTAGATCAATCATTTTAATCTTAGTATTATAATAAACAAAACACAGAAGATGTCTTAAATATGTTGGCCTTTTCTGTTACTTGATTATTTAAATTTCAAAAATTCATTCATTTTTGTGTGTGTAATATCAGCTTGTATTATGTAAGCATACATAGTCCAATAATGTATTTCAGTACAGTGTTAAGCAATATGGAGAGAAACAGCTTGGTGTAATGGTTAAGAGCGACAGCTTCTAATCTGGTGAGCTGGGTTTGATTTCTCGCTCCTCCACATACAGCCAGTTGGGTGACCTTGGGCTAGTCACAGTCCTGACAGACCTGTACTCACAGAGCAGTCCTGTCAGAGCTCTTTCAGCCCCACCTACCTCACAGGTTGTCTGTTGTGGGGAGAGGAAGGGAAGGCAATTGTAAGCCACTTCGGGGTAGTGAGAAGTGGGAAACAAGCCCAACTCTTCATTTTTCAATGGAAAATTGTACTGGAGGATTCAAAGATTTAAACTTATATTTTATTTATTTGATTTTATATCACCCCTCAGCAATTGCTGCCTCAGGGTGGTGGGCAACATGACTAAGCACTGAACAATAACATTAATAACAATTGAGTAAAATAAACAGTTTAACAGTTAAAACACCAATTCATAATTAAAATCCATATATTTACAGGACCCTGCAACTGGACATCATGCTTCAATGTCCCTCCCAAATTACATTGTTTAGGAAAGGGGAGACCAGTTAGATGCTGTATTCCAAAATTCAATTTTGTGATCTTTCTAATTGTGAAAGTTTAAAACATTTGAAGCATTGTTCTTCTGCTTTTCCAAAGACTTTCTGAGTTTTAGAAGCAACCCAATAAGCTTTTAAAAAAAGGGGGGGGGACTTTTTCAAAAATAAATGACCCTTGTGTAATATGATGCTATTTTATAAAGTATTTATTTATGCCTTACTATTTTATACAGTAAAAGATTCTGTGCTATATACATCACCTTTCCTTTGGTCCATGCAATACTGTATGTACTGGCAAATCAAAGCATGGTTCACTTCAAAAATTCTAAAGACATAATTATTCCGGGGACATGAGTTTTCAGAAAGAAAATATCCCTTTTTAATTTATAAAGTTAAATTCTAGATTTTCCCTGTTTGTGGGAAAGCTCCAGAATCTATATGTTTATTTAATCATATAAGTTACTCATGTTTGTTTAATTTATTCATGCTTTCTACTTGATTAGAAGAAAAGGCAGTTTCTTGCCCAGTATAGTTATTTCTGCTTCCCTAAAAGCAGAATAGCACTCCTATAATAAAAATTATACCTACCCAGAAAACTCACATTCCTGAGTAATATTTCATGTCATACTGTTTATATAATATAAATATATTCATATACTAAAATAAGAATGAGCATATGATATGTTGTATATTAACAAATATATACACACAGGTAATTAACTAACCTCTTCTGGATTCTTTCCTTGGAATTAAAAAAAAAAGTAACATTGATGATGCCATGTAAGTTTTAACTCAAATAAATGGAATCCTCAGGTAATTTCAGGCATTTTTCTGCATGCATGGCATAACATTCCACAGCAGTGCAATGTTACACGATATGCTTATTTCTTGTTATTGAATTGCTTTAGGAATTAACATGAGACAGCTAGTACATACAGCATTTAGTATTTTTCTAGTCTGCAAGACTGAAGAAGGTGTCTTTCTTAGCCTTTCTGCGTGCTCTGTTGATAATCTGATTTGTTTCAAATTCTCAGCATGCTTTTTTAAACATCTGTGCTCTACTTTCTAAAATATAACTAGTTGTTTTTAAAAAGAGATTTAGCATTTGGATGATTATGTCCCCTTTCACTGAAATAGCCCGCTTAATAGGATCTATATAGCAAAGCTTTTTAAAAATAAATATATACTATGGATTTGCTTTTGAGGAATATTACCATGATTGTTATATTTGTTACATCGCATGTCCCAAATACTAGGGTTGTGTATAAGTAAAACAAGTAATGGTGAAAATGTACCAGAAACTTGTTAGGTGCATGCGTTACTGAAATGACTTAGGCCTAGTTCAAAACATATAGAACCTTTGAGCAAGTTCCATTGACTGCAGTAGAGACTTCACAGTCAAGTCAGGGAAAAAATGCTGTATATTCCCTGTAGTGAATATGGTGTTGGTGCTTTCTTTAATTCCTAGGAGAGCTGTTGCAGTTTCATGTCCTAAGGACTGCTCCAGGAGCTGGGAATTGCACTGTTGATTGGAAAATTATTGGGCACCATGCAGAACAAAACTTTGAAAATGTTTCTGGTGTGATCTTTTTTCTGAAGGTAACCGAAGCCATTTTTCATTACTATTAAAATAATCAGTGGATAGTAATGGCTGCCATTCAGCTGGAAGCACTGGAACTTACTTCCCAAGAGCAGTATTTACTTCCTTCTCTGATTTATGTACTTTTTTATTCACTGAGAGCACCATGCAAAGAATTTCATCAGGTCAGAGAGGGAACAAAGTAGATGCTGCCTACTGAATCTCATCCACAGTACACAGGCTATCACTGAGCTTCCAGTGCTTGAACAGCCTTGTTCTGACTAGGACCATTTATGCACTGGGAACTTCACTGCCCCAGCTCTCATACAGGAGCAAAAATCAGGGGCGGATGAGGTGCACCAGGCCAAATGCTCCCCCGTGTGTGTACAGGAAGAGGTGGAGCAACCTGTCATGACTAAAAACCCAGCCTGCACTCCAGCATGAAACCTCTAGTGCATAAACGGTCTAGAACCCACAATAATGGAAACTCCTCTTCTATGCACAGACAAGAAGGGTGGAGACCTCTAGTTCTGCTCCCATTTTGTTGCATAGGATGTTGCACAGGTTGGGCTACAACAATGATATTATGATTGTAATGAAACTGAAGATGTAGTCATGGTTTACATTACTACAAATTACTCACCAATTCCTTGCCTTAAATAACAGGGATCACTGAATGCAACAATTTATGTTCATCTGCTAGATGACCATATCCCAGAAGAAAAGGAAGAATATCGATTAATTCTGCATAACGTTAGAACTCAAGGTAATTTAGAGACTTATTAGAGAAACTCAAAGATTTGGGATACTGGAGCTTCTGTGCATGCTTACTCAGGTGGGTAGCCATTTTGGCCTGAAGTAGAACAGCAATGTTTGAGTCCAGGGACATCTTTAAGACCAACAAAAGTTTTACACAAGATAGAAAGCAGAAGCGTTAGTTCACTGTTAGTTCGAAGAAGTCTCAAAGTGGCTTACAATCACCTTCCCTTCCTCTCCCCTAAACTGACTCTCTGTAAGGTAGATGAGACTGAGAGTGCTCTGACAAAACTGATCAGTGAGAACAGATCTAACAGGAGTCTGATTAGCCCAAGGTCACCCTTGTCCCCAGCCTAGCCTAGTCTGAATCATGGGGAAATTCCTCCGTCAGGATAAGAATTATTTCAGCGTATCATTACCCCGTCACACTGCTGCAATCAGTGCCCCTTTCCTTTCTTATCCAAATTTATCTTGTCATAGCAGCAGCAGTGTTAAGGTAGGATCCTGACCAGTCTTCTATTAAATTCATGAATGCCAGCAGTACTCTAGGGCAGTGGTCCCCAACCTTTTTGAGGGTGGGGACCGGCAGGGCAACTGCCCGCCCGCACATGTGCCATGCGCGGCCAAAATCGCGAATGCGCGGCACTTTCGCGCATGCGAGAAAGTGCCGCGCATGCGCGGCCCTGATTCCCTCTCCCCCCCTCCCGCAGTAAGAAGCTTCCCGGGCCACAAGCTTGCGGCCTGGGAAGTTTTTTACTGCGGGGGGGGGGGGCGGGGAGAGGGAGCCGCGGCCCGGCGCCAAGGCCTTCGCGGCCCGCCACCGGGCCGCGGCCCGCGGGTTGGGGACCACTGCTCTAGGGAGTTAGAAATCATAGGGAAATATTAGCTCTTATGGATCCCTGAAACCTGTACTAAGGGCATCTTGACATCTGAAATGCTATCATGGCTATAGGGTGGAATGGAAGTTCAGTAGTGAGACATCATAGTTAATACTATTACTTCTATATGCCTTTGAGGATCTGGAAAGAGATTCCTGAGTTTGAGAGAAGCACTCAGGCTCTGATGTGCCCCATGGGGTAAAAATACTCTCAAGAAAAAAAACAATCAGTTATTTTGAAAACTTTTTATTTCAAATCTATATTCTGTTGTAAATTGGGAAGGAGGAATGGCTCATCACTATTTCTGATGTTAAACTACATTTCCTTTTAAAACATGTGATTCCTGAGATTGCATAATCACACTGAATTAGTGTTTGCAATCAAGAATTGGCAAGACTGAATAGGTTACACCTTCACTTACTTTATACAGCACACCCCCCCCCCCCATCTTTGCCAATAGACTGGTAAAAACACAGCCATATGTTACCTTGAAGGCGGAAAGAAGCAAGGGCACATTGTGCCTTATGTTGTGCCGTATCCGTTATTCAAGTATTCATACTTGAAAGAGGCAAAGATAGGGAAACTGAATATCATCCTTTTTTATTAATTACCCTTATTAAATGATCAATTTCTCAGCATCTCTGGGAAAGCATTCTGCAGGTTGCTGTGCCAATTTAAAATAATACAGTTCTGCAAATGGCCATTCTGTTTTAACATGATCCATTGACTTCTTTTTCAGGGGTTAGTTCTGCCGGAGCTGCTGTGTTAGACAACCAAGGTTACGAAGCCGTTTTAACAGTAGAGGCTAGTGATGAACCACATGGAGTTCTGAATTTTGCTTTTTCATCTAGAGTTGTTTTGGTCCAAGAAGAAAATAAAACTGTTCAGCTTTTCATTAACAGAGAATTTGGATCATTAGGTTTGTATGTGATGGATGGTATGTAGTTTAGGCTAATTTTAGTCTTTTCTTGCTCCCTGTAGTGAAGAACTTTGTTGTTAGCATTTTTTTCCCTTGAAGGTGTGCAGTTCAGATACATTAGTAGCTTGGGAAGTTAAACTGCCATGCAAAAAAACAAACAAACAAACAAAAACCCCACAATACTCTTCCAGTGGATTAAAAATGAAATGGACTGAGATTCTCAGTAGCTAGTAAAGCCTTGATTAGTTTAAAGACACTGAGAGACCATTCACTATATCAGTTTGGAAAATACAATGATAAATTATTTGATCTGCTGATTGGAAATCCTATTGATCAGGATTGAATTGAGAAGACTAAGCTTTATTTGAAGAATCGTTATGTTAGATTTTGAGATCATCTAAGGCAATTACAAGCCTTAGAGCACTTGGTGATCAAATAGATCAGGTTCAAATTAGCATAGATCTGTGATGAAAAGAAAATATTTTATGTATCTTTGTTTCCTGTCTGCTGGTCTAGAACCAATAAAAAGTACTTTCCTCTCACCTTTCATATGTCTTGATTATAATTATGCATAAATTTAAAACCAAATTTATTGTATGTTTGCCAGGTATTATCAATCTAACCTATGCAACAATCCCAGGATTGCTCAGTTTAAAGAATCGGACAGAAATTATGTTGGCTGAACCAGGAGTTGATTACATAGCAGTGGTGGGATCACTATTTTTAGGAGAAGGTGAAACATCAGCTACCATAAATATTACTATTCTAGAGGTAAATTGTAATTCCATTCAACATTGAAAAAAATAGTTTTGGATTTTGATGGATGCTGGTTTTAGGTCACACTTGTGAAATGCATATGTTTCATTTTTATTTCTATATTTTAGTATTTTAATTGATGCATGGAGATAATTATATAACTTTTGTTCTAAAGATGATCTCGAAAAGCCTAAGGCAGTAGCCTCTCTTTGTGGTTAATTAACTTTAAAATTCAGATGGGAACAACCTCTTTTATTAGGCTGTGCTTCCTGTAATTGTAGTGAACTTCACAACCTTCAAAATGAAACTGGATGCTACATATTTTTATGATTTCTACCTCAACTTCAGTACTAGTTTTGTATAGTAAATTTTCAGTATTGGAAATGTGCTTTGGCACTACCATGTTATTTTTAAATATATGACAGTTATATATTTATAGATAGAACAGGTTAGCCTGATCCTGTCAGATTTCAGATGATAACTAGGGTTGGTTCTGTCTAGAATTTGGATAGGCAATCACTGAGGTATACTTGGGTTGTTACGTAGCAGCAGGCAATGGTAAACCACTTCTGCACGTCTCTTACCTTAAGACCCCATGGTCTCAGCTGTGACTTGATGGTAAAAAAACAAAAATTAGATTAGTTACATTGAGATTGTGAGCATCTGCCTTGGCTCCTGGGCCCACCCACCTCACTGAATGCCAAGAGTCACACACTTCTCACTTCTTCTGGGGCTCCAGGACCTCTCTCCTTTTGGACACCCAGTTTGATGTAGTGGTTAGGAGTGCGGACTTCTAATCTGGTTAGGAGTGGTTAGGAGTGCGACTTCTAATCTGGCATGCCAGGTTCAATTCTGCGCTCCCCCACATGCAACCAGCTGGGTGACCTTGGGCTCGCCACGGCACTGATAAAACAGTTCTGACCGGGCAGTGATATCAGGGCTCTCTCAGCCTCACCCACCCCACAGGGTATCTGTTGTGGGGAGAGCAATGGGAAAGCAACTGTAAGCCGCTTTGAGCCTCCTTCGGGTAGGGAAAAGCGGCATATAAGAACCAACTCTTCTTCTTCTTCTTCTTCTTCTTCTTCTTCTTCTCCTCCTCCTCCTCCTCCTCCTCCTCCTCCCCCTCTAGCCCTTTCTGCTGGCTTGATTTTCCCTTCGGTTCTGTTTTCCTTTGTTCTCCTAGCCAGTTTCCACTTCTTTACTCTTTTACTTTATTTTCTCTCCTCCTCATCCTCCCTGTAGCTCTGCTTGCTCAAGTATAATTATTTGCATATTATATAAGCAGAAATACAAGCTGGGATTCAATCAGGTTCATGTAGTGCAACTGGCCTGTGCGGTCTTTTGTTATTTTCCCTTGAGCAAGGGCCAGAATGCATGCAGAGGTCTTCAGTCTAGTTTTTAAAAAAATATTTCTTATCTTTCTCTTTTTTCAGGATGATGTGCCAGAGATGCAAGAATTCTTCCTGGTTAATTTAACATCTGTTGAACTCATCATAAATCCTTTGACATCTGTTCCTCCCAGACTTGGTATAAGATCTACATCAGAATAGTATTCACTGATTCTGTTCATATAAGAACATACAGAATGTATGATGGAATAACTTTACTTAGACTAACATCAATACACATGGGTGTTTCTCTTAGTTCCCATGTGCAAGCTTTCCAGAAGATTTTCTTTATGATAAATAAAACTTAATGGATCTACCTAGCTATCTATTGAAAGGTTTGTTCAGAACAGGTAATTAAGATGGTAGCAGAAGTCAAAATCATGGCGCCTTTCCCTACCTAGAAGCAGCCCCATACCACATATTACTCTTCACCAAGTTTTACTCTTTAATTTATCTTCCTATATCTGTTGACACTTAGTAGTTCATTTTTCTACTGATGGCAACATTGGACTGTCTGCCTATCACCATGATGTGTTATGAAAATGTACTATATGTGCCATTAATTTTTTTCTTTTTCACCTCCTTTCTTTGCATGCTTATAGATTTGCCTGGGTTAGTTTATTACAGGTTTAAAGGTAAAACCAAAATATCATGTTAGTGTGCCCAGCTTTATATATATATTCTAGAAATAGAAGTAATGTTTACGTTCACTGTATAGTTAGACTTCCCTAGCTTCCTTTTCAGTATTCCCTGGGGACACCACCTTTGCTGCATTCAAAATCAGCCACCCTATATATTTTGTGGATTAAAGTTTTATATCACCTTGGGCGTTTGGGTTTTTCTTGGCAGAATGGTGATATAAATGTATCTTCTCATAGTCAACTCTGGCCCCATCTGCAGATACTTAAATCTATGGTTTGGTGCCTCAGTTGCAGGAGAGTTTTCAGCACACTTGGGGGACCTCACAGTTTTGCAGAAATATCTGAAATGTTTTTAAAATGGAAGGGGGTGGAATTTCAGAACAGAGGATAATGATATGTACAGGCACACATGTCAATAGACTCCAGGAGGGGAAGAGGAGCCAGTCTTGTTTGTCCTGATGCAGCCCACCCTTACCTAACACTGGAGGCTAGCCAGCAGGTGGGGAGGAGGAGTGGGAACCATTCCCACTCCAAAGAAGTGATGGTGTTATGGGTTAGTACAGAGGAGTAGGAAATACTCCCACTTCAGATGGGTGAGCAAGGTAGCTCAGGTGCTGCTGCTCTGTTGACTGTGCTGGTGACAGGTGGGTAGGCGAAGAAGGGGAGGCCCTGCCGCTCACTCGAGGGAGAGGTTGGGTAGGTAGTCTGGGAGGCTGAGATAGGACAAAGGTTCAGTCAAATCCCCCACTGCCAGAAAGTCCAAACAAACACATATGTGTATGTGTATGTGTGTGTGTGTATGTGTATATATATGCTTGTAGCCAATCCCAGCTGTTTTGTTTATTATTCCCTTTCTTAAGTGCTGATTGGGGAAAAAATATCCATCCTACCCCAGTTCATGTCCTAGCATTCATGATGGGTCTGAGCATGTCAGCTTTCTAACCAATTCTGTGATGATTAGGGATGTTTTCTAAGTCCTTCAGAGTTACAGCCTAACATGTTTAATGTAGTTGATGTATCGGTTTGAGAAGAAATCTCAAAAAGTATGTTCTGAGAAAGGGTGATGGCAGGGCAAACATGGATGTTTTTGGTGAGAGCGAGAGAAGGACATTTGGCTGAAAGACGTACAGTTAGGGTAGCATATAGACCTTATTTGAGAATATTGGATAATTTTATTCAGTTTTAATGCTATTAGTTGGGCCTATAAATTGTTTTTAATTATTTTATAATAAATACATGCATTTTTCATATACTTGATTATTTTAACCTTGTATGTGGAAGTTGAATTATTAGGCCTGTATATTTTGATTTTTTTAACCTCTGGGTCCTTAATTCATGCTTTGGGTTGATGAATTAAATAGTAGCCCTCACATTACAGTCAGTGCACGCAGAGCTGAAATTCTAATTTAAACCCCATATTTATCCAGGTACTGGTGCTGTTTCATTTGTAAAGTGAATGCACACTGTCTCTCTCTTACAAACAGATTTACACACATACAAGATGTACATGTTACACCGCACATGTGAAAGACTTATATTGCTAAGTGAACTGATAATTGATCCTATAACAATACTTAAAATGAAATCACACAACTTGTAATCCTTTTTAGATATAGATGGACTGACAGCACAGATTATTATTGATGCTAATGATGGCGCAAGAGGAGTAATTGGCTGGCAAACAACAAAGTAAGTCTTATCTTTCACTAGCATATCCTACTGCTTCAGTTGTTTGAGAGCAACCTTGTCAAGACTATACAAGGAGAAAGTGGCTATTAATTTTTTTTAAATCACAGTTCACATATACTCATATAGTTCAAAAGAGCATGCACATGCACTAGTATATACAGATTTTTCTGTGACAGTCCTTTCAGAAACACCTTCCCATGCAAATTCCCAAACTGCAGCAGGGCAAGAATCTAGGAGGACATTATGCACACAGTTTAGATGTGGATGGTCAGTTACCAAAACTTCCATGTGGATGCTTAGTTTGTAAACAAACATATTGGTTTTGAAAAATCCTATCTCTTGGTATTTGCCTAGGTAGACATTATTTGTTGTTGTTATTGTTAGATTTATTACCCACCGCTATCAGTGGTGGGTTATATAAAATAATACCCCACAAGTACATAAAATGCTTAATTCCCCACTAAAACAATACCCTGCTGGCAAACTATCCCCTCCCTCTCAACCAACAATTTCTCCTCCCTGTGCTTCAAGAGACAACTTATGGATGCCAACTCCACTGCAGATGGTCTATTCTAGAGGGGCCCATCTGATCTCCCATGCCCTGATCTCACCCAAAGACCTGTCAGAAGAACTCCATCTTACAGGCTCTGTGGAACACAGAAAGTTCTTTCAGGGCCCTCATCTCTTCTGGGAGCTCATTTTACCAGGTCAGGGCCAAGACAGAAAAGGCCCTGGCCCTGGTCAAGGCCAAGCACACCTCCGGGGGGACGGGAACAACCAGTAAGTTGGAACCTGCAGAATGTAATACACTGAGGGAGACATAAAGCAACAGGCACTCTGTCAGATATGTGTGTCCCAGACCATCTAAGGCCTTAAAGGTCAGTACCAAACCTTAAACCTGATCTGGATCACAACTGGCAACCAGTTTGAATTGGTAGCATCTCAGTACATGCACCGTTTAATAATAATTAAGAAACCTAGTTCAAAGCCTACTACAAACCTAATTTAAAGTCTATTTCAAAGCCTTGTTCTGCATTCATACAGGGCTGTTCTGCACAAACCATGACATGTTAGGTGATCAAGTGGAGAGGTGCTCCCCTTGTTGTCTCCTCACTGTTGCTCCACCCTTACCTGCCTCACCCTGAGTTGCTCCCCCATTGTCCATCACTTTGTTCCAGACCTCAGAATGGATCATGGATTCAATTAGCACATCGGTTTCCTCCTGCACCCTGGCATGCTGGTTCCCCAGAGTGGACCATATGTCCTCATTTCCCACTTAGCTTTTTTATTGAGCCAATCCCCAGTCCCTTTTGATTTCCCACACCACTCTTCCATGGAAGGCATGTCCACCTCTCACTCCTACCTTTTCCTGACATACTTGACAGTGGCCAAACTGCCTAGAAGCTTCCCCTCATTTCCAGTGTTGCCCATCCTGAAGGGCAGAGAGTCAGCTCCTGCATTGATTCCCCACTCCCTTCACTTACGTTGTCCACTTGTTGCCACACTTTCTCTTCCCAGTTGTTAGAGCTGCTCCCTGCCCCCTCTTCCTGATCTCCTGGGTGTGGGCCAGAGGGTCAATGACAGAGGTGGTTTGGCTCCTGAGGAGTGTTTGTAAGGATCTCCTATGTCTTACTCTTCATTTTTGCCTCACACATCATCTGACCAAGGTCAGGTGGGGCCAGTGCAGACTGACTGTTGCAGCTGAGTATGGGTCCACAGCCAGTCCTGGACATGGGTTATGTCTGATAGGTGCTTTCAAGCACAGTAGGTTTGACTGTTTAACATATTGGCTATGACATTGAGCATCAACAGATAAGTTATGCCAGTCAGTAGAAAACACTGGCCATGACATATGATTGCTGTCTGGGCCAGGAGAGACAAAAGGAGGCAGTGGCTGCTTCTGGCCGTGTGACCAGGTGACTGGAAGGCAGTTGCTGGCAGCCATCCCAATGGCCAGCAAACCATGTCAGTAGGTGGGCTGGCCAACTAAGCATGGGAGCTCAAGGTAGGCTGTGATGCAGAGATCTATGTCTATGTGAGAGTCTGGCAGCAGATTTAGACAGCACTACCAGGAGCACTCAGAGTTTTGTTTTTCAGATGTCTGAATTGTTTCAGTATTTTATACCTGTAAGTCATGTAATGGGAGACATTTCTACTTTTTTTTTTTTACAGTTTTGAAATAAATGAACGAAATGAAACTTTGACATTAGTAGCATTTCGAGATAGAGGATCTTATGGGGATGTGTCATTGTTTTTGTATGCTCAGAATCTGGAAGCACAGCTGGGACTGGATTTTAATATTGCCTCAAGGGTAAGGACAAGCAATAATGTGATACCATGCAAAATATTAGCAGTCAGATGCTGGTTTAGATAACTAGATTCAGAAATCAGCTAATATACTTAATTAGAGGAATTCTTAAATAGTAGGGTATGATGGAAGAAGAAGTAGAACAAGACAGCTTTCCCAGGACAAAGAAAGATTCCATTCAGTTTTTGTTGTGTGTGTTTGTGGGTTTTTTTACAGGATCAAAATCTATTGCACCTCAAATGCCTTTAATTACTGTCACTTGGTTGGTTTGTATAAGTTGGCTAAGCTTTAAAGTACTGAGTTAGAAAATATATATTTTTATATTATGTTCCAGATTTCTGAATTACTATGCTCATATGTTTTATTACTAGACTCTTTCCTTTGCTGATGGCGAAAGGTGTAAATATATTGATATTGTAATTTTTGATGATGAGATTCCTGAAGGGGATGAGAGATTCCAGCTAATTTTAACAAACCCATCCCTTGGACTGGAGTTAGGAGAAAACACAACGGGTAATACAAATTATTCTTGAAGCTCTATTTTGTATAGAATTTATTCTAGACTAGTAAAAAAGCCCATTGTATTCCAAAGACAATGGGCCCTAGCAGGGGGGGGGAGAGCGAGGGACTGGCGAGGGCAGGGTGAGGAAAGGTAGCTTACCGGTGAGAGGGCTGTAGCGACGTCGGGCAGCTCCTTCGCGGCGGGCAGCTCCTTGGGTGGCTCC
The DNA here is from genome assembly GCF_049243985.1 of Paroedura picta. Taxonomy (NCBI): domain Eukaryota; kingdom Metazoa; phylum Chordata; class Lepidosauria; order Squamata; family Gekkonidae; genus Paroedura; species Paroedura picta. Next base: position 40,854,650 of record NC_135375.1, read on the forward strand.
TTCTCGGCGGGCAGCTCCTTTGCGGCGGGCAGCTCCTTCGGCGGGCGGCTCCCTGGCGCGGTCTTCTTGCCGGCGGCCATCTTCTTGTGCCGGCGATGCGTTTTTAGAGGCCGGGGGCTCCCTGGGCGGCGGCTTGAATCGGCGAGCGGCCGCGCGGCCCGATCCGCGGGCGCGGCCCGCGGGCGCGGCCCGATGCCCTGCCGGTCCCCAGCCTAATAAAGGTTGGGGACCACTGGCTTAGAGGTTCTTAGAGGCCGGCGGGCTTGGAGCAACTGTGAGCTGCGCTACGCGCGGCTCGCAGTTGCTCCGGCAAGGAATCGGAGGGACCAATCGGCAGGCGCTTCGCGCCTGCCGATTGGTCCCTCCGATAGTCTGTCATGAGGAAGGGGCCAATCGGCACCCTTCCTCATCCCGGACACAGCCCGCCTTCCAAGGGCTTACTGTTTTATTTAGTCCGTGGCGCCCGCGGCGCCACGGGCGGTGTAAAGATATCATCATTGGTTGCAGTGGACAATTGGTCAGTATTCCAAAATCCCCAGAACAGCACAATCTATACACAATAATTCTGGAAGACAAACATATTACTAATCAATTAGTTGCATTTCATTTCAATCACATAATTATTGATATAGATAGAAACATTTCACATCCCATATTCTAAATTCTTTAATAATCCCTTAGTAATAGCATTGTTATTCATTGTGTATCATATGAAATGTGACTGGATTATAATATTAAATACAGTCGTATATGCCAGCTTGTCCTCCAGTTGTGCTGTTTACATTGAATGATATATTATGCATATCTAAGCTTTAGCACTGTAGTTGAGTTGAATACTTTACAGAATGATTAACTCCACTCCAGTTCTCAAATTCAGGGTTCAGAGATTCCTATCAATCAACTAGCTTTCACTAACTTGAGGTCATGTTCATGTTATACCAGACTAAGATAATTTTGGAAACAGGTCAAATCTGTGTTATCATATGATGTGTGGATAGTAACACCAATCTAAATGTAACACTAATATAGAGCAATCCCAAGCATGTCTACTCAGAATCCTACTCAAATGTCTTCATTGGGAATTATTTCTAGGGAAGTGACAGTGTAAAAAGTTTGTGACAAACTTACTTGTCTTAATTATTTTTAAACGTTTATTGAAATCAAATGGACTTAATTTTCCATGATTAGTAGCGATACCCCCCAGATTGTGCCAGGGACTACTTTTGCATCTGTGGGGCTGGAAAGGAAATGAAGGGATTTCTCCTTCAGCTGTCTAGTGCAGTGCACTGAGGCAACCAGCCTTGGGAAGCCAATTGGGTGCTAGTACAGTGGTCCCCAACCCTTATTAGGCTGGGGACCGGCAGGGCATCGGGCCGCACCCGCGGGGACCGCGCCCGCGCGGGCCACGCCCACATTTCGGGCCGCGCCCGCGAGCCGCGCCCGCGGATCGGGCCGCGCGGGCACGGCTTGCACGGGCACGGCCCGGCCCTGATTCCCTCTCCCCGCCCTGCCGCAGTAAGTAGCTTCCCGGGCCGCAAGCTTGCGGCCTGGGAAGTTTTTTACTGCGGGGGGGGGGGGGCGGGGAGAGGGAGCCGCGGCCCGGCGCCATGGCCTTTGCGGCCCGGCGCCGGGCCGCGGCCCGCAGGTTGGGGACCACTGTGCTAGTAGATATGGAGTTTCTAGGTACAGACTTTGAATCCAGAGTTTCTAATCTAGATTGTCACTCGGGTATGTGGAGAGCCATACCCGGATTGGCAATGCATTTCTAATAATATTGTGAAATATTATACATGAGACAATGTATCTTTAACAAAAGGTAAATAAATCTAAAATAAATTGAGACTTATTCCACAAAATGCAATATTATTTTTGTCTGGTATGGATTAAATTGTGTTAAATGCATTGTAATTACTCTATTTGTTTTCCGTTGAAAGCCACAGTTACTGTTCTTACGAACGATGATGGCCATGGAGTTTTGTCTTTCAACAACAGTGAACATTTCTTTCTAAGGGAGCAGTCGGCACTCCAACTGATGGAAAGCGTTGCAGTGCTAACCATTATCAGGGAACCTTATCAGGGAATATTTGGAACTGTGACTGTGCAATATCTTGTGCACGAGATAAACTCTTCTGAATCATCTGTAGATTTGACCCCATCACAAGGCTATATTGTCCTAGAAGAGGGAGTGAGATCCAAGGTAATATTCAGGTAGTTATTATAAAATGGAAGAAATATTTGGATTTTGTATTAAAACATATTTGGGCATCATTTTTTTTTAAAGGAGAAATTATTCTACAATATGGTTTTATGAGCCAGTCTACTTATTAGGCAGAACCCGGTAGTAGTTTAATGCAGTAGACTTCTGGTTGGTATTACTGCTTCAGACTGCAGGTGTGAAGATGGTATATTTTTATTTATTTACAAAGTTTATACCCTGCCTCTCCGCTCTTGCCAGGACCTCCACGATGACTACAAATTAGAAACACATCTAATAAAGTGACATCTTAAAAATGACAAACAGATTATTAAAACAATTAAAAGCAAGAAAACATTGAGCAGGAAGGAGAAATCTGAGGGAACACCAGATGAAACAACAAATTCTTCACCCACTGGTGGAGAGAGCGCCAGAGTTTTGGTGCCACAACCAAGAAGGCGCTTCCCTGGGTGGCCACCTATATCTGAAATAGAGGACAGCTAAAGCAGGAGGTGACCTCTGTGGTTTGGCAGGTTCATAAGGGAGATAAGTTGGTCCCAAGCCAAATTGGGATATAAAATTCAGCACCAACACCTTAAATTGTGCTAGAAACATATTGGGAGCCAACGTAGATAGTCTAAGACCATAGTGAAATGGTCCATATAACATTCAGTCATTCCAGTCAACATGCTGGATGTAACATTCTTAACCAACTGAAGTTTGTGAACATTTTTTCAAGGGGAAACCCACACACAGTACATTGTAGTAATCTAATATAGATGTATCCACGATGGCCAGATCTTTTTTCTGTCCAGGAAAGGCCATAGCTGACTAACCAGTTGAAGCTTGGCTTTAGCTATCAGCTGCTTAACCAGTAATCCAAGAGCACTGCTAGACTACAGATCTATCCTTCAAGGCGAGTACAACCCCATCCAGAACAGGCAACATCTTAAATTCCAGGTCAGACCTTCTATTAACCAGTAGCACTTCTGTCTTGTTGGAACTGAGGTTTCAGTCTATTAGCTCTGCCACCAGGTACCAGTTTCAGGGTTTATACCATTTCCTTGGAATCAGCTGCAAGATATTGCTGAGTGTCATCCTTATATTGATGACAGCCCAGGACGAATCTCTGGATGACCTCACTCAACAGTTTAGGGAGTCACACTTCCTCTGTCCATAGAAACATAGAATTGCAAGGTGCCATACAGACCATTTGGTCCAATCCCCCGTTCACTCCAGGATCAGCTTAAAACATCCCTGACAAGTGTTAGTCAAGCCACTGTTAGAATGCTGCCAGCAATGGGGAGCTCACTACCTCCCTAGGCAGCTGATCCCATTGCTCAGCACTGGTCATCCATCAGGTCAACCAAGGCTCTTTCATAGCCAGGACTAAAATCAGAGTGGAGGGGATCCAAATGAATCCTTTCAACCAGGAACGTTTCCCACCTCCACTCATTCAATCACTGTGCTACATTTTGGAAAAAACTCAAATGCTGTGCCACATTTAAAAACCATCCCTCCCTTCATTTATAAGTAAATCATTCAAAATATCACATACTCTATGACCAATAATAAAATCCAGATTTTTTTAAACCTCAGTTTATTTAATTTACCAAGTATGTAGAATAACTCTAGTGCAGGCTTATTTATCTTATTTATAGTCTTTGTTTCTCACTGAGACTCAAAAATGGATCACACAATTTAAATAATGCAGGTAATAGGAAGAGATGTCTAATAAACAATGTAGTAGGATTGGAATTACTGAAATTTGCAACAGTATAAAAAAGTATAAGTATTAATGATATTTTAAACGATGCAAAAATGGTATCACAAGAAAAAGCAGTGCAGTAAGAGCAAGATAATATACATAGCAGGTAATAAAATCCTATATGCAATAATTTAGCCCACAGAATAACAAAGGATTTGTTGATTTGCTTTGGAATCAGAATACTAATGCTCATTCAATTTGTGATACTTAATGCTCAGTAATTTAAATATTTGTGTCATCCTGTTCTAGTGAATTTCCTTTTTTCTCTCTTATAGACTCTGCATATTTCTGCCGTATTAGATGCTGAACCAGAAATGGATGAACATTTCATTGTTACTTTGTTCAGTCCAACTGGAGGAGCCAGGCTAGGCAACAGACTAGAAACTTTTATAACGGTGGTACAAAACCAGGCTCCATTGGGACTGTTTAGTATCTATCCTGTTTCAAATAGGTATATTGTTTCACTGTCTTTATATATGCATTTTTTGTTTGGGGAGGGGCCATTATTCAGTGGTAGAACACCTGCTAGGCATGTAGAATGTGTCAGGTTCAATTCCTAGCACCTGGGAATTGAAAGCAGATATCTATAAATCAAAAACTGAAAAGGTTAAAATTTCAAATGAATCTAAATATTAATATATTCACCTCTGATCAATATTGGGATGCCAACTCTTGGTAAACAACACAATGAAACTATCATCACTTTAGTAATACTCAGTTTCATTAGTTGTCCTCCTTGCCATAACTTGATAACTAACTCCTTAATAGTATAATTGTATGGTTTCTGTTAGTTATTAATTAATAAAATGGCTGGTTAGAAGTAATGAAATCTGTCACAAAATAGGTGGCCAAAGGTTACTGCTTTTTAGCAGGAGTCCTCAACCCTTTGTGCCTGTGGGCACCTTGGAAATCCTGACACAGTATTGGGCACAGCAACAAAATGGCTGCCATAGAAGGCGGAGCTAATATTAAAATAGCTACCACAGGAGGCAGATACACGCAAAAACACATGCAGGAAATTCAAGGGTACAAGAAGAGTAATTTTTAAAATGTGTTGGGAAAGTGGAGAGAGCGAATAAAATAAACATTATGGTGGCAGCTGTTACTAAAACATACTATTTTTATCAGCACATCTAATCAGATTCCCAATACTAACCAGAAGCCCTCTTGGCCAATAGTCCCACCTTACTGCATCCCCTTGGATGGGTGCCAGGTGTCAGCAAACGCCGTGGCACCAGCCAGCACCACACTGGGGACCCCTGCTTTTAGGAATTAGTTGTGGATCACATTTTGATATTCTATTCCTTCAATCCCTCCTCCCCCACACAAGCAAACAAACAATTACAAATCAGGGCAAATCTACCATGCACATAAAAGATCTGCAGAAGGGAAATTATAATTGCAACAGTTGTGATTATTGTCAGATATCGTCAGTGCCAGATACCATCAATATAAAATTCTTGTAGTTCTTTTTATATATTAATACAAAGGAATTAGCTGTCTCTGATATTATATTTCAGTTGGAATCTGAACTTTCAGTTTTCCCCATTTTTATATATAGATGGATGAATAGATGGATGGATAGGCAGATAGTTAATAAAGTGGTAATATTTCAGCATAAGTCTTCTGTTTTTGTAGTAGTTTGAGGTGTCAACATTTCCTAACGAGAATAAGTAAAATGATAGACAGCTAAAATTAGTGGTTTTTAAGTAGACCAGATACACAAGTTTTTTCTGTAATGTATATTGCTATCTTGGCCATTGTCCCTGCAGGCCTGAGTCTTATGACAGACATACATTTCTTTACTTTAGTAATGATCTTCATGACTTTTAGGACAAATTCTATCATAATAGAAGAAGCAAATGCTACAGTATACCTGGAAGTATCCCGCAGCAATGGGCTCAACACATCAGTGAGTGTGGAATGGGAAACACTATCAGATACTGCATTTGGGATAAGTAAGTCCATTTATGAGGTGGTTTTGAACAACCCCACTCTAGATGCTAGGGATTGGAATCCTATGAAAACACTCTTCACCAAGGCACAAAGAGCATAGCAATTGAACTGGTGTCTATAGTAACCTTCCCACAACCCACCAGTCAACCAACAGCATATGGCTATTGTCCCCAGGACAGGGAGGCAGCCACCTGCCGCATGTAAATGCACTGAAACAACATCTATTGTCGCTCCATGGAACACTGATTCTGCAAGGTAACAGGTATCATTGCAGTAGCAATTGCTATAGTCGGTGACTGGAAGACATCCAAGCTATGGTTATGCTCCTTTTGTCTCACACTCAGGGATGGGGTTTTACACCATCAAGACATCACACTGACAGGGAAGTGCTGTGCAACTGTTCTGTCTGCAAGAGGATTCCCTCTTTCTGTTCATTGCATGCTTATTGCTGGAACAACACACAAGAGTGGCCATAGGGGCATGGGGAACTAATATGTTATGTTATGGCTGTTCTTGTATCTATGATGTTCTATGTAATAACCCCAAGACATTCCATGTAAACCACCCTGAGCCATACGGAAGGGCGGTATAAAAATCTAAGAAATAAAATAAAATTGCAATAGTAATAGCGTAGAACAGGGAGCCTCTGCCCTGTGTGGGATGCATTGTCCTCGCAACCCTAATGTATCAGATAGCAGGCTAGTATCTCTGGCTGTACTCTCAGTGTTATTTTAACATGCTTTATTCCTTTATTGGCCAAGTTGTTATATGTTCTGAGATAATGCCACTACATTAGCTGTGCTAGTTTTCTTCCTTGGTTTTCTGTCAGCTGTCCCTGTAATTGCTGTATTATCTTTATGTTGCAGAGGGTGGAATAAGTGTTCTATCTCTCCTACAAAGTTTTGTGGAAGAACCAATATCTAGCTGGTGTTTTTTTACATCAGGAGAATCTATATATGGCATAGTACTGAGAACTCATCCAGCTGTACATTCTTCAGTATATCAGTGGCGGGGTGTTTTTGTCCCTGTTGAGGTAACACACTTTCAAAAAGTTGTTATAGTTTTTAAAATGTAAAGAAATAGAAAACTAACTTTTCCAGGGGTATGTCTGACAGGTGGTCTGATCCTAAAGGTTTCTTCTTTTTATATTCTGTTATGATCTAAGTATGAAAAGCTCACCTATATTTTGGGGCACAAGATTTTTAAATAGCTTGCATGTTTCTTAAGTACTGGACAGTTCCAAGGTTAAAGGTTAACAGGCTCTATGTGCCACAATATGCATATTCTGTTAATCTGTATCACAAGTCCTTTTCTTGATTAATGCTCAGGCCTTCTCAAATGAACCCCAAGAAAATGCAGCACTGTTAACTGTGAATTTTAATTTTGTTACATTTGCTCATAAATGCCATTTTCAATACAAGAGAGGCAAAACTGGAGGATGGATCTCTATGGCAAATTGTCAGCCAGAACTTTATGGCTGCACTCTGTACAAAGAGGGTTAATGAATATAATTCTACCTTGAGGCCCGCTGCTATACATTTAGGGTATCCCAGAATAGCTCTAAAGAATCGAGCCTTTATACCCCCCCCCATATATTTGAACATCATCTATCAAGCCAGATACCTACTCCATAAAGTAGTTAAGGCATTACTTTGACCTCAGCAGGAATTAAATGCCCATGTTTGGTGTGTCAGAGTAATTGCTGAAGGGTATGAGAGATTTTAGCTAAGTAATCGCTGTAACAAATTGTTCAGGATTTGCTTTTGCATGAAGATTTACAGAAGAATGAAATGCAGTGGCCATAGTTACAGAACTCTACTTGTTGTAGCAGATGGCTATCTATTCTGAATTTCTGTTTTATTGACTGTATGACTGAAATGCCTGCTGACTACATATATATTGTTGTTGCACTGTACCTTTTACTCCAGTAAGTCTAATTATGAACTTCTGGATCAGATGTGTCCCACTTTCTCCTTCCTATTGCAACCCTGGCACCTTCTCAAATAAACCAGTCTTGAGGGTTGGAGGAACCATCAGGAATGGCAGGGGAAGTGGAATGAGGGTCTTCAGTGGGAGTAGGAAAATGTTTGGCGCAGTGGAGGTGCATTTCTCTTTATAGATGCTTCAAGTTACTGTTTTTGTTTTAATATTTGTTCATGCATGGTGTTATATGGGCATGCAAAAACACTTAGGCCATTAGATTCATGGTTCTTTTCCTCAGGATTTTAATATTCAAAATCCTCAGCGCTGCATGGCGTTTCAAATTGATGGCTCCTCCTATATAGTGATAACTCATGGTGGGACAAAGCAAAACAGACCTTCTAACAATACTGTGTACTCTTTCACCACTGAAATTCAGTTACGACAGGTAAGTTTTTTACATTATCAATTTTGTTTCTTTTCAAACCCCACTGTTGTACAATTTGGCAAGAACACACATTCTGCATGCTTTCTCCTAAATCCTGTGCCGGAGTGTCTCACAGAAGTGTCATATGTATGGTATACATTAAGATCAGATTTTCTATCCTGGTACGCAGTTTCATATTTCTCCCTCATTTCTGTAACACATCTTTAAATAGGACAGGGTCCTATTAAATAAAAGAGTAAGGCCACCTGGGGAGGAGTTAGGGCAGGCCCTGTCCAGGATAAAAACTCAGAGGGCCCAATCAGGAGCCGTGAAGCGGCTCCTGATTGGGCCCTCCGAATGTCCATCCAAGGCCAAGCAGCCAATGGGGAGGCGCGCAAAGTGCCTTCCTATTGGCCCCTCACCAGGACAGACCAAAATTCCATTCACCCAGCCCAGTCTGGCTGCCAGTCTGCTCCTGACCACTGAAGGGAGAGCAGGTCAGTAGGGCTGCCAAGGGGGATGAGAACAGAGGCTTGGACAGGCTGTGCCAGCCCTTTTTGCCCCAAGGCTGTCCTAACTGTCAAATCCAACTGCAAATTGCCTCAGAACCCTGACAGAGCTGGCAGCAGGCTGCAGAGTGCTCCCCCTCCCCCCTTCACGCCTGCTGTGAAGGAGCCTCTGACAGGCCCTGACTGAGGGGAGGGAGGCATTTCCAAGAGCAACGCAGGGGATCCTGAGGGCCTTCCTTTTGAGGGGGGGGGACTTTCCCCTTCTGCCAAACAGTTGCCTGACAGGGAGGCTACAGAAAAGCCCCTTCTCACTTAAAATACTGCTCTGGCCGGGGGTTGGACACAGCCAAGCCATGTGTCTTTCTTCTTTGCAACTCTTTGCAGATTTGAGGCCACTGCACAGCGTTATTCTGCAGAGGAAGCTGGCTCTTTTGTCTCCTGTTTCATCTGCACAACATCCCTGTGCAGTAGGCCTCAAGTATTTCAATTCAACAACAACCTTTGTGGGAAGCCTTAAATGTTTCTTCTCTACCACAACCCTGTCCAAAGTAGCCCTTTCTGCCTGGGGAACTGATCTTTATACTCTGCAGGTGAGCTGTAATTCCAGGAGCTCTCCAGGCCACACCTGTAGGTTGGCTACCCCTGGGTTGGAAATATTCCTGGAGGTTTGGAGGTGGGACTTCAAAATCGTACAATGCCTCAGAGTCCAGCCTTCAAATGAGCCATTTTTGCCTGCAGTTGGGAGGGAGTGGTTCCGGAGTGTCCCTCCTGGCCTATGGGTTATGGCCAGCCCTTATCAGCAACTGTTTGTATTCTGGGACGCAGACAGGCAGACCAGCATCAGTCCTGTGAGTCTGGAAAGTGCAGGAAGATTTAAATAAATATTTACAGCCTGAAACTAAATAGAGAACAAGTAAATGTCTGGAGACACATCGTAACTGAAATAGTAACTGGCAAGTAACCTTGGCCTGGCAAATAAAAAAACAGTATTAAAAACCTTACTAAGGTCAAGACTGCTGTGCACAGAGAGTCTTCCTCTTAGGGTTGCCAGCTTCCCTGTGAGGCTTGCTACCCCACCTCCCTCATGGGGAGTCTGCTATGGGGAGAGAAGGGGAAGACAATTGGAAAATGCTTTGAGACACCTGAGGCCTGCTGGGTCACTGCCGCCCATTCCCAGTTCTCTCAGATCTCTCACAACCCTACATACCTCACAGGTTGACTATTGTGGAGAGACAAATGGAAAAGGTGTTTGTAAACCGCTTTGAGACTCCTTTGGGTAGTAAGCAATAGGGTACAAAAATCCGTTCTTCTAAGGAGCAACCATGAAAGAAGCATGTGGGCACATAACATTTTACCAACAGTGAAAACATGGGAGACAGAAGGAACAGGGTGGACACCTGTGTACTGTGACTACCCTATGTGTATTAGGGCAGAGGGGCATTTCAGTGAATGTGTCCTAATTCACACAAGAAGGGAAATGACGCAGAACTGGGGGGAATTGGTTGCCATGTAATCTTCCCCTAAGAAGAGTCTCCAGTCTGATTTTCCCTTCACATATCTGAGGACATGCCTCTGGAAAGCTCATCTGTAACCACTATGCCACAATTCGCAAAGGCCAGTCCTCTCCCACAATCAACGAACATTCCACACCACAGGTTCTTGACACCCATATCTCCACACCCATGGCCTCATTTGCCACCATGCCACCACAACCTCCCACACAACACACATGACAACCCCATGCCTTTACAGACTGGACAACTCCTCCCTTTCCTCTTTCCACTGCCAAGCTCTAGCGCCCGTTTGCCCCTAGTTTAATTATAAAAGATGCAAAAGGTTCCTGGGAAGCATCATAATTTTTTTTCTAAATAAATCGGTTGGGAATGGGCAGCTAGTACAGTAAGGTCCATATCTGGCCCTTCAGCTTTTAAAAAATGATATCCCAAATGCCCATGTTATAAAGGAGGAGCTGAATTGGTTCTCAATGCTTACCACACTTCCAACAAGGCGTTCCACAAAACTCAGGGGTGCCATTTGCATTAGATCCTAATCTGTATGGTATGCAGGACTCACTTTACATACTCTGGCATTGTCTAATTGTGTTTGGATCAATAGAGTTCCTGTTTATGTCTAATTAGAATTTTCAGAGGTAATGAGTGACTTCACACTTACAGAGCAAACAAAAATAAACAAATGACACTGAAGAAATCAGCTGTAGTGTCAGCATTGTGCAATTCCATTAACACCGAAGAATTGTTTTTGCTGACATCATAATTTTGCATGTTTAAACAGTTCTTACATCAATAGTGAGAGCCTCTTGTGGCGCAGAGTGGTAAGGCAGCCGTCTGAAAGCTTTGCCCATAAGGCTGGGAGTTCAATCCCAGCAGCCGGCTCAAGGTTGACTCAGCCTTCCATCCTTCCGAGGTCGGTAAAATGAGTACCCAGCTTGCTGGGGGGTAAACGGTCATGACTGGGGAAGGCACTGGCAAACCACCCCGTATTGAGTCTGCCATGAAAACGCTAGAGGGCGTCACCCCAAGGGTCAGACATGACTCGGTGCTTGCACAGCGGATACCTTTACCTTTACCTTTACATCAATAGTATTATATTTTTGAAAAAAACTAGATGTGTGTATTTTCTTACTGCTTTTACAAACCTTCATTCTCACTGAGCACATCAGACAAACAGAAACAGTGTAGCAATAAAATATATACAATGAACAAAGCAATGAAATGTGTAAAATTTTAAATATATTAACTATGATCTTATTCCCTTTATTTTAAAGAAACCTCTTCTTTTACACATTCTGGGATTTTCCACACACTCAACCTCCATCCTGATTTTCTTGGTGGTCAATCCACAAGTATTAGAATTGGTTTGGGCATGTTCTGCCTCATGTCTACTTTCCAACTGTATTTTTGCAAGGGTGGATTCAGTTTATTTTCTTCCACACATGCCTTCAATAAGGAGGATTTTAAATGAGGATATTGTTGTAATTATTGGTACCACAGTACCCACTCCCCTTTTGAAGGCACTGAAATATCAATATGCTAGCAGAAAAGCCCGCTATATCCCGGAATAAAATGGGCGCTATGCCCACCCACCCACACCCAGTGCAGCTCATACAAGGAGGCCTTGGTAGGCCTTATTGGGGTGGGGAGGCACTGGCAGGAAGTCTGCTCCTCCTCCTGCCAACCCAGCAGTTCTACCAAGGCCTGTCTTGGCCATAGCTGAATCTGCTCGGGGCAGCGAGAGCATTGGCAGGGGCTCCTTCCCCCTTATTCCCTCTAGCCCACAGTACCAGGTCCTCTGCCCTCCCTCTCAGCTCCTGCTTACCGGGCTGGAACTTCTTCCAAATGGAAGAAGTTGGAGGGGGATGCAACCAGCAGCAAAACATCCTTCCTGATTAGCCGTTCGTTGGATGGACGGCCAATCAGGAATGGGACAGCTGACCTGATTGGTAGTTAGGTGGTGAGTCCCAGCTCCTCCCAGCATCCCTTACTGGCTTTATTGATGGCTACAGATTGTTAGACAGTTGTAACAATAGTTGAGCTGGTTCTCTGAATTCTCTGCTATCATTAAAAAGTCTCTAGCCTTTCCCTTGAAGATATAAGGAAAAATACATAACTTTGCAAAGGAAGAGGCTGAGCAGGGTTTTTAAAAATTAAAGCTGGAAATTTAGAGAATCCGATAAGCCTATTGTTACTAGGGTTGGGTGCTTTGGCCGCCAGAGCAGCCGTTCGTGTCCGAAGCAGCCAGCGCCGCAGCATGGTGGAGAGGTGTGGCTTCAGCACGCCAGTCGGTGCACACACACAGGTGCAGAGCTCTGTGCCTGCATGCAGGTGCCGGGTTGCACACTGCCACCAGTGCCACCGGTGCCACCCCTCCCCCCTGTGTTGTGGCGCTGACTTCTTTGGGCGCGAATGACTGCTTCAACGGTTGAAGCACCCAACGCTAATTGTTATAGTGCTTTAGAAATATATTGTTAGTGCTGTTTTAAGAATAAAGAAAAAGGAACCACTTTTCTAGAAGATTTTTTTTGGGGGGGTAGGAAATGATTTGGACATAGCTGGAGATGGGTGCGAGTGGGCAAGAGAACGAAAAACAACAGAAGCAGTACGTACAAAGAGAAAGGTGTCACAGCATCAACTTCCAGAAAAAAGATCAGAGTCCAGTAGCACCTTTGAGACCAACAAAGATTTATTCAAGGCATGAGCTTTTGAGTGCAAGCACCTTCGTCAGACTATGGTGCTTGCACTCGAAAGCTCACGCCTTGAATAAATCTTTGTTGGTCTTAAAGGTGCTACTGGACTCTGATTTTATTGTGCTACTTCAGTCCAACACGGCTACTCATTTGAATCTATCCTTCCAGCAAAAAGGTTGAGGTACAAATACAAATACAGGGAATTGAACCTGGGACCATCTGCATGCCAAGCAGATACTGTATCAGTAAGCCACAGGACCTTCCTTTAGGCAGGACTTACCACCGGTTGAGAACTGCAAACAGTGTTCAGTTAGGAATCTCATGTGAAAGACCTCTAGTTGAGACAACGGAGAACTGCTGCCAGTCAGAATAGGCAGTGCTGGCCTTAATAAACCAGTGGTTAGATTCAGTATAAGGCATTTCCAGGTATGTTTTCTCTGAGGAACAAAGCTGTTATAGTAGAGCATCCTGGTAGTGATGTTCTTGCAGATATGTGACTCATAGGCCATGATGTCATAAGCTGTAGGCAATAACCAGTACTTCAAATGGACTCTGGTGAAAGCACAAGTTTTTTAAAAAACTGCTTCTTTTTTTTTGCTTGCTTTTTGTTTCTTGCAGATACAGGACATTTTGGTCCCAGACAGCAGTGATATAGAGTACTTCAGTTTGGGCCAAAATCACTACCTGATAATTGCCAGTTCTGTGACTGAATCTCTCCAGGTTGGATGATCTTTATTATTCTGACTGAGTAAAATGTGCTCATAATTTATTTTATTTGATAGGAGTATCTTATGTGGTGGTCTGAATAATATGGTACATTCCATTGGATGAAATGGGGGCAATATCTAGCACAGTAGGAATAAACTAGGATTCTACTGTTGTTGGTAATGAACATTTAAATACATGTGTGTTTCTGGCTTCGTCTGGAAATCCCCCCCCCCCCCGTCCAACGCCTGTTAGATGGTGCAAAGGAAGAACTCTGTTCTGCCACATGTATGGTACATTCCTGCATGTCAGCATGGACACTGTCTCTTCCAACCCAAAGAACACTGTATTGTGTGAAAGGAGAAATCCTACATGATGACAGAGGGGTTGCTTGGCTTACTGGAAAGGCTGTTATTCTGTGATAGAGATCACATCATACAATTTGTGCCAAATTGTATTTCTCTTTGAACATTGTCTCATAATGAATTGTATTCAGCCAGCCATGAACAGAATTCTGCCGAAAGAAAGACACTTCTCTGCCTCTCATTGCAGTCCTTTGCACCTCCCTAATCACTGCCTATAGGATTCAGGAGATCATCAGGATCAGTGCTCTGATAGGAGGGGGGAACTTCCAACAAATTTCTCCCCATCCAGCAGCAGAAGTGCAGAAGAACAACTGCATTACAGCTTCAGTCTCCCAACTTTTACATTTCTGTGTATTATGGAAATATTGTAATAATGTTGATACTTCCATGAATGATTTATTTAGTTAATCAGACTCTAGCATTTTATTCAAGATACATACCTTGTTTTTCATATTCTAAGGAATCAGCTAATTCATCTTTTATATGGTAGGGAATGACATTTTAATGTGATATCCAGTTACTTTCAGCTTCTTAATTGTAGCTAGATGTATTTTGTTTTATACAGATCTTCTTCTGGAATAATGGCATCTTTGTATTCCATCATGAACTCTTTGTGAACGGTGCTCTCGATGTGGCTCTGTTTCCCAGGGGAGGCACTCTTTATCTTGTAGTTGTTCCATCAGATTCCAGCGAAAACTGTCTATTATACGAATGGTCAGACAACAAATTTAAAAAGTTTCATGAAGTATCAGTGAATGGAATAACACAAGTGAAAGCCTTGTCTTCTGAATCTGACATCTATTTAATTTTTGCAAAAGGTATTCATATATAAAAAATCCACCTGATGAAAGTATATTAAGATTCAGCTGTGGAAATAGAATCGTGAAATGAGAATGGAAATTGCTTTCCTCTTATCAAGAAAATGTCTCTAGGCCAGTTTTCAACCAACATGTCCTTGACAATGTACAGCATAAATATAATATTCAATGTATAGCATGTACCTTTTGGAGACATGTGTAGCTAGCAATTTGACAACTGTTTTTATTGATTTCTTGTGTTAGTTGCTTTTAAAAGATATTTTTACCTTGACCCTTTGTGTTAAAGAGAACTTGTAAATGACTAAATATAATGACAGTCCCATCTATTGTTTAGGCACTTCATGTATCTCCTGTTTTTAAGATTTGTAATAGGAAAATATATTCTTGATACATGTAGAGATATTTCCTATATGATTATCTGTTATTGGAACATAGGGAAAAACAGTATAGAAATATCTTAAATAATTAAATAAATATTCTCAGGCACAAATATAATATTTTAATGTATCAATACGAAAAATTATTTTATTTTGCATATGCAGCTTCCATAGTCTTCCTTTTGTTGTTCTTCACAGGGACCAGTGACACATGTGAAATTTTTGTCTGGGAGACAGGGCAATCTTCCTTCAGGCATTTTCAGTCTCTTTCCATCAAAGCTGTAACTGAAATCCATACTTTCCAGCCACCTTCAGGGTTAGGTAAGGTGACAGAACCCATGCACCCTTATGATGTGTCTCACTCATTTTGTGTTGGGGAGAAAAAAAAAAGTAAGCTATATGCACTTTGGCAATTAAAAGCAGTGTGAATTCCTGTGTTCAAAAGGATAATGAATTACTGCTATTCCTTCTCCTGCAATGTATATGGCATCTTAGCTCTTTAGTGTCTTATGGAGTTCAGTGGGTATCAAACTGGAGTATGAAATACATTCATGAATATGTTGGTTTTGAAAGAATCAAATATAGAATAAGTTAGACCAAATTGTAATATTTTTGTAGCTATATGGCCAGAATAAACTGTGCCATTACAGCTGTACTCTATTCTAGGAGTGTGTGTGTGTGTGTATGTATTTATTTAGAAGAAGAAGAGTTGGTTCTTATATGCCGCTTTTCCCTACCTGAAGGAGGCTCAAAGCGGCTTACAGTCGCCTTCCCATTCCTCTCCCCACAACAGACACCCTGTGAGGTGGGTGAGGCTGAGAGAGCCCTGATATCACTGCTCGGTCAGAACAGCTTTATCAGTG
The DNA here is from genome assembly GCF_049243985.1 of Paroedura picta. Classification (NCBI taxonomy): domain Eukaryota; kingdom Metazoa; phylum Chordata; class Lepidosauria; order Squamata; family Gekkonidae; genus Paroedura; species Paroedura picta. The sequence continues at coordinate 40,870,756 of NC_135375.1, forward strand.
CTGTGGAGAGCCCAAGGTCACCCAGCTGGTTGCATGTGGGGGAGCGCAGAATCGAACCTGGCATGCCAGATTAGAAGTCCGCACTCCTAACCACTACACCAAACTGGCTCTCTTATTTATTTATTTACCGCCCTCCCGAAAGGCTAAGGGCAGTTTACATCAAAGAGGAACCATACAAATAACTCAGTTTACAATAATACAGAATTAAGGTCTTAAGCAAATTTTATAACTCAACTTTTCCCTCAGCTGAAATGTTTATGGTTGTCTTTCTAAAGTTTTCTCTTTCATGTATTTCTTCATGCAGTTCATGTGCTGTTTGCTTGCAAGGATAAGTCAGCTCTCTATTTTTGGAATTCAGAAATAAATCGGTTCTCTCAAGTACTAGAAGCCCCTTCTGCCAATCATTTCACTACTGTCAATGTAGGATCACTTAATTTCAACAAAAGCTTAATTATTCTGTCTGGAGATTTCTACTCCTGTATTTATGAGCTGACTGCTGTCTCCAACCAGTCAGATTTTATACCTAGGTAAGGTTTTGATTTTATCTTTCGTATGTATAAACAGTTCTTTCTATCCCAATGTTTTAATTATTGGTCAAAATATATATAAGATGTTCCATGTAAAGCTAATGACAGCTGAGAGGATACTGTAGCCATGTTGGTTCATAGAAAAATCCAGAAACAGCTTAATATCTTTTACTGAAATCAGCTGAAATAAAACAACACAACCATTTGATTTTCCAGAATTCTTCATCAGGCTGGTCACCAATAAAGAAATGAGTGGTACAGGGGTAAAGAAAGATCTTTCAGGCAGTTCTTCTTAAGGCCTTGTTTGCATCCTACTGGCTTTAGCTGGCATAGAGTATGGTTATTATCAGGTTGCCCTCTTGACTCTTTTAGTACCACCCGGAATCTTATTTGTCATGTTTTGCCTCTGTGAAATAACTGGAGATACAATGTTGTTTGTGCTATGGCAAAAAACTTTGATTTCTGTATTTATCTTGAACAACAAGCCTTTAGTCATAATTATGTTGTCTGTATTTTAATGCTAGTTCAGGTGAACTGATGTTTGAACCTGGAGACAAGGAAGTTGTATTGGCAATCAATATCTTTGATGACATAATCCCAGAGGAAGAAGAATTTTTTAGAGTATGGCTGAAAAACCCGAAAGGTGGTGCAGAAATTGGTGCCAATGGTTATGTTACCATAATTATTCCCTCGAATGATGATGCTTATGGCATTGTTGCTTTTGCCCAGGTAATGTTGAGTTATACTGAAATGTGTTTGCAGTAGGTCAGAATACAAAGATGATTTGTTAAAACAGGTCAGTTCTGAAGTTGTCAGCTTATTCTCATTTTATGTAATTTACTATAAAGTTGTACAAATCATGTAGAAGTATTAACTTCTAGCAAAAATATTCCTTCACATTATTTACTAGCAGTTTCCTTTGGGTCAATCACTAGAAATTGGAACTTTCTTCATAACATTAATTCATTCTGCACTGGTGAAGGAATTTTTGACTCTTGAAAGCTTATTCCCCCCTCACCCCCCCAAAAAATCTTGTTAATCTCCTAGGCAGGATTTCTCTGTGGAGGTTTCGTGAAATCCTGGTGCTTCTCAACAGCCCCGGAAGGGTTTTGCAAATGTGGTGGGAGTTAATTAATTTTTTATATTTATATTACATTTATTTAAAAATATCCCAAAATGGCCAGTTATAGGCCTGGAGGGGAGTATAAAAAGGGAGGGCCTTTATCATAAAAATCCTTGCTGGCTGAGGTATGTTGCATGTGGTAGTGACTGGAATATAGAGAGGTAGGTACTCGCATTTTAATTTAACTGTGTTGGAGAGGTGGCTGTGGGTGATGGGGCGGTGGGTGCCTGCCCCAGCCCTGTTCCAGTCCCAGCGGAGTAGGCCACCAGGCCATTTCTGGGGTTGGGCGGATGGGGTGTGTGAAGGAGTGTGATGTCACATCTGGTAAGTGTGCCTGGGTGATGTCACTTTTGGTAGCATGGCAGGGAGGTGTGGTCTGCTCGTATAATTTCCAGGGTTTCTTTAAGCCTGAAGAATGTTTCAGGGGTTTCTCAATGCTCTCGGGTGTTACTGAACTCAAATCTAGCTGTCATTCTTCACCATAATTCATTATGATACGAAGTGAAATACTTGAGATTGAAATTACATTTTCCTATTTATTAATTTTCTACATTTTGTTAAATTTCTACCTTTATTAATTTGTTTATCATATTTGTATTCCACTAAGAACTTGGGTGCTGTATGGATTATCTGCCTCCCAATTTATCTGCACTGGATGTACTGTGAGTTGATAGCCGAGGGAAAGTGACTAGTCAGTAGCCTGAGTGGGAATGGCAGCCTAGGTCTCTCCTGTCTAAGCCCTGCACTCTTATCTACTAAGTAAGAGCAATTTCTTATGTATTATTGAGAAATTCAAATGTGGGGTTTTTTAAATCTAAACCAATCAATTTATAGTAAAAGCACTTTGCTTGTGCAAGGTTGCTACTGCAGCTTCTGAAGATATCTTGTCTGATCTGGATCTTCCTACACTACTTCCAGCACTCTTTCCTGAAAGTCAAATGACCTTTGCAAGCAGCTGAGGTTTGGGTTGAGGAATCAGGGAGCTACAAATGGAAGAAGAAAGTTAGAAATATTCAAGCCAGATCTGTTAGGATTCAACCACTCAAAACCATTTTCTTCGTGCTGTGTGCTAATAAAATATTTGTTACATTTTAAAAATACCTTTTAAATTGAAAATTTTAATAGTGCACTTGTTCTTTTTTAGAATTCCTTGTTCAAGCAGTTTGAAGAAATGGAGCAAGACACCTTGATCACACTGAATATTGAACGCTTAATAGGTACCTATGGACGTGTTACAGTGCAATGGGTTGCTAATGGAAGCATTAGTGATATATTTCCAACTGCAGGAGTGGTATGTGTATTTTAACAGAACTTTCATTGTAGAATAAGATATAACCAGAGCTGTATCCTAATTTCTAGTATATCCGGGAACAAATGTATTGCTGGATTGTACATAAAAGTGCTAAATTTTTATGGCATGAATAGTATAAAACCAACTCTGTGACTGCATAGTCACATAACTCTGCATAGGCTTGCACTACCAAAAAACCATTTTTTCCCATTATATGAAATTTAAGTATAATATTAACTCATAATTCTAGACCTAGCAGAACTTACTTTGTTGAATTGAAAAGCAGGAAGGTTCACTAAGGTTAAAGAATTATAAGGTTGCCAGTTCAATGTTCCCCATTAGAGGTGGAGATGAACCTGACAAATGGAGGTTTGCGGGGGGTCGCGAATCAGGGAGTGTCATAAACCTCAAACTCCAACAACACACCCCCCATATTCATGAACCTTTTCAGTTTGTTGGGTTTGTCATGCATTAGGCTGTCTCCTGGGATGCTAGAGTCATGAACTTCACTGTGGAGCCCCATCATTTCATCACAGACATGGTTTCTGGGTATGGGCCACCCTTCTCCCCTTATGAATAAATGTAATGCTGGCTTCTAGGTGGGCCTCCACTGCACAATCAAGATAGTATTCAAGTGAAGACATGATGATGATGGGTTGTTTTGTTTTTTAACTATAATCATTTTAATATGGTGATATGTTCATAAGTTATGTAATCACAACTGCAGATTTTACGTGTGTCCTAGTTCCTGGTGCATTTCTGTGTGCAACCAACTTTGCCCCTAGTTGAGATATAGCAGCTGCAGTGTCACACTAGGAATGAGGAGACCCAGGACTGAATCCCCAATTCTGTCATGAAAGCTTGCTGGTTTGACTTTGGGACAGTCACACACTTTCAGCCTAACCTGCTTCACAAAGCTGTTGTGAGGATAGCATGGAGGATGGGAAAATGAAATAAGCCACTTTGATTCCTCACCAGGAAGTAAGGTGGGGTATAAATGAAGCAAATAAACAACCTAACACCATACTCTAACAAAGACACTCTAGCCTGCACTCAGGCACAGATTATTTAGGAGTAATTTATGCCCTTCTGGACTCATCGTATACTCATGGAGTCACAATGGGCAAAAAGGCAATTGTGAGCACTATAAATAAGTACATGTTCAATCCACATATCTAAAGGACTGTGTCTCCCATTATGACCCAATACGACACTCTGATGATCTCCTCATGCTCACTTTGTCCTCTCACAGCTTGACCCCCCTTTGCTTGCTTAAGGGCATGCTTGGTCACTGGCCAACTGTGTGAAACAGCCTTCCAGAAGAGGATCAAAGAGTCTCCCTATTTATAGAAAGGTGTGTAAAATGGCCCCTTCAAACCACTAAGCTCCTGGGGTCTAAAAATCCATATGGGCTCAGTGTGGTTGTAAGGGGAGTGGCTTTGTGAATGCCACTTTGAGACCTATAAATCTTGTGGGTTTTTGTGGGTTTAACTGACCTGTGCCCACCTCTATTCCCCATGTTACACAACCCCCCCACACACACATACTTCATATGTGTTTTTAAGAGGCAGGCTATCCAGAGTAATGCTGAAATGTGACATTCTTAAAATCAGCCGCATTCAGTATTTATTAACAACTATATGTGATATTTAAAATCCGTTTCTCATTTCCACTAATGCCTATTGATATTATTTTTACCATTGTTAAACTATATTCTTATTGAGTGTGAAGCCAGTCTTATTTCCTGACTGTAGGGTAGCTCTGTTTGAGTTAGTTATAATTTAAATATACACATTTCATTCATGTTGCATAAATTTGTGAGGTTTTAAAAATGAAGTTAGTGACAACATTAAGCCAATATTAAGCACTTCCTCCAACAGAATGGCCGAACTCATACTAATCTTCCTCTTTGAAATTAGTGGAACCTAAAAGTATGTAAATTTGGTTGGATTAAATTGCTGCGTTGTGTACCATTTACTCTAATCAGGCTGTGCTGCCCTACCATTTGCTTGAAGTGTATATTGTTCTGTATTTTCTTTCCAATATTTAGATTACATTTTTAGAAGGCCAAGCTTTGTCTACAGTCACCCTAACGGTCCTTTCAGATGTAATTCCTGAAGTTGCAGAGAGAGTGATTATTACTCTCACTCAAGTCAGTACTGTAGGTATTCAAGATCCCAAAAGAGGAGCCATCATTGACCCCCAAAAAGCAAAAGCTGTTCTTACCATTTTGCCTAATGACTCACCTTATGGCATAGTAGGATGGCACATGGACTCTCTGTCTGTAAAAGTAGCAGAGCCTGAAGGTGAGTAAATTCAGTTGCCCTGTGAAAAGAAAAATACATATTTGGAGACTCTTCTTGAACACTTTCTGGCAATAGTTTGTGGGCCTTAATTAATTTTTAAAAAGCCACTCAGATGCCTTGCTATGCTTGTGGATTCTGTTTGAAGAGACATTTTGGAGTATGTGTTCCCTAAGTGTGTGCAAAAAAAATAAAATGCAATTCTTCAGCTCAGGACTTTTGGACTAGAAAAAATATTGGCTTGTTTGAAATCCCATATTTTTTCAGGTCAAGTAGACCCAAGAAGAAAAATGCCAACTAAAAAAAATGGCAGCCTGATTCTGGCTTGGCTTCTTCTGCAGCACATTGCCTAGGATTTGTGTACAGCAAGGAGGTCTCTTCCTGCCACACACACCTGTTTGGGAAGGCTTCTCATGCAATGTGGTTTAAACTGCACTACAGGAGAAGCTGCTTCCAGGATCTGCTTCTGGTGGGGAGGTTTCTTGTTGCTGCATGTACTCATGAGAGGATCGGCTGGGGCTGTGGGAGCTGAGAGCTCTACATTGCCTTGGCTGGGAGTGGCTCCTCTTTGGGATAGCTCAATGAATGAAAGCTAAAAAAAATAAAGGCTTTTATTCAGGTTCACCTATACCGGTAACTGATCAAATTATTTGATCTGTATTCAGTATAAATACTACTGGGGGAATACAGATAAGGTATTTTTCAATTATTTGTTTGGCTTGATTTATGTTGAATGCATACCCCTATCATCCTTTATTACTAGTATACAGTATGCATGCATTTTCTATGTGGGCACCCAAGAAATGCCTCTTTAAATATTCAGTGGACATCGATTAACTCTACGCATGAGCCATCTGAGAACCATTGGAAACAATGGAGGATGGAGGCACTTTTTTGGGTGCCTATAGAATTGGACTCCATGGTCCAATCTTTTTGAAACTTGGGGGTTGTTTTGAGGAGAGGATCTGGCTACGCAGCAAATTTGGGAAATTACCTCATCCCCCACCCACTGAATGTAGCCCAGGATAGATATGCCACTGAATATAATGGTCCCCCTAGGGTATAATGGACCTCCAAAAAAATCAGGATTCCCAAATATTACTGAATCTGACTGCCCATTGAGATTTAAGCATATTAGCAAATATTTGGGGTGCAATATACCCAAATCTGGGGTGGTGATAATTTTTTTTCTTCTAAACCCCCAGTCTTGGCTGGCTGTTTGGAGGTTGTTGAGATAATATGTGTGTGCACAAAGTGTTTAAAGAATAAACAATATATGTAAGATAATCAAATCTATTGGAGGATATTTCTTACATAATTTTAAAGTGATTTTTTTGAGTTCTTTGCATAATTTATGTCCTGCCTTTTTACCATCATCAGGGCCACCAAAAAAGCTAACAGATTAAAAATGTACATAATAAATACCATAATAATTATAATTATTATTATTTATTCGATTTATTACCTGCCACTCTCACACACATTAAAACAATTAAAAACAAAGTTAAAATACACTAGGTAAAGGTAAAGGTATCCCCTGTGCAAGCACCGAGTCATGTCTGACCCTTGGGGTGACGCCCTCTAGCATTTTCATGGCAGACTCAATATGGGGTGGTTTGCCAGTGCCTTCCCCAGTCATTACTGTTTACCCCCCAGCAAGCCGAGTACTCATTTTACCGACCTCAAAGGATGGAAGGCTGAGTCAACCTTGAGCCGGCTGCTGGGATTGAACTCCCAGCATCATGGGCAAAGCTTTCAGACGGCTGCTTTACCACTCTGCGCCACAAGAGGCTCTTTAAAATACACTACAAAAACAAAATCAAATACAATAATTAAAACACAGGGCAGGAAGGTAGGATCACAGAGGGAACACCAAATGAAGCAAAGGTCTTCACCCCTTGGTGGCAAATAGCAGCAGAAGGTGACAGATGAGTCTCTTTGTGGAGAGATTTAGTTTTGGTGCCATGGAAAAAAATGTTAACTTTTGTATTACAATCTGCGTAATCTCATAAGGCAGGGGCACTGAAGCAGGCCTTGAAAGATGAATGAAAGTTTTAGTCTTAAAGACACTTTCCTGTAAGTAAGTCCCACTGAATAAAATGGGATTTACTTACAGGTAGAGCTGCTTAGGATTTCTCCTGAAATATAGTAATAGTGTAAAATGAAAAGAAAGGATGCGATCTTTGTTTAAAAGTTTGTGGTTCAGACTGTTGCTTTCACCTTAATAAATAATCCTCAATTGCTTGAGGGAGTCATATAGCTTTGAAATATTCTAAAATGCATTTAGCCTCACATTGAAGCTAAAGAGTATTCTGCTTATTCCAGGAATCTGATTACATGACAAACAGAGTACACTGAAGGACTGTTTATGCGCTGGAGGTTTCATGTCGGGCTGCAGGCTGGAGTTTTAGTCATGGCAAGTTGTCCCACCTCTTCCCGCACACACACGGCGGAGCATTTGGCCCGGTGCATCTTATCCATCCCCGATTTGTGCTCCTGCACGGGAGCTGGGGCAGTGAAGTTTCTAGTGCATAAACAGTCAAGAAGAAGAAACTAAATAAAGAAATCATATATTGGATAGCTGTATTATAAATTTATTCTTCAATCTTTCAGAGAACTCAACAATTGTCAATTTACATATTCTCCGAGAACAAGGATTTGTGGGCGATATCAGTGTGCAGTTGATACCCAGACCTATTTTTTCACTCCCTTTTGTCAATCAAGCCATGGAAAATGAGGATTATAGGTTAAAAAGTAAAACTGTTATTATGGCAGAGAACATGACTATAGCTTCTGTCACAATAGCCATTCTGCCGGTAAGTATTTGATATAATATGTTCAAGTTCCTAGCAACTCTATAATTCAGTGGTCCCCAACCCCCGGTCCGGGGACCGGTACCAGTTCGTGGATCAGTCGGTACCGGGCCGCAGCTCCTCCTCGTCCTTCTCCCCAGCAGCTGCCTCAGGGGCTGCCCTGCCACTCTGCCGCCGGCTCACCTTTGATGCTCTCCAGTGGCCGCAATGGCTGGGGCTCCTCCTCAGTGTGGCACTGCGTAGCTGCTGCTGACAGCGCCCCCCAGCGGGAGGCAGGAAGTCAGGGGCACCAGTGGGAAAGCAAGTGGATCAGGGGTTCAGGTGGTGGTGGCGACGTCCCTCAGCAAAAGACTACCCCCCCCACCGGGCCTCAGTAAAATTGTCAAGCGTTGACCGGTCCCCAGTGAGAAAGGTTGGGGACCACTGCTATAATTTACTAGCTTATGAACAATACAGATACTCAATGTGTATGACTGTGGAAAAAACAGGAAAGCTTTTCTTAGTTACAAATATTATTAGAATGTTTGCCCTAATCCAGCAATGCCTCCCAAACTTCAATTCAGATTTCTACCAAGAGCCCTGTCCCAAACCAGTAGGACTGGAACAGATTTCTAATGGAAATATATGAGTTTTGTATAAAACTACAAGGTCCAGTCATGCATTGACCAAATGGTGACTTCAGACAAGCAGACTGTCCTCTTAGTAGAAAATATTTCTCCTTTTTCCAGTGAAGAGAAAAACATTGCTTATGTCCTGAAACAGTTTATGGATGTTTAATTAATTCTCTCACAGCTGTTCTCAAGTTTCTTAGCCCCATCTTCCTCACAGGTGTCTGTTGTGGGATGAGGAAGGGAAAGGTGTTTATAAGCTGCTTTGGAACTCCTTTGGGTAGTGAAAAGTGGGGTATAAAAAACCCAGTTCTTCATTGGCAAAGCATTGCATGTCACTAATAAGGCAGAGCTACAATACACACCCACACATGTTTATAAACTGAATAACGTAAGAAGTTTAGTACGCAGTATAATTCATACTTTCTGTCACACTGTTAATGCATTATGTGAGTCTGGGCCAAGCAATTTACCCTTAAGCAGGAAACTAAAAAGTAATTTCAGTTCTTTGTGTGGCAGATTCATCCTTACATTTCAGAATGTATGAGTAGCAAATCATTAGCTCACTGATATTATTTGATCATGATCTGAAGCATGCCCCCCCCCCCACTGGTAACAGTTAACATCAGGAACTGCTCTTTCACAATAAAATACCCCTATTGTATTCTAGGTAACCTAAATTGAGGTGGTAAGAAGACATAAATAAACCTGGTGGGGTTAATATACTGTATTTAGTATTTTAGGGAACAATCCTAAGCAGGTCTACTAAGAAGCAAGACCAAGCCCTACCCTCAGTTGGTCTTAAATCTTGGAAATTGTCTTCAGGTTTACATTCATAATTGATTTATATTTGAGCAACACTTTATTGCTCTTTATAAACTACCTAGAATCATAATCTGAATTTGCAAAACCTTTTTTTCTTAAGTATATCTCCCCACCTCCTTTACAGGATACAATTCCAGAATTACAGGAAGGATTTGTAGTCAATATTAGCAGTGTGCAATTGTTGGACTCTTCACTCACTGGAGGGCAGCCAAGTATAAAGAGGATTGGCTTAGAAATAGCTGAGATAATGATTGAAGAGAATGATGATCCCAGGGGAATATTTCATTTCAGTGTTACCAAGGTGAGTGCAACCTGAAAAATGTCACTGCCCTGTATAGCGGTCACATTTGGTTCACAACATCTGCAACTGACTTCATTTAGAGACAGAATGTGGGGCTTATTCCTGAGGGACTCAAGGCAAGCTATAGTAACTATTAACCCCACCACGCAACATTGGTGGGGTTAGTAGTTCTGCTGTGGCAGCAAATGGAAGGGACACTTCTATATGTGTGGTTGCCTCTCAGGTAGCTGCTGCTCTGGGGAAAGGAAAAAGTAGGAGCCCAAAGAATGCAAAGAAGGGGCAACAAAGAGCAAAGAATCCTGGTGTCAGCAACATCATGATAAGGGGAATTTTATGGGACTTGAGTAGTAATTTGGCAGGAAAGCAGCTACTGCTTGTTCGAATTCTGTTACCAAAATTTGTAGTGGGCAAAGTAGAAAGGTCTGACTAGGATTTAAACGGGGTCTTCAGTTGTATGATCCAGAAGGCACAAACCACTGAGTTCTGAAGGGTCCATACAGCTTCAGACTTTGCCCCATAAAAAGGGGGTAGCTTTTAAATATGTCAAAATTGCTTACTCTAGATTTTAGCCTAACCATCTTTATACTGCAGTAGTCAATGGCTACATTCACGCACAATCCAAAACCATATGAGGATTAAGATAAGATATTGGGGTTTGTATGACATGTAAAACTGCATTTAGGACGTTAAAAAAAAAGGCTTCAAACCAGGGTTTCAGATGCTGGTTTGACAGACCTCACTGACTTTACTGCAGCGGTACACATTCATTCAATAGCAGTAACTTACTTAGTCTCAGTTAAACCTTGGCCTTGTGTTATGCCAGAACTAAGCCAGTGTCACTGTCCTTAAATGATACTGGGTATTTTGTTTTTTAATTCTCTTTGGTCAAATAAATGAGCTAAATGTTTGACCAGATTGTTACATTTGATGGCCCCAGATCCTGTCAAAGTGAGCAACTTTGTTCTTGTTCTGTGCCTTACTGGTGTCATTATGCACATTTTATTTTTCTTCCCAGGATGTAAGTGGAACAGTGACTGGTTATGAGGTCCCTCTACCAGAGAATATTCTTAAGTTGCCAGTTGTTCGAAAGGCAGGAAACTTTGGATCGATACAGTTGCACTGGGAAGCCACACCTGCCACTGCTAGCCTGGATGATTTTATGCCATCTTTTGGGAATCTTACATTTGCTGATGGACAAGTATGTAGGCATTCTATTGACTTGCATGGCTTTCATGTGCTTAAGTTTGAATGTAATACTAGAAGTCATTCTGCACCAGGATCTATGTGGCAAATTGGTTGCGGGACGAAAAAAATGCCATTTTAAATTGTGGAATTCGTCGTTATGCATACCTGGCTTTGTAGTGGAATCCAGTTGTGTTTCTATCGTTCCCACAGGTTTCCGTTCTCGGCAAAAATCGCTAGCCAGGAAGCGATATCGCCGAGCTCATCCCGCCCCTGGCCGTCAAGCAGCCAATGGGCGGCCATTATCATGATCCCAAAAAAACCCTTTCCCTTTAAGGAAGTTAAAAAAAAACACACACACGTTGCAACGAATCTGCATTGATTCGTTGCAATGGAGAGACCCATCTAGGTAGCAGGTGGTGTTTGAGCTGCCGTTTCATCGTTGCCACGCTCCCCCCGAGTGAAAAAAAAAATTACCCCCCCCCCGGCACTGCGCGATTTTCGGCCAAAAATACAGTGAACAATAAAGGGAAAATAACCCAGCAAACGGGGCTGTGTGTTGTTTTGTGCTTGGTGACTTAAAACAGCTCTGCAGCCAGGAAAGCCTCGCTGGGTAAACGAAGGCTCGCAGGTGCGTTTATCTCCGCTCGCTCAGAGAAAAAAAAAAGGCGATTGCTTCGCTGGAAGATCAGAGGAGAGAGCTAGGGGGAGGGACTTTGCAGAAACCGCAACAATGGTAACGCACAGAACTTTCCCGCTAGTGTCGCAGATTGGTTGCAAGAGTGTAGCACTTTCCGGAGGGTGAATTCACTTTTTGGGATTTCCCTGAAAGCGCTACAAATGAAGTGCTTTTTGCGGATCGGTTTCAGGAGTGTTGCAGATTGTTGACAACGTTGTGCATAACAGCAAAACAGTAGCGATTTCAATTTATAACCATTGTGCTATTTTGGACGAGTGCAGAATGGCCCTAGGTTTTTTAGACACACACATCCTGCCTGCTCTATGGTACAGCTGATTCACACATTTCAGAGTCCATGTGGCTCATTTGTGTGGACTGTCAGCAGATGTATGCCTGGAATTCTCTGCTGGGTAATGGCAGCAGAATATGCATTCTGATTGGGACTTCATTGTATGGGCTTCGCCCTGTGTTGTGTTTCATACCTGAAGCAGCCTTGGGAAGAACTATTTTCCCTGTTCGGGAAACTCAAGTATAGCCTGCTGCATTTTTGCATTGGACCTAATGATAAAGGTAGTCTCTATAAATGCCCAATGCAACAAATGCTTAATGATATGAATACTCTGGAATAATCCTTTCCAAAGATAAAGTTACCTCGTTTGATGGGGGGGGGGGTCTTATTTTTTAAAATTAGAAACTAGTTTGCTTTCTGTCATCTCCAGGTCTTCAGCAAATAAATCTGTTTAACAATGTGTTCCATTTCATAAACTGCATTATTGACATCTGTTGAGGTTTACTATGCTGACCATAATGATGCATTTAATATATTTCTTTGTGTCCCCCCCCCCCCAGGAGATGGGAATGATAGAGATCACCATAATAGATGATGACATTGCTGAATCTATAGAAATGTTCAGTGTCACCTTACTTGGAGTGACAGGTGGTGCCAGACTAGGAGATGATGTGCTTGTGGCTGTCACTATTCCACCCAATGACTCTCCAGTTGGAGTATTTGGGTTTAAAGAAAAGTCTGTAAGTATAATCAGTGTGGTTAATTTGGTAATAACTGTGTGATAGGGCCTTAATTTCGACATAATTCAAAACCATGGGTTACTGTAACTATGGTTAGTTTGGGAAGCCAGGACTCAGCTCATAAATGACCACTAAAATACGAGTTTGCCTTAACAAATGTTGGTTTCATTGCCTTTTCTCTAAGGTTGCTCTTTTATTTGGGGACTAGGCATGGGTGACACAAGGGAACAAGCCAGGGTGCTCTTGGTTCTATATTACACAAAACCACAACTGAGACTAATTATGATCAATAAGCCAAGTTCAGATCATTATTTCAGTTCTTGGTTTAACAAACCTTAACTAACCATAGTCAGTGGACTGGCCTGCAGTCAGATGGCCAGACTGCCATTGTTAGCTTAATTAAACCTGTATCTGAACTGAGTAGCTGCCTGTGTGTTTAGTGAATTATCTAATACTTCAGAAATGTATATTCAAAGACTTTTAATAAAGCATTGATCCAGAGCAAATACATGTACAATTTATAAACTTTAAAACGTGTGTATTGGTATTTGTATAGTACTCAGAGTACTTAAAATAGTTTGTCTTGTTGTAGTCCTGTGAGGTAGGCCATTATTATTCCTAAAGTGTAGATGAAGGGGAGCTGCGAAAAAGAGTGGCTTGCCTCATCTTTGGAAAGGCAAGGTTCATGGCAAAGGTTGGATTTTAACAAGGGAATTCCTGGTTCAGAGCTCAATCTTAGCCACTGCTTTATAGCACCTTGCTGCAATCAATTCAACATGTTGTTCATGTGCCCTCCTCTGCCCTTTGCTGTGTTTTGCTCAGAGGCCTGGGGTAATATGGAAGTCTTCTGTTTTAAATCATTTTTGTTTGAGCCCATCAAAGTCCTTTCTGTGAGGACTATGAACTTTGCCTTGGCCCTGAGGATAAGCCTGAGTGACATTGCAAATGGCAGTTCCATACTGAATTTTCCTTTCCTCTTCTGACATAATGTTTAGTACAATTTACCCATGCCCTGATAGATTCATGTTGAATGATACGGATGAATCGTTGGGAAAAAGGCAGAGGGCATAGCAGTACATAAAGGAAGTTTTACTGTATATTATGATAGAGGCGAGTTTGACATGGGGCTGTCAGTATCTGTGGTGTCTCTTCATCTCTCATAGTTCCAGTTTCACAGACCATATCTGTCCACTCTTGCTTTTTTAATGACTGAAGGCAACTAGAAGTACCAGTGGCACAGTTGCCAGTTTTATTTTCACTGGGGTGGCTTTCCATTTCCTTTGACAGACTATGTATGGCAAAGTAAAATGGTGTTAGATCTCACGTTTATTTATTTATGCATCCCACTTCTCTTTCCAACTTGGATCCAAAGCAGCTTACAGGATAAAAAATAAAATGCAATAGAAATAAACAAGACAGAGGAGGAGGGAGTCTTTCAGAGTATAGAGCAGGCCTTCCTCTTTTTGCTAGCAGATCCAGTTCTAGGCTGCCCTTCAACTCCTGCCCAATGGCGTGTGCTTCTGAGCATGCCCAGGGCTTAAGTGAACAGGAAGAAAAACAAAGTCAATGAGATGTTCATCAGCTAGAATGAATAGGCTCTTTCCCATTTCCACCATTAACAGTAATAATTTTTCATATTGTTCAGGTTTTAAATTGGATTTCAAAATTGTTTCCTTGACCTTATATCTACAGAAATCTGGTCTATTTTCCATTGCCCTACTCCAGGCACTGGATTAATCAATTGGATTTTTGTCTTTCCTTACTCAGAATAGTTTTGTGCAGATCGTTTTATTATTAGAGAGGCTCATAACAGCTGGCTTTAAATGAAGATAAGATTTTATTTGTAGGCAGGATATTAAGATGATACTAAGATTCTCAGGTCCTTTGTTGCTAAGAGACTGCTTGCATAGGAAGGACACTTGGTTGTACCCTCCTGACTCAGACACTGGTATATGCCGAGCTGAGCTGTAACTCTTTGAAAAATGTAATCAACCAATTTAATTGTTTTACAGCTGCTGTCAGTATCTCTAATGCTAAAGGGTTTTTTTTTTTTTTGCCAAGTGTATAATATTGCTATTGATGTTTTTTTGCTATGTGTTTGCTCTGTAGTATTTGGTTTTTCTGTTTCTCATGTGAAATATTTAATAGAAGCAGGAAGAATGATAGAACAGTCAACATTTTGAATGTAGAGAGATCTTTTCTAGTAAGGATGTGTGCCCAGATGGATGTTTCTGATCTTCTTGTCTAACATTTTTCATTTTTTAAAAGATAATAGTGAAGGAACCCCAGTCAACTGGAGATCCTGCTGCAAATGCATTTCTGACTATAATTCGGAGTCAAGGTGGACAGGGAGAAGTTCGGCTTATTTGGATTCTTGAAGAGGCAGCTAAAAATGATCTCACTCCCCACAATGGAACTCTTCTTTTTGCTGAGGTGCATCTGCTGGTTGATCAGATGATGTCTCTGTCTCCCCCTCACTTTCTGTTTCTTGCCACAGAAAAGAGCCATCATCTTTTGTTTTTTTGAAACAAAGTCACTTAGGACTAGGGATGGGCACAACCTTAAATCATGTGAAACACATATCCATGATGCCATACATTATATTTAACTAGAGGCCAAGCCCGTTGCATTCAGGAATATAACGAGCGCTAGATTAGGGGGGTAGACTGGAAGAACTCTGTGGATGCCCCCCCCCCCCCCAGGACCTGGAAAAGCTGCAGACAGTTGTTATGGAACTCACTGGCAGGGGCAACTCTCACGCAGCAGGGATCGGCAGCCTCCAAGCCTCAGAGGGAAGTGGAAGGAGGAGGGAGTGGTCAGTGGTGGGGGATGGAAGGTGATTGGCTGGCTGCTGGACAGACAGGAAGGAGGAGGCACTCAGGGGTTGGAACAGCCACCCTGAGTGGGTGTTAAGCATTGAGTGGCACTTAAGACAAGAGACACGCTCCTCCTCCAAGGCCTTACCAGAAATATTAAGTGGAACAGTGCCATGTCAAAGAGATTTATCTTGCTTGTGCAATCGAGATTCTCTGGAAAGCTGTGATGAATATTCAAAGTTTGATAGGTCTTTCAACCTAAAGATACAGGGATATGAAGTTCATTGTGACACCCTGACCATAGTGAGATGCATGTGTTTCATTTGATTTGCGAACTTTCTATCTGCCATATACAGTTGGCAGCAGGAAGTGAAATATTTTGGCTCTAACCAGTTCTACCTCTATACACTATTAAGTACATTCTGCTTGATAGAGGGACTGTCTGTGGTGCCAGACTAAGGAGAGTATTGTACCCTTCTAAGCCATTTAACTTCAATGGACCTAGAAGGGCATAATTGTATTTAGGATGTCACTGTAAGCCTTTCCTACACAAATTTGAGAATTTGAGATAGTGTTCTTACTTCACTGGTCAAAGAAATTGTTTTATTTAGAAATGAAGATAAGTTTGCCCTATTAATGAGTCACATTTTGAAGATAAATAATATTCTATGCCATATTATTCTAATGCAGATGGAATTAGAGAAAACCATACATTTGCAGACAATTCAAGATGGCTTACTGGAAGCTGATGAAAGTTATAATATTCAGCTTCTATCTATTGATGGTACAGAGATATCACCTATCAGTGGTATGTATACAACTTTTTAAATCTTTGAGGCAATGTCCAAGTATAATTATGAAAGATTGCTTGGTGATATTTCTTGCTGTTGTAGCACTTAGTTATTCTGCTTATCTTTCATCAATTGGATTTTACCACCAAAACTTAAAATGTTATCTTGAAAGTAGAAGCAAATTTTCAGTCTGATAACTTGGTCTTCAGGGGAGATACTGCATTTTTCTTGAGCTACACATCTTTTCTGCCTCCTCTGCAAAATGCAGTGTGAGAATTGAGCTGGTATTTAAACATGAAACATGGGATGGCATGAGCGGGCTTTGAAGCCTAGTAAATAAAAGTTATCTTTTTTCAGCAACTTCTTTGTATTCTTAGGTATAGCAACCATTACTGTATTAGGAGATCAGGGAGCTTCTGGAGTTGTTGGGGTTGCTTCATCATCTGCACACATCCTGATTGGAGAACCAATAGGAAGATATAATGGAACTGCTTTTATTGGGTAAGTTATCATTGATTTTTCCCTCTTTGTTAAAAAAAATTGTGGTTTGTAAAAATGTACAATGTTTATATATTAATAGGATACTCTCACTCATTTAAGATCATAATAAGAATATACTTTTGAAATTTTTTAATGCCCTATTCTGGTCAGATGGCATCAAAGTTTCATTACTCTTTGTGGTCTCATTATCTCATACTGAATCATTCATAAAGTTTTCCTGGTTCTCACTGGATGACCATCTCCCTTCAAAATATTAGATATCTTGTAAATAATATATTCAAGTAATCCCCACAATTTAGGGGACTGTGGAAGACCTTATTTTTTAAATTAACCACAGGATGAGCCATGGTTTCTACTTTCAATTAACCTGTGAATTTTTGGAATTCTCCCAGGTGTTAGCTTTTTCTTTTGAATACAAGGTCATGTTTGGTATGATGAACACCCACAAGGCAAAGGTTGAGTTAGGTAGAATCGACATATAAAATCAACATAGGGGAAATAATACCTTTCATTTAAAACCAACAATGGTAATTACACATTCCTATGATGTTACTTCAAGTTTTGTCCTGGGTTTTATTTGTTTGTTTGTTTATTTGATTTCTATACCGCCCTTCCATATGGCTCAGGGCAGTTTACATACAACATCATAGGGGGATACATGGAACGAGTCAACATACAACATAGTCAATATACAACAATAACAATCCAACAGTGGTTCTAAACAACACAACTTCAGTAATCCCAACAGTAACAACATAACAAGAACAGAAATGTAGCTAAACCCCCTAGAGAGGTCAGACTGCTTCATGGACGGGATGTCTGAGGGGGGGGGGACCTGTGGTTGGTCTCAGGTAAATGCCTGGTGGAGGAGCTGCCTTTTGCAGGCCCTGCGAAACTGTGGGAGTTCAGGCAGGGTTTGTGGCTACTGTTATTGAAAAGGATATCTAAAAACATTCTAAGAATGCTCCAAAGTTTTGACTCTGCAGCAGCAAGTCTACCTATTATATTTAATTACACAATTCCTACAACATGTGCCACAGCCTTTTGAAGCACATTGTGTGGAGACCGTGGCTGTCATCATAATTTGCCGATCCCATTCAGTTAAGTCAAACATGAATAAATTTTAAGAGTGAAACAAAGTGCTGTTCTGCTGCGACAATTCACACAAGTTCAGGGGTCCAAGATATAATTATTCTAGTGCACATAATTTGTATGTTCTCCTGCTATTTTGCTGTAAACATTTTTGTGAGGGAAAATAATTCAATTTAGGGTAGGCTGCAGTGTTTTCCAAAGATATTTGAGGTCAGTACCACACTGTTGAAAATCCACCCCTTCAAAGGGTGGATAACACCCATAACATTATATTTTAAGCATTGCTGTGTGCTTGTTGTTATCTGCAGTTTAGAACGTGGGCCTGGGATTTTTGGAGAGGTCACAGTCTCTTGGAATATAACTCCCCCTCATCAGAAGGAATTTGCTGACATATCAGGAACATTGACTATGAGAGACAGACAGTCTGCTGCTGTTGTACTAATACAGGTATTAACTCTAGAATTAGCTGTTGCAGTATCCTATGTTGGCTAAACAGTATATTTTGGTTCACATTTAATAGCAGACTCCTCCCTCTTTGTTTCATGAGAAATACTGGAAATATTTCACCTTGGTTTGTTTTTCCTTTTTAGGCTCTAGATGATAGCCTCCCTGAGCTGAAGCATCAATACCAGTTTCATCTCACTGGTATCAGTGATGAAGGAATCATAAATGAATCTGCCAGCACAGCAAATATCACACTGGCTGCTAGCGACTTGCCCCATGGGTGCTTTGCATTTTCCCAGGAACTATTGCTGATAACAGAAGAGGAAAGATGGGTATGGAAAGATTTTTCCTTACTTGAGGTTGAAATTCTACATATGGGCATAATGCCAAGTAATTTGCTACAAAATAGTTTCTTTGAAAAACTGTAATATGCTTTTAAAATACCCTCCAGATATATGCCAAAAGGAAATGCTCTATTCGCGTTATAAAAAAGGGATGACACTAGACACTGAACTGTAAAATGTTTATTAGTGAAAAGAGTTTGTCTACAAAATCCAAGCATAACACAGGAAATATGGGGAAAGACAAGGCTATCTATCTTGATTTTAAGGCCTAGCTCTTCCAAATACCCTTATGGAATTATAGCCCAAACTAGAGGCTGCGTATGCCCTCCCAGTTTGCTTTCAGGCCCATTCCAAGTGCTAGTATTGACCTTTAAAGCCCTATAGAGCTTGACTGTTTATTCCTATATGAACCATTTTGGCCATCTTCAGAGGCCCTCTTTCAGGTGTCCCAGCCAACTGAATCTGGACAGGTGGAAACCTAAGAAAGAGTCACCATGCTGAAATTTTTTGCTTGTGATGCTGAAACTGTAGGACTTCCCCAGGGAGATTCTTTTGTTACTTTATATTGTTTTCTTCTGCCAGTGGGTAAAAACTTTGTTTGGGTTCTTTCTGTTTCTCCCTTGCTAATCGTTATGAACTTTTCTCCTTGTATTTTTGTGTATATATGTTCAAGTGTTTTTATAATTTTTTAAAATATTTTATACATGTTTGTATTTTAAATAATTTTAATTGTTGAAATGTTTTAGTGTTTTAATGTTCATCCCTTAAGTACCCTGAATTGGGCAGAAATGTGGCATAGAAATGTTTTATATAAATAAACTAGATGATATGTGACAAGAATCATATTGGTGATCTCCTGACCTGACTCATGTCAGATTTCATTGAGGAATTGATGTTCCACCCACTCATCAGCTGTTGTTATGAGCCATGAGGGGCAGGGCTCTAATGGGCATGTGGTTAGCTTCACTGCAACTAGCAACCTATCCACTTGGTCCTGGGAAAGGCACCTGAAGCTATCAAAAGTCCCCTCTAAAAGTGGCCAGGAGGCCTCTAGTTCACTTTCTGCATTAACCGTTGGGGGTAGATCATGGCAGAGTGATGAGATTTTATCTGCAAAATAGCTTGCAGAAACCTCACAGCTAATGTCCAATTCCCCTTCCTGTAAGTGCACTTTTTTGAGGTCAGTAAACGATTGTGGTAGGCATGAGCTCGCAGATGCGATAGTGGTGGCAAAGTATTTTCTTCACTACCTTCACCACCATCTCATAGGCTCTCATAAGTGTCCAGAATGTATGTTATAATTCCTTTTGGATTTTTCTGTTGCTATAATTTGAAAGAGCTCATGAAAGAAGTTGATTTCTCCCCCTTCCCTGAGCCTCTTTCTAAAGGTTGGACAAACTTCATGAACAAAATTTACCTCAATACCTAATGCTGCCTTCTTCCAGTGACTTTCCCCTATATTCCTTCCTTCAGTGTTCTGTGCTCCTACATCAATACAGTGCTCCATTGGGTTAATGAGTCTCCTAAACCTCAGAGAGAATTAAAACAAAAATAGTGGGATGCTGGGAGAAAGCAGGGGGGGAAATCACCAGTTCCCCTAAGGCTTTCCATTGGATCTAGTACATGGTTTCCAGTGTCTGCTAGAATTAAGTATATCAGAATTCAGCCATTAGATACCTGGAAGAATAGTGGAAGCTTTAAGACATTTGTCTCCCACAGGCTAACATCACAGTTGTCCGCTCACGTGGACATTATGGGCAGGTTCGTCTCTGGTACCAGGTGTTGAATGGAACCGCAGTGGAAGGCATGGATTTTTCTGTCATGTTGGGAGAGCTTACATTTGAGCCCAATGAAACTATGAAAACCCTTTTTACTGAAATTCATGATGATGACATTCCTGAAGGCCCTGAAGACTTTTCAATAGAAATTACTCAAGTGGAACTACTGGGAAGGTAAAACTAACATTGCTGCTTGTCTTATTTAATGCTCTAGATTCAGCAACACAACACAAGATTATTATTATTAAATAATAAAGATACAGGTGTGTGTTCAGGACTAAAAG
This sequence comes from Paroedura picta, assembly GCF_049243985.1. NCBI lineage: Eukaryota > Metazoa > Chordata > Lepidosauria > Squamata > Gekkonidae > Paroedura > Paroedura picta. Next base: position 40,891,487 of record NC_135375.1, read on the forward strand.
AATCGATATACTTGCCCCCTCTCTGCCAATAATATGTTACGAAATAGCAATACAACATTTCTTTTAAGTTACAGTGTTGCAGGAAAAAAAATTCAAGAATACAATCAGCACTTGGGTAGTAAAAGTGATGTGTAATTCTAGAAGGTGTTTCATTCAAGGGTTTTAAATTAAAGTTCTGCAGCTGTCTATATTTAGCTTTTTAAGCACTGGTTGGTAAAATTAGGCCCCCACACCTTCACAGTCATGTCAGACTAAATTTCTGTTGTTTATATCCCTGATCCTAAGCATGCTGCTTTTAGTCCAACTTAGCAGATGTATAGCCTTGATTGCTCAATTGGAGGAGCAGCAGTTCTGCTGACAGGTTGTTCAGGATAGAGGGTAGGGGAAATAAATTCATTGGGGTATCTCTGATTTGTAATAGGATTCTCTGGGCATGGAGCTTTGATTTGTTTGTTTTGTAGTGATTTATATCCCACACTTTCAGCAAATATTTCCTTATCAAGGCAGATTACAATAAAAATATCAAAAATACAAAAAAGCAGAATAATATAAATCCCTACACAAACCACTGTAAAACCTTGAAACTGACCAGCAGATTTAATTACATTAGGTACCTGAAACATATTCTAATGGGGCATTTAAAATGGGTAACAGAAAATGACTTCACTTTATAGTAATACTATTAGAAGGCAAGCAATGGGGGAATTGAGGAAAAATGTATACCCACATTCATATTGACTAACCACAAAACAAAACAAAAAAAATGATTGGGAGAACAATTTAGGTCTTAACCTGATGGCAAAGAAATCTTGCAGCTGAATATGATAAGGAACTGCGTCCAGCAAAGTGCGCAAATGCCTGCTGGATCTGAGCAACTTGTCTGGAAGTAGCTTCTACTTATACTGTGTTTTTTCTCTGCTGGACATTTAGTTTGTCATCTTTTTCTAAAGTTTTGAATATAAAGCATTAAAGAGATTAAGATATCAGTGTAAATTGCTTGCCTTTAAGTGCACAGATTGTAGGAAGATTGTCGAAGTCCCTAATTTATACTACAAAACTATTGGCTAGAAAGGGGAAAAAAACCTATCTGTAAGAGAACAAAACTATCTGTAAGGAACATATTAGTAATCTGAGCAGATTGTCTTATTTCTTTGTATTTGCCTTCACATACTCTTGCAAGTGGATTTGATTTCACGATAAAAGAACATGGACTGCAGGTTGATCAGCCCCCTGAAATAGGAAATTCCACAGTAGTGAAAATCATTATATCAAAAAGTGACAATGCAGAAGGCATCATTGAATTTGATCCACTCTACACAAGCCTGCAAGGTAGGTTAATGTTTCACGTTATGCTGCATTCCACAAGAATTAAAATAACAATTTTAAACAAAGAAATAATGCTGTCCATGGAAAATTCTGAACTTGAGGGAGATACTATTTTTTCTTGTGAACAAAGAAGAGTACAGAAGTCTACCAGGTGCCCCACATGTAACAGAAAGAAGGCCCAAACTGGGTATATTGGTATCAGCAAATGAAATCAAAAACCACTCTTATTCACTAGCCCAAACTGGCTCTGCTAGCAGCTGAGCAGAGTGGTACACCAGTTAGCTGTTATTTTAATAGACTGTGAGCCATTTAAACTGTCTGTTTCTCTCCCCTCTTCCAAATACGCAGAAGCGAAACAGACTGCTGAAATGACTGCCAGCCATTTCAGTGTAATAGCAGACAGGTGGACTCGTCATGCTGTTAGGTCTAAATGGCCAACAAAACCCAAAAAAGTCTGTGTAAACTTGACTACCTAAGTAAATAATTTAGACATATGGTGTATTTGCAACAAGAATTATAATAAATGTCACAAAGCATCTGCTACATGGACAAGTACTTATGAATCATCAGTGTGGCTCTCATAAGCCAATATACTAGACAGATAATACAATTATAAGCAATCGAGAGAAAGATCACAGGATGTTGACACAGCAACCAAAGCTTGCCAGCATGATACAGTTACAAAAGCATCTTTCTTATATTTTCATAACAAGATAGCATTCAAGGAGGCTTCTGCCCAATGCATATTTAGCCCCTCATCAGGCTTCTTCAAAGGGAAGACCTCCAAAAACAAAGCAATATATATAAAAAACAATGTTACAAAAACAATGTTACAAGAACAGAATAAAAACGTTTAAATACGCACCCTACAAAATATTGTAATATAAATAACCCCAGGTGGTAGAAAAACTCAGATTTTACCAATGCTATGTAAATCTGTGTATGTTTTATGAGGCACAAAAGACCTCTAATGCTGTTGAAACAGACCTAAAAACCAAAGAGGCTGAAAATGTTGATAATATTATATAATAAAATGTTGATAATATTATATAATAATATAATATTACATAACTAGATTCAAAGCCCTTCCCTAAAGGTGGTCTTTGAAGGGCCCTCCTGCCAGCCACCGTGGCCGGCTACCCTCCCCGGGGAAGCCATCCCCGCCCGCCCCCCTCCCCTGTTGAAGTCCCGGCTTCACAGGCCTGCTCAGAGGCAGGCGGAGAAGCCATCCCCCCACCCCCCTTCCCGGCGATGTCCTGGCTTCCCTGGGGGCCTCCGAGCAGGGGCTTGTTCAGAGAACTCCGGGGAAACCTTCCCCGGTCCCCTGGCCAGCAACAAGGCCAGGGGCCAGACTGACTGGCCACTTACAGAGGTCAGTCTGGCTTTTGGCGACAGCTCTGGCTTCTGTTGGTGAGGGCCCAATCATAAGGCGTGAAGCGCCTTCCGATTGGGCCTTCACCTGACTGGTCAGAACTGTTGTCCGTCCAGGTGAAGGACCAGTCGGAAAGTGCTTCGCACCTTCCGATTGGTCCCTCACCTGGACCGGCACCGCCCACTCTCCGCCCACTTACCCCTTAACAAAATATAAAGGTGGAAAGATAGTAAGTATTGAAAGGGATAGAATAGAAATGAATACCTTACCACTGATGTATGTATAGCTTACCACTAATCTTCCAGTTTGTGCCCTTCCTAATATCCACCTCCTACCTTGTCTATTATGGAGGATATGCAGGTATGACACTAGCCTGTTCACCACTCTTCAACCTTTAGACAAAAAGAACCAATACATTTGTTAGGTAGAAAATTGTATTCCTCAGCAGCCCTTGAATTTCAAGATTGCAAGTTACTAGCCTTCAGGGGTGGCTACCAATTCTTCCTTGGAAAACTTGTTGAAGTACTTGGACACTCTACTTGATGAGCCAAGGGCTTCAGCCAGGTTGATCCAGTCTGAAGCAATTGGGCAATCTAAACAGGAAGTTAATGCAGGCATACATGCAGCAGACGTGGTTGCTAAATCAATGGCCTCAGCTGTTTTCCTGTAGGAGATTGTTTCTTCTAATGTCTTTTTTATGATATAGAAGAATGCTCCGATGCACTTCAGTAATATAGAAATGCAAAAGTAACATAGACCCGTGAAGCTGAGAGCTTAGTATTTAATTGCTTTTTCCCTATCTTTATCGGTTACTCTTTTACAACACCCAGATATGCTCTTCTGGAGAGTTCTGAAGATTTTTGTTCTATACAGATGCGTGCTTCTATGAGATATTAAAGCAATCTTTACCATAGCTTCCACAGTTAACATGAATACTAGGGGGAAACGGGGAAAATTCAAAACAAAAAAAATGGTGAATCTTTCTTTGGATTCCGGTCTAGTGGGTTTCTATTTATGGGTGGGCAGCAATATTTTATTTACAAATTTGTTATAATAGGCTAAAAGAGCATCCTTAGCAAATACTAAGTTTCAAGATGTATACAGTGATGATGATGATGTCATCCGTTCAGTCGTGTCTGGCCCTCGTCGATTCTATAGGAACGTCTTCGCCATGCGCTCCTGTCTCTGACTGCTTCTTTTAGTTGGTTCATGGTCAGTACTTCATGGCCTGGGGCAGTGGTCCCCAACCTTTCTGAGGTTGGGGACCGGCAGGGCATCGGGGCGCGGCCCGCGACCCGCGCGGGCCACGCCCACGCATCCGGCCGCGCCCGCGCATCGGGTCGCGGCCGCACGGGCGCGGCCGGCCCTGATTCCCTCTCCCCGCCCTCCCGCAGTAAGAAACTTCCCAGGCCGCAAGCTTGCGGCCTGGGAAATTTTTTACTGCGGGGGGGCGGGGAGAGGGAGCCGCGGCCCGGCGCCATGGCCTTACGGGCCGCGGCCCGCAGGTTAGGGACCACTGGCCTGGGGGACCTACCATTCCATACCATTGTTGGCGTACTTTCCATAGAATTTTATTGACAAAAAAAATGAGGTGGTTTGCCAGCTCCTTCCCCGTGCCTCTGCAATTGGCCTGTGGGCTATGAGCTCCGCAGTTCCCTGACCACCACAGTTCCCTGACCACCATGTTCAAGGCTCAAGGGGGATGTATGCCGTAATCTCATCAAAATTGTGATTTTGTGTTGGTGATGTGTTTATAGATAATTGCCTGAAAATTTCCTTTGTGCATTCAAGTGGTTGTGTACAAGTGCATTATATAGAAAGCTGTGCTAACTCATTTTCTTTTCTTTTTTAGTGGAAGAGGATGTTGGGTTGATAATGATTCCAGTATTACGAAGACGTGGAAATTATGGCTATGTGACTGCAGAATTAATATCTAGAAGTATTTCAGCTCTTCCTGACGGTGTTGACTATAGTATTACAAATAACTCAGTCACTTTCCATCATGGTCAAAACCAGAGTTTTATCAATGTTTTAGTCATCGATGATGATGAAAGGTGATGACTAATACCTGTTGACGCATGCATTTGCTAGCCAATAATAATTCAAAAATTCTACTTTGGGGTGTTTTATTTGATGTTGACTGGAATGTATGATTATACAAAATATGTAAGGCAGCCACAGAAGTATGAGAATTATCAGTGCTTGTTTTGGAAAGGTAATCTGCGTTTCAACTGTGTAGGAATTATTGAGAATGCAAAATAGAAAATTACAGTTGTTGAAGCCATCTCTTTGCTTTTACAGTTGTTGAAGCCATCTCTTTGCTTTTACAGTTGTTGAAGCCATCTCTTTGCTTTCAGAATTTTTTTCCTGGAAATTTCTCACTTGAGGAAATAAAATGTAGTGTTCATATATCTATATTATATAGCCACATATCTATTAACTAGGGGCAAAGCCCATTGTCTCCGAGAATACAACGGGCGCTAGAGCTTGGCAGTGGGAAGAGGAAGGGGAGGAGCTGTCCAGTCTGTAAGGGCATGGAGTTGAATGTGTGTCTTATGTGGGAGGTTGTGGTGGTATGGTGGCAAATGAGGGCATGGGTGTGGAGATATGGGTGTCAAGAACCTGTGGTTTGGAATGTTTGTTGAGTGTGGGAGAGGACTGACCTTTGGGAATTGTGGCATAGTGGTTACAGATGAGCTTTCCAGAGCCATGTCTTCAGATATGTGAAGGAAAAATCAGACTGGAGACTATTCTTAGGGGAAGATTACATGGCAACCAATTTCCCCCAGTTCTGCATCATTTCCCTTCTTGTGTGAATTAGGCCACTGACACCGAAATGCCCCTCTGCCCTAATACACATGGGTTAGTCACAGTACACATGTGTCCACCCTGTTCCTTCTGTCTCCATTTTTTCACTGCTGATAAAATGTTATGTGCCCACATGCTTCATTCATGGTTGCTCCTTAGAAGAAGAACAGATTTTTTGTACCCTATTGTTTACTACCCAAAGGAGTCTCAAAGCGGTTTACAAACACCTTTTCCATTCTTCTCCCCACAATAGGCAACCTGTGAGGTATGAGGGGCTGTGAGAGGTCTGAGAGAACTGGGAATGGACTGCAGTGACCCAGTAAGCCTCAGGTGTCTCAAAACATTTTCCAATCATCTTCCCTTTCTCTCCCCATAGCAGACTCCCCATGAGGGAGGTTGGGTAGAAAGCCTCACAGGAAAGCTGACAACCCTAAGAGAAAGACTCTCTGTGCACAGCAGTCTTGACCTTAGTAAGGTTTTTTATACTGTTTTTTTATTTGCCAGGCCAAGGTTAGCCCATAGCCCAGGAGGGATATACCTGCACCACTCCCTACCAACTGCAGGTAAAAATGGCTCCTTTGAAGGCTGGACTCTGAGGCATTGTACGATTTTGAAGTCCCACTTTCAAACCTCCAGGAATATTTCCAACCCAGGGGTAGCCAACCTCCAGGTGGGGCCTGGAAAGCTCCTGGAATTACAGCTCACCTGCAGAGTATAAAGATCAGCTCCCCAGGCAGAAAGGGCTACTTTGGACAGGGTTGTGGTAGAGAAGAAACATTTAAGGCCTCCCACACAGGTTGTTGTTGAATTGAAAGACTTGAGGCCTACTGCACAGGGTTGTTGTGCAGATCATAGAATCATAGTATCATAGAGTTGGAAGGGGCCAAACAGGCCATCTAGTACAACCCCCTGCTCAACGCAGGATCAGCTCAAAGCATCCTAGAGATGAAACAGAAGACAAAAGAAATTGCAACAGCATCCAGTTTTGTCTGCAGAATAATGCTGTGCTGTAGGCCTCAAATCTGCAGAGAGTTGTAAAGAAGAAAGACACATGGCTTGGCTGTGTCTAACCCTCGGGCAGAGCAGTATTTTAAGTGAGAAGGGGCTTTTCTGTGGCCTCCTTGTCAGCCGTTTGGCAGAAGCAGAAATCCCCCCCCTCAAAAGGAATGCCCACCCCAGCACCCCTTACTGTTTTATTAAGAGGGAACAGATAATTCCTCAAATTTCTGTTTTTATCCTGCACATCTTTCAGAGGTCTTGAGAAAGTATACCCAGTTTTCTTTTCTTCCATAACAACCATGTGAGGTAGACGAGACTCTCTCCCTCCCTCTCTCTCTCTGTATATGTATAAGTATATATGTGTGTGTATATACATATACACATACACATACATATACATATACATATACATATATATATATATATATATATATATATATATATACACACACACATAAATATACACATCTTGGGGTGAATTACATTTAGTTTGGACTATACACTGTCTATCTCCATTTATCTCCTCCATTAAATCTACAGCATTGAATATATATGAGTTATGTAGCAAATGACTGTTCCTTGGATTTTAATGATAATGATACTTCAGTGGACAGATCCTGTTTGTCAACAAACACAGTGTTTTCTCTTGTCTCTGGAACAGGGAATATGATGAGCAGTTTGAAATCCATCTGGTCGGAGCCAGTGGAGGAGCAGTCCTTGGGCACCACCTAGTGAGCCAAATAACTATTGCTAAGAGTGACTCTCCACATGGGACTGTCCGATTCCTCAACCAAAGCCGAATAATTCTTCCCAATCCTAACGTGTCATTGACGCTGTCCTTGGTGCTGGAAAGAACTGGAGGATTGGTAGGAGATACTCAGGTATGTCCTCTCCTGTACAATTTTTTTTTGTAATAATGGACTCTTTTGAAGTATGTGTACTTATTATGAAATTACCCCTTCTTAATGGAAGTCTACACAACAGATTGTGTGTTTATATAGAGGTACAATTTCTGACCCACTGCAGTTAATAAAATTTAGGAAGAATTTGCCTAGTTCAACATAGATTGGCATGTGAAGGAACTTCTGTTCAATTACCTATATCAGTATCTGTACATAGGGCAGAAGGTTTTGATCTGCATTGTGACTAAATTTACTCCCAGATTCTATCCAATCTTTTAATTTGAGTGTTTACCAAGGAAGTGATTCTCTTCCATTTTCAGTGTATCAGCAAGCAAAATGACTGGCTGAGGTACATAATTGGCAATAGTCTGCCAATATTATAGAGATCGAACTGCACATTTTTTAGACCTCATCCAGTTAGAACTTGTAAGGACATGTACTACTTGTAACATTTCATTTGTATTGTTACATCTTAATAATACTAACAAGTGCTACATTTATGTTATGTCATTGACAGGTTAATTGGAACATTTTAGGACCTAATTCAGAAGTAGTTTTACCTGCCATAAACAGTGACATTGGTGACCCAGTAAATGGGTCTTTCTATTTTGAAGAAGGAGAAGAAGGTCTGAGAAGCATCAACTTGGAGATTTATCCTCCTGAAGATGTTGAAGTTCAGGAGATCTATGTTATTAGGCTGAACATTGTAAAGGGAGAAACAGAAATAGATCCTAAGGCTGCCAACATTACAGTAATTGTAAGTCATAATTTTTGTTTGGTGTCTAACTACTTCTGTAGCACTTTTCTGCCCTGTGATAAGCACTGTAATTATTGGAAGTTGTTAACAATGTAACTAAATGCAAATACATAGGTAATTTTGGGGACCCATCTGGCTGGAAAGGAGGCATATCCTAAAATGAATGTTTTCCTCTTGCCCAGCCAAAGGTCTAGGACTAGGAGGCTGTAGAGAGGAGGGATAATAGAATCAACTAGTCCTCTCCTCCCCCTTCCAACTCTTCTCTGATGGGAAATATAGATTATTTCCCTGTTCCTTCTGCAGTTTCCTCACTTGAATGGCTGTGGTCCACAAACTCTTGAGAGAATTGGAATGGACTGCTGAAGTGGGGAGTGTGTGAAAGACTTATAATGTAGGGGCTCTCACTTCTTTTCTTTTTTGCTACTTAACAGCCCCACATAAACATGTTTAAGTCTGGGGAAATAACACTGGAGAGAGAGTGTATCGCTTTAGGTAGAGGTAAAGGTATCCCCTGTGCAAGCACCAAGTCATGTCTGACCCTTGGGGTGACGCCCTCTAGCGTTTTCATGGCAGACTCAATACACGGTGGTTTGCCAGTACCATCCCCAGTCATTACCGTTTTACCCCCCCCCCAGGAAGCTGGGTACTCATTTTACCAACCTCAGAAGGATGGAAGGCTGAGTCAACCTTGAGCCGGCTGCTGGGATTGAACTCCCAACCTTATGGACAGACAGCTTCAGACAGCATTTCTGCCGTTTACCACTCTGCGCCACAAGAGGCTACCCATGTCCATTTCTTTAATATACTCACCTAGTTTAGCTGAAATTAGCTCTGGTCATGGCATATATATATATACTCGAAGTTAAGCCCGCTGCTGCCGAAATGCAGCGGGCGCTAGTGGAGTGTTTGGTTGGAGGGGCAGAAGGAAGGGAAGAAGAGAGTGAGAAATGGAGAGAAAGAAAGAAAGGGAGGAAGAGAGAAAGAGATGAAGGGAGAGGGGATGGAAGTGAAGTTGAGAGGGAGAAAGGAGGAAGGAGGGAATGGATGTGGAAGGGTGCGTTTGGAGGCAAGGATGGGCATGGGGGTGGACAACGTGGGGCGTGTAAGTGGTGTCGGAGGTCAGCGTAGGGGGGATTGGGAGCTGGGGGGGAGAAGTCGGAGGTGAGCGGAGAGGGCTCAGGAGAGTTGGGGGGGAAACAGGTGGTGGAAAGCGGTGTCGGAGGTGCGGGCAGCTGTGGAGGGCTTCGGACGGAGTGAGAATGCCATGGTGTTTGGAGGGTGGGGAGAATGGGTGGCGGGCAGCGGCGGCTCGTATAGATGGGGAGGGGTGGGAAGGGGGGGCGAGAATGGGGAGGTGAGCGGGCATGGGAAGGGCTTGTAAGGGGGGACGTAGCGGAAAGCGGGCGCGGCAGAGGCGAGTTGGCAGCAGGCAGGGAACTCGCCTTGTCAGTTCGCAGGCGAATTGGGGCAGCGTAGGAGGCGGCGGGCCGGGGCCGTACTGGATGGAATGGGGGCCGGGCAACAATGTGGCTGGGTGTCCGGCAGTCTCACAGTGCTGGGCTGGAGGCGCAGGCGGGCTGTGTTGGGGTGTGGGCAGATTTGGAGGTGGGCGGGTGGCGAAGGCAGCACGCAGGCCGATCGGGAGACGGGCCTTTGTGAGCGCAGGCCGTCGGCATTTTTGTGGGATAGTCTGTGGGGAAGTCTCTGCATGGGGAGCTGTAAGGGGCGCGTGGGAGAGGAGGGCGGGCGGGGAGGAGCATTGCCGTGGAAGCGCGGCGGGCAGGTGAAGGTAGGCCGTGGTTGGCGGTGGGCGGTAGCAAGCGGCTTACCAGGCTGGAGGCGAAGTCATGGTGCAGTGGCGGCAGCGGGCTGGGAGCCACATGGGAGTGCAGGGTGGTCAGGTGGTGACGTTCCTCGGCGGCGGCAAGGCTGCAAATGGCGGGCAGGAGGCAAAGGCAGCCTCCCTTCGCGCCAGCCGATTGGGCCCTCCGCTTGCCAGTTCGCGGGCAAGACCCCAATCGGTGGGTTTGCTCATCACGGACAAACTCCTCCCACACAGGGCTTACCCTTTTATTTTTACCGCGGAGAGGTTACAGATGTGTGTGTGTGTGTGAAATAAATAATTCAAAAATAAGATTTCTACTAAAATTAATTTCATAAAAAGTTCAACATTATATTAATCATTAAAACCATTATTTATTTATTTTATTTAGATTTTTATATCTCCCATTCCATACAGTTCTGGGTGGTTTACATATAACGTCATAGGTTAATTACATGGAACAACATAGCAATATAACAATCATAACATAATATTAACAGTTGTCTAGTCTTTAATACCAGATGTTCATTCCAGAGGTTCCCATTAGGCATTTCTGATTAAGGTTCTAGAGGAAGCAATAGATGTTATCAGATCATTGGCCCCAACCAAAGTTTGGCGGAAGAGCTCTATTTTACAGGCCCTGTGGTACTGTGCTAGCTCCAATAGGGCCAGATCTCCTCTGGGAGCTCATTCTACCAAGTGGTATTTTCAACTGTGACAGCAAGTGGCTTTCTAAAGACTCCACTTCTGATCTTTCACATCTAACCTGATTCTTTTCACTGAAGATGCCAGGGACTGAACCTGGGACCTTTAGCATGCAAAGTAGATGCTTTACAACTGAATCATGACATTTCTTCAATGGATATCCATGATACTCATCCTAGATATATTTTGTACTGTCAAATAAAATTTCTAAACCTCTCTTTCTGTACAACTTCCAGCCATCTCATAGTTCACTTGCTTTTTGAAATCTTGTCTATTTCTTATTGTCACATTCACAATTTTTAAAAATGCAGCATAGGGTGGAGTCAGTGTTGCTCTCCCACCAAAAGAAGAGTTTCCCTTTACAATTATGGTGTTACTCACTCCATATTTGTTTTATTTTAGCCCAGTTCACCAAAATATTGCCATGTGATAAATAATTGTCATAAATAAATAAATGTTTATTTGCTATATGTTGTGGAATATTGTTGTTTTATCTTGTGATCAGGAATGGGCACAAGCCAAGGGAATATATATAATCCAAAATAAATTAATTCAGTATATTGGGCTGTCTTCTGCAGTCCCTTCAAACTTCAAAGAGACTGCAGAAGTCAGCCCCAAACAGCTGAGTGCTGGGGAGCGCCTACTCACCATTTAGCTGTTTCTCAGGCCGTCTTGTTCAGTCCCTTTATAGTTTAATGGGATTGCACAAGACAGCCTGAAACAGCTGAATGGTGGAGGGTGTCTTCCTGCTATTCAGCTGTTTTTTCAGCTTTCATAGGGAACAGATAGCAGAGGTTTAAAGGCCTTGGAGTTCCTTAAACCCTTGCTTTTTGCTCTATGAACAACCACAAACCGCTTTAAAAGTTCATAGAATTTGTGACAGGTGTACTCTGTTTGAAACCACAAATAGCAAAATTCATGATGGCTTTGTGCTTTTATTATCATACAATGCTACAGAAATTTCTGTTGAATGTACATGTAATCTTTCCACAGAGCATAGGGGGAGGCAAACAAAACACTGGCCCTATGTCAGAATTAGTGTCATGATTATTAATTTTGTAGTGAACATGAATCATAACTTTCAGCGTGAATTTTTGAATTTTCTTCACCCCACAAAGTAGGGAAACCAATTTTATGGTTTTGCATGTTTTTTTTTCCTTTTAGATTCAAAAATTTGGTGATCCCAATGGGATTGTGCAGTTCACTCCAGAATCATTATCCTCAAAATACTACAAAGAGCCATCAGAATCAGAAGGCCCACTGAACATTGTGATTTTTGTAACACGAATTCAAGGCACCACAGGGAACATCACGGTAATTTCTCCTTGGCTGCTCATAACATTGCAATCTCAATTCTTTGAAAATCAAAGTTCTCTGTATAGAATAGAAAACATTTAAGGACTTGACAGAATGCCACAGCTTGGTTATTATCTGGAGTCAGCTGGACTATGCATCCTACAGCCGTTCGGCAATGACTGTCCATCAGTTAGCGGGTTCAATTCAGGATACAGGCTATCATGTACAAAACACTGCATGGCCTTGGTTCCTCATATGTGCCAGGCTGCGTATCCTCCTATGTTCTGCCATAGCTTTGCTCATTTGATCAGGGCATTTAGTACATGTCACCCTGTAAATGCGCAAGACAACATCTGTAGTGGCCTCCACCTTGTGGAATGGTCTAAGGAGGTCAGGAAAGCTTCCAAGCTTCTGTCTTCCAATGCTATGCAAAACAGATTTGTCCAGGAAGGCATTTTTTATAAAGACAATAAGGTTATATTATAGTGGAATGGTTCAAGATGATGTTTTAATATCCATGTATTGTATATTTGTGTATCTGTTACATTTATATTATATTCTGCTCTTGCTTTCTACTCATGCAATACCATTTTCTATGTTCTTTAACATACAGTATTTATACTTGATGCTTTCAGATTTCTGTAGTCCTAGTCATCACACTGCTTATTAGATGTCTCATCCTATTGTATTCACTTACTTTGTGTATTCCATCTTGAGTTTCAGTGAGAAACTCAACAATAAATAAATGTATATTTTAGTGGATAATATATTTTCAGTTTAAAATCAACTTTGCATTATATATAAAATATATGTGAATATGTAGCTTTTACTATGCTGGCTAATAATATTGATTTGTTCTAGGTTTACTGGGAACTGAGTAGTGATTCTGACATTACAGATGATTTCCTTGTGACCAGTGGCTCTGTCATCATTCTTGATCAACAGAGGACATCTGAAATTGTTATTCCCTTGTTGCCTGATGATGTTCCTGAAATAGATGAGAATTATGTGGTACAGCTGACTTCAGTGGAAGGAGGAGCTGATGTGGACTGGGAGAAAACTATTTCTAGATTCACTGTTTTTGCAAATGATGAACCCCATGGAGTATTTGCCTTATATTATGACAAACAGTCATTATTGGTAGAAGAAGACCTGAGCCGACACATCCAGATTAATATAACGCGGCATTCTGGGACTTTTGCAGATGTGATTGTAGAGTATCAGATCTCATCTTCCAGTCAAGAACAGCTGATCGCCCCTGCTAATACAGTAGGGCATCTGCTAGTTAAAGAAGGTTCCAGTTATGGAGTGAAGACAGTGCCAATACATCCCCAGGTCTGCTGTAACTTCTCACCTTGTAACAACATTGTTTGGGTTGACAGCAATATCACTTTTAGACATAGAGTTATTCTGGAAGCAGGGAAAGTCAAACATGTATATTAGATGGGGGTGCCTGTACATAGAGAAGAAAAAGAAGAGGAAGAGTTGGTTCTTATATGCTGCTTTTCTCTACCCAAAGGAGTTTCAAAGTGGCTTACATTCACCTTCCCTTTCCTCTCCCCACAACAGACACCCTGTGAGGTAGGTCAGACTGAGGGAGCCCTGATATTACTGCTCTGTCAGAACAGATTTATCATTACTGTGGCGAGCCCAAGGTCACCCAGCTGGTTGCATGTGGGGGGAGTGCGGAATCAAACCCAGCTCTCCAGATTGGAAGTCCGTGCTCCTAACCACTACAACAAAATTTCCCTTCTCATAGAAAAGAAGTGAAAATCTTTTGCTTCCAATAAAGTAATTTAGCTTGCAGTAACTTGAGAAGCAAGGAGCCTCTTGTGGCACAGAGTGGTAAGGCAGCAGACATGCAGTCTCAAAGCTCTGTCTCCGGCTGGGAGTTCAGTCCCAGCAGCCGGCTCAAGGTTGACTCAGCCTTCCATCCTTCCGAGGTCGGTAAAATGAGTACCCAGCTTGCTGGGGGGGTAAACAGTAATGACTGGGGAAGGCACTGGCAAACCACCCCGTATTGAGTCTGCCAAGAAAACGCTGGAGGGCGTCACCCCAAGGGTCAGACATGACTCGGTGATTGCACACCTTACCTTTACCTTTAACTTGAGAAGCAACCTTTCTTGAATTTCTTTCTGATAAGCAAACATCTTTCTGAAGGAAACTGGCAATATTAAACTCATTACCTGTACCTACATATTTTTCTGGATTGATTATGTAAAGTCACAGCTTCTTGCTAAAGAGTATTCTCTTAATAGCCTGAAGGCAGCTATCAGATTATTTTTCAAATTAAAATATTCTAGAAAGCAAATCAGGGGTAGAGCTGTTTAAGACAGGAAAAAAGAGAGTAAAAAACATATATCAGGAAATCTTATAGCCTTTGGACTACTTTCTGTACCTTAACACACCCTTTGAGGGTTTGCTTCAATCTCTTCTAGTTTCATAATATCAATATTCTTAGCTGTAACTATTTTGGGAAAATATTTGTTCTAAAACTGGTCTTACTGTATGAGACTTGCAGGTATGCTGATTTGAGTGCTTTATTCTTAAGTATTGAGGACAGTTATATAAGTGATTTTCTTTTCCAGGTATTTCTCTTCCTGGGTTTGAATTTCATTCTGGAATTGAACAACGTAAGCCTATTTAATGGCCATGCCAATATTGTGCCTAAAATACTAGAGACAGCCGGTTCTGTCTCTCTTCCAGTTCCAAAGGAAGCTGCCAATTCTCAGGTATGAGCCTTATTGTAAATAGTTATACCAACAGAGGGCAGAGCAAACTTGGTAATCCAGAGACATAAGTAGATATTAAAATGAATGTGAAGACTAACAGTGCCCTCTGACTGTCAGGTCCTGAAACATTTGAATTAGTTATAATGATGATAATTATACATGTGAAAAACTTATTTAGTGTTTGTTTGCTGTGCATTTAGGATATACCCTACAGGAATCTATCATGAAATGTATTCTATTATTTTCTGTTTTCAAAAGAAGTGGGGTAGGGTATTTCCCCTTACTTTTAGAAAATACAAAATGATTTTTTATTACACTCTTCTAAAACTGTCAACTACAGTAAATTTCTCATTGGATATCATTAGATTATGTAAGAAAAGAAAAAAAATCCATATTTTATTTTCTTTCTCCACGTGTGGCTCTACAGGGGCATAATTTTGCATTAATAAAGGAATTGTGTTCTATTGGGAAGCATACCGTATTAGAGTCATAGAATCATAGAGTTAGAAGGGGTCATGTAGGCCATCTAGTCCAACCCCCTGCTCAACGCAGGATAAGCCTAAAGGATCCTTATGTGTCCAGCCGCTGTTTAAAGGCCTCCTGTGAGGGGCAGCTCACCACCTCCTTAGGCAGCCTACACCACAGAAGTACTCTGACAGTGAAATCCCCCCCCCCGATATCTAGACAATATCATTCTACACATTGTTAAACACATTATTGCAGGTCCTGTCCTCCTCTATGTGACAAATACTTTCAAATACTTAAAGAGAGCAATCATGTCCCTTCTCGACCTCCTCTTCTCCAGGCTAAACACTCCCTAGTCCTGTAGCGTTTTCTCATAGTGCTTGGTTCCTAGGACCTAGATCATCCTTGTCATTCTGCTCTGCATCTTCTTCTGCACTCTATTTTGTCCACATCCTTTGTGAAGTGAGGCCTCTGGAACTGCACTCAGTACTCTGGCTGCAGTCTGACCAATGTAGTATACAGCGGGACTATCTTGCAATTTTGATATGCTGTTTTTGTTGATACAGCCCAAGACTGGAATGGCCTTCTTTACCTATGTATCACACTGTTTGCTTATATTCAGCTTATACCATCCACAAGTACCCAAAGATCTTGTTCATGCACACTGCTACCCAGGAGTGTATCTCCCATCCAGTATGCATGCTTCACATTTTTGTGACCCAGATGTAGAACTCTGAAAATGTAATGTATTTCTCGCTAAAAATCTTGGAATTTGTTTTAAAAAGTAATGCCTGATATTCAACTGTTAACAATATTCTGTATATGATAATTTGATATACACAAATCTAAAGTTATTTTAAAAATCCCACGGCTGTTGCCAGCAGAATAACAGCCATGAACATGCAAAATTGGACATTTTTAGCAGCAGCTTTCTTTTTTCCTCTTTTGGTAGGTTGCCTTTGATTCTCTTGTGTTACGAGTTGGGAATATCACAACAGGACTAACTCAAGCTCTGATAACTCGGGAAGGTGTCTATGGCTCAGTCACAGTTATTTGGACTTCTGGATATCCACTTGCTGCTGTTCCAGAGTTTCTTCGTCCAGGCAATATTACACCAGCATCTGGTGAGAGCTTTTATTTTAGCAGTCTAACTTGCACAGCCTTCTCAGGGGAATCTTGGTAAAGCTGTCAAAATTAAACACAGGTGACATTTCAAGTCGACAGGATGGTATGTATTTTTCCTTAATCTAGAAAAAAAAATTTTTTTTAGTAGAATGAATCAGATCATGTCGTCTTATTCATTTTTCTGTCTCGTGGCATAGTTTCAGACTTATATTTTTCCTGGCATTATGACCAAGGATAATTAACCAGAGATGTCAAGGTGATAGTCTAGGACCTTTTATATGGGATACATAGGTTTGCTCCTCATTTTGCCTTGAAGCTTTAAATTTCAAAGATTAGATAATCACTGTCCCTTCACCTTGCCCATATTTTAAAAAGTCATCCTGATCACTTCATTTTTGTTGTGTATATTTTAGTACTGGCACAAAGAGAGAATATTCCTACTTTCGGTGTCAGAAAGAAGCTTGTGAAATGGATTGTTAAGAATATGTATATTCTTAAATTATTCTCCTTTTCCTTTCCATCTTTCTTTTTCCCAGGCACTGTTATCTTTTCTCATGGTGAACCAAGCAGAGCAATTGTATTTCATGTTTCTCCAAACCCAAGTAATCCAGAGGCGTTTGCTGTGCACCTCTCAGAAGTACATAGCAATGTATCTGGTGGGGCTCGACTGAGGTAAGAAAACTGCATATGAGTTGTGTGTTGCTCAGCAGCAGGTGTGTGCAGACATTAAAAAGAAACCCCCTTGATCATTTTTAGTTATTTGATCATACTTGTGCCCCTCTCTTAGGAGCTCAGAGCAGTGAAAGTTTGTGATTGCAAGGTGGACTCCAGAACATGTAGCTTCATAGGTCAGGAACTATGAAGCTATAGAACTATATGTTATACTAGTAAATAAGCCCGCTGCAGTAAAAATGCAGCGGGCGCTAGCAGGGCACGCCATGAGGGCGGCGGGGCTGTGCGGGCCTGCTTAGCAAGGCCAGGGTCGTCCTGTCAGCCGGGCGCGTACCTGTTTTGTTGGCGGCAGGCAGGAATCGCCGTGGGTGCCGTCGCAGGAGCTGGGCGATGTCCCTGTGGCGGCGGCTTGGCTTCTGTGGTGGCGGGTGCTGGCTGGCAGGGGGGGGCGAAGTGTTGGCGGCAGCGTCAGGCCGCTGGCAAAGGAGCAACTGTGAGCCGCACTGTGCGCGGCTCACAGTTGCTCGGGGCTGGAAATCGGATGTGAATTATGCTCCATTATTAAACATCCTTGGTCCTGGTTGGGCTCCAAGCCCATGTCTATACCTTAGTCATGTTAAACTTTGTAAAAGGCTAAGATGAATTGATGAATTCAAGGTAAAAGATTTTTCAGTTTTGCATAACCAGGCTTGATTTGGCTTTAGCTGTTGCAAAAGGAAAAGCTGTGCTTTATGGCTGGAGGAAGATTGTTTTCAGACATTAAAAAGGGATAGTAAATAAGAGCATCTTTGTTTCTATTATGCTTACCCACCCTTTGTTTAGTCTTCGGTCATCCCCCCCCCCACAGGTGCTCCCCCCCTTTGACCTTGCATGTGTTTGTTTCTCATTGTAGATTAGGCTTCACCATTGCTGAAATTGAGCCAATGGGAATCTTTCAGCTTGCTCCTAATTCAAGACATATTTCAGTACAGGAAGATGTCCAAGTGGTCAGATTATATGTACAAAGACTGCTTGGTTACCAAAGCAACTTCACCAAAGTGTTGTATCAAACAATTGAAGGAAGTGCCAAACCACTAGAAGACTTTGAATCTGTTCATAATGGAGAACTTGTTTTTGGACTCTTTCAAACCGAGGCTGTGTTTGAAATCTTGATAACTGATGACAGTATATCAGAAGGAGATGAAATATTTTTTGTGAACTTAACATCTGTGGAACTTTCAGCTACTCAGGAACTTGACTTGACTTGGAATCCACGTCTGAATCCAGAATTTAGTCTTGCATCAGTTATCCTATTGGACAACGATATTCATCATGGAATCTTAAGCATTGGGCCAGCTGTTATTTACACTGAAGAAGATTCCAATAACAGTATACCAAACTCAGTTCTGATTCATATCAAAAGGACCCAGGGGTTTGTTGGCAATGTCTCAGTAACCATTAAAACATTTGGTGGAATAAATGCTCAGAGTGGGATAGGGACATCTCCTTTTGAGAATGTTTTGTGGGTTTCCAACTTGACCTGGGCAATTGAAGAGGACGACTTTGAAGAGCTGGCTTTGTCTGTAATGTTGCTGGATGGGGAAGGAGAAAGCCAAGTGTCTGTCAGAATTCTTGATGACAATGAGCCTGAAGGACAGGAATTCTTTTATGTTGTCCTCTCTGACCCAGAAGGTGGAGCTGTGATTATGGATGGCAGTGATGAATATGGGTTTGCAGGCTTTGCAACCATAGTTATCAAAGGTAATATTGTTTTCATTTATTTGGTAAATAATTAAATGCTGTCAGGTGAGGGTGTTATTGTTTATTTAACAACACTGTCATTGTACATGGCAAAAAAAATATCTTATTACCCTAGATCTAAAATGTACTTCCCTTTGATGATTAATTAGAAGGTAGATAGAACAATCTTTAGATTTTCAGGCTCTTCTGTTCATGTTTCTGCATTTCTCTGCCATTTTGTAGGCTTTCAATCTCGAGGTCTTACTAAGTGCAACCTCCAAAAGAATCCCAAAATCTCTCTTCTTATCTTACTATGTTCTCCAATTCCTCACAATAAGACCCCTTCCCCTGCTACCTAATGGAAAATTATCAGATTACAGAAGATTTTTGTTGCATTAACTGAATATGTGGTGCTTCCCCAAGCCCCCTCACCCAACTATCTTTTGTTTTTTTGGCTGTCTTTGTCAGTACATTAATTGATACCCATTTGCCTTTGTAGTCTGGAATTCTAAAAGGAAAAACTTGTTTTGTAACCCTTTGCATACCTAAAGATTAAAGAATGGATAGTTCCCCAAATTTCCAGAGTTTATGCAAAGAAAGCAACTGTGGCCAGTTTTAACCATAATTAGCAAACCTTCTATTCTTTGGGTTTGTCTCCACCCCTGCATATGCCCCAGTATTGTGACACAGACACTTTCCACTTGTAGTCTTTGCCTTTTCATGGTATCTTTGGCTTAGCTCTTCACGTCTAATAAATTTTCCAACATTGGAGGAACCTCTAGTATTATCCTCTATAGTGTAGCATAAGAAGAGTTCCTTTCCCCACCTCCAAAAACAAGAAAGGCAGAAGTACTTTTACGACACGATGTGTGACATTGGTGAGGAGTGACAGAGGGGAGTTGCAAGAATTTCTTATTACTTTTCCATTATTTAAAACCTAATCAACTTCTTTATCATAGGAAATATTCTATGCTCTTTTCTCAAATAGTTGCCATCTTTAACCCTCCCCCTGCTCCAGAGGAGCGGGAGGAATAAAGGAGTAAGGGCAAGTGGGGAGGAGTTAGGGCGGGCCCTGTCCAGGATAAAAACTCGGAGGGCCCAATCAGGAGCCGCGAAGCGGCTCCTGATAGGGCCCTCCGAGTGTCACTCGAGGGCCAAGCAGCCAATAGGGAGCCGCGCAAAGTGCGGCTCCCCATTGGCTGGTTGGCCCAGCCTCGCCTGGGCCGGCCGGGGAGTTGCCGCTCAGAGGAAGAAGCCTTCCCCCGGGCCCTGGGGCAGGCTCGCCTTCCCTTGGGCCCACCAGAAGGCCACAAAGCCCATTCCCGAAGTCCCGAGCCTTCTGCCAGGCCCTGGAGCAGCCGAGCCTGCTCCTAGGCCTGGCAGTAGGCCGCGGAGCCCACCGCCCCCGTCCCGAGCCTTCTGCCAGGCCCTGGAGCAGCCGAGCCTGCTCCTAGGCCTGGCAGTAGGCCGCGGAGCCCACCGCCCCCGTCCCGAGCCTTCTGCCAGGCCCTGGAGCAGCCGAGCCTGCTCCTAGGCCTGGCAGTAGGCTGCGGAGCCCACCCACCACCCATCCCGAGCCTTCTGTCAGGCCCTGGAGCAGCCGAGCCTGCTCCTAGGCCTGGCAGTAGGCCGCGGAGCCCACCGACCCCGTTCCGAGCCTTCTGCAAGGCCTTGGAGCAGCCGAGCCTGCTCCTAGGCCTGGCAGTAGGCCGCAGAGCCCACCGACCCCGTTCCGAGCCTTCTGCAAGGCCCTGGAGCAGCCGAGCCTGCTCCTAGGCCTGGCAGTAGGCTGCGGAGCCCACCCACCCCCCATCCCGAGCCTTCTGTCAGGCCCTGGAGCAGCCGAGCCTGCTCCTAGGCCTGGCAGTAGGCCGCGGAGCCCACCGCCCCCGTCCCGAGCCTTCTGCCAGGCCCTGGAGCAGCCGAGCCTGCTCCTAGGCCTGGCAGTAGGCCGCGGAGCCCACCGACCCCGTCCCGAGCCTTCTGCAAGGCCCTGGAGCAGCCGAGCCTGCTCCTAGGCCTGGCAGTAGGCCGCGGAGCCCACCGCCCCCGTCCCGAGCCTTCTGCCAGGCCCTGGAGCAGCCGAGCCTGCTCCTAGGCCTGGCAGTAGGCTGCGGAGCCCACCCACCCCCCATCCCGAGCCTTCTGTCAGGCCCTGGAGCAGCCGAGCCTGCTCCTGGGCCCGGCAGTAGGCCGCGGAGCCCACTGCCCCCGTCCCGAGCCTTCTGCCAGGCCCTGGGGCAGCCAAGCCTGCCCCTGGGCCAAGCAGAAGGTCCCAAGGCCACCTACCTTACTCTGTTCCTCCCTTCCTCCCAGCATTCCCTTTCTCCTTCCCTTCCTACCAGCATTCCCTTTGTTTTTCCCTTTCTCCCTTCCTCCCTCTCTTCCATCTGCCTCTTTCTGGCTACCTGTTTCTCTCCCTCTTCTTCTGTCTCTATCTTCCTCCCTTTCTTTCTGTCTTTCTGTCTCTCTCCTTTTCCTCCTTCCTTTGCCCCATCCCTCCACCCACCCATCATTCTAGGGCCCGCTGTATTTTGCCCACAGCGGGCTTAATATCTAGTAAATACATATGGGAATACCCACAGTCTACTTTCTTTTGACATCTTTTTAAAGTAGATTTGCATGTGTGCTTGCATGATGGATATTTTTTCTAATAATGAAGGAAGAGGAAATGACTCTAGAGAGGAGGTCCATGTGCTTACTCCCTATTTTCCACAGTGTTTCTTAGATAGGGGAGTAAAGATCACAATAGGACTTTTTTCAGAAAGGAGATTGGATTTGAGTCCAGATACCAAGGGAGCTTTGACTCTCAAAAGCTTATATCTTGAAACTCTTGTTGGTCTCTAAGCTGTTACTGGGCTGGAATCTAGTGGCTGTACTGCAGACCAGCTCAGCTACCCTTTGAAACAAAGAAAGGAAACTGTATTAGTATATGGCAACTGCCCCTCTACCTTCATTTCTCAGCCCATCAAAAACCAAAAAGGGGGGAGGGACAATATCCTATCTAGGCAAAAACTCTGCCTTCATGCCAGTTGAAAAACTAGCAAAAATGCTAAAGTACATGGTTTGCACTTTCTGATCAAAAATATAGTCTAGCTGTAGTTTGTCAAAGATGCTACTACCACTGAATTTTAATAGCTCTCATTACCCAGTGGTACTAGCTCTCTTTTCATAACTCTCTTTACCTAGTGGTAAAGGCTGTCTGAATTTCCACCTCCTCCCAAAAGTCTTACCAGATTAAATTTGTAGTTTTAATGGGCTTGGACTACGTGGAGAACAATATTGGCTAGATAGCAAGAATTTCTTTTTCACAGTCAGGGTAGTTCAGCAGTGAAATTGACTACATAAGGAGGTGGTGAGCTCCCCCTCACTGACAGTCTTCAAGCAGCAGCTGGACAGATACTTATCATGGATGCTTTGGGCGCCTTCCAACTCTGATTCTATGAAATCAAACTCTAAGTAAGCATTTTATCAGGTTTTTTTTTTAACAATAAGTTAGCTTTATTTCTGTCCCTATAGTTTCTGTGTAATGAGCCTCTTGTGGCGCAGAGTGGTAAGGCAGCCGTCTGAAAGCTCTGCCCATGAGACTGGGAGTTCAATCCCAGCAGCCGGCTCAAGGTTGACTCAGCCTTCCATCCTTCCGAGGTCGGTAAAATGAGTACCCAGCTTGCTGGGGGGTAAACGGTAATGACTGGGGAAGGCACTGGCAAACCACCCCGTATTGAGTCTGCCATGAAAACGCTAGAGGGTGTCACCCTAAGGGTCAGACATGACTCGGTGCTTGCACAGGGGATACCTTTACCTTTACCTTTAGTTTCTGTGTAATCTATACATGGAGGAAATAAACTTCAGTCTGGCATTAATGGTCATTTCCAAAAGCTTTCATAATCTTGTTGCACTGTTTAAATTAATCAAAGGAATCTGCATACCTAAGGCAGACTTTAGGGTCTCTTTAATGTATTAAATGAGAGATGAAATAGTATAAGGACCACTTATCTGTGTATGCCCCCCACAGGGCTCTCCGTTCTGCTGGTAGTAATCTGTTGGTTATCCTGGGCCCTGGGGATATCCACTTGGCCTTGAGCAGGGCCAGGGCCTTTTATGCCTTGGCCCAGCCTGGTGGAACAAACTCCTGGAAGAGCTAAGGGCCCTGAGAGAACTATTTAGGTTTCACAGGGCCCGCAAGACTCTTCCACCAGGCATTTGATTGACCAGAGTTTTCATTGGGGGGTCTCACCCTATCTGAGCATCCCAGGATTATAATTAAGATCATAAATAACATTGGTTCTGGCTGGAATCAGCAAAGTTGGGTTGGGGAGATTTTCATCCACTATCTTATGAGTGTGGGATATTGTGTTTTATGATATTGCTGTTTTAAATGGGTTTTTACAGGATATATTGTTTTATGATTTTATTCTGTAAGCCACCTCGAGGCCACAGTGTCATGAGAGGTGGGGTACAAATTTAAAATAAATAAAATAATAATAAAAAAATAATATAGCTGGATCTCAGAAGCTAAGCAGGGTTGGTACTTGGATGGGAGACTACCAAGGAGAAGTATGCAGAGGAAGGAACTTGCCTTGAAAGCCCCTTGCTGAGGTCACCGTAAATCAGCTGCAATTTGATGGCATTTTACTGAAATTGGCACTTAAAAAAAATTGTTGATTTCTATACCAACCCGCTCAGATTTACCATCTTGGAGCGTGAACAACATACTAAATAACAGAGTAATAAAAACAATACATTTAACAGTAAAAACAGACTAATGCACTTTAAAACAACAAGAAACAATAAAAACGCAGTCAGCACAACAGTAGTTACTGAGCTGAATGAGCCGGCTGTGGTGTCGGCCAAGTATGAGGAGAGGAGGAAAACGGATGAGGGGAGGGACAGGAAGGAGGGAGGCCCAGAACGTTTGTGAAACAGCTTCCTAACTGGCCTCAACCATAGGCCCAGCAGTAGACTAAATCATATTGATGCATATAGTGGCTTTTAAGTAACTGATTCAGTGTAATTTGTTTTTAATTTTTTGTACCTATTTATTCTATGAAACTGACAAAACAAGAATATTTGGTTCTAATTTCATTTAATTCTGAAATTTGTTTTCTCTCAAAACTTTCATTTCAAAAGGCAGAGTTGACTGTAGGGTACTGGTTTAGTCCAGCCAAATATTAGTTTGGCCATAAACACTTCTCTGAAATATCTCCGTCTCCAGCATAAATTATTAAGAAAGAGGATATTAACCGGAAAAGATCATTTCCCTTGTCGTTTTTTAAAATTACGAAATTTTTGTATAATTATACAAAAATATGATTTGCCATGACCTGGATGACGCAGGCTAGCCCAATTTTGTCTGATCTTTCTAATTAATTAATTATATTTTTATACTGCCCCTCCATGAGGCTCAGAGCAATTTAGACAAAACTTGACATCAACAACAGTAACAGTGGATTCCATAACTGAAGGCAACAAGTATTGTCACATTTCTCATAACAACAATAACTTTCTAACCATGATCCCATGGGTTGGTCTTGGGAGCTAACCGGGATTGGCTGTGGTTAATAATTGGATGAGAGACCACTAAGGAGGTCCAGGATCCTGTTGCAGAGGGAAGCAATGACAAACCATCTATTTCCTTGAAAATCTAAGGCATTGCCATAAGTTGGCTGCAACTTGATAGCCCTTTCTACCACTGTACAAAATAATTACATGGTTCATATGTACCAAAATCCATCAAATGGTTGGCAGTCTTCCTAATAATTTTGTGTAATCTGCTTCTCATCTAGGAAATGATCTTCAGAATGGCTTTCTGGGATTCATGGAAGAGTCACAAAGTGGCCTTGTGCTTGATGAAGATTCTGAGGAGAGGGAGGTGCAACTCATTGTCTCCAGGCAGCCCAACAGGTGAAGGCAATGGCTGCTTAAAAAAAAAAAAGTGCTGTCTCCATGTGCTGTAATGTGCTGTGTTGAAATCGAGGATGCTGCTGTTAGCAGAAGAAGTTATCATGGAATCTTATAATAAATCTTTGACTTTCAGATGCTCTAATTATAGCTCAGTGCAAACTTGCCTCGTAAATTTAGAATGTGATTTAAGCATGCCAGCCAGTCTACCAGAACTGAACAAAAATGAAAGAATTAAACACTCTATCAGCCTAACTTATATACATAATAGCTGAGATGTGAAATTAATTTCCTCGCTGTTTGCACACGTGTGATTTATTGCTTACTATACTGAGGAGCGTTGGTCAGTTGGTTAAGGCTGGGGATATTAGGTTCAGAATTCATGTATTCTTAATACCAACCTTCCCTATGTGCATCTATGAGTACCTCAACTTTTATGCTGGGGGAGCCAAAGGCACGGAGTAGGCCATATATTTAATGGATTAACGAGTGCCCTCAACAGAGTTACACACTTCTAATTCCAGTGAACTCAGTGTTATAGATGGTGTAACTCTTCTTAGATTGGCACAGTAAATGAAGCAACATTTTATTAAAGACATGCTTAGAGTTAGGTTTCAATACGTCAGACACTGCACTCTAAACTTGGTTTGCTTTTCTTAAATTTGTAATCTTAATTTTGTGTATTTTTCAAGGAGAATGTGGGTGGACTGCATGCACCACCATTGGTACAGTGACTGACATAGTTGACTGGTTTGGTATACTCACTGCAGTTTCATGGGACTTTTACTAGCATAAAGATTGTCCCATGGGTCACCGTGTACCTGCATGGTTCAGCTCCATGCCTTTTTCCTGTGCCCAGTCCCCAAATAGCTGAGAATGCAGACAGCTCATGTTTACTTTGATTTGTTCGCCATACTGAAGTTCAAAGTGTTATTAGCTTGAAATGGAAACAGAGTTGGAGTACACTTGTATAGCATTGTAGTCCTGAAATCTAACAAGGGCATGCACTGAAGATTTGAATTGAAGCCTGGGGGCAAAAATACAAGTGATAGAGGCCACGAGTCATCCTGTGGCTATCAACACAATTTGGTGTAGTGGTTAGGAGTGCAGATTTCTAATCTGGTGAGCCGGGTTTGATTCTGCACTCCCCCACATGCAGCCAGCTGGGTGACCTTGGGCTCCCCATGGCACTGATAAAGCTGTTCTGACCAAGCAGTAATATCAGAACTTTCTCAGCCTCACCCACCTCACAGGATGTCTGTTGTGGGGACAGGAAAGGGAAGGCGACTGTAAGGCACTTTGAGACTCCTTCGGGTAGAGGAAAGCGGCATATAAGAACCAATTCTTCTTCTTCTTCTTCTTCTTCTTCTTCTTCTTCTTCTTCTTCTTCTTCTTCTTCTTCTTCAAGCATCCATAGCTCTTTAAAAATTGCTGTGAGACCTGTTTGCATCATGCACATGGTGTGGTGGCCCCAAGAACTTTTTAAATGCAGAAGTACCCCCCCCACCCTATGTTTGTTTTTATAATTGAAAAGTCATGGTGGGGATAGACATGAGCTTCTGAGGCCACCATGCCTCGCACTTGATAAAGATCAGGGCTTGACAGCAATTTTAAAAGAACTACAAATGCTTTTAAAATGATGGCCTCTGTCACTTGTATTTTGACTCTGAAGTTAGCCTATACAGCACATCATAGCAGTATTAGGAAATATTATGCTATAAAAAGTTATTTTTCCCCTTGTAATTATTGCACTGATTTGGAAAAGAATGCCATTTTGAAATGTATGGAGGGGAAAATGTGAAAAGGTTTGGGCTTTTCTAAAAGAACATTTGCCTCTTTCAATGCATTTATACTGATTTGTTTTGTTGATAGGGCTTTTGAAGATGTGAAAATCTCATGGCGTATTACTTTTAATAAAACATTAGTTATCCTGCAGAAGGATGGCATGAATCTAGCAAATGAACTGGTGGCTGTTTTAGGAGTTACTACCTGTAATGCCAGTCAAACAAAATGTACCATCTCTATTGAGATAAAGCCTGATAATGTAAGTATTTGTTATAATGGCCTCTCAAAAAAATACAAGATGTTTATGTTTCCTAAGGGACAAACTGACAGCAGGAGGAGCCATGTATGATTTCCTACTCTTTTTTGGTGTATTAATATGAATTGTAGGCCCCTTAATTTGAATTCGGACTGGATGGTTAACCCTTTTCATACATACTAGTTTCCTAATACAAATTTCCCCAGGGACCTACAGTCTCCTTCTGTCAGGCAAATAGCAACTCATGTGGGAATACATATGTGATGAGATGTGGATATTCACATCCTCTTGTACAGTGACTTGAATTCACATCAGACACTATTATTAGCTACTGTAAAGAAGAAGAAACCTGCCAGAGGGCCTGTTCATCCCTTACACCTCCCTTGTTTATTGCCTCTTTGTTCTAGATGTGAAAGAAGATGTGATTAAGGACAGGGCATTAGAGAGGAAACTGGGGGATATGGTGGTAGTGGGGAGGAATCTAGAGAAATAGTTGATTCTGTTCTGGCATTACTATACTTCAGTCATTTCATTGGCTCTGAAGCAGCATCAGTCTTCTGACTTAGGAAGAGGCCTTAAGTTCCAAATGTCAGGGTAAGTTTTCATGTTGCTATGTTATGCAATCATTCATTTCTGTCCAGTTCAGGAGTGCAGAAGTTATTCAGCCATCCCAGCTTTCTCTCTCTCTCTACCTGCCAATTTCAAACCATTTTAATGGTTTATCTCCTCCCCCCTGCTGCTGGCTTCTTAAAGGCTTAGTACCATGTGTAAGTCTTTCTCACACATGGACTGAACAGGGGCTTGATCTTGAGTAAAAGATCAGTGATTTTATTAAAAATGAAAAGTTGAGTAGAATAAACAGCACACATTGTTTCTGTAAACGGAACAGGACAGAGCAAGGATAAAAGACGTATGAATAAAATCTAATGAAGTCTAATTCCTGACTTTTACATTTCCCTATGGATGGTAATAAGAGAGGCTGCTTAATTCTTTAAATTTGCAAGTGTTTAGGAATAATTGATTAGCTTAGTTTCAGCATTTGGGGGGTATTCCCTGGCTTCTTAAGGACCTTTTGCTCAGAGTTACAATCCAGAGACATAATGGATTCTTTCATCCTTCTCGGTGTATAAAATGGAGCTGAATCTGTTTTACAGTTTGAGTGATTGTGTCTTTCCATTCATCACCCCATGTTCCTTAGAATTGCTTCTGGATTTATAAAGATTGCCTGTAATATATAGATATAGATATATATCATACCACATCATTGTTGGGGGGACATCAACAAAACAAAGAAGGTGCCCAAGTGTCTTCCCACACAGTACTGCGTTCTTAAAAGGAATGCTATATACCTGTTTCTCCCTTGTGTGCTGGTACTGTCCCTCCCCCATCCTTCAAATGAACCTATTTTTGCTTCTTCAGTCATGCTTTTATACTATACGTTATGTAATGACATTTGAGATTGCCAATGAAATTATGAATTTAAATGTTTTTGAATGTTTAATAATTTTACTGAAACACTGCAACATTATAAAAAACCCTGTTTTCTTAATAGCATTTTCATTAACAATTGGATGATTCATTGCGGGGGATATGATTTATCAAATATACTAGCAAATAAGCCCGCTGTAGTCCAAATACAGCGAGCGCTAGCGGGGCTCTGGAGGTTTGTGGGGCGGCTCAGCGGCGTTGCAAGGCGAGGCCCCAAAGGTGAGGCCAGGCGTGGGGAGGGCTGTGAGCATTGGGGCGCGCATCCTTGGGCCCCCCGCTGACCGCGGCTTACCTGTGAGTCAGCGAGGGAGTAAATGGCAGCGAGCTGGAGGCGCGGAGAAAGTCGGTGGGCCAAGTGTTCAAGAACGGGCGGGGCCAGCGTCGCGGTGGCTACGGGCGCCTCCGCCAGGGGCTCCGAAGTCTCATTGGCGCAGCCGCCGCTCCCGTCCTGAGAGCGGGCGGCCGCTGCGGCCGGCAGTATGGTCCAGAAGGCTAGGTGTCCTGGAGCTCCAGGTGGGTGCGCGGGCTGCTCCCTGTGTTGCGGCCGTGCGCGAGGCATTGTGTTGGTGGTAGGGGCTGCTGGCCGGCAGGCAACGCATCCTGTGTGCGAGCGGGGCGGGCTGCTGCCGCGTTTGCCGGCTCCAGGTTGCTCCGCGGGCCACTCCGGTGTGTGCGGCCGCACGGCGAGGCGTCCTTCTGGTGATGGCGGCTGTTGGGGGCGCCGGCACCGTGGGCTCCGCCACTGGGGCATCCTGGGCGGCCGGGCAGGCGGCGACCTGCTGTCTCCCGACCGAGACAGATAATGGCGGCATTCGGCCGTATGCGGCTGAACTCATAGGGGGGCGGCCTCCCGATTTGTCAGTCCGCGTGGCTCGCAATTGGTCCCTTGCCAGCAGACTGGCAATCGGAGGGCCCAATTGGGCCCTCCGATTGTCATTCCGGGGGAAGGGGCCTATCGGCACCCTTCCTCATCCCAGACAGGGATGAGGGGCCCTTAGGGGCCCTTACTGTTTTATTTTACCCGCTCCGCTCGAAGCGGTTAAAGATTATGAAAATCCCTATAACTATAGCATTTAAGAAGAACTGAAATATTGTCAAAGAGAGACTCTTTAGACATTAATACAACTAGTGGAGAGTCCCTTTCACCAGCACAAGCTTCTGGATAATACTTCTTCATGTATATGTGTCTTGAAACTAGTTTGTTTGAAAATTGTAACCTGGGAATTGTTTGAGGATTAAAAATTATTATTCTATGTTGTCTCCCACCTCCCTTAAAAAAACACTTTGCATTAAGATCTACCTGAAAAATGCCTTACCAGTATTATTCTGGTAGACTTCAGCATTCCAAATATATCCATATGTTCTTGGGAAAAATCAGCTGTTTGTTGGGCTTCTGCTGCAGTCCCTTTAAAGTTTGAAGGGACTGTAGAAGACAGCCTGAGGCTCAGTTGTGCTGGTGGGGAGCACACTATTCTTGCTGGCCCAGTTTGGGGTGGGCTTCTCATGCAGCCCAGTTTAAACTGGCCCATAGAAAAAGGAAGCACCAGGATTTGCTGTGCTAGTGGGAGCAGATTGTTTCCTGCAGGCTGGGCTTTGTGGTGGCTTCTCCTACAGCCCTGTTAGAATTAGACTCCAGAAGACACAAACCCAGCCAGGATTGGCTGTGCCAATTTTAATATTTTCCCTTCAAAGTGAAGGACGAAAGAAATAAAAAGTAGTGTTTGTTGTGATTGTTTCAGACTAAGATCACTTACATGGCATGCTATTTCTATTTTAGGATGACAGCTGTAATGATGCCAAGCATGTTAATCAATGTCCTAGATAAAGCACTGTGTTTCAAGGCTCTTTAGTTACAAGAGTCCTTGTGGAACTGATCCCTTGATATGAGAAGCACATTGTACAAAAATAACTCTTAATAGAGAAATATACTATAAATACTGCCCTTTTATTAACAGTTCTTTTGTTATAATTGGTACAAAGTTTTGAATATTGTTATTGTTAAAATACTGTTTATTTTAACAAAGTTATTGTTAAAATACTGTTTTAATTGGTATGTTATTGCTATTGTTATATTGTTATATTGATTTTGAGAGTGCTCTATGTAAATGTTTCAAAATGTTTTATGTAAAGTGCCAAGAGCCCTAGGGAAGGGCGGTATAAAATATGAATGAATGAATGAATGAATGAATGAATGAATAAATAAAATATTTTTGATTTTTAGGTACCTGAATTAGAGACCTCTTTTTTTGTGGAGCTATATGAAGTGAGTGCAGGAGCAGCAATAAATGATAGTTCCCGGTTTGCCTACATACTTGTTCCAGAAAGTGATGCTCTTCGAGGCCTGATATACTTTGCTGTGGGGTCTCGTCTGGCTGTGGCCCATAAGAAAACAACTTTAATTAGTCTCCATGTGGTTAGAGATTCTAGCAAAGCCCTTTCTACTACCTTGGACTACAGAACTCAGGTAGGACAGCTTCATAAATGTATATACCATCATGGTTTTTGTTTTTCTTTACAAAAGAACAAGTTAGTAGATGTTTACTTTTTTCGTAAGGTGCTAAGAGTTTATGTTTACAACATAATGAGGACATGCTATCATTGGACTGATCTCTGTCCTCTAAAATGATTAAAATGTTATCTTAGCCAATACCAGCTGTCAGAATTTGTCTATGTACCAGCTTGCTCCTTCTTCCATCCATAGATATACTTAAAATTAGTGTAAGGAATTACTAAAATTGATTCATGTGGGTGGCTGTGTTGGTCTGAAGCAGCAGAACAAAGTTTGAGTGCAGGGGTACCTTGAAGACCAACAGAATTGTATTCGAGGTAGGAGCTTTCATGTGGATGTAAGCTGATGAATATCCAACAAAGTGTTCATGCAGATGAAAGCTTATGCCTTGAATCAAACTTTGTTCATCTTAAAGGTGCCACTGGACTCAAACTTTCTTCTGAAATTGATACAGGTGGAATTGATGAGTAACAGGCTTGTGGCTTATATTTATAACAACAATAGCTGTCCTTATGAGGTACATGGTTAGTAGGAAGACCTACATTTGGATTACCATTCAGCAGTAATGCTTAACTGACCTTGGGCCAGTGACTAGTTCTTAGCCTAACTTACCTCAGGAAGTTGTGAGGATGAAATGGGACAATGCCTGAAGAAACTCATGACAAATCCAGTTAGCTATAGGCTAGAGCTTGTTTCAGAGCTTGTTTTTTTTTTGGGGGGGGGGTGACAATGGCACTTTTTGGAGCTATGCTGGTTATGAGAGATCTTTTATATTCTCATCATAGGACGAATGTGAGGAACTGTGTATGGCATGCTGTGTCCACTTCACTTGTCAATTAAAATTGTCTGTATCTACTGCTACACCACATACATCTGAGGAACAGAATTCTGGGTGTGTCTTTGGTTTCATTCAATAGTGTGTCTGTGGGGATCTCTTTCACTGTGTACAACATGAGGATGGGGCAGGATTCTTACAGAAGTGTTGCCTACCACATCAATACATGACACACAGTCTTCCTGGCTTCCTAGAATGGCCAGACAGAACTGGTTCATAATGATGGAAGTTATTATGACACTGAAGAGGGCTGTTATGAGACCTTGTTAAAGAAATCATAGGTGGATTTCATTGATAAATAAGTATCAAGATTCACGTGTTTCATGCTTGGGGATGGTGCTTTAGCATGTAGTGACAGCCCAGCTATGGCAATGCATGGGTGCAACTGTGCTCTTTTACTGGACCTCTCTCAGACATTTATGATATGCTTCTCAATTACTTTGCTGGGATAGGATTGGAGTTTCCATGGTGAGATGATTGTGTGTGTAATTCTTGCCACTGCTTTGAACACAGAGACATTTGCAATGGTAACATAGCACCCACACAGAAGTCATCTCTCCCCTTTCCTTACCCGAAGCTCCCCCCAGTAGTCAGCATAGGCCACTGTTCTGACTCAGCTGGAGCTTTAAGTTCTCTTTTCCCATTTTCCTCTCGTGATATGACATGTGGCCAAGGATGACCAGGGTATTTCTAGATCCATTATATCCTTTGGTGTGTGGCTTTATCAGAGGTTGCAGCAATAGATTTCTTAATTCTTATTAAAGAAAAGGGAACTGTCACAATCATGAAGTTGTTATATAAATGTGGATGCACAGGGACTGCAGGAAAGCAAGCACTTGACTGATTTGGCTCATATACTTAGTCCATTAACCTCGTTGATTTTAAGGATGCATGGCAACGTGCCAAAGCATGAAGGAGCTGAGGGAAAGGAAGTCAAGGGGGAGGCAGGAAGAATAAAGAATTCAGTTTGAGATCCTTATCCCATTCCCAGAGCGTACATGTTTCCTTTTCCTGAAAATAATTTTAGGTTAGAGGGTTTAAAAAAAAATCCCCATTTCCTTCATTTTTAATGGTTCTGCTAAGGCACTGGGAAGGGAACAATTGTTTTTTCCCCAGTAACTGACAAAGGCAGTGGCTTTATTCTCCAGCATGTGAATTCATGTAAGTCATCATACTGGTTTGTTTACAGAACAGTCAGTTCTTCTGAAATGAACTTAGACAGCCTTCTATCAATTTCTAAAGTACACTAGTTACTGGTTATGTCGTGAACATATCCATAATTAATTAGTGGGAGCAATTGTTTCCCAAATCAGGTGGCATGCTGATGGTTTGCCCTAAGTGATACTCTCTGCTCTCACAAATGCCAATTAAGTGTATATTTTGATGCCATCTTTCCCCATGATTCAGACATCACATAATGGACACAAGCCACCCAAACCAGAGGGGCATGTTCAGAGACCAGCTTCTCAAACACACGTTTCTCATGCTTCCAGAGATTAGTCTGACTGATGAATTCTGTATCTTCTTGATATTTAGAAGCTACCCAACTAGAAGTTCATAACTATAAGTGTTTAGGTTGTCTGTCTAAACAAGAAGGGTTACTTTTACCTTTACAAATGTACTCTTTAAATAAATGTAATAATTGTAAACAAATCTGTTTTTGTGCAGGATTGTTGAATGCTTACCTTGAGTTTGTTGTTTGATTTCAAGGAGCTTACCAGACCTGAAGCTGTTGGTCGTATAACCATATCACCAGCCATTTCTGGACAAGATTTTGCCAGATCGGAGGGAACGTTGTTCTTTGAACCTGGACAGAGTATGACCGTTCTTGATATAAAGCTCACTCCAGAGACTGGATCCTTAAATCCATTTCCGAAACGCTTCCAAGTTGTACTTTTCAGTCCTACTGGAGGGGCCAGAGTTGATGACATCTATGGTATTGCCAACATCACCATTGTGTCTGATTCAAACTCCCAAGCAGTCTGGGGGCTGGCTGATCAGCTTTACCAACCAATTGATGACAGCATTTTGAATAGAGTTCTCCAGTTGTTAAATGTCAAAGTAGTCTTAGAAAGTACAGAAGAGCAGCTTGCTGCTGTGTTGTACGTAATTGACAAGGTACATATCTAGATGCTCCTTCTGTACTGATTAGTGGCTGGTGTAGAATTAGATGAGGATGCAGTAATTCTTTGGGGGATATAAAAAATCAAAATATTAAACTGCAGATGAAGTGCTGTGACCAAAATATTGCTTTAGTTCTAAAGAGCCAGTTTGGTGTAGTGGTTAGGAGTGCGGACTTCTAATCTTGCTTGCCAGGTTTGATCTGCACTCCCCCACAAGCAGCCAGCTGGGTGACCTTGGGCTCGCCACGGCACTGATAAAACTGTTCTGACCGAGCAGTGATATCAGGGTTCTCTCAGCCTCACCCACCTCACAGGGTGTCTGTTGTGGGGAGAGGAAAGGGAAGGCGAATGTAAACCGCTTTGAGCCTCCTTCGGGTAGAGAAAAGTGGCATACAAGAACCAACTCTTCTTCTTCTTCTTCTTCTTCGGCTTATTGAACCTTCAGGAAAGAGAAACTGCTATCACAATAATTGCCTGGCTGCTTTATCAAGTATTAAAATGTAAAGGGTTCAAATTTCAAATTTCTATATAGTAGAGAGCAATATTCTCCATTTGAACATAGTGGCTTGAGTAAAAGCACCCAACTTCACCTCCAAAGAATGGAAATGGACAGCTAAATAAATAATTAAAAGCTGTTCAGGGTCCCATCCATTCTTTGATCTTGCCAATATATAATCTGAAATAATTTCTGACATTCAGTTCTAATATGACTGTTGTTCTTATGCCTTGTTGTCTGCTTTTCAGTTTCCTGTGCAGTGTTTAGAGAAAGAAGTCCAGTAGCAGATATGTGTTTTACAAGGACATGGTCTAACTAAAAAATTTTGCCAGCATTTCCATTGAACCGGATTATTCTGACTGGCATTTTGTGTGTGTAATGTTTCTACTTTCTGCCAATTCTTGCAGCATGCCAGTGACTTTGGGAAGGCTTTGCAATCCTTGTTTGCTTAAGCTCTTTTCTTATCTGGGACTGTATCTTCTAGGCAGATATGAAACCTTGCTTATATCTACTGGCAGGCATGCAGACATGTTTGTGCAGATTTAGGAATGAAGGAGGAAAGAGGCAAATCACCCCCCAGACATAAAGATATGTGCATTTGGAATCAATATGCAATTCCTGTCAAAAGGTTATTCACATTGCCCCATTTGGGTAATCTCAGCATAGAGAGGAAAGGTCAAATACCAATATTGTCATATCTCACTGAGTCTGTTTAGAAAAAGAGAATTTTTATTAATTGCAAAATGAGAAGGATTAGGCTTTCAATTTGGGTTGAAGAGTATGATCCCTGAATATTTTATTCAAATTGAATGTGGGGAGAGAATTACACTCAGAAATGCTTTTTCTTGTCAAGCCAATGGAAATGAAGACTGAATTTATCAAGTAATATTAATACCTAGATAGTGATATTAAAGAATCTAAGTAGCAATTTTAAAAGAAAAAAGGACTCTGAATCTACAAACAAAATGTGTATCCTTATAAAGAAGCACATTTAGGCAAAGTATATTGATATAGTTGTCGAAAATTGTTATTCTCACAATATTTAATTATGAAAAAATGGCATGATTGTCACGTGTGTTGCAGGAAATAATTTTATTCTTCCACCAACTTTTTCTCTTTAAGGTAATATCTGAAGTGGAGATGCATCCACTCACTGATACAAACCGAAATCTTTTGTATGAGATCCTTTGTGCTCTTATTAATCCCAGACGCAAGGATACCCAGGGCTATAGCTTCCTTGCTGATATTACTGAGAAATTTGCCTTTTCACTCCCTGTTGGAGAAATGTGTGGATCACTGGGTGAAAGGTAAGACTTTTTATGTAGCAAAGATGCCAGAAATATTTCCTGATAATGGAACTTTGAATCCCCTGTGGTTTTCAGTATATGTCAAAATTCTTTGGAACAGTATAGGTTTTTATGTGAATCACCCTGAGCCTTTGGGGAGGGTGGTATATAAATATGGTAGGTAGGTAGGTAGGTAGGTAGGTAGGTAGATAGATAGATAGATAGATAGATAGATAGATAGATAGATAGATAGATAGATAGATAGATAGATAGATAGATAGATAGATAGATAGATAGATCTTGTTTCAGCAAACTTAATATAATGAAATCTTTAAAAATCCAACATTTTATAGAATTATAATTATTGTCAATATTTGAGAAGAGTGGATTGACATGAGGAGTACTGAAATGTATCAGGCTTTCTGGGGCGTATTCTGTCAGAAATCCAAATTTGCAGTGTTTTTGGAAGAATCAATAACCATTAAAGAGGTCACAGACAATTTTTTAAAAAAAACTCTTAAGAATAGTAACACTTCAGACAGACTGTCCTCTGAACTATATAAGCAGTTCAAAAATATTTTGACAGAGCCTTTGGCAAGACTGTTCAGTATAGTTTCCCAAGAAGATGCTATGCCACACACATGGAAGGAGACAATAATAGTGGCTCTGTGGAAGGAAAACTGTGACTGAGCCCTGCTACCCTGTATTCTATTGAAATCAGGACACAAAATTGTTCACTTCTTTACTAACTGACGAAAATTATCAGTACCTCATACAGGACCGTACTGGGTTTACAGTCAATGTTATAGACAGTTTCAAATATAGACAATATCAAATGTGCAATATTGCTTAAAAGCAAATGGGAATTGGAAAGTTGAGAGGATATAGAACCATAGCTGAGGAGATCATACTTAATGATAGAACAGATGCATACAAACATACATATAATATATCCCTTACAGTTTCTGTTGCTTGTAATAATAATACTGTAAGAATATTGCTAATAAGCAAACCACCCAGTAAAAATGTCAAGGGAATAAAAGTACCTGCTTCACACATTTTCTGTCACAGTTGTAAACAATTTTTTCTCTCTTTTGTTTAAACAGAGGAAAAACTATCCTTGACCATTGTCCTTATATCGTTATCATGGCCCATTCCTGGTATCCACAGCAAATCAATGGGCACATATTTTATGGGAAAGATGGTGATTTCATTAGAATACCTGAACGCTTATTAGAGATTTCTGATTCATCTCATTCAGAAGATGAAACCTGTTGGTTTATTCAGTTCACTGAGTACAGCAGCCAGCAGTGGTTTACCACTGGTGATAAAGGAACTGCCCTGAAAAACAAGGTATGACTTACAATTGTTGTTGTTGATTGGATTGATGGTTTTTCTGTTTCCTCTAGAAAATTCTGTGTTTCTTATGTGGGGCTTCCAGTAATTTCCCATCCAAGCACTGAGCACATCCATACCTCCTTAGTTTTACCTGCCATTGCTTTAGTTTTGGTGTTTCCTTCTTTTAAGATTAAGCACGAGGCATTTCATTAAAAATATGCTTAATATTTTAAAATATATTTTAATATGGACTCCAGGGAATGGTAGAGGACAGGAAGGCCTGGAGGATCAGACACGTCTTCGCACCTAACAACAACAATGCTTAATATGCTTATCATCCACAAACATAGCCATATTAGTTAAAAGAATAAACTTACAGCCAATTCTTGTGCCTCTGAGACTCTGTGAGATAGGCAACAGCTCACTGCATCCAGTATGCAAATTTCATGAAGGATACTTATGGTTTGCAAATAAATTCTCACTAAGAGCTCACATCTTGTACATACCCCCTCTCACTTCTCCTTTCTGCTCCTTCAGCTGTGTCCTTTTGTTTGCATTGCTTCTCTCAATGTCATTGGCTAACCTATTGTGATGTCATCACAATAGGTTATTCTTGCAAATGCATCAGCTGCCTTACCATAGGCTTGTAACATATGCTAGTATCAAAGGGTTCAGTCTGGGCAGGAATGCAATGGGCGCTAGGACTCAGGGGACACCGGAAGTGCAGGTCTCTGTGTGTGTGTCTCCCTCTCCCTCTAGCTCAGTGTCTCTCGGTATGCCTCGCAGCAGGAGGCCTAGCAGGTAATGAGGGCTCGTTCTTAGGGAAGGAGGGCTGGTGTGCAGGTTGGGGGAGCTCTCTGTCTCTCTCTCCCTCCCTCCATCGCAGCAGGGGCAGCTTTCTTTGTGTCTGTCAGCAGCTTGGGGCAGCTCTCTCTGTGTTTCTCTCTGCCTCCATCGCAGCAGGAGCAATAGGAGGGAATGAGGGCTCATGTTCGGTCTGGCAGAGCTCTGTGTGTCTCTCTCTGTCTCTGGCGTGTCTGAGAGGAATGTGGCTAGCGTCCTGGGAGGGAGAGCAGGAGCTGTAGGGGCAGGTCCTATTCCAACTTGGGACAGCAGGACATGTCCCACCTCTCAAGCTGTTTCACAAATATATAGAGGAACCATGGATAAGGATAGTTTGAGGACAAGCTTGGTAAAATACGTCCATAACTGGTTGAGTGGCTTAGCCATGATGTTTTTGCCAGGTCCTTGCCTATGAAAGGGTAAGTTCGCCTATGGGGCTGTAGGTTCAAAATTCTTGGTGTCCCTAGCTGAGGGAAAAGTGGGATCTTTACCTTAGAACACAATAAGGGTCCATACTTAATGATAGAACAGATGCTTTGCATCCCCATTTAATCCCCAGTGCCTCCAGAGGGATCCCAAGCAGCAAAGCCAGGGAAGATCCAAGTTCAAGATTCTCAGAAATAACACTGAGTTAGTAGGCCAGCATTTAATTCAGGCAGACTCATGTTTTGTGTACCAAAACATGAGTCTTGCCTGCCCTTATCCTTGATGCGGAAACTGCAACTGGTCCAGAACGTGGCTGCCAGGGTCCTCACAGCAACACCTCGGAGGTCCCACATCTGGCCCATCCTCCAGCAGCTGCGCTGGCTCCCGGTTGAATTCCGGATCAGGCTTAAGGTGTTGGTTATCACCTTTAAGGCCATACGCAGTCTGGGCCCAGTATACCTGAGGGACCGCCTCTCCACCTACATTACTCAAAGAGCCTTGTGCTCGACTACCTCCAACCTCCTGGTGGCCCCTGGCCCCAAGGAAGCCCGCTTAACCTCAACCAGGGCCAGAGCTTTCTCCATTCTGGCCCCCTGGTGGAATGAGCTCCCATAGGAGATCAGGGCCCTGACGGAACCTAAACAGTTCTACAGGGCCTGCAAAAGGGAGCTCCTCTGCCAGGCATTTGGTTGAGGTTGATCCAAACCACCGCTTCCAGTTGGCCCCCAAGCTCCCCCCCCCCCCCATGACCAACACTAATCGGTTTTACTCACTGGGTCCCAGTAAGAGTTGAGCTGAGGCTCTCACAATTTCTATTTTATAATGTTATTGTTATGATCTTGTTATTATTGTTATAATGTTATTACTGGTACTGTTACCTGTTACTATATGTTAATTGTATCTTTTCCTGTTTTCTGTAAACCGCCCTGAGTCCTCGGAGAGGGCGGTATATAAATATAATAAATAAATAAAAACAATTGAAATAAAAAAAATTCCCCTTTCCTATTTCAGATTCTTTCCTTGAGTGTAAAAGGTTTGAGTCCACTTCTGCTGAAAGATAACAATCATGTTACCTATCGAATTCATTCTCCAGACAGCCGCATAGTTCCTCAAAAATCTTTATGTCTCCTTTGGAATCAGGCTGCTGAAAGGTATGTTTTTCTAATCATTGCTCTGCTTTGCTTAACTGACTTGAAACAAGTGAGGCTTGGTACAGCAGCTGAATGGCACACTGGACCTCACTAGCTCTTAGCTAAAGTTTGCTGAATTGAATGATATCATCAACCTAAGTCAAACAACTAGGCCTTGATCCCATCTTAGAGGAATGAGAAAGGGATATTTTCAGACCCTTTCTCAGGCCTCCCAAGTCTTCCCAACTATACTGGCCATACCCCAAAATTTGTCTTCAGAATCTTTTTTCCGATAGATAGTCTGATAGTCAGTTTATTCCCTTTTTCTTATCTTGATATTCTTTATCTTCCATCACTTGTTCAATCAGTATTTCCGGTACCATACTTATGTGTTCCTGTGATGGAACAAGTTGTGCACTCACAGTTGACAGTGTTTTGCTTGTACTAACAGCTAGTCCCATTTAGGGCCTTGAAAGGTTAATACCAAAATGTAGAACCTGTTCCTGTTTCCGATCTGAAGCCAATGCATTTGGAAGAGCATCAGTATCATGTGCACCCTTCACTGGGCTCCCATTAGGACTCAAGTTGCCACATTTTGGGACCATGGGAGTTGCCAGAGCAGTCTTAAGAGAAGCCCTGCATACGGTAAGTTGCAGAAGTTGTATGGCTCATCCTGGCTAGGTTCGATGTAAAGAGGTAGGGCACAAACTGTTGTGCATGGCGCAGATGGAAGAATGCTAGGTGAGTAACGTTCATGATCTGGGCTTTCATTGAGAGACAGGCATCTGGAACCACTCCCAGTTCCTGACAAGAGGCACCAGAGTTGGTTGGGTCCCATAAAAAGTTGGGAGGTGTGCTGCCTCTCTGCATACCAACCCAGCCAGAGGAAATCCATCTTGGCTGGATTCAACATCAGACAACTCTGCTTGAGTCAGTCCACCATGGGCTCCAGGCATCTTGTCAGACAATCTGGTAGTATTTAAGGATGGCTGTCCATTAACAGGAATAGCTGGGTGTCATCCACATATTGGTGACAATCCAACCCAAACTTCCAAATCAACTGGGCAAGGGGGCACATGTCAATATTATGGTTGGCCATGTTGTGTGTAGAATATCCCTATCAGGTCTAGTAAAAACAGCAGCACCAACCTGCCTAGATCCAGTTTTCTTTGTAGATCATTTGTCAGATGAATGAACATTGTTAACCTTTTTGTTTTTTTCTGCAGCTGGTTGACTGATAGTCAGTTCTGTAAAGTTGTTGACGAATCCTCAAATTATGTGGAATGCTCTTGTTCACACCTGTCTCTGTATGCAGCCTATGCCCAGACAGACACCTTGTCCTCTTATAATGAAGCTTTTTTCTCATCTGGTTTCATCTGTATTTCTGGTTAGTTGCCATGTTATTTTTATTTTAATACTCATGGATGGTGAACTAACTGGCCTTAGTGTAGGAAATTGCTCTGACTGTGAAGCTTAGCCGAAAAAGACCAACAAACATTGTTTGAAGAAGATGAAAAAATAATTGGAATTACTAATAAAACTAGCAAGGGGAAATATGCTTTACAAGCCAATCCAAATAAAATAGTTTTGTTCTCCATTTTACTTGGGAAACAAAATTGTGGATGATTTGTATTTGCCCAGTTCATATATTTGCCCAGTTTAGCCCCACAAAACTGGCTATTATAAATTCCACTTTAATAAATTCACTTTAATGAAATAATTTCCACAGCTGTGTCAACTAAATCAATCCTTACCCTTTACTTCACAGACTCATTAGTCACTTAGCCCCTCAGCATGCTTTTTTTTTTTGGTGGGGGGGGGGAGTGTGTACATGCATTTTTTTTTTAAGGATGCAACTAAAAATGTGTTGTATAAATGAAGGGAAAAACAGTTTGGAAACCTGTATTATAAGCAGTCAGATACCCTGGATTGGTGGTGGTTCTCTATAACAGTATCCTTGATCATAAACCCAGAATTGCTGTGCACACAATGTAACATGATAATACCATTGAGTAGTTCAGTGATGCTATAGGGCAGGGGTAGTCAACCTGTGGTCCTCCAGATGTCCATGGACTACAATTCCCATTTGCTGGCAGGGGCTCATGGGAATTGTAGTCCATAAACATCTGGAGGACCACAGGTTGACTACCCCTGCTATAGGGAGTCAATGCAATTGAATGGAGCGTAGACAAGCTGAGATGTTCTGAGTTCTAGTAACATCAGGAAGAAGTGTGAACAAATAGATGGATTGCAGTCATTTTACAAATCATGTATGAGAGCAGCCTATTGTATGATAACATAATAACATTTACGGTCTAAAGTTCAGATAATTTCGAGTCACAGAAGCCCATATAGAAAAGTTTGTTTTCCTAAACTGGCAGACTTCGTACAACAAGATATTTTATGAAGGGGATGGCAGGCATTATGTTTCTGGGAGCTACTTAATTTATTTTTCCAAGATTCTTGGGAGCTGCCAGTCACCAAATGGGGACTGATATAAAAATTACAGTCTTTTACAGCAGACAGGTTCTGTGGCGCTCAAGTGAGGAAACCTTGCCTTGACTTTTTCCCCAAAGCAAACCACCACCGCAAATGGTAATGTCCTTGTGGGGGGAAAAGAGAGCCAAAATAACTTTGAAATAGGACTTTTAAAACAGTCTATATTAGATAGATGCACTTTTTCTGGCATTAAGATCCTATGTTTTTAAAAGTTCTCTAGCTACTTTGTCATACTCAACATTCATTGATTAATAGCCTTATAACATCTTTCTTTTTAACAGGCTTAATCTTGGCTATTTTTGCACACCTCTTCTGTACCAGGTCTTCAATGTTTGCAGCTAAACTTCTTACTCATATGTTGGCTGCCTGCTTGGGTACTCAGGTAGGTACAAAATGTTACATCCTTTTTACCTTCTTCCTAATTGTCCCTCAAAGAGTTGTAGATTTTGTTGGCAGCAACATGAGAAATACTAATCTGACAATTCATTGTAGAGTTTGCATACTTGTATTGTATAGTTTGCAAAATTGTTTTGAAGTCCTGCATAGTGCAGGGAGTTGGACTAGATGACCCATGAGGTCCCTTCCAACTCTATTATTCTATGATTCTATGATTCTTTAAAATTGGAAAAAAATGTATACATACAGAGTTAAATATGTTTTTCACAAAGACAGCTGTTAGAAAACCACACCTCTAGAGGCCACATTCTCTAATCCTGAATCCCTGCCCAATAAACCCACATATGTGGAATCTGAATGTGGTTACTCTTACTTGGTGGTGAAGAAAAGGTACTCTGTGTGTTTAAATTTATTTAATTCATTTATAACCTGTCTTATCAAGTCTCAAGGTGCATTATCCAGTATGAAATAATGTGATCCAATAGCATCTAATAATATACTAGGACTAGCATTACAAAAATGAAAAACAATTCCCAAAAAGTATCAGACATGAACTGTGGTTCACCTGCTTTGCATGCAGAATGTCCCAGGTTCCACCCCCAGCATCTCCAGTTAAAATGTGAAAGACTGCTGCTTGATACTCCAGAGACCCATTGCCTTTCTGAGTAGACAATATTGATGTTGATAGACCAGTGATGTGATTCTGTATAAGGTAGCTTCATGTGTATATGATAAGTCAAACAGTACAGACAGTGGAATTACAAACGTTGCAGAAAGAGCAGGATAATGCATATAGGAAACAGAGAATACCTAAAATAGACCAGAGTCTCAGTTCCTTTATAAAAGATCCTTTCTGAACCATTCTGTTAAACCATAGCTCTCTTACCTTTATTAAAAAGCCCTACTAAACAATTCTGTTTGACATAGTTTGCAGAATGACAGACATGCCTTCCTGGCCTCTTTGAGCCGCCCATTTCATAAGGTGGGGTCCACAACAGCTATTGATCTTAGCAATTTGCAGGTCCTTGCAGGTCATCCTTTATCTTGCCATAATTCTTTCAACACTTTGTAAAATAAGGTCAATATTGTTATCCTCACACTGCAGCATCCAAACGATATGCCTACTGATTAAGATAGCTCAGTGTCTGAACCAATACAGTGTTCTAGCTGTAATATTCTTTGTCAAAATAATATGAAATATTTTGCAGTTAAATATCGCAAAGATTTTCTTTGACTTCTTGCAATGAATTTAACATCTACTCTCTCTATATATCAGATGTTATATATATATACACACACACATACATACACACACACACACACATATATATGGATATAATCATGCAAAGACTAGAATCTCATTGATAAATGCTTCTGTTCTTTCAATGGTGTGCGTCAAAAATAACTTTTCCAGTTTTTATGCTGCCCTGATAAGTGTTGTGTTTATTCTGGTTTAAGAATGGTAATGTTGTTGTTGGAATGGAATGGAAACCAGTTGTTTTTTCCTGATGTTTATTTATGAAGATTGCATACTAAATATAGTACTAAAATTCCTTAACGTAAGTTATAAGGCAACTGGTTTGTTTTGAAATATGAACTCTCTTAGGCACAGTAAATATGTGTCAAAGGGTTGGCCTGATATCAAGTGGAAGTAAAGGAAATGAGTTTGAAGTGCTAGAAATAATACACATCACAGCTTACAGAGCCACAGAAATAAGCCAGATACATGAATGCATGGGACAGGAAGCTCTTTGAAAGTGGAAAAGATGGAAATGATGCAAGGAATAAAGGACATGGCCTGGATAAATATGACAGTTCCATATGTTCTTCTAAGGAAGTCCATGTAATTCTGAAAAGGAGTCTGAATTAGTACAGAAGATGAACGATTAATTTAGTATCTCTGATTCCCTCTGGCTATGGATACAGGCAATGCTGCATAAGTGTGCTGATAAT
Organism: Paroedura picta; assembly: GCF_049243985.1. Lineage (NCBI taxonomy): Eukaryota > Metazoa > Chordata > Lepidosauria > Squamata > Gekkonidae > Paroedura > Paroedura picta. The sequence continues at coordinate 40,935,451 of NC_135375.1, forward strand.
AAAAGTAGTCAGCCACACCTGTTACAGTAAAGAGCTAGTACCCAGACTAAATTAATCTGCTTCCTCTATCCCTTATTTCATCCTTTTAATTTTCAGTGCTAATAAAAACATTTTTTACTCATTTTGTAAAACTTGATTAATACCAGGTAAAGAATTGATAGAAATTCATTTCATGTATTCTAGACTCTGCAAAGAAATATTTGTGAAGGAAAGAAGGCATCTTCTTGTTTAATTGGGATTTTACTAAATGTGACATTTAATTTGACTCTAAATGTGACATTTAATGTGACTCTTTGACACTCAAGTATTTTCTTCCTTCAAGGAAGTCTCTGTGAAATTTAGCTGATATCTAGGTAAATTATTTTGGTGGTATTACAGGGAAAATATGGCACTGCAAAGGTTTGGGCCCCAGCTGCTGATTTATTTTTATTTTGCTACTAGCAGTAAAGCCTGTTGCGGAAGAAAATACAGTGGGCTCTAGAAAAGTGTTGCTGGAAGGTATTATCCAGAGCTTATTGGCCACGTGGGGACACACCCATGCCACTCTGCCCCACTTCAGCCTGCAGTCCACCCCTTGTCTCTACCATCGCTGTTCATCTCCAGACTATTAAGATCAGATTCCCAGGCAAAAAATGGCTGATTTGGAGGGTAGACTTGGAGGCATTGCTCCCTTTAAGGCCCCATTTCCAAATTGCAAGGAATATTTCCAACCATATAAGAACCAACTCTTCTTCTTTCTTGGTACCTCATTTATTGCCTTTTCCCCTCTCTGCTCTCAAGAACACTCCTATGTTGTCCCCCTTTCACTGTCTTCTACCTTCATCTTCCTTCACCTCTCTTAATTGTCGTCTTCTTTTACTGAAGTTTTTAGTAGCAAAGCCTATCAGTCATTGAGTCTCAGACGCAGGTGAGCTGTGCAGACTGAATGGATGGTCAGAACAGGTGTGACAAAATCATCACATATACACGTTCCTGGAACCAAGGAGAGGAGTAACATACTGTTGAAGGGCTTTTGGGAACCTTAGCTATATGATAGTGGGGGTGGGGCATAAGACAGAACATTTTGGCTTGACCCAGCACATTTTAAAGGCCTTATGTTGTGCAGGTCTGGTCTTCAGGGGAGATGATGTTTGAGGAAGAGATGGCTTCTTGCCTCTGTGTTGCCTCTCTTCAGATTGTGTGCGTGTGTCCATGTATTTGTGAGATGTCTGTCCTTTCGCACATTGCCATCTTTACATTGTAACAGAAAAATATACCTTTCAAGCAATCTTAAATCACCCATGCAGAATAATAAAGTAGAATGCTGGCTAAACAGAATGGGCTGCAACACTCTATCCTGCATATACATCACATTTTTTGAATGTTTTGTGTAAAAAAAGCTCCCAACAAAAGCAAAATGGCAACCTTGCTCTCAGGGGCATAGCTGTTGGTATTCTTACTACTTGTATTACTGCTGCTTCTAAAGTTCCTTCTTAATCACCCCACCACACTGACAGTATCTTGTGTGAAAATAAACAATTAGGAAGGATGTCCAAAAGAAAAGAAAAGAAAGGTATATATTTTGTATTTGATGTCAGCAGCACAAAGAGGCCGATGCTTCCAATGAAAATGAGGCCTCTCTCCACAAAGTGTGTATGTGTTGGGGTCTTTTCCCAGTGCCTCTGGTACCTTAACCAACCATTATGTTCCATTCTGAGCACAAAGATTTTGATCAGCAAGTGGGGGTGGGAGGAAGAACTATCAGAGGACACAGCAGAAGGAACTGAGGGCGGAAGCCAGCTGAGCTTCTCAGCTATTTGAGCAGCTGAAAAGCTTCTGCCTCCCCCTCAGTTGCATTGCTGTAGGCAGGCATATGGCTTGCCTGTGTGCTGGGGCCCCTTGAGGGGCAGCTTACTGAAACAGACATTAAAAGCTTAAATATGTACAGCTTGGCTAAACAGTGGCTATATCTTGTGCATGGAAATGGAATGGGCTGAGTGAATGGTAGAGAACTAGCTAGATTGCTGATGCTAAAGTGGCATGGACTTGATCAGTCTCTTGGATGGAGATCAACAGAAGAATCTCTATGCCTCCTCTTCCTTGAGCTGCTTTTTAACAACCATGTTTAGTCTGTGAGCTTGTTAAAAAACAGTCCAAGTACTTAGAACCCTTTCTTTTTGTCAACCTACTCGTGTGGGACCCCCCTTCCTTGTAGTGGTGATATTCCCTTGGGCTGTGTCTTTCACTGCACAAAAAACAGTATATATTGTTTCCTTTATACTACTCTGCTTTCCAGATGTGAATAGTGACTAAAAGAAGGGAACAAACTGATGCATTCATTATTAGGTAATTGAATTCACCAAAGGTAAATGAGCCAGGTGCTGATTGTGACGTCTTACATTAGAGAGTTATAAACTAACAAAACCTGCAGGTGGCAGTAAAACCTTCTCTGTGGTGCTGAAAAAGTTTGTACCCTTCATGTAGTATTTTAAGCAAATCAGTTGAAAGCTGAAGAAGTAGCAGCGGAAATTCTGTGACTGGATTTTCTCAGTGCCTTTTTGGCAGCCACTGCCACTCTCCCTGCCCAGTTCAAAACAGGGCTGCGGTATGGAAAGGAGAGAGAGTTTGAAAATTTACTTTGGATTGGTGAAAATGTGTGCAAAGGGCTCAACTCCTTCTCCTGTACCATTGCCCCAGTCTGAATCAAGTTTCCCAAAAAGCTGTAATTTATCTTTAAAAGCACCAGGAAGACGTGTTATTCCAGCATCCCATCTGGTTTGATCCTGTGCTTACAAGCAGTACTAGTTATGCAGCAGTCACTCTGTCCTATGACTTTGGAGCTTGTTCAGATCTCTTCTGGAGGCAGTGCAAGTTGACTGGTGGTGAAAGTGAGAGTTCCTGTGGAACCACAGAGGTTAGTTACTGCTTACCCTGTAGTAAAACATTGGCCCGTAGTATAATATGTGACCTCTGATGTGGCAGCAACTATTTTATTCTGTCTGCATTCTTTGTGTACCAGAACTGGGTGCACTTTGTACCAGAAGGGCATCCAATTAAGGACACTAATTCATCTTCCCAGGAACCAGCATGGCAGTGGTAATACAACAGTAACTCAAAAAAATTCAAATTCAAAACCTTTAATGGCATGTAAAAACAGCATCTTCTAGACCAGGGGTAGTCAACCTGTGGTCCTCCAGATGTTCAATGCTGGCAGGGGCTCATGGGAATTGTAGTCCATGAACACATCTGGAAGACCACAGGTTGACTATCCCTGTTCTAGACAACAGTAACTCTCTGGGCCAAATACTACTGTTGTATTTCATTAACATAGTGCAGTCCATAAACTGTAATCCTCCAAGTCTTGTAGAAAGGAATCTAGAAATGATGTCATGGAAGCTTGGGACTTGAGGAAAACTTGTTTGAAATATGTGTAGCTGAGCGGTATTTTCTGACAATCTCAATGAAAGTATATGATTTGCATGCTGGGAAAATGTGTTGAGAATCAAAGAAAGACCAAGCCTATCTAATTGTAGACTGTTGCCATGTCCATTTTATCTCCATTTTGCAGTTATATTCTCAGCCTTGTTTTGATCTGTTACCAGGCTATCTGTCTCACCATATAAAAGAAATCTTGTTCATCCTTGTCCAAAGGTGGTTTGGCAGAAAGTTTAGGTGAACCTCAGTCAGAGTGTGTGTCCCTATGAGATAAAGGCGGTTAGATTAGCCAGGAGAAGGGTGGAATTGCTTCATATTAGTAGTTGATTTTCATCCATGGAACATAATGAATTTGTTGGGCACAGTGAGCTCTGTAGAATAGTTTAGTTCAACCAAAACAATGTGCTGCCCAACCTGCATCTTAGCCTGATAGAAAAGATCTCCAAAGATTATAAAATCTTCCAAACAATGTATCTAAAATATTTTCTCTGTCCTCCCTGCTTAGCCATCCCCAAAGCTTACTTCAAATACCTTCATAACACTAGCCCTGTAAAGATCAAACTTTTGGTTATTTTGATCCCTGTAGTAAGAGCTGCTCTCATTCTTTCATTTCGGGTTCAACTCTGGAATCATATCTGTGCATCCTGGGTTTGGCTTACTTATTAGTCCCAGTCTAATGGCGCAGAGTGGTAAGGCAGCCGTCTGAAAGCTTTGCCCATGAGGCTGGGAGTTCAATCCCAGCAGCCGGTTCAAGGTTGACTCAGCCTTCCATCCTTCCGAGGTCGGTAAAATGAGTACCCAGCTTGCTGGGGGGTAAACGGTCATGACTGGGGAAGGCACTGGCAAACCACCCCGTATTGAGTCTGCCAAGAAAACGCTAGAGGGCGTCACCCCAAGGGTCAGACATGACTCGGTGCTTGCACAGGGGATACCTTTACCTTTAACAGCACATATTCTACATATCTTGGATGTATGGCCTGAAACTGCCCAGTTTCCCTATTTGGCACACTCACCAGGTGACCCCTGTGAAACTGCTAACCTTTGAGTCCAAGATTCTTCTGCTTCTTGGCATTTCAGAACCCACCAACCTTCTAGCTGTCTCTTCTCTTTTCTCCCTTCCTTTCTGAGATATATATTACATGGTGTAGATAAATACTGCGTGGGTGTTCTAACTGGGGATACGTATCCGTGGACTCTTTTATATTGCCAGTCCAATATCTGATTCTGACAGCATGCTTGTACTTTTGTTTCTCTGAAACCTTCATGTGGTTATTTTACTAAATTCTAATTGCTGTCCTCATTCCAAGTTTGCTTTGGAGCCCTGTCACTTTGTGCCTGTGGAGTAAGCACGGTGGTTGAAGTCCAGGTTTTTAGATATGTTCCCTTCTTGACAGTTGTTAAAACTAGATCAGCTGCCTCTGCCAGGATAAGAAGCAAGAGATGGCAGAAAAGAGATTTTTCTCCTAAATTGTTTGACTTGACTCCAGTTTGGGAGCGTATTCAAGCAAGACATGTGTCTAACAGCACAATCCTAGACAAACTTACATGTTTCTAATCCCATTGATTTCAGTGTGATTAGAAGAATTGCACTGCATGGGACAGATGTATAGACCACACCCAAAAACAAAACCAGAAAGTGGTTGGCAACACCAACATCTAAATATCCTGTTTATTATACTAACCTTATCTCTTTTGCCTCTCTTTTTGTCTTTCTAGTGTGATTTCCTTGTGAAATGTTGTGAAGAAATCCAGTTACTAATCCTAACTGAGAGTCTTTCCCATTCCTTGTATAGGCTTAGAACAGGGGTCCCCCGTGTGGTGCCAATGCCTTGCTGGCACTTGCCAAGTATTTTTAGAAAGTTGTAGGGGACAGATGGGGCTTTTATGCCCAGCAGGATTTATGACTGGCCATTAGAGACCTGATTGGCTGTGCAGATTAGAAAAGATCTATGGCTTTGGCAACAGCTGCCACCACAGCACACGGATCTTTGCAGCATGACTGAAGGTAAGCTGTGTACATGCAATAAAATATTTTAAAACAATATCTTAGTTTTATAAGGCATTCTGTTCAGAGCTTTGGTCCAGAACATTGAAGTGCTGCTATTAGATTTATGCGTAGCCTCACTCCTTGATAATTTGTAGTTTTCTCTGCCACCTGTGACAGCCATTTTTTGGTTGGTTCCATCTCCAGTGGCTGCCATTTTTGATTGCACCCATCACCCTATGTCAGAATTCCAAAAGTGACAATAGGTTCAGAAAAGTTCAGGAGTCTCGTCATAGGTAATCATCTTATATTCCATAGTAGTTTGCATTACTTGAGATGGGAAGGGCCATCAGCCATTGTTCTCCTTTCCTTTCAAATATAAATTCTATCCATACCAAAAGTTGGGACAGTTGATTTGATTTTGGTGGGACAAAATAAAGGCAGGATTTGAACTTTCATTTTTGAGACAATGGAATGTCTTGCTCTTCACTTCAATGAAGGCTGTATAGATTAGGTTACAGCTACAGGAATTCTGTGCCAGGGCTAGGGTGGAACCAGGATTGGGTGGGATCTGGGGCAGGGAGGAACCTCAGTGGAGTACAATGCTATGGAGTCTACCCTCCAAAGCAGCTATTTGCTCCAGGGGAACTAAGCTGTCAATTATAATTCCCGGGGATCCCCAGGGGACTGGCATCTCTAGCAGGACACCATAGGCTTCTTGTTTCAATGCTGCTTGATTAGCATACCATTTAATAGGAAATATTAATCAAAATCACCCTTTTATATATTTCTTTGTTGTCTAAAATACTTTAATTGCCTATATACCTTAGAACCTTTCCCCATCTGCTTGGAATTTGGCAGGGACAATCCCTTTGGGTGGTGATACAATCTTTGATACAGTGTTGTCCCACTTGGATGAGAAACAAAAATGAATACGATCATAGATGCGTTTTCTGTTAAATTGCCTAAAAAACTGGGACACATTCAAACTGAAGGGAAAACAAAAAGATTACAGCTGGAAATTATTTGCTATTAAAAAACAAGCAGCAAATGTAAACATATAATGAATTCTATAACAAAATAACAATAATAAGTTTGAAAATTAAGAAATTAAGAAAATTAAGAAAACTAGAAACTTGTGCATCTCTAAAGAGAATTCACAAGCAAATTTAATAACAGCAGGCAGTTTATAGGATTTGGTCTTTAGTGTCAGTTTATGGTGTTTACAGTGGTTAGCATTTGGGATCAAAGTGCCACAGGAGGGCTTTTTACCGTTCTTTTTCTGGCAGCCGTCTCCCTTACCTCCCAAAAGCCTTGCCAGTGGTTTTGGACTCTTCTGCAAAGAGAGCATGACTGCTACACATGCACCTGTGCAACAGTTTTGCACAGTGAACAGCGAACTTCAAGAAGGACATCGATAAAATTGAAAGGGTACAGAGGAGAGCGACGAAGATGATCTGGGGCCAAGGGACCAAGCCCTATGAAGATAGGTTGAGGGACTTGGGAATGTTCAGCCTGGAGAAAAGGAGGTTGAGAGGGGACATGATAGCCCTCTTTAAGTATTTGAAAGGTTGTCACTTGGAGGAGGGCAGGATGCTGTTTCTGCTGGCTGCAGAGGAGAGGACACGCAGTAATGGGTTTAAACTTCAAGTACAACGATATAGGCTAGATATCAGGAAAAAGTTTTTCACAGTCAGAGTAGTTCAGCAGTGGAATAGGCTGCCTAAGGAGGTGGTGAGCGCCCCCTCACTGGAAGTCTTCAAGCAAAGGTTGGATACACACTTTTCTTGGATGCTTTAGGATGCTTAGGGCTAATTCTGCGTTGAGCAGGGGGTTGGACTAGATGGCCTGTATGGCCCCTTCCAACTCTATGATTCTATGATTCTATGATTCTATGATTCTATGATTCTATAGATCTTAGACAAAAAAAATGTGTTCCCCCCTCCCTTGTGGGCCATTTTTTTGAGTGTGCTTTGATCTTTGATTAAGAAAGCAGGTGTCCAAATACTGATGAGATTAAGACAATCATATATAGAACCCAAAGACATGCAAGGGAAAACTGTTTGCTGTGGAGAAAGCTGAACACTTTGTTACAACAGACATTTTACAGGATTCTTGCATAACACCTGAAAGCATTCATAGCCAAAGTTTATTTCTTGTCTTGTTAAGCAAGAGTGTGAACTGTAAAAAACAATCACCCAACGGAAGAGGCTTTTTCTGTGGTGTATACTTCTAGCATTTTTTCCAAAGGAACATAATGTTATTTTTCTGTCTCAATCCCATAGGTTATCTCTGGACTTTAAATGGGTGGTCAGAACTACTGCAGGTTTCTTATATGGCTAGTGCCATTGCAACTTTGCCTTGATTTCACTTCCTACTTCTTTGACTAGAGCAGTGGTTCTCAGCCTGGGGGTCAGGACCCCTTTGGGGGTCGAACGGCCCTTTCACATTGGTCACGGCAGGGCAAGCAAAGTGGCTGGGTGGGTGCCACCCACACAACAGCCTTGCAGGGTAGATCAAAATACAGCGTTTGTATGACTGGAGCAGCAGAAAAGAGTGAGATTGGCATGGTAGGACAAGAGGCAGAGCTGAACTGAGAAACCCTGGGAAGAAACCCAATTTATATACAAACATGAACAATGGATCGTCACGCCATTGGTCAGTTTCAGTTTAATTTCTGTGAAAGAACACTTGCATAATTTTATGGTTGGGGGTCACCGCAACATGACGAACTGTATTAAAGGGTCGCAGCATTAGGAAGGTTGAGAATCACTGGACTAGAGGAAATGAAGTTCTAATAAGACTTGATTTTGAGCTCCCTCCCGTAAAATAATATTGGAAGAAGCTATGACATCGCCATTGTAGCTGACCAAAAATTCAAACGTGGTCATTACTGCTAGATCTGACTATGGTGTGAATGGAGATGAACATACAACCCTCTGAAATACAAGTGACCTTATCTGCTTTCTTGCTTGTCAAGCCCATGTATCATATTATGTCATAGCAAAGAAAAAAACAAGCACTTTGTAATACCATTGGAATTATTGTGTCACATAGTAATTGAATCATGTGAATTCAGTGGCTTAGAAGGATATAATTTAGAAGGGTTTACTTTCTGTACAGACTTCTGAGGTCTTTCTGAAGTCCTATGAACAGTCACAAGAAAGAGAAATATCTTTTTTTGTAGTGATGTCACAACTTTGGAATGCCCTACTGAAAGAGGTCTACCCGGGATCTGCTCAAAACTGTTTTGGCATCTCCTGAAAATTGCTGTCTTTATGGGGGGTTTTAGGGACTATGGTAATTGTTGTTGTAGTATGCACCTGTTGACTAGTTCAGTGCAGCTGGCCTTATTGTTTTAATTGTATTAGGTTTATTTTTGTTGTTTTATGGTTGTCATAAAATTATTGTTCATCATGTTCAGATTACCACATGGGATGGAATGGAGGGAATAGAGATGATTAAATGCCTGTTGAACCAGCCATCTGTGTGTTCCATCAACAAAGTGAGTCAAATCTTACCATCCTCCTGTAGCTGTGGGTTAGGGATGCCATTTGTGGGTTTGGAAATACCTGGAGAATTTGGGGGTGGAGCCTGAGGATGATGGGATTTGGGGAGTCAAGGGACTTTAGTATAATATCATAGAGTCCACCTTCCAAAGTTGCCACTTTCTCCAGGTAAACTGACTTTGGCCTCCTGCAGATTACTTGTAATGCCAGGAGATCTCCAGCTGCTGGTTGGCAACTCTACTGTTGCTGTTTGATAAAGTGACTTTCTCTTGTGTGGTTAGAGCTGCCATGAAGTAGCCAGTTACTTCTACTTAGTATAATAATATTGCTAATCCCACTTGAGCTATGCCACTTGGCTTTAAAAAGTGGTAGGCCAAAACATGCCACTTTTAATATTACTAATCTTTTCAGAGTTTAGATTTGGGGAGCTTAGGTGGTAAGGATTAGTCTTTGGCAGACGGTGCTTTGCAGGAAATAAAACACAATGCCAAAATTAGTAATCTGGTGCTATTTATCTGATTGTCAGTTGCATTCCTGTTCTTGTTCCACAGAATCTTTCCTTTGTTAACATAACATCAGTCAAACATGACTATTTGTAGCATACTGCTCTTTTATTGTCCTGCTCCCAGAATAATAGCAATTCTCTTTGCTCTTTCAATTATTAGCAGCCATTGTGTCGGGGGGGACGAGAGTCGACATTGAGTGAAATTTCAAAATGTTAAAAAATTCAGAAAACATTTGTAAACCAAGCTCTGTTTTGCTCAATTCCTCATATAGAAATTAAATTTTGTGGGAAATGTTGCACAAACAGTATGTGCTGATGCCTCGGATCACATGGTTCAACACTTGTTGCAGCATATTTTTTAAGAAAAATCATTATAATGCACAGTGGATTGGAAAAACACTGGCCTGTCATAAAGCTGAGGTAGGGTTTGCTGTGGTCCTTGTTAGTACATAAACACTAAACGGTGGCTAGAGGCAATTTACTGGAAGTAAATGAAGAACAAAAAAGTGATAATAACCACCTGCTTCTACCATAGCATGGGGCAGATGACAGCTACCTTGGAATAGATGCTGCAGTAGCATTTGTGGACACTTTTCCTGCCAGACAGAACTCACATGGGACCATTCTGGGCAACACAAACCACATTGATCTCATTTAGTACTATTAGGCATTTGATGCCATTGCCCATTTCTAGAACAACAACCTTCTGTTGAGCTTGTTCTTTAGCCTCATAGTGAATGATGGAAACTTAATTGCTTAATTTAGCCACAGGATAGCATTATATACTTTCCTAATTTTGACTGGTTAATATATTTGAAGGGCCACTTCTGCTGCTATGAACATGCATGACACCTTGGCTCATAAAATCATAGAGTTGGAAGGGACCTCCTGGGTCATCTAGTCCAACCCCCTGCACTATGTAGGACACTCACAACCCTATCATTCATCCACTGTAACCTGCCGCCTCCTTGAATCTTCACAGAATCAGCCTCTCTATCAGATGGCTATCTAGCCTCTGTTTTAAAATCTCCAAAGATGGAGAACCCACCACTTCCCGAGGAAGCGCGTTCCACTGAGAAACCACCCTGTCAGGACTTCTTCTGGATGTTTAGATGGAATTTCTTTTACATTAATTTCATCCAATTGGTTCTGGTCCGTCCCTCTGGGGCAAGAGTGAACAACTCTGCTCCATCCTCTATATGGTACCCTTTTAAGTACTTGAAGATGGTTATCAGATACCCTCTCAGCCGTCTCCTCTCCAGACTAAACAGACCAAGCTCCCCCAACCTTTATTCATACGTCTTGGTCTCCAAACTCCTCACCATCTTTGTTGCCCTCCTCTGAACACACTCCAGTTTGTCTACAGCCCGCTTCAACTGCGGTGACCAAGTGAGGCCGAACCAGAGCAGAGTAAAGTGGTACCATCACCTAACATAATCTGGACATGATAATCCATTTCATACAGCCCAAAATCCTACTTGCCTTTTTAGCCACCGAGTCACACTGCTGACTCATGTCTACTAGGGTGGTGCGTGATGGCGTCTTTTTTTTAAAATCCTTTTCTACTGAGGTTTATCAGCTGTTTTTTAAATGTATTTATACTGTAAAGATTTTTCTGGATTTTTAAAAATACTCTTTTAAAATATAAAAGTATGATGAATTATGCTGCTAGTCACCTTTGGGGATAGACAAGGTAAAAACATTTTTAAAATACTTGGACTAAAGGATAACGAACATAGTTGCTGTTTTGCTGATGCAAACTGTAGCACTTCACTTCAGTATTGACCTACTTAAAATATATTCCATTTTCTACATGCGGAAAAGAAAAAATAAATCCAGTAATTTTAACCTATCACAAGCAGCCTGGAATGTTTATTTTAGTGTTTCTGTTTGTAGGAGAGCTGTTGTACTCATGGCAGTATTCTGGGGGAACTTTCTGTATGTACGTCCGTCCATTAATCCATCCATCCATCCGTCTGTCTGTCCATCTTGTACTATACAGTACATTTTCTCTAGTTTATCTGTGATATACATGGACAGCTATTGACTGATGAATCATGGTCCTTTATGGTCTTAGCAATCTTTCCAGTTGAATACTGAACAGCATAAACAAAACTAATGCCCTACAGCATAGTAAACATCAGGGGCTTCGTTTAAATAGGGCCTGGCCAGTATTCAGCCACAGCATATGGAATCAGTTTGCAGGCCAGGCATTGGAACTACCACAACTTAATCACATGTGGTATGAAACACAGAAGGTGGTGAACTACCTTGTCTAAATGATACCTCTGGGGAACATGCTCCTTTTGTTTAAACTTCAGCATGCAGGTTACATATTATGCCTAAGTTATTAATAGGACTTACAATAACAGCAATTGATAACAAGTGTTCCAGAGGGAAGGGATCTGCTGACAGAATGGCTGCTGCTCTGAGTTAGATAGGAAACAGAATCTAAACACTTTTGTGAGAAGCTTAGAGGGAAGGGAAGCTATCCAGCCTGGCAATCAGTGAAGTCTGTTTGGTTCATGCTGCAGTTCAGTTTACATGTGGCTGCCAAGTTTTAACCAATATACTGTCGAGGCCACTGCTTGTTCACATTCAGTGCCAATAATAGCTGTGACTCCCTCTGAATGGAAAAGTTTACTGAAACAGGAACGATAAGTAGCAGCCACACAATAGGCTTTAAGGAACATCTGAAATCTTGTTTACCTTTGTTCAAGCTGTGAAATCTTTCCATAAACATATTTTCAGAAGTACCTTAGAGACCAACAAGAGTTTCAGGGCGTAAGCTTTCAAAAATCAAAGCTCCCTTTCTCAGACCTTGAAAGCTTATACTCTGAAACTCTTATTGGTCTCTAAAGTGCTACTGGACTAGAATCTTAACTTTCCATAAGCATAGCTGTATCAAACCAGTTTTTTCTAATCCATCCATATTTATAATATAATTTTCTTTGAAATGCACCACGTGTTGGCTAGTCACATATAGAAGAAGAAGAAGAGTTGGTTCTTATATGCCGCTTTTCTCTACCCAAAGGAGGCTCAAAGCGGCTTACAATTGCCTTTCCTTTCCTCTCCCCACAACAAACACCCTGTGACGTGGGTGAGGCTGAGAGAGCCCTGATATCACTGCTCGGTCAGAATAGTTTTATCAGCGCCATGGTGAGGTCAAGGTCACCCAGCTGGCTGCATGTGGGGGGTGCAGAATCGAACCCGGCATGCCAGATTAGAAGTCTGCACTCCTGACCACTACACCAAACTGGCTCTCCAGTATAACCAAACAACAAATTGAGTATAACTCTCCAGTATAACTCTCCAGTATAACCAAACAACAAATTGAGTATAACCAAACAACAAATTGAGTGGTTGGAAGAGAAACAGAATATATCTTCTACAAACCGTACTTTTGACTCACTGATCTGAACGCCGCCCTCCAGCCATATATGGTGGCTTGCTGTGGCTTTCATGAATTTGCTGCCTGCCTCATACTCCACAAATAGCAGGCTTCCCAGCACCTTTGAGACCACGAACCATGGCTGGTGATTTGATGGTTTGATGCGTTACTAATTGTAGAGAATGTTTGCTGATGGGACACGAGGCAACGTAGGCTTCATCACTGAGGAATTCACTGGTTGCCACCTTTGAAAATATTTGCATAGTCATTTGTGATTTCCATTATTTGACTGATCACCAGGAAAAGACAACTGAAGAAGTAGAAGGCTGCACCAGTCATTGATCTCAACCAAGAGTGACTGGCTTTGTTAGTAATTAGGCATAGAAAGCAAGCTCAGGCTCATAGTTCCTATGTTATCAAGTTCATTCCACAGTCTGCCACCATTTAGTGCCCAATAAGCCCTCTTTTATTACTACAGAATGTCAGAAAAGGGGGTTGTGGGTTATGATTTTTTCCTGCTTTTCTCAGTGATGTAAGATCGATCCAAGACTTCAGTCCATTGTCCACTAATCTTTATGTTATAAAGCAGCCCATACTTTAGGAATACTGAATTCATATTGCGCGATAAGTTATCTTTTTTTTTTAGTATTTCCTTGGAGTTACTGAAATAAATTTTCTAAAATTGATTAACAATGTCCCCCACCTTATTCCCACCCATTTCCCCTATCTACGGAAGGTGTCTGTTATAGTGAACACATATAAGGCTGAAGGCTGTTACAGGTTGTGTTCTTAGGTGATAATTGCTGTGAAATTGCTTGCCGTTTGGACCCTGCCTAAGCAGTTGTGCTGAGAAGCTTCAAAAGGTTCCAAGATGCTACACACACAACCATAATTGTGTATCCCTACCTGTTATAATTAAAAGTGGACACCAATATTTTAGGAGAAAAGGGATTAAATGATTGGGCTGTGGTTCCCGGAAGAGTCAGATTTGCTCATTATATTTGGCTTATTTAAATTTTGGTGGAAAAAAAATAAGTAGGAATAAAACAGCGTTGAGTAATCTGTATTGCCGGAAATGAAAGCCGTGTTAAATACATGTTCTTGTTGTAAATAGGTCCAATTACTTCATTATTAATGATATTATTTAAGCACTCATTAAATGTGACATTATTTAATAGGTTCATGTTCGTTTGAAACCTTCATTATAGGATTATTGTGAGAGGTTTGAAATCTGGTATTTTTCCATTCAGTGACTTTCCTTTTGTCCTAAGAATTTAGAAACATCTAACACAGATGCCATGGATGTTTTAATTGCAAACTCTTAGCAATTTTGGACAAGCTAAATTCTGCTAATTTGGTGACATTTTGTCAATTTAAATAGTGATGTTAATCTTTCTGTCTAAATTGGTAGGGTACATTCTGCAGAATTTGTTGAGTTTGTAATAATTTATTTTCCTTCTTTCTAGACAAGTGAAATCTTTGTTTATTTTAGGTCTTTAACCAAGCATGTCTTTCTCTAATTTCTTAAGTTAGTTTTCAGCATTCTTAAGTTTCTTAATTTACTGTTTTCAGCATTCATTAGGCAGGTAGAAGGAACACCTAAATAATTTGTTTTGTTTCTCTTCTCAAACATTAAGGTTCTTTCCAGTAGACTTTGATTTAGTTATTAGAACACATAATTTATGGGTGGGAGAAAAGGGGTTGATTAACATTTTTATTTTATTTATTTCTTATATTTCTATACCTACCTCTCTTCTGGCTCAGAGTGGTTTACATATAACAAAGAGGAAGTATATATAACTAGAAGAACAATTCAAAAAAATTGAGAAAGCAATAGTACATCGTGTATAACATCTAGTAAGTTGCTAACTAACTATGCATCGGTGATTCTATGGTTAGACCAGGGCGGGATTCAGTATATGGATAGGGGTTTTCTGGGGGCCCAGTAGATGCCGTTGTTTCGGTTAGCTTCAATCAAATGCCTGGCAGAAGAACTCCATTTTGTAGGCCATGAGGAACTGTGGAAGTTCAGGCAGAGCCATAATCTCTTCCAGAGCTAGTTCCTCCAGGTGGCCAGGACAGAGAAAGCTCTGGCCCTGGTTGAGGTCAAACGTGCTTCTTGGGGCCAGGGATCGCCAGCCTGTTGGAGGTGGCAAAGCATAGAACTCTTTGGGGGGTGTAAGCAGTGAAGCGGTCTGGGCCCAGATCACGTATGGCCTTGAGGGTGATTACCAAAACCTTAAGCCTGCTATGGGATTTGACTGGTAACCAGTGTAGTTTGGAGTGCGGGCCAAATGTGGGACCTCCATGGTGTTCCTGTGAGGACACTGGCCACTGCATTCTGGACCAGCTATAGTGTTTGGATCAAGGATAAGGGCAGACCTGCATAGAGTGAGTTGCAGAAGTCTAGCTTAGAGGTAACTGTTGCATGGATCACTGTGGCTAGGTGTTCCGGGGCCAAGTAGGGTGCTAGTAGTTTGGCTTGGTGTGGGTGGTAAAACACCAGCTGTGCTACTTTTGTGACCTGCATCTCCATAGCGAGGGAAGTGTCACATCACAAGCATTATGATGTCATTGTGTTGCCGGTGGTATCACTATGTCACAAATAAGCCCCCACCAGCCTACTGCTAGCAACTGCAAAGGCCTGCCTGAACTTTCTTTGAAAGCTGCTTCCCACAATATGGAAACTCCTCAGTAAGTTCTTTCCTTGTATTTCCCATTGTGCTCTCTTAGGACCACTGCTGGTGGAGAAAAATTATAATTGCTTGCCTTTGCAGGAGCCAGTTCTACTTTGATGCTGAACATGGTCTGCTTTTGAGAGGATGTGCAAGTGTTTGGGACATCCACTTTTAAATTCATGCGAACGCTAAACTCATGTGTTACGTATTTCATAATTAGAGGCAGGTACATGTCTCATGGGGTTACCTTAAAAGCATAGCGACAGTTGTCAAAGGATAAAGAAGAAATGGAGGAGGAGGAGGACAATTCTTAAAGTGGCTTACAGTTGCCTTCCCTTTTCTCTCCCTACCACAGAGACCCTGGTGGGAGATGAGGTTGAGAAAGCCCTGATATTACTGCTGAGTCAGAACAGCCTTATCAGCACTGTGGCAAGCCCAAGGTCACCCAGCTGGCTGCAAGTGGGGAAGCGCGGAATCAAACCCAGTTTGCCAGATTAGAAGGCCACACTCCTAACCACTACACCAAGCTGGCAGGAACACCAGGACTAAACTAGTAATGCTTTCCCCTATGTAGTTTCCAAATACAAATCACACACCAACACATATTGAGCTGATTTTTCACCTTGCAGAGCAAAGGGTAGTTCAGGTGGTTAGGGGAAACACAGCATGGGAAAAAGAATTAACGCCCCCTTTCCCAGTGCCAAAGCCCTGATCTTAATTCCCTCTCTACCCCAAATACCCCAATTTAAGCCTTAAAAACTTCAGGGTAATACAGTGGCTCAAAAGAAAAATCACTCCCCTTGGTGTGTGTCCTGATTTATCACATTACAACCTGGAACTCAGTTGTCTGTGGGGAGGGGGGAGGGTTAGCACCATTTGATTTGCACAACATGCCTATCATGTTGAAGGTACAATACGAAAAAGGAAGAAAGGTTCAAAACATGTACAGAGAAAAAAAGAACCTTTCCAAGGCAATTGGTACAATACATTTTATGTATCAATAATTTTTTAGGGACCAACCAACCAAAACGGTTTCTAGATATACTCCGTTTTCACAATTTTTCTTCAGTGGTTGATACCTTATACTCTTATCAAACAATTTTTATATATAAATAGGCTACCGGCTCTGTAAAGTAGCGATCCCCAACCTGTGGACTGTGGACCACATGTGGTCCTTCGACTAATTGGAGGTGGGCCCCGAAGGATGCCTTCTCCCCCCCCCCCGGCCCTTTACTTCATCCCCCCCAGCCCTTTACAACACACTTCATTGTTGTCGTGTGTCTGTATCTTATTTTGAAGGGATGTTTAAACATTACCATAGCGATCAGAGAGCGTTAGGGCAGTGGTTGAGAGTAGAGGAGTAAACTACACCCCCCCCCCCCGGACCTCAGTAAAAGGCGTTGAGTGGTCCCTGGCATTGAGTGGTCCCGGTGATAAAAAGGTTGGGGACCACTGCTGTAAAGTATTGTGGGAAATGTCAGAAATAATGATAGTTCATTTATTCACCCCCCAAAGTCAATACTTTGTAGACCACCTTGCAAGTCTCTTAGGAGTATGCCTCTATTAGCTTAGTGCATCTAGCCACTAGGATTTTTACCCATTTCGCAAGGTGAAACAGTTCCAATTCTTTCAAGTTAGATGGGTAGCGTTAGGGTTAGGGTTAGGGTTAGCAAGTCATGCCACAGATTCTCAATTGGATTGAGGTCTGGGCTTTGATTAGGCCATTTCAGGACATTAACATTCTTCCCTATAAACCATTCCAGTGTAACTTTTAACTGTATGTGGTGATTGGGGGTTTTAACCGCACATTGGGCATTAAAGCGTGAAGCCTGCTGGATGTCAAAGCATGATAATAAATTGTGACTTACCAACACTCCACACCTCTCGAGCTGTCTTGAGTGTTTCTGGCCACTTTTTCTGCATCTTGCACTCCTCGCTTGCTGCTGGAACAGCAAGGAAAGAGAACACTGCGCTTTGGCCTGCCTACCACTGTCAATCACTTTGGGCAACCAATCCCCTCCCGGTATGGCTGATCAGTGTATGAACTTCTGACGACTGCCGATTTTAAAAATATATATATACTTATTTGTTTGAATGCCTATGCACGTATTCATAGAAGCACAGGCAAGCTTTGGGTTTTTTTTCTGGGCATACAATGAGAATGTTGCATTGGCAAGGCTATGTTAAATTGGAACCTGTAATGCAGAGAATGTGGGAGAAGCACGCTTTGTGTCACATCACTGTGTATCTGCAGGCTTGCCGAGGCGGATATCTGCATATTCGTTGATCTAGGCAGTTTGCCATTTAAAAAAAGAAATACCCATCCTCAGAAAGAAAGGAGATGGAGGCGGGGGCAGAGGCGAATGTAGTGCTTCTATGTTTCCATACATTTCTTGTGCTGATGGCCTGCTGCTTGTCTGTCAGGTGATAGCGCTTTTTAGCTTGATTTATCCACTCAAATACTTTGGCCACCTCATGAGAAGGAAGGACTCCCTGGAGAAGAGCCTAATACTGGGAGCGATTGAGGGCAAAAGAAGAAGGGAACAACAGAGAATGAGGTGGTTGGATGGAATCACTGAAGTAGTCGGTGCAAACTCTGGGGAATGGTAGAGGTCAGGAAGGCCTGGAGGATCATTGTTCATGGGGTCACGATGGGTCGGACACGACTTCGCACCTAACAACAACAACAACAAGAACAATCTACTTTTGGGGATTCATGAACTTCCGCTTTAAATTTGCGGATGTAGAGAGCAGCTTGCTGGCCAGACGTGGAATGTTGGCGACGTCATGCAGAGTGGCCGGAATATAGTGTCTTCACAAGATAAACATGATGCTACATTTATGGTGTGCGGAAAGGCCCACAGAGTCAGGGGCCTTTTGGAACAGTTGTGTTTATACAGACAACCTGTGGCAGATCATGTGCCACTTAGATTGCATACTGGTGGAACCTAATTAACTAATTATGTGACTTATGAAGTTAAGTAGTTGGAGCAGACCTTGTTTTAGGGGTGTTATAGCAAGGGGGATGAATACTTATGCTCAATCGTTATTTCTGTTTGTCTTGCCTTGAGTACTGTTTGTGTCATAATAATAAAAATATATTTTGCACTTTCAAAATGATAGACGTGTTGTAAGAATCAAATGATGCTAACTTGCCCAAACCCAACTTAGCTCCAGGTTGTAATGCGATGAAACAGGACAAACACCGAGGGGAGTGAATACTTTCACAAGCAACTGTATGGGCTATCTAATATCAAGAAGGGCAACTTAATTGATTTCTCATATGATTTTCATTCTTTTTGAGTAGAATCAATTGTATCTTGTGTTTCAGTGTGTTTTTTCTACCATTTTATATCCGGTGTTGCTGTATTTAATTTTAGGGGAGCAATTTAGATGGATACTTAGCAATTTAAATACTTTAAGGCCTAGTAAAAGCATTTCAAGGAATAATATACATATATTTAAAACATTGCTCTAAAAAACATTGATGCCAATCCTTTAACACTGATTTTATGTTCTTTATTGGCATTGCACTAGAAATATTAACGGCTCCTTTAGAAAAGCACTGAGCATATGTCTTCAGCATAGGTATCCTTAACTGAACTTGCATTCTCCATTTTGTAGGTATACACGTAGTGGAACTTATAAATTATTTCAACTGCAGATGTTTGGTTTAAAGAATTTACTAGTTTAATCATTTGCAGTCGTGTAGTCAGGAAAGTATTTACTGGAATCTCATTAATTTATAGAAGCTAAAAATACCTTATTCACATAGGAAACTTCTGGTACATATTTAAGAAATTGCCAAATTCAACAGCAACTTCTAGTCACATCCCTAATAGAAGTCTGAGAGTAAAAAGAGTAGTATTTGAACAGTCCAAAGGGACTGTTTAGAAGAAGAAGAATTGGTTCTTCTATGCCACTTTTCTCTACCAGAAGGAAGTAGAGGGAGCCCTGATGTTACTGCTCGGTCAGAACAGCTTTATCAGTGCTGTGGTGAGCCCAGGGTCACCCAGCTGGCTGCACGTGGGGGAGCGGGAAATCAACCTGGCATACCGTATTAGAAGCCTGTGCTCACTACACCAGACTGGTTTTAGCTGCAGTGTGTGCAAGTGTTGTGGTTATTTACACAGAAAACTACATTGTGTAATTTGATCCCATAAAAAAGGCTGCTTTCACACAGCTGCAGCAAGTGGAATAGGAATGGGGAGGAATGACATCCTCATACCCCATGGCCATATCCTTCATGCTGCTGCTTCCTTCCTCACAGCAACACTACAGGCAGATTGAATCTGTGGAAACCATCACCCCAGAATTCTGTCTATGTTACAAAAATTGCCAAACCATTTAAGTTTGAATTGAGGTCTTTGACAAACAGGCAGGTTTTTTTTAGTGATAGCTGTTGTATGTATGTAAGAAGCAAGATTAATTCTGTTATGGCGTCAACACAGTATCACACAGTAGTTGTAACACAGAGACTAAACAATTCCTAGGGTCATAAGAGGCCCCTAAGACTGTCAAAGGTCAAAAGGCTGGACCGTCTGTTTTCCCATGTGTACCATGGTTCATCCTGCCCAGTCCCAGCTATCCCAGCATGGTGTAGAGCAGGGGTAGTCAAACTGTGGCCCTCCAGATGTCCTTGGACTACAATTCCCATGAGCCCCTGGCAGCGTTTGCTGGCAGGGGCTCATGGGAATTATAGTCCATGGACATCTGGAGGGCCACAGTTTGACTACCCCTGGTGTAGAGTATCACACGTATATGGGAGTCTCACTCTGCTGTGGAAGCTGGTTGAGTGATCCTGGGCTAGTCACCTAGTCTCAGCCTAACATTCCTCGCAGGGTTGGTGTGAGGATAAAAGAGAAACGTAGACAATGTAAGCTGCTGTGGGTCTTTATCAGCAATGCTCCCTGAACTGAACCTGGAATATAATGGATACCACTTAGCTATGTCCAAACTTTAGCTGTTTTTAGAAATGCTTTGAGTTGTACACTGGCAAAGGAGGGAAATAATAATAATGGATAGGTTGACTTGCCATGCATGTCAGGGGATGTGATTTGAAACACATCATAGCCAAAATAACTGAAGGAGGGAGTTTTATTTTTTTTTTTTTGTTAGGGGGCTTTTCATACCAGTAAACAAGTAAGAGTATTAACCACTGAGCAGCTGTCAGGGGAGGCAGCATATACATCGCTTAAATAAATAATGCATACATCAGGCCTTTATTCATAGCAGCAGGCAATATAAATTCACTTCTAAACCAGGCTTTCTTTTTAAAATCTAAGCAGGAGTTCCTTTCTAAATTATTTCAGCTGCTTTTTGTAGCATATAAAATTTGGGATTTTTATTCCTAATAATTATAGCCATTAATCAGTTCTGCTTTCACATAGCCAAAAAATATCCAGCTCAGACTGGCAGGGATATCACATTATGTTTATTCCATTGCTATCCTGCCCTTCCCCTAACAACCTCAGCAGTGTGCCTAGGGTTCTTGCACTTTCTTCTGTTGAGGCTCTGGCCAGGCCCTCACGTGCCTGACTTATATAGTTATAGTTATATAGTTATAGTTATATTCCACCATCCCTTGAAGACTTCTTAGAGGCAAGAACAACAGGCAACTTGAACTCATCTTTAGCCCTTCAGCTGTAAATAGTCAGATGCATCTGGGGAACACAATTTAAATCTGTCCTGTTGTACACAAAGGAGTTTTTATTTAAGGCAAGGTTCAATGGTCTACTTTTGAAGGTCAAGGTTAAAATGAACAACATTTTAGGAGCATTTGTGGTATTTTGTGTGATTTGCATGAATTATGGCAATATTGTCAACATAGGCCAGTGGCTTTTTTGTGGTAGTGTGTGAAGCAATGAATTTGGACCTTGGTACATAAACCTTCATAAACCCATTGAACAGTTTACAAAATCAGATCATAGAGAAAGCAATCCTAAGAGGTAGTAAGTTCCATTGTCCTTACTCCCAGGTAAAAATGTTTTAGCATTGCAGCCAGAAGGAGGATTGGACAAAAAATGTCAGCTTAATAAACGTTGAGGTGCCTGGACTACTTCAGAGAGGGCGTAGAGAATAATGGGCTGGGTATAGTTCTCAAAATGTTCCCTTAACCTAGAACCTTCCTGAGAATCTAGTTTGTTTGTTTTTAATCAGCCTTTTCTGTTTTTTGATTGGGGGGAAACTAGTATTTTGCAGTTTTTTAAATTGGTTAATGTGAGTTGTGTGAATGGGATATGTTGGGTAGGAAACAACTATGGAAGGTTTTCAGAATATCTCTACACATAGCTTTCCACTAATGTTAAACCCCCACAAGTTGGGGATAAAGAGGGTGATCCCTACCCCCTCATCCCCATGGTTGGCTTTGGTTCTTCCAAGGAGCTAGGGCAGCCTTTCCCTTTTTTGTTGTTGAGAAACCCCTGAAACATTCTTCAAGCTGTGAGGAACCCCAGAAGTAGTGCCATAGTGCAGAATACGGTTGGGAAGCATAGCTGTATACATGCCCACCTAAGGCCTCTCCCCTTCCCACCCCTTTCAGGACTATCATTGGCCATTGGGGAGAGGCAGGTAAACATAACTATATATGGTCATATGTCAGATAAATATTTAACAGTTATATGTATGTGTGTGTAGATAAAGGTAAAGTTATCCCCTGTGTAAGCACCGAGTCATGTCTGACCCTTGGGGTGACGCCCTCTAGTGTTTTCATGGCAGACTCAATACGGGGTGGTTTGCCAGTGCCTTCCCCAGTCATTACCGTTTACCCTCCAGCAAGCTGGGTACTCATTTTACCGACCTCGGAAGGCTGGACGGCTGAGTCAACCTTGAGCCGGCTGCTGGGGTCGAACTCCCATCCTCATGGTCAGAGCTTCAGACAGCATGTCAGCTGCCTTACCGCCCTGTGCCACAAGAGGATATATATATATATATAACTCCTACCCATTCAGGAAAGCCTTCCAGGGCTATCAAGAAACCCCTGAATTTCATGAAACCCTGTTTGAGAAAGTCTGAGGGCATCAAGGATAGTTCTCCTGTCCCCATTTTATCCTCACAGTAGCTCTTAGAGAGAGAAAGAGAGACCAATTATGCATGGCGGTGGCTGCACTGTGGTTTCTGATGGGTGGGAGCATGCCCCGTTGCTTCCTGTGTACTGATGGGGGAAGATTTCCCCCGCCAGACACAGTCCATCCTGGCTTTTTGTGTACACACAGAAAGTCAGGGCAGAAAGGTTCTGCCGGGCCTTGCCGTGACAGTGGGGAGGCAGTTTCACTTTACAAAGGTGGGAGAGCTTCACAACACTCTCCCACCATTGTTGGAGTGGGGAAATGCCCTGTTTGGCTCTGCAGTGCTGTGAAGCATGTGGAGCCAAATGGGCCATTGTGTGTCCGTATTGGGACACTGTAGGAGTGGGAGGAGCTGGGCCTGGAAGGCCTGGTTTTCCCTGTATGCACGGGCCTGGCCCGGCATGGCCACTGATGGTGCCTGCATTACCCAAGGGAATACTGTAAAATCAGTGTTCTCTTAACGCGGGGCATTGGAGGCCCTAAAGTGGGCCAGGGCTGGGAAGGAGCTGGGTTGACAGCAATGTCATGTGTCAGCAGGAATTTGCCCCACTGCCATACAAGTGCCAGCCCGGCTTATCCCTCCCATGCTTAATCGGTCAGAGAGAGAGAGAGACTGAGCACAACCCAAATAAGCTTCATGGGGGAGTGGAGATTTTAATCCTGAGTTCTCACATTCTAGCTGAATTTATAACCAGAATATCGTGCTGACTCCTAGTTTTATAAATGTTTATGGTTTCTTTCCGTCTGCCTTCATGGAACAAAAGTATCTCTTTAAACTTAGCTCACATTATCAGGACTAAATTGTTATTTAACAAAGCATAACCTTACAGTGAACTCCTGTTTGTTCAACTTAGTTAACCAAAGTATAAAACCTGGATGAAAGAATGTGTCAAGAGCAGGCAAACAGTTCTGCCTATCATGCTCTTGTTAAGTTTATGTTGCTTACATTCTTAGTTGATTCACAGTTATGCAACAGAGTCTCGAGGGCATCCTGGGCTGCTGTTATGAGTGTCAGTCACTGCAAATATGCCTACCTGGGTTTTGTACACTTTCAGATATCTGTAACCCCTCCTACTTATTTATTTATTATATTTATTGAAGTTCCAGGCTGCAATTGAGATGCATAGTTGGTTAGACTGTAACAGACTGTAATTTGGCTGCCTGAGGAGGAGGAGGAGGAGGAGGAGGTGGTGGTGGTGGTGGTGGAGGAGGAGGAGGCGGAGGAGATGAAGAAGGAGGAGGAAAGTTGGTTCTCATATGCTGTTTTTCTCTGCCCGAAGGAGGCTCAAAGCGGCTTACAGTCGCCTTCCGTTTCCTCTCCCCACAACAGACACCCTGTGAGTTGGGTGAGGCTGAGAGAGCCCTGATATTACTGCTTGGTCAGAACAGTTTTATCAGTGCTGTGGCGAGCCCAAGGTCACCCAGCTAGCTGCATGTGGGGGAGTGCAGAATCGAACCTGGCATGCCAGATTAGAAGTCCACACTTCTAACCTCTAACCACTACACTCCCCCTCATTGGCAGTCTTCAAGCAGTGGCTGGATAGATACTTATCAACAATACTTTAGGCTGATCCAACATTTAGCAGGGCCTCTAGATGGCCTCTATCGATCCTTCCAATTCTTTGACTCTATGGTTCTATTCTGCAAAGCACCTCTGGCACTTTATTAGAACACAAAAATATTTTAAAATAATTCCTACTGGACTACATCTATAGATAATACTTGTGTCTTACCTTAGTGCTAGAGTCAGCAACTGACCTGGAGGAAAATTAAACCTTTTAAAAGGTTTATGGGCTGATATTTGCTTCCATGCCATGAGAAACTGCAGCTGCCCATTTCCATACATTAAGCATGTAATAAATAAACAAGACATTTTTCTCCAGGCCAGATGGCAACCCTACTCAATGCTGCTTTCTTGTTTCCCTGAGTCAGGTTTCTCACCTTGTATTTTCATACTCTTAATATTGCTCAGTGGCTAGACACTGCCATGATAAGCATGACTGCTTCAGGAATAATGAACCAGGTGTGAAAGTAGGAGACTGAATTTCAGGATAAAGAGACCATTAGCTACTTATATTAGTTGCAGTGGTTGTTCATGGAGGAGACTCTGATATAAAAATCTGCCCATTTGAACAACCCTTCCCACAAATAATCCCCTGGAATGTCTTGATTGCAATGTAAGGATCACAGTAGACATTATGTCAGGGAACTAATACTTGATTCCAAATCAAGTGCTCCCAACAAAATTAGAGGGATTGCATTTTCAGGGTGGGAGGAGGATTGTTGTTGTTGTTGTTAGGTGCGAAGTTGTGTCCGACCCATGGACAATGATCCTCCAGGCCTTCCTGTCCTCTACCATTCCCCGGAGTCCATTTAAATTTGCACCGACTGCTTCAGTGATTCCATCCAGCCACCTCATTCTCTGTCGCCCCCTTCTTCTTTTGCCCTCGATCGCTCCCAGCATTAGGCTCTTCTCCAGGGAGTCCTTCCTTCTCATGAGGTGGCCAAAGTATTTGAGTTTCATCTTCAGGATCTGGCCTTCTAAGGAGCAGTCAGGGCTGATCTCCTCTAGGACTGACCGGTTTGTTCGCCTTGCAGTCCAAGGAGGGTAGGGTATGTAATCTCCAGCAACTAGTCCATCCTTCGAGGCTGTTTGTCCCCAGTCAGGCTTGTTTCCAGTTTTGGAATCAAGTGGCTGGAAAATATATGGAAGGTTTTTGCAGGGAGAATTGACAGGTGGGAGAAGAATTTAACACTCCATTTCGCCTTTGGATTTTTCACTACAATTATCCCTCCAGTCTGCAAATTATCATTACAAGGGAAATGCAGAGTCGGGTAACCTCAATTTCCTTTATTCCTGGTGTAACCTGTAAGTATATTTGTTTGGAAACAGATGGCACTTCAGTTAATGAAACTTG
Source organism: Paroedura picta (assembly GCF_049243985.1). NCBI lineage: Eukaryota > Metazoa > Chordata > Lepidosauria > Squamata > Gekkonidae > Paroedura > Paroedura picta. The sequence continues at coordinate 40,960,917 of NC_135375.1, forward strand.
CCACCAATAAACATATTCAGGACAGAAGGTCCCTTTTCCTGGTTTGGAACTCTTAGTATCTTTGCAGTGTCCCAAACAATATATTTTACCCACAGACGGTTAAAATGAGCTTTGCAGCCACCTCCAGAGAAATTCTGTGAAACGTTTTTTTCTTTTAAATACATTTAGGAAACAAATCCAAGTAAGTCTACGTGGAAGTGAGTCCCATTTTGAAATAACATTTTCCCGAAACATGTGATTTACTTCTGAGTAGATCTGATTATGATTGCACTTGCATAGCGGTTCAGGTAACTTTACATATGTAAACAATTGGGGGTGCCAAAATCTACAGATCCAAATATTGACATTCACTCATTTGCTGAGCACATGACCACGTACCTTTGTACCTTTTTAAAGTTCACACAAAGACCTAACTTGTATGATTCATTCCTGTTGTGTTTCCAAGAATACTAAATCAGTGATTTACTTAGTAGTCAGGAATATCAAACTAAGTAGAGCAGGTCAATAGAGCTATTTCCCCCCCTAAATTTTATAATCTAGATTTCCTTTCATCAGCTGCAATTTTACTTTGGAATAGGTTCATATATGGGTATGAAAATTATTTTAGAAAAATGCCGGATTTAAATGCCCCTCTGTGAGAAACTATACTTTTGCCTGGCAGAGAGGACTGGCAGAGGAAGTTTCAAGTAGGTTCCTTCCCCTGGTTAGTTGACAATTTCCTACCACTTTGAATGATGGGTCTAATCACACAAAGAGTTGCACAGGTTACTGAGTTATTTGTAGTGTGATCCTAAAAACAGAGTTATACCCTTTAGAATCATTTGAGGTCAGTGGGTTTAGAATGGGGTCTAGAAGGGAGTGACTCTGTTTAAACACACTATGAATTCACTATGAACCTTCCTGACAGTCAGGCTGTTTTAATGTGTTCTTTAGGTGCAAGTTGATCACTCAATTTGTTCAGTTTGTGCTGCCAAATTTGATTGCATTGGAATTTCCCAAAACTGCAAATACTCAAAGAAACTACTAATTCAAATTGATTAGTTGCCATTAATGTCAGTAAGGACTGCTTGAATGAAAAACCAAAGGGCAGGGTTTTACTGAAGAATCGTATTTATTTATGATTGACTTACATTATTTGTAAGCAATCTAATTGTCCATTTAAACAGTTGCCTGTTGAGTGGAGCCATTAAACAACAAGGATGAGCAGGTAGTAGAGCTCGGTCGGGTTAGACGAAAATTCACATGTGCAACAAAGCCATTTGCTCTGTACTTTAAGAAAGAACGTGGTGAGGCAGCCTGTCAAGCCTTTATGAACAGACTGACAAACCATCAAAATGATCACTGAGAAAATCGGCTCTCTGTTTGTGACTGGTGAGCAAGAACTGGTGGGTGTTTGAGCATTCCTGCTTAGGATTGTACTATGGCAGGGGTAGTCAAACTGCGACCCTCCAGATGTCCATGGACTACAATTCCCATGCTGGCAGGGGCTCATGGGAATTGTAGGCCATGGACATCTGGAGGGCCGCAGTTTGACTACCCCTGTACCATTGGATTTGATTTAGCTCCTTCTCCTTTTCAGGGCCTGAGCATGGTTTTCAGCAGTTTTCCCAAACACATTCTGTCTCCAAAGGGTTGACAATCTAACATGTAGTAATTTCATAAAATACAGAGTAAGGGGAGCAGAGCTCAGTTCCAGCAAAGATGACATTAGAGATTTGTCCAAGAGGGAAATAAATATTCACTCCTGCATGTTAGAAAGTCCTTTCTTTCCAGCAGAAATACCAACTGTCAATAGAATCTATCTGAAGAGATGCTGCAAGTGCAATGGATAGAGCAAAGTTCGGTGCTGGTAGTGTCTCAGGCCTCCATCCAGCCACCTCATTCTCTGTCGTCCCCTTCTTCTTTTGCCCTAAATTGCTCCCAGCATTAGGCTCTTCTCCAGGGAGTCCTTCCTTCTCATGAGGTGGCCCACCTCAATTTATGATAGCCACCAGCATGGCTACCCACCTCAATTTATGATAATTCCATGTTGGTCAATTTATGTAATCTTTATTGCCATATTGTGAAATGTTTTGTATGTCCACAGATCATTTTCTCATTACTGGACTCCAGAAGAAGAAACTGAATAAGACCGATTATGCACTGGGAACTTTACTGCCCCAGCTCCCGTGCAGGAGCACAAATCGGGGCTGGATAAGGTGCACCAGGCCAAATGCTCCCCCGTGTGGGTATAGGAAGAGATAGAGCAACCTGCCACAACTAAAACTCCAGCCTGCAGCCTGGCATGAAACCTTCAGTGCATAAACGGTCTAGTAGTCACAAAAATCCCTTTTAGAAGGAATTTCAAAATTTGTAGTGTTGTGAGTAATAGATTTCGGCTGCCTTGGTCCATCTGTTGAGCCAACCAATAATACAAAGCAAGCTTTGCTGAAAGGGAATAATAACTAAATGCAGCCAATATGCTTCCCCCCCCTTGACATCTGCAGTAGGGACCATAACAAAACAGAATAAAAATAGCATTTTAACAAAAACATTAAGGCAATATCATTGGAGCCTGCTTGGTTACAGTTCGGGCTCTCAAATAACTGAAAACTGTAAGTAAAGACTTAATGGCATACAAGGGATTCCAAGTAGATATTCATTTTCTCCATAGTTATAATGAGGTGAAATGCATAATAATAAACAGACAGCCCAATGTTGCATTAAGATGTCAAGAGAAACATTTGCAAATAATGTGATTCTCAAGATGACAAGGAGGTCAGTTCTAGTTTTGTGGCAGTAATATTTAGAAGGCAGTAATATTTAATCTAGAGTAAGCTTAGATGCAAGAAAAAACAATGTATGTTTTGGCTGTGGAGTTTCCATTGCCGCTTAACCCTCTCTGCAAATGGCATTATTTGTTCATCTCACATGGCCTTTGGTCAGGACGTGTCTGAGAAAAAGGCTCATGGCTCTACTGGGAGCCTACATAGTTTATCTTTGTTGCTTTACTAAATGCCAGAACAAGCATTTCTGAAGCGAAGGAAGACCATGTCCTTACAGGAACCCTTTTCTTGGCTATGAATGGTATTCAGTTAATTATTTTTCCCCCAACTAGTGTTGACAATCAGATTCTGACCTTCACCCAAACATTTATATAACACCCTTGTTTGCTGCTGTGCCACCATGATAATCAATACACCCATTTAGTCTGTTTCCTGGTAGATATGCTGTTACAGCTTGGTGTACTGGTTCAGAATGGTGGTCTCTAATCTGGAGAACCAAGTATGATTCCCCATTCCTCAACTTGCAGCCAGCTGGGTGACCTTGGGCCAGTCACAGTTCTCTCAGAGCTCTCAGTCTTAACTACCTCGCAGGGGAGTAGAAGGGTAGGTGAGATCATAAGCCACTTTGAGACTCTCTCAGATATTAAAAAGCAGAGTACAAAAAAACAGATCTTCAATTTTAAGGAACATAGAAGTATAGATTATTAAAAAGATCTTAAAATGAAGTAATCTAAATCTTTGCATCAAGACATAATTCATTGAGTTGGATGAACAGTAAGAAGAGTAACTCTGCAGTCCTGTACTGGAATCTGGGTCCATAAAAGTAAATCTATTTAGAAGAGTGTAACTGTAATAAGAACTGTACTGTAAGTGTCTCTGTTAAAGGGCCCCTGATTCAATGTGATTAATGTGTTCCACAAAGGTATGGATTCTTTAAAATACCCTGAGGACATTTTCAGATGCATTAAGGATATAGCTTGGCTTAATCTTTCTAAACTTGTCAATATGCTGTTTTCCACAGAATTAAGTAATATCAGAAATAGCCATTTTAAATTAAGCAATCAGTTTAATAAGGATGAGACCAAAAGGACTTGAAAACAGAAGGCAGGCCTCACATAGGTGGAGATCATGTGACCAGAGCTTCTGCCATGTGTCAGCCGTAAAGATGAGTAGACACATCCAAAATGACTTCTTAACAGACCATCTGAAAAGGAATCCTGTTTTGCCATGGATCATTAACAAATTGCCTTGATATCCCTCGAACCCAGTGCATGCCTGATGTATGCTATCAGTGTTTTACTTGCCACAGCCCCCTAGTAGTGATCATTTCCCCATCCCAGTGCCACTGGGACTTTTTCTTTTTTAGTCTAGCCTCTTTGGAAACCTTTCTTCCAACAGCGTTAAACTCAGGGCAGACTATTTTAGTGCCTAAGGCAAGGGGTGGGGCTTGATGATGCAGGGCCAGGAGGGCCCAAACCCTATACCTGCCCTAGAGAGCCTACCTGTGCCTACCCCATCACCCTACATCCCGCCACCTTCTCTGCAGGCAGAGGGGCCAGCTGCCTTGGGATATGAGTCCCCATGTCTAGCTGAACTGGGCTGTAGCCACGCCCCCCACTGAAAGGAGGGGGCATTCCCCTGCAATCTTCTAGACCCCTTCAGCTTCACCAAGAGCTCTTCCTGCCAAGACCATTTACCATTTCCCACCCTGAGTCAAGCCTGGCTGTCAGCCACTTCTTCTGGAATTCCTGTGCCTGCTGTCAACCACTCCATCTGGAGTGCCAGATCGAGCAGCCTTTGATTCCAGATGGCCAGCCAATACCTTGGACTATTTGCAAAGGTCTTTCCTGCACCAAGCCCCCTCCCCCCCATTGCTCTGTGGCCAAGACAGGCAGGTGGGCAGGAAATGAGTGGCTCCCCCTTGAACTGCAGAAAAGGAGAGGTCATGAGGAAGGAGCGCAGGGCACACTGCCAGAGTCAAAGTGCCTCATTGGCATGTGAGTCCCTTGCTGGCCTGTGGAAAGACAGCTGGGCAGCAAGCAGCAATGCCGAAGGCCTACCCATCCTGCCAGTTCGAGTGCCAGGGGTGGACTTAGGAGCTGCTACACACTGTGTTGGAGAGGGCCAGGGCTTTCCCAGTAGCAAAGGGGACAGACTAGCAAGCCCAGCTGGCCCACATGGACTGCAGACATTCTGCCTTGGGGCCATGGCATCAGGACAGGCTCTGTGCACTGCTGACCTCTGCCTGCTGGGGCAGATGCCACCATCCTTTGCTTGCAGGACAGGCATTGGGGGGCACATGGGGGGGCAGGCTGCTCCAGTGGTGCACCATCACAAAAGAGTGTGATGCCCTATCTTGGAGCCATAGCATCTGGACAGGCACCACATGCTGCTGTCCCTGCCTGCAGGTGTGGTGCGGAAGGGGGGCATGGTCTCTCTCTCCCACACCCCCATGTGTCACCTAAAGCTACCAACACAATTAGAAAAGGTCTTTGTATGGTTCCCAAGCACTTTCTCTTGCACAGTGTACCATACAGCTACATTTGAGTCCAGCAGCACCTTAGAAACCAACAGGATTCTCAGGGCATGAGTTTTAGAGAGTCAAACATTAACTCATGCATTGCTATATTTGTTTCACTGGGCTTTGGTTTTCTTTGGCTGAGGGAGTAAGTAGCATTAGGGAGTGAAATTGTGGTGGTAAAGGCAAATAGTAATAGCTTACATGTTGGCTTTTTACTTTCCCATCAATCAGTTGAAAATCCAGAAAAGAATGTGCTTAGATTGTTTATGGGAGTTGTTTGGCAGGATTAGCAAAGTGCATTTTAATTGAATTTTCATGGCAGTGAAATTCTTGTAAGACAGTCTTCTAAAGTTATACAAGTTGTTAAGTGTCAGGGTCTATCCAGCCTCCTTTTGGCTCTGCTCTTTCATTCTCCATTTTAATTGTTGGACTTTATATAGTTGTGTTTGTATCATTTTCTTATAAAAACTGCAGTGTTGTCAAAATGTGTTGCATGGAATTCAGATCAATGTACAAAGGTTTAATGTTTCAGAGCCACATGCCCCAAGTGGTTTGTTAACTCATTGTTCTCCAGAATGTCTGTACCCAGGGTTGGCTGAACATATAACCCACTGAACTTAAAGCATGTGATATGAAAAGCTTTTTGATACCAGTGTCCTGGAGAGGAATCCATTCAGAGGGGTCAAGGGCATGACTGTGAACAACAGATCAAGAGAATCACAATCAGACCATCAGGAAGTGTACCACAGTGAGGGGGGAAAGGTTAGATCCGTGGTGGAATATTTTTCATCACTGAATGATTTTGCCTGTAATCCCAGGAAATCTCCAGCCACCACTTCGACTAATTTGTATAGTGCAGGATTTTTAAAATATTCGCTACTATAGTGTCATAGTTAGGAGGCAGGGAGGGCTAATGTGTCTCATACTGCAAATGTTTTTTTTTTAAACCTAATGAACTTAGATGACTCAAGGAAGTAAGTCATGACACACAGCAGGATTGAAGCTGCTCTTCTACCCATTTTAAACGGTATCAATTTGAACTGTTTGAGGGGGAAAGCTAGAGAGGAGTACATAGGATGGTTATTTTGCTAAATTCACTGTCTAGTCTCTTTAGAGAATACACAGTGTCACTTTTACTGAGGGGTTGCCAATCACCAGGTAGGGCCTGAAGATCTCCTGCTTTTACAGCTGATCTCTCCAGTGGTCCCCAACCTTTTTTGGGCCGGGAACTGGGGGGGGGGGAGAGGGAGGCCCAAGAACTGGGGGGGAGGAAGGCGCTGGCATGGCGGCAGGCACAAACGTGCTGGCGCCTCCCTCCCCCCTGTCATGGCCTGGTACCGAGGGCTCCATGGCCTAGTACCAGTCTGCAGACTGGGGGTTGGGGACTGCTCTTGACTATAAAGATTACTTCCCCTGGGAAAATGACTTTATGAAGCTGGACTCGTTGGCATTGCACCATGCTGGGCCCCTCCCTTCTCCAACCCTACCTCTACGGGCTCCACCCAGAAAATTTCCAGAGATCTCTCAACCCCGAGCTGACAACCCTACTTTCACTCCCCCCACCCCCAAATCAGATTTGGTACCTTCACTTTCATGTTTACACTAAACCCAGTTGTCCACTAAGAGGCGCTCTTTATCCATGCTTCTAATAGGAATGGGAAAGGGGGCTATGAAACATTTTGCTCTTTCATTCATGGGTTGTTGTTTTTTTGCTTGTTTCTTTCTTTCAGTGTCTTTGCAAAGGCCATTCTTTACACTGAATGTATGTGCAGAACAAGATGATATGAAGCACTGTTTGCAAAGCTCCTGAATGGGCCATTCTGTACTTGGTGTCATAGAAACACAGGGGAACTCACTACTTTTGACAGAACAAAAAATTACATGAATATGACTCAAATGACCCATTATTTTTAAAACAGTAAATCATTGTAGTAGGGCTGGGAATTTGCTCTTTTGTAACCTCAGTGTTATGAATCTGTTCTTGTGACATGAAGAATTTAACATGAGAGGTTTAAATGATTTGGTAGCATGAGATGAACTGAGGAAATTCAAAGCCAGCATTTAACAAATACTGTGGTTGGACAGGATGCAGAAATACACGATGGAAACTTTGCCGATAAAGCAGTGAGCTGCTAACAGTTGGGAGACTTTACTTCTTGATCTCAAAAATGGAACTCCTTTGTTGGGCCTTCCTAGGAACATACGCTGAGTTGAATCCAGCCAGCATTTTCACTGTCTTCCCCAATTCTCCTCCTCCACCTGTTGTTGTCCTGCATCTCTTTTGTTCATGAAGGTCCCATGCTTGGCATTTCAGATAATCTTTGGGATCCCCTCCTCCCTTTTTCACCAGTGGAATAACTGGGTGGTTCCAACCCTTTGAGGACTGCTTTCCAGGCATTGCGAAACAGCATACTGTCAGAGTGCTAGTGGTAAAATGAGCTACTGAATTTTGTACCCTAAACCAGGGGTAGTCAACCTGTGGTCTTCCAGATGTTCGTGGACTACAATTCCCATGAGCCCCTGCCAGCAAATGCTGGCAGGGGCTCATGGGAATTGTAGTCCATGAACATTTGGAGGACCACAGGCTGACTACCCCTGCCCTAAACGACAGCTGGAGGTGTGAATTCAGTGATAGGTAAAGATCCCTTCTAGCTTGAAAAAGCTCATTGATTCTGGCAGAACAGCAAACAAACATCTTTTTCATTGAAATCTAAAGGATTTAAAAGCCTTTAAATTTTGGCAGGATTGTTCCTATTCTTATCTCAATCTGATCCTACATAGGCATTCATTCTTGTACCATAACAAGTGCAAATTAAAGAGCGCAGAAAGTGAATTACCATATAATGCAGTTATGCTCTAAAGATGTCCTGCTAAGTTGGCAAGCATAGCAAAAAGTTAAATTAATTCAGAGGCTGCAGATTTTATCATAGATAAAACAATTCTAAACAATTACATGTTAGAATAGTCGCTACCAGAATTCATTTTTGATCACATTAGTGTCTATTGACCCTCTGATGTGTCTGATTCATTAAAGAAGATGTTGGTGCTAATTTGGCACAGAGTTCAATAGGACTGCTTCTATCATCTCATCAAATTTATTACATAATGGTGGCATAATGTCAGGATCTGCCACCTTGTACTTGAAAGGCTAATTCTGCACTCCCATAAAGATAGATTCAAGTGGGCAGCCATGTTGGTCTGAAGCAGCACAACAAAACAAAATCAAAGTCCAGTGGCACCTTTAAGACCAACAAAGATTTATTCAAGGGGTGAGCTTTCGAGTGCATAGTTCATAGTCTGAGGAAGAGTTCTTGCACTCGAAAGCTCACACCTTGAATAAATCTTTGTTGGTCTTAAAGGTGCCACTGGACTCTGATTTTGTTTTGTTCTACACTCCCAGTGTAGCTCCAGTTTTCAAATTATATTATTGGTGTGGTGGAGGATAGAGGAGTGCATTCTGCTCCACCACTATACAAAGCTCATCAGCTTAAGCCAGGTATATGTTTTAAAAAGAGCTGGTGTGATTTCTAAATGTTTAAGGGTTATTGGCCTCTGCATCCGCAATGTTATACAAATGCATGTCAGAGGTGGCCAGTGTTCACAATATATCATATGAACCGATATGAACCAATATACCATATGAAAAATATACCATATGAACCAATCTGTCTTTGGCTGCAGTGGTGTTTTTCGCTGAGATATTTGGCCTTCCCCTTTCCCAGCTAGTATGCAATCATAGAAACTCTGGCAACTGTATCTATGAGGGGGAGGTTTCATCTGTTACATTCTGCACAAAACGGTTGGGCTATTGAGGTGCCCTTTGATTGATTTTTCCATTGCTTAATTCTAACCAATTCTTTGAACACATTGATTCGCAGGTGGGGCATATTGGCAATCAAGACACGACTCCGTTTTGCGTTAACAAGGCCACAGCTTTTATTTAACAACCTCCAGCCGGAGGGTTGGCCTGGCATGTCCGACTGCTCCTTTTTGGCCCCGAGGGCTTCCTGGAGCCTGCTTCCTCCCAGCCGGGAGGACAGGTCCTTGCCCTCAAGGTCCATACCCCAGGAAGCAGCGTGGCAGGTAACCAATGGGTGCCCACCTTGTTCGGTCTCCCAGCTACCTGGCTCAGAGCCCCTGACCTACCCAGCCGGGTAGGCCTCGCTCACGCCAGCCGGTCTCTTAAAAAGACCCCCATTCAGGGCTCCGGTATGCAAACTGGAGCTCCCAACTGTTAGCGTCGTTGTGCCTTGCCTGCCAGCCCCCCGCGTCATCACTTGGCAGCCGCAGTTACTCGCGGCCGCGCTTTTGTTTCAAATTGAATTATGATTTTTGTTTTCATTTTAATAATTTTAATGCTTTCCAAAAATGTCATAAAAGCCTGTTCTTTGTTTTATAAGGATCCACTGAGTTGAACTAAAGTAATAGGTTCTTAGGATCCATGAATAAACGAGAAAGAGGGTGGTTGTTTTTAAAAGGATTCACAGCCTGCTGCTTGCAATCCAGTCTTTCGTTCTCTTGCCTGTAGGGATATCAGAGTTTGGTGGAACTTACCTTACCCTGTTAAAACTCCACTGTTGTACAATTCACTCTTGCATTTGTAATAAGTTTTTGTTGGCTTTAATTACTAGAACTGTTTTTATGTATATAATAGATAGATTAGATTTGCTTGCTTTTTCCAAACCCAGCAGAACTATTTAACTCCTGGGGCCTTATAGCTCCCAGAGTTTCAGAGAGCAGAACTGCAGCGAAACTGCAATCACCTCCGGGAAGGAATTCAAATACTGTTCAGCATCCCTCCCTCCTAAGGAGCTGTTTTGAACCAGCTGTGCCTGGCATGTTCTCCCTCCCTATCTGTAGAGCTATAGTTTGTACAACAGGGCTGTGAGTAGCATGTATGGATTGTGGGGTTTGTGCTGGTTTCAGACAATAAGAAGTGCACAGCACGCAAGGTATCGTTTTGTTTTGTGTGTGTGGAACTGCCTCCTACCTGTGAATAACACAAACTTGTCCAGTGTTGAAAACATTAAAGGACAAGAGGGGATTAACACTGTGCAAACACCCTCTGAACATCAAAGCAGCCCTGGATTTCTTTGGGCCAAGACCTCAGCAAAATATACTACTGTGTTTACATTGGTCGTGCCACCAGGCCATCCTGGCTGTACAAGTAACCCAGCGGTTGCTTGAAGAGGCAAACTATATCATAACATGACCTGAGAGGTGTGCCTCCAAGATGCCTCTCAGTGATGCAAAGGATTCTGGGGCTGAGTAGTTGGATTGTGTGCTGCTTCTGTGTGCATCCCAAAGGTTGAAGCTTTGAGCACCACGTGGCATGCCACTGGCAAAATAGCTTTATGTTTCGATTTTTATTCCGCCCTTTCTCATTTGCCTGTCCCTGTCCCATTGATAGATGGCGAGATAAATAAATGTCACTGTTCATTTGCGTCACAGGATGCTGCATCTGACAAGTTATTTTCCTGAAGTCACAGCAGTGTTATTCTTCAGACCCCATAAATTCCGTGTAATTCATGGAAGAACTGGCCTTAATCAACTTCAGGAATTATTCCCATATAAGCATTCTCCTACAAAATACATTTCAAAATATGCCTGACTTCTTCTGCACTGAGCTCTTAGGCAGCTTTCATTACTGGAAATGAGCTTTTCTTTTGTTCAAATGAGACTTAAGTGGATCACACAATAATCACAACAATAGCAACTTAGTAACTACGAATTAAGAACATGGCTGATGGGCTGAATCTGTTTCACAGCTGATGCTTGCATACTTTTACAAACACAGCTCATGCTGCAGTCAAAAGGATACTTCTGCCCGAAAAAGAGGCATTTTTACTCTCGTCTTCTATCACTGTCTCCTGTTCTTTAGTGACACTTTTCGGTATTTGCCAGTTAGAAAATGCCCTACGTTGAACAGCTTGGAAGCCGGTAGTAGTGCTGCATTCTAAAAAAAGGAAGAACAAAAGCTAGGAAGGAGAAGATGCTGCTGAGGCTGGAACTAGCCAGTTTGAGCTGGCCCCATTTAGTAGTGAAGGAGAGAGTGCCGCTGGGATGGGGGAAGGGAAAGCACTAGCAGGGAGAGAAAAGGCATCTGGGTCCCGAAGCAGGGAGCTTCTGAACATTTCCCTATTAAAGTCACTCTAGAATAGATTTCCTGCTTGCATTGTGTTCTGGGTGTCATTTTCTGTGGAAGACTGGAGGTACCTGTAAGCAATTCATAGCTTGAACATTTACAATTCTGTTGGTTTCTGGCATGGCGTATATTTTTAGCTCTGTGATGACGCTGGAATAACTTTAAAGGTCTGTGATTCTATGCACTTAGTCTTTTTAGCGTAAGGAACTGTTCTGCATTTGCTTGCGTACAAACATTTATTGACTCTTTCTTACGAACAGCATAAGAAACTCAGAACAGAGGTGGAAGTTATTCAAACACTAGTTAGATCTGCATTTTTGTAATATATTGACCTATCACCTTGTTATTTATTTAATTTATATTCCGCCTTTCTTCCCAAAGTGACTTGCAACCTTCTCCATTCCTCTCTTTGATCCTCGGATCAACCTTCTGTCCCTCACTCTCAGACTAACCTATAGGATCAGGGTTAACCTATAGGGTTAGGCTGAGAGTGAGTGACAGGGCCAAAGTCACCAAGAAAGCTTCCATGGCAGAGTACAGATTTGAAACTGGGTCTCCCAGATCCTAGGTTGAACGCTCTGACTACTACGCTATACTGGTACTTCATTCCCTAATGACTGAGAAATAACAAACACAGAAAACATATTACTTTAAAGATTAAAACATGCCTGTTCTGTATTAGTTGTGTGCATTCATGTATTCAGTACCTGAACCAATAATTTTCTATATGGTTACTATAATCATATTAGCCAGTGTGATATAGTAGGTAAAGAGTCATATGAGGATCTGGGAGTCTTAGGCTGAATTCCTACTCTGCCATGGAAGCTTGCTGAGTGACCTTGGGCCAGCCACATACTCTCAGCCTAACCTACCTCACAAGGTAATTGTTATGAGGATAAAATGGAGGAGATGTAAGCTACTTTGGATCCCATTGGGGGGATCTTCAGAAATGGGTGTTGTTCTGGCACCTGACTCCCATATTTAGATTCAAGAGTGGGAGAATGATGGGTGAGAGGGAGACTGAGTATTTATATTACTGACAGGGTTGTTCTCCAGCCCTCAGAGTTAAATTCTGATTGGGCGGCAGCAGAGTTATATTCTGATTGGGCACCAACAGAGATGGCACGGAATGCATTTTCTGAAGTATTGTCCAATGGTTGTTTGCTTGATCTCTTTTTTGTTGCTGTGATTGTTAGGGCACAAGAAACAAAGATATAGGAATACAGGACGGATGGCAACAAATGCTGCACTTGCCTCCTCGGAATACATAATGTTACCACCTCTTTTATTAAACTAAGGGCTAAATGAGATATGAGGTTGGCTCCAACCAGCTTTACCATCTGTGAAAAAGGGAGGGTGTGAAAAAGGATTGCAGGCCAAGGATTGCAGGATGAACACACATGAAGCTGCCTTAATCAGACTCTTGGCCCATCAAAGTCAGTATTTTCTACTTAGACTGACAGCAGCTCTCCAGTGCCTCGGGCAGATCTCTCTCAGGGCACCTGCTGCAAGATCCTTTACCTGAAGAGCTAGGGATTGAACCTGGAAGCTTCTGTATGTGAAGGAGATGTTCTCCCACTGAGCCCTTCCCTGTGTGGGATCGTGGGTGTCGTGAGTGGGTGAGGGGGAGGCTGGGCAAGGCTGAGTGGAAAAGCTGGACGGTTCCAACCCATTTATAAAATGTGATGATTTTGAATCAGTGGCAGAAGTGTGAACTTCTATCACCTCATCCAGTTCTTTTCAAACCCAGGCAATAAACCTTACATGAAACTGATACACAAAATGCCTATCAGATAAGACAGGCCAGTCTTATCTTCTGATTTCCAACAGGTCATCAGCTTTGAACATGGTCTCTTGCTGAGTACTGTATCTCTCATTTATGTTTTACCCATGCACCTCTGTCTTGTCAGAGCAACAGTCCTGATGATGATGATGTCATCCGTTCAGTCGTGTCTGACCCTTGGTGATTCTATAGGAAAGCCTTCGCCATGTGCCCCTGTCTCTGACTGCTTCACAACAGTCCTACTGTAGTTCAAAATGAGAAGCCATACAGCACTATGTGCCTTCATTTATACCTTGCTGGGCTTTGCTTATTGTTTGTTGTGAGGCAGGTGTCTGGGAGACACTTCAGGACTGTATGACAGTTTCTGTACTTGTCTAAAGGTAAAGGTAAAGGTATCCCCTGTGCAAGCACCGAGTCATGTCTGACCCTTGGGGTGACGCCCTCCAGCGTTTTCATGGCAGACTCAATATGGGGTGGTTTGCCAGTGCCTTCCCCAGTCATTACCGTTTACCCCCCAGCAAGCTGGGTACTCATTTTACCGACCTCGGAAGGATGGAAGGCTGAGTCAACCTTGAGCCGGCTGCTGGGATCGAACTCCCAGCCTCATGGGCAAAGCTTTCAGATGGCTGCCTTACCACTCTGCGCCACAAGAGGCTCTGTATTTGTCTACAGTTCGCATAAAGTAAAAGCAACATATAGCGGCAGTACACCATCATATATTACAAATGTACATGAATCTAACATTTTTCAGCCAATCAAGGCTTTCTATTTCCAGGGATGCAGCCATGTTAACCAGTTGCAGCCAATATGGTAGTGGTGGCTTAGAGCAGGGGTAGTCAAACTGCAGCCCTCCGGATGTCTATGGACTACAATTCCCATGAGCCGCTGCCAGCATTCTGGAAGGCCGCAGTTTGACTACCCCTGGCTTAGAGGATAAGAAATATAAATGAGATGAACTCAGAATAGTAAAACTGGATTTTATTTTCAAATGTGCTCTGCATAGTGACATATCTATCTCTCTGGTGGTATTGTGGTCTCATTTTAATAGAACCTTCCCATGTGTGTATGTCTAGTTGTACACATGTGTGTGTGAACAAAAATATGTTCATGCTTTTGTATGTATGTTGATAGTCCAGCTTACTTCCTGTAGTCATTATTCTATGTGCTCATATGTTGAAATCCAGAATGACAGTGTAAGACTTTCTGTGCATGTATTAAAGCTTTGGAGATTCCCCTTTGTACTATGCCACTCCCCATGCAGCTGTAAAGCAGCTTCTGAAATTAGCATCTAGGGCTCCATGAGGAAGTGCAACTGGAAGGATATCCAGGACTAAATCACGACTCCACTTCTTCCTGCTGTGCACCATAATCAGGAGAGATTGGCCTCTGTTGTCCCTTTTTAATTAAATGAACTAGTTTGCACCAGTTTGCACTCTTGCTTCATGACACTTTCACAGTTTCCCCATGTCCACACTGCTATGAAGCAGCCATTCTGCTAACCTTGTATCCAGTTTCCAGGTAGAAATTTGTGTGATGCCTCAAGAACTAACTTCAGTTAAAGCAACCACTAACTGGAAATTCAAAGTCGTCCCTTTTAAATTCAGATTTTCTCCTGAGGAAGACACACAATAGCACTAACTGTTAATATTTTTTTACAGTCCCCATAAATGACTACCAGCCATTTCAATGCTCCATGCTAATAAGCAGGGGAAAGCAAAATGGACTGGCTGCACCTGACTGGTTCACTTTGGGGCTTCTGGGCCATTTGGGTTGGGGGAGTTGGTTCAGGAACACCTCGAACCTCAAAGCAAACTGGAATTTTCCAGTTTGTGTCCATCCCTAGTCATGACATTAAATTTGCGTTCACTGATTTTAAATATGGGCGTTAGGTTTCTTTTGCGGAATTACCAAATAGCAAAAAATGCAAAACAAAAACCTTAAAAATCCTGCTTCTGACAGTAGAATTGCAAGCTTGACCCATTTCTTCTAACGAGATATGCTGAAACTGAGATGCAGTATTCAGATAATGTCCATACGGGCATACATCTTAAAAGTTCAAATACAGTGCCTTTAACCCAAGTAGAAGAGTTGTCATGAAAAGTGGACCTTGTTTCATATTAATCATCTTGGAGTTCTTTACACCACCCCTGAAGAGATTGCCATGCTGTACTCTCTCTCCCTGGATTTGTTCTTCTGGACTGGCCTGAATAGTGCTGGACGTTTCAGTAGCAGTTTTGCCAGTTAGATCTGAGCCAGTTATGTTGACTCTTCAGCTGAGCAGTTAGTAACTCTGACAGAAGCCACAAATATAAAATAAGACTTTTTTTTGTTTAGCTTTGTTTGGTCCTGCAGCTTAATACTGTTAAGTATTAAGTTTAACACTTAACAGGCTCTAGTGGCCTATGGCCAAGTTTTTTTTTTAGATAATGATTCTTTACCTCCATAACTAAAATTGTGTGCTTTTCTTATGGTTCATTATGCCTTCTTCTCCCAGACTTTAGCTTCTAGTGTAGCCTGTTTCTCTTCCCCTTCCTTCTTTCCTTTGAACCCTTCCTTCTGTTCTGCCATTCATTTCCATAGTTCCCATGGTTCTTTCTCTGGGCTTGCTGCCTTCTTCCCCTGTTCATTGCCTTCTTTGGTCATTCCTTCCCTAATCCAGCTGTTTATCTGCCTTTCCCTACTAAATGTGTGTAGCTTATCTTGGTACCTGCCCTATGTTCCCTGGCATTAGGATTGTTCAGCCAGTCTTTTTATAAGCGACTTCGCCATCATCACCACCAACCACGATAAAAGTGCTTATTGCGTTTCAATTCCCATTCCTGCTTTATAAAATGTCCAGTCTAATAACTAAAGGCCACAATAATTACATACTTTCTAGTCTGATTGAAGTCAGCAGGACATTTCCAATAAAGCATTTAGTTTCAAACTGCACAATTAATCAGGCTGAATGAGAAAGACAAATGGCAAAATATGAATATGAAGTACTGAAAGTGCCTCTAGATTCTGTTCCTCATTTAAGCAGACTCTGTGATCAAATATGCTTGAACACACACTGGTATAGCGTGCATGCCCATTGCAAGAAAGAAGTTTTCCCACCTACACCAGGTGAAGCTACTTGCACCCTATCTGTCCTCAGACCACCTACTCACAGTGATCTCTGCAACCGTTACCTCTAGGCTTGATTTCTGTAACTCACTCTAAATGGGCCTTCCCTTATCCTTGACCTGGAAATTGCAGCTGGTACAGAATGCACCTGCTAGTCCTCACAGAAACATCTTGGAGGGCTCATATCCAGCTTGTGTTGAGGCAGCTGCACTGATTACTTGTTGCGTCCCAGATCAGGTTTAAGGTTCTGGTATTGACCTTCAAGGCCATCCACAGTCTCACTTAACTGAGAGACTGTTGTCTTATGCCTTCCCCCCTCCGCAGGGTCTTCACTCTGCATGTGCACATTTTTGGGTGGTTCCCGGCCCACAGGAAGTGTACCTGGCCTCAATCAGGGCCAGGTCCAATGAGCTCCAGGAAGAGCTGAGGTCTCTGCATGAACTTCCTCAGTTCCGCAGGACCTGCAAGATGGAGATCTTCCACCAGGTATTCAATTGAGGCCAGGGCAACCAAGATCTATGGGCCCCTCACTACAGCAGGAACATCAGGCTGACTCCTCATCACATATCTCTCCCTGAGGCACAGAATGGAGAGGGGTTCATTGAGCTATGGGGTAATGGGAGAGGGGCAGGGGTTTTAGAGTAGTTCTCACCACCGATGATTCTGTAATGGTTGGATTTTTTATGATTTTATTGTGGGGTTTTAATCTGTAATCCGCCATGAACCAGCCAGTCTGGGTGTGGCAGGCAATAATTTGATCGATTGATTGATTGAATGATAAACTATACTGGTCTGCTGATAAAATCATATACAGTATGGTGTACTGGCCCATTCTGCACCTGTTGGATGATGTCCTTTCAATGCATTTTAGAAGAAGAAAATCCAGTTGCAAAAGCACATTGAAAGTGCATTATCGAACATGTATTAGGAAGGATTTTCAGTTTGTTTAGGCTTCTTCGCAATGTATGGTAAAGTCTTGTGGGTTAGCTAATGTAGTTAAGAGACTATGCTAGAATCATATCAACTATTAACCTACGTTTTGTATGTAATTGAGGAGACAAAAAAATCAAATGTATACCTCATAGAAATTACTAATATTTTACTGATTTTAAGTGAATGCATTTACAAGTAAATGCACTTTGAATTTGGTTATAACCCACTTACTCCAGAGAAGTCTGTTTAAGGTCTTTGTGGTTACTTTGAGGTAAGGGCTTGGTGCCTTGCAGATAAAGTCCATAGAAATGTTAATTTCTTAGTAAACCTGGTTTTTAAAGTTTTGCGTCTTGCTGAGCAGCATTTTGATTGTTTCCAACCACTGGTTATAATGGCATGTTCAAACAGCACACAGTATCAGACAGTGTTGTCTGATTCTCAAGGAAGAGCCACAAAAAGATCTTTGTGAACGTCTACCACAAAGTAAATGTCAAGAAGTCATCTGACAATGGGATAAAAGTCTTGTGAATCATTCTATAGTTATTACATGGAAGGAACCCATAGAGACCCCCAGAACTTAATCCTGCAGGAGTCTGGCGTAGGAGTCTGGCAATTACCACCCATGGCTTTATCTTCTCTAAGACCTATTACTGCAGAGTGTTCTATCTTCAGCTACTCCTGAAAAAAGTTATAGCTGCCAGCTCTAGGTTGGGAAGAACTTGGAGGCTTTGGAGATAGAGCCAGGAGTGGGTTGGACTTGGGGGCTCGAGGGACTTCAGTGTGGCATAATGCTATGGAGCCCACCTAACAAATAGACAAATCAGGACCTTTTCATTGCGGTGCTTTCTGCAGTACCCTCTAGGGAAAAGACAAACTCAGCTTGACTCTGGAGTCCTTTAGAGCAGTGGTCCCCAACCCCCGGTCGGCAGCATGGCACTGGGCCGCGAGAGCTTCGGCACTGAGCCGCGGCTCCCTTTCCTCGCCCCTCCCCCGCAGCAAGAAGCTCACCAGGCCATGAGCAAATTGCCGGGAGTGCAAACACGCATGCATGAAACTGCTGTGCATGCACGTTTGCGGCCCCGCCGGGTGCAAACGCACATGCGCAGCAGGTCCGCGCATGCGCATTTGTGCAGGGCTGCCGCGCATGCACGGCCTCCGGATCGCCCTCTCCCCCCACCCCTTGGCAGCGGTCCACAACCTGAAAAAGGTTGTGGACCGCTGCTTTAAAGCAGTGGTCCCCAACCTTTCTGAGGCTGGGGACCAGCAGGGCATCGGGCCGCGCCCGCGCGCACCACGCCCACGCATCGGGCCGCGCCCGCGCATCGGGCCGCGCCCGCGCGCGGCCCGGCCCTGATTCTCTCTCCCCGCCCTCCCGCAGTAAGAAGCTTCCTGGGCCGCAAGCTTGCGGCCTGGGAAGTTTTTTACTGCGGGGGGGGGGGGAGAGGGAGCCGCGGCCCGGCGCCATGGCCTTCGCGGCCTGGCACCGGCCCGCGGCCCGCAGGTTGGGGACCACTGCTTTAGAGCTTTCCCTTTTAAGAGGGTCCTCTGAGAGCTTCTGAAAACCCACAATGTTAAGTTAATTGGGGTCTTAATTTTTCATGATAACTCATTCTTGTATTGAATGTGTCATAGGCCTGTGCAGGAGTTATGTATACTCTACATTACTGAGAACACTGCAACTTTCCAGATAATGTGAAAGATTCTACATACATATCTCTTGTAGCAAACCAGCAGATACGACAGGCACTGGGAGTGGGACAAAAGAAACGATTCTGTTCCCTTTTGTACACACACGTACAGTATAGGCAGTTTTAAAAATTTCCTCCCTTTATGGTATAACCTTTTAGTCTGTAACTTCCGTAGATCTTTGTGATCAGGTAGGATAACTAAATTGGTGGGTGATAGAAATCAGATTCACCAGCACTCAAGTGACTGGGAAAGGAAGCTCCTGACCCCACTCGGCCAGACATGATAGGCCCCAGAGTGCAGTCTAAGCGGAGTTGTGCCCTTTAAGGCCATTGACTTTGGTGGACTCTAAAGGGTGTAACTGTTTAGGATCGCTCAGCTAGTCACTTAGCCCGTTTACAAGATGGCTTGGTACCTCAGAGGGGGATAAGAAAGTTTTTCTATGCTGGCAGGTGCAACTTGTGACCACCCATATGAAATGCTGCCTACCCGTGCCTGGTATCCCGCCAAGTGCTTATTCAGTACCAGGCAAGAAGCAGATAGGTAGGCCTCCATACAGAGATGGTAAGCTCTGAATGGGTTGATGAGATGTATTTTGTGCAAGCACCTCTGTGTGTGTGTGTTTGTTTGTGTGTGTGTGTGTGTTTAAAATGGTTAGGTGCAATGTCCTTAGCAATAAGGATTTGTAACTGTACTGAAATAATGCACTTTGAATCAGATACCTTCAGGTAAGGAAGTACATACTGCATAGAAATGCTTAACTAAGGAGTTAATGTTTGTCAGCATTTTTTACTGAGAAAAGCAGATTTCTACTTTGCTTCAGGTTATTTGCCTTAATTGTTGTTTACAGCAGGGTTGCTGGAATGCATGTGTAAGTAAACAATGCCCTCAACCCTCTTCACACCTGATTGTAAAAACATATTCATTGCCAAAGGAGAACAAGGTGAGACACACCCTGCAAATGTACTGTGTAAACAACTGCTTTTTTAAGTAGGTAGGAAACATGAAGTGTTATCTAATTCATAGCTTCGCTAGCTTATTCTTGAATTAGTTTACGGGAAATCTGTATTCTGGAATGCAAAGGAGACCCTGCCAGGGAAAAGAGTCCCTAATTTTACTGGCACTGATTATGGTTTTACTGTGAATAAAAGCTGTGAGTTAAAAAAAAGTGATTAAAAGTGGAGGAGGTCAGATTCAGATTTTGAACTGCATCTGACATGCTCTTCTACAATACTGAAGTCTTGGCTTATGAGGTTAATGCTGGCACAGTTGTCATTGTGCCCCTATCCTAAGCATATGTTCAGCGACACAGAAAATCCACTAAAGTAGATCAGACAGGCTGAGATACTGTAGCTAATCTGTACAAAAGAGGCAGACTGGTACTTCCTGTTGACAGTGAGGTTTTACTTGAAAGGGAGCTTCCATTATTTAAGCAGAACTTGCTTTCAGGTGTCTTCTTGTGACTGAAAGCACTTTGAAGCGTTTTGATCAAATCACTTGATTTATCAAGAGTCATGTCAACACTGGGCTTGATCATTGTGTCCGTTGCTATATAATTTTATTGACTAAAGAATTTCATCCCATTGCAAGTTTTTAGGTCAGTTAAAAAATATCCTCTGGCTTCCCACCCCAATGCCACTCCATCAAAAGAAAGAAGGCTATAACATCAATGTTTGTACTGTTCCACTTTGTTTCTGTCTATGTATTTGCCATGGCTATCATGAGTTCAAAGTGGCCACAAGAGAACAGCCCAGATTTTCAGAATAATGAACATTATTCTGCCACATGTCTCAGTGCTATGATATGCATACTTTTGGCCTAGATTTTTGTATAGGAACAAAAAAAAACCTTCATTAACTCCTTACACAGCTAGAAAGAGCCTCTTGTGGCGCAGAGTGGTAAGGCAGCCGCCTGAAAGCTTTGCCCGTGAGGTTGGGAGTTCGATCCCAGCAGCCGGCTCAAGGTTGACTCAGCCTTCCATCCTTCCGAGGTCGGTAAAATGAGTACCCAGCTTGCTGCTGGGGGGTAAACGGTCATGACTGGGGAAGGCACTGGCAAACCACCCCGTATTGAGTCTGCCATGAAAACGCTAGAGGGCGTCATCCCAAGGGTCAGACATGACTCGGTGCTTGCACAGGGGATACCTTTACCTTTACCTTTACAGCTAGAAAAAAGTATGATTCAGAGAGACTATTGCTTGGTAGTGTTTTGAGTAATTTTAATTCTAAAGAAATAAAGTATCCATATTACAAGCTTCCACATTTAGCACTGCTTAGGAGAAACAGTGATTTGAAGGCTTTGGAGAACCTGACAAAAACATATTCTCAGTCTCTTCCTCTTTATGATCCAAGAATTCACGTCTACAGCCTCAGCTATTTTTGGACCTTCTTTAAAAGCCTTTTCACACTTTGCATGGTAACTGCACTTTTCCGATATATGGTATTTGCAGTTAAAGTGTAGACGCATGCTTGCAAATGCCCCAAACATACCACCATTGTGATAGGCTCATGCCACCTTGGAGTCTGTTGCTCATATCTCCCTGACAGTTGTGAGTAGTGCATCTCCCAATCACAGTTTACTGTGTTTAGCATTGTCAGCACTGGTGTACAAGCAGCAAACATGCTTGTTATAGAAATGCCTGATTGGTATCCAGACCCTCCTCAGTGTAAGTGCAAAGTTCTGCTAACACACAAGATAAGGGTGCCATTTCTTTGTGATGACACTTCAGCATGTTTCATAGAGGAGTTCTCCAGTGGTGTCTCTGACCTTGGATGGAGGCTGGTGGGGGGAAGGACCTGCCACCACAATGGAAAAACATAAAAGCACAATATAAAGTACCTATGTGCCGGAGTTGGAACCCAGTTTTTTATAAAACCAAGAAAGAAAATAAATTAATCTGCCTTTTGTTCTTTCCTTTTAGTTGTTTTGTGTGCAGACCAGATGTCTTGCTGTGGTATAACAAAAGATACTTCATCAGGGTTCTTGAATGATCTCAGTGGTTTGTTTTAAGCCTTTCTTCAAGAAATAGCAAAAGATTAATACCAACTGTTTTGAAAGACTATATTTTCTATTACTGAAGTTAATAAAACCCATTAATGACCTTGCAGCTATATTTGCACTTAACTGAAACAGAAGCATTAAAAGAGACATTTTCTTTAATGCAAGTTCATGAAGCTCAATTGGAAACAATGTGATCTCGAGGAGAAGCGTTCCAAAACCAACATTATTCACAGTAGACACATGCTGCTATTTTCCTCTGCCTAGTAAGAATTTATTTTAACTCTAAATAATCACAGTGGGAGGAAACTGAAGAAAGGTCTGTATATTTTATCGTGTGCCTAAGAACATCCAACTGACCGGTGTTGGCTTCTGATTTATTATGTTTTTGTACCATTCCATATAAAAGTTGTTTTAGCAGTGTACAGTAAAAAAAAATAACAATAACAATAACAAAAGAAGACTTTCTAGTTAGGGGACCTCAATCCTGAGTGAAAGCAGACAACACACTGTGTTGCATGGACCATTGGTCTGACAATACAAGGCAACGCTATAAGGTTCATCAACAATTCACTATGGTATAAAAGTAAATAATAAGTAAAAGGTAAATTGCTCGTGGAAAATTTTGCTTGGGTAAAAGCTCTGAAATAGTAAAGAAGAAGAAGAAGAGTTGGTTCTTATATGCCGCTTTTCCCTACCCGAAGGAATCTCAAAGTGGCTTACAATCGCCTTCCCTTTCCTCTCCCCACAACAGACACCCTGTGAGGTGGGTGAGCTGAGAGAGCCCTGATATCACTGCTTGGTCAGAACAGTTTTATCAGTGCTATGGCGAGCTGAAGGTAACCCAGCTGGTTGCATGTGGGGGAGTGCAGAATCGAACCTGGCATGCCAGATTAGAAGTCCACACTCCTGACTACTACACCAAAAAGGCATTTGTCATCTGAAAGTCATGAGGCAAAGTGCACAATGAACTTCTATGTATAGGGAGTTGCATCACTGGGTCACCACCTGCAAGAAAATTCTAAATCTTGGTAGACTAAACTGACGATTTCCACCAGTCTCCTCCCACTTGCCTGTAGTTCCCCTCATGTTTTTCTCAGGGTCCCTTATCCTACAGAAGCGGGCAGCAGTTGTAGGAGAGAGGAAGAAAAGTTCCATTTTACAATCGAAAAATTTAATCTGGGTGCCACTCCTTATGTCTGCCATATTTCAGACGTTTACAGAAGAGCCTACTAGGATCATTTCAGGGTGGATTATCTCAGATATATGAGAGAAGACATTCCTTCAGATGGGCATGACTTAGACCAGAGATATCAAACTCATTTGTGATGAGGGCTGGGCCATGTGTGCCTTAAAATGTAATGCCAGATACCAGAGATATACATTTTATAAAGAACACAGACAAACCAAATTAACGATAGTGTTTTTAGTCAAATACACATACAAGCAATTGATTCCTAGCATTGAAATCAATTGATCTACTGGGATATAAAAAACCCCTAATAAATGCATTTAATCATATGCAAGGAATACTTTTCCAAGGAATACTTTAAAAGACAAGGGTCTCTTACATTTCCATACACATTAGTTACTTTCTGTATATATATAGCACTTTTCAAAAACAAGTAATCTTCCTTGCAAGTAAATAAGGTGGTTTTTCAGCACTTCCCGCTTATGCCCAGCCTTAGCAGCTGAACACAGCTACAATGCTTCTTTCTTTCTTTGCGTCCTCTCTTCTTCTTGTCCTACATCTGAGGATCTTGAGGAGGCACACCAGACTTCCCCCTGCATAGGCCCAACCCCAACAAAAACAATAACCCTATGAAGTGGTTATGAGTGACCCAGACAATGGGTTCCTGACTCAGAAGGAGGGGGGTTGTAAACCTGGCTCTCTCAGATCCCCCCAGTTCTCTTCCCTTCCACATTTCCCACAGAAACAGCAGTGCTTAGGGAGAGCCTGTTTCTGAAACCTCCCCGGGGTGTCTTCTGTCCACTCATAACCCTTCCCATCATGGGCTAAGAACTGGTGAGGGGGAGAGGGGAAGTTGTCATCCCTTACCCTCCCTGATATTCACTTTGCCTCTCAGATCTGCAGGTGTTCAGATGTTAAGTGGTGACAGCAGCACTCCTTGGTTCCTCCAGTCCCTTCTGAGTTGGGACATCCTTCTCCTCAGAGTAGGACATTCAAAGCCCATGTGCTGGCCCTGCACTCTCCCGTACAATTGGAGGAGGCGGTAGGGGAAAACCACACCTCCTCTTTCTCCACTTTTGCTGCCATCCCCCCACCACCACTATTTTACTTTACATAGTCCTGCCTCCTGGCAATTTCCTCTCTATTTCTTGACAGCTTCCACCAGACATACTTCACCATATGTGCTCCCTTGCCTGCTTCCCCCACCCACCCAAGTCTTCCCTCCCTTTCACCAGTTGCTCACAGGCTGGTTCTGGCCCTTGGGCTGTATGTTTGACATTCTTGACCTAGATAATTCATATTAAGCCAAAAATTAGCACTTTGACTAGAATGCAGAAACAAAGTAATGATCAGTGTAGATGTTTTAGGACTGGGGTTGTATAGTTACACGGGTTTGCACCATTTAATATTGTAGATACTACCTGTTTGTTTAATGAGATAGAATTTTTTTGAAATGAACCCCATGCAGATTACTTTATATCATTGATCATGGAG
Organism: Paroedura picta; assembly: GCF_049243985.1. NCBI lineage: Eukaryota > Metazoa > Chordata > Lepidosauria > Squamata > Gekkonidae > Paroedura > Paroedura picta. Next base: position 40,985,538 of record NC_135375.1, read on the forward strand.
GCAAGGTCATGGTTGGTGAGGAGAAAATCTTTTGGATGGTAAAGATAAAAATAGACACTCTTGGCCACAGCCGCCACCTGAGGCAATGAAGAGCAAAGGAGAACCTTGAGGCTATAAAGCTGTTTAGCCTAGTAGGTGTTGCATCAGCTCCTCAGTCTAAGGTTGTAATGGCCTGGGTTCAGAGAACCTAAAGAACTCTTTCTTGCATCTGATGCCCCTGTGAGTCCCTCTTGAAAGTGCTATCTTTATGGAGGCTCAGTTTGCTTCCACAAAAACACCATTTCTGCTAATAACTCTAAGTTTGGAATATCTCCCTAATTGAATACCCCTTTAGCATCTTCTCTGTCATCTTCCCAGAGGCAAGAAAAAACATTTCTTGTCACTGGACTTTCAACCACTTCATTAAAGTGATGTTTTCCTGCTTTGCTGTGTTAATGGAGGTTTTGGTTGTTTGTTGCATTTGTTGGTTTCTATAATTTCGATTCAGCATGCTGAAAATTATTTAGGAAGTTATATATAGGAGAAGGCAATATTGATCTTGTAAAGAAACAAACAGACTGTCTTATCTGGATTGCATTTCAGTTTGTTGGCTGTCATCAGGATTGTTATGTATCCCATTCAACAATTCAGGGATTCCTCTGCCTCGTAGGATTTCAAGGGAAGAAACATACTTGAATGTCAGTAAGATACCAATGATACTTTATTCCATATCCTCTAGTACAGTCAACCTATGGTCCTCCAGATGCCATTTTCTGGCAGGGGCTCATGGGAATTGTAGTCCATTGACATCTGGAGGACCACAGGTTGACTACCCCTGCTCTACTGAATCCCACGACAGAAAAGAACCACTTGGCACAACTCCCACAGAGCAAAATACATCACTAGCACCAATTTTTGAACCTGCCTAATAGGACCAGGACTACTCCCGAACCTTGCTATTGATGTGTAATATTTTTTCCAGTAATACTTTAGCATGTTGGATCATCTAATCTAAATTATAACTAATAATTTATGATTATGCAAATCACATTGTTGTTGTTGTTAGGTGCGAAGTCATGTCCGACCCATTGCAACCCCATGGACAATGATCCTCCAGGTCTTCCTGTCCTCTACCATTCCCCGGAGCCCATTTAAGTTTGCACCTACTGCTTCTCTGACTCCATCCAGCCACCTCATTCTCTGTCGTTCCCTTCTTCTTTTGCCCTCGATCGCTCCCAGCATTAGGCTCTTCTCCAGGGAGTCCTTTCTTCTCATGAGATGGCCAAGGGGCTCGCAAGAGTTTTCTCCAGCACCAGAGTTCAAAAGCCTCAATTCTTTGACACTTGGCCTTCCTTATGGTCCAACTTTCGCAGCCATATATTGCAACTGGGAATACCATAGCCTTGACTAAACACACTTTTGTTGGCAGGGTGATGTCTCTGCTTTTTAGGATGCTGTCTAGATTTGCCATAGCTTTCCTTCCCAGGAGCAAGCCTGAAGTCTGAGAATCCCCTGGAAGTACAGCTCATCTCCAGGCAGTTAGGCTGAAGGGAAAGTTCTTTCCCCTCACATGCATCCCTTCAAAAGGAATGCACGTGGCCCCAGACTCCCCTTGTCTGCTTGGCTGGTGATGTCTGCCCCTCTGAAGCCTGAGGCCTACTGCTGGCAACTGCAGTCCCTGTTGTTGTCTGCAAGGCCAAATCGTTGCCTAATAAAAGTGGATCACTTAGTTTCCCCTAAAGTCTCACTGTCTACTTTCCTGTAAAGCTAACTCCACTTGAAATTCCGGGCCACTTATGCCTTTGAGTTCATAGGACCTTCCTGGCAAATACTTTTTTTCATTTATCAGACCAAGTTGTTTCAGATTATAAACCACTCTGAGCCCACTTTACGGGGAGGAGCAGTATGTAAATCAAAGAAATAAGTAAATAACTATGCAATTGGCTTTTTGTGCATGCTTCACAATACTCAAATGAGTTCTACTACTCCCCCTTCCTTGTAATTGCTCCACTCAGCAGTCAGTTGTTTAAATAGACTATCAGATCATTCACCAATCATAGAAACCAGTTATCAATAAATACTGTGTTTCAATGAAGTGCTACCTACCCTTTGGTGTTTGCCTAAGCCGTCTTTAGTGCTGCTAATGGTCACCGTTCAGCTTGAGTCAGCTGTGCCTCTGCGCCTGCACAATGTTAGCAAGATCAGTTGCAAACTGGCTCAGCAGGTGTTCACATCTGATCAGCATGAACAGAACAAACCAAGTGATCACCTCTCATCTGATAGTCACATTTGAATGTGGTAAATTCAACATTTGAATGTGGTTGCTGTGAAGCTCACAGCATCCCTACTCCAATAGCCTTATAAGAACCTTGGGCTATACAGAAGGCTGAGAGATCATAGCAAACCCAAGGCCACCCTCTTTTCTCCATAGCTCAGCATGACTTGACCACATCTCCCCAGATCAAGGGTGACACACAGTCCATTATACTTAGTTCTGGTTGGCCAGCCACTCGGCCAGCAATGGGAGCATAAAACTGAATCTACAGGGTGAGGTTATAGAACAGGATTTGTGTATTGTAAGTATTAAGTGATATATATTTATCAGTCTAATATATACAAGTAATTGTGTGTTTGATGGTTAGAGTGGTTCCTCAGTGGAACAGGCTTCCTTGGGAGGTGGTGGGTTCTCCTTCTTTGGCAGTTTCTAAATACAGGCTAGACAGTCAACAGAAATGCTGATTTTATAACTTTGGCAGGTTGTGAGTGGGTGGGCAGGAAGGGACATGTCAGTGTTTGTCTCTTGTGGCCCTTCCTTGCATACCCAGGGAATTGTTGATCACTATTGTGGGATAGTAGTTGAATTTCCTCCAGGCCAGGCTGGATTATAGAGATTTTTGATGGTAGTGGGGAATTATTTGGGCATGAAATTGGGGTCACTATGGGTAGGCAGGTAGTTGTGAGTTCCTGAATTGTGCAGTGGGTTGGACTAGATGACCCTGGAGGTCCCTTCCAGCTCTATGATTCTATGGATTTACCTGATATTGTAGGAAGGGATTCAAACAAACAATTCAACAGGTCTCATTTTCAATTGCTTAATATTTGCTTTTAGAACAGGGCTATTTTAAGTGAGAACTGTTTTCCATCATGTCTTGAGAGTGGGCTGCAGATAACACTCCTTATGTTCTGCCCATATTAAAATCTGCTTCAGTGGCTCAAATCTTTGTGCCCTTCATGTTGCAGTTAGATGGATGGGCACACCAAACTTATTAAGCTTCAGGTGCCAGGATTTCCTGTTTTTCCTCCATTTTCTGTTGATTTTTGTTTTTGAAGGATTTTCTTTACTTTTGGGGTTAGATAACTTTTCATTCCCCCCCCCCCCAGGTCCTTAGAGACGGGGGTCTATTCTTCTCTACTTCCTCACTCATTAGTTTTATGCTGGTTGTTTGTAACATTACAAGGCTTAGATCCTGCTGATTGTGACGTCAGTTTTCTGGCTGGTTGAACTGCTCTGTTGATTATATATTCCCCATTTTCATTTGGAAGCCACTTTGAAAGTATAATGCTTGAGAATGGAGAGTGTCTTACATAAATTAATGGGCTGGCTGAGCTTTGAACTTCTTGGTGAACTTAGCTGCACTTGTTTCAAATCAGGGCTCAATGCCCTAGGTGGGAAACAATCAGTGCTCATATCTTTTTTATGGCAGACATGATTGCATGTTCTAAAATAGCTAGAATTGCCCTGAAATTAAGCATCAAAGCGGTCTTTTGGCTATATGCTGCCAGTAGGTGCTGCATTTGCTGTGTTTTCAGAAGTTCTTCCTTGCCCCCTACCAAAGACAGAAAATGCTGAATTATTATTTTTGAAGTTTATTTTGTTGACTGACATATTGCTTTGTACAACACACATCTGAGCTAGCATCTGCCTTCCATGCTGTTAGTTCTGCTTCATTATCAAATGGCAGTGTTCTTTGAGAGCTCAGAAAGAGATATAAAACTACAACCCTGTATCCCCCCCACCCCCGGTTTATCCAGGTGCAACACCCCACATCCCCATTCTTTTTTAAAACAGACTCTACTCTATGGAATTGTATTAGACAAGATAAGCGCTATATATGCATTCTATTCCTGTATGGATTCTATACTTCCTTTGTGGTCTCCTATCCAAGTACTAGCCCTGCTTAGCTTCTGAGATCTGACAAGATCAAGCTAGTTTTGGCCATCCAGGTTGGGACAAAGATTTTATAGCATCAAATCATACTGAGGATATTAATCAAATAAATATTCCATAAGCTATTACAAAACCACATCAGAGAAAACAGTGACCCTGTATTTCAGTGGGCAACTCCAAAGGTCGACAGTCTTGTGGATATCATTGTTAATTGGTGCCAATATAATTTTTGCTTCTAGATCTCCTTTCTGGCCTCAGCTTATACAAGTCAGCAACTCTCTGAGGAAAGCTGCTCAGCTTTGGGCGCAATCACCCACTACCTCTATCTTTGCCAGTTCAGCTGGATGCTTATTCAGGTTAGTAATTACTCTTTTACTCCGCTTGGAATAATAGTGCTTTTACTTCTGGTCATTTTGCACACTTATTCAAAATCCTTCAATTTAGGAAAGTTACCTCATGTTGGACAGATGCAAATGTCATGCCAAATGATTAACCAATCAAGCATCTAGTCTCATGGTCAAGGATTCTCTTCTGCCCTAAGGGGGGGGGATCCTCTTCTGCATTATCCCACTCATAATAAAAAGTTTGTTGCCACTTTAACCTTGGTTAATACTTACCAGGGGACTCCTTAATCCTGAATATAAAACTCACAGTAAATGGTAGCTTCAGAATGGATAATGTGATCAGCAATAGCTAATTTTTTGGCCAAATAGCCATAGTGACTGACATGACTAGCACCTGACCATGCTTGGAAGCTACCAGGGTCACATTGATGTTTGAAGAGTCCACAAAGTGAGTCATGGAACAACTTTGGGAGGCTAGTAATGTGGGTGGGTTGTACAAGTGGATGAATGGCATCTTCTGGTTGGGAGGGGAACAAATATTCTATTCAAAAGTGTGATTTATAGATGCCAATGAACTTAATCCTTGCTACCAACTATCTGTTCAAATCAAAGATCTTTACATTGGTTTTATAAATGCTCAAGATTGCTTTGTGACATAGAATGCAGAGTGCTTAAATCACATCTCTGTGGTCATATGTCTGCCTGTGGACACTTAACACTATCCTGGGAGAAATGTATACCTAAGAAAAACCTGTTGTCCAGCTAAAGTGTCTGTTGCATATTCTTTCCACAATCCAGGTCTAGAAGAAATAGTTTTATTTCACACACACAGTCATCTTGGTTGGATTAAGTGAATTATTTTTATTTTTCAGATTAGCTGCATGGCTCACAAAGGAAAAAGTGAAGCATTTGCTAACTGGTGCATGGTTGTCCATAATGAATGGAAATAAAATGTCTGATACTCTGTCCTTCATTATAATTATACAGTTCCCGTGAGTCAGAGAATTACTGCAGAAATCCAAAAAGGAGGAAATTAACCATTGCCATAAAATAATTATGTTTAAATAGCTAAATTGATTAGTTCACATAATATATCATGAAACAATAAATCAAAAAATTAGCAATTGGCTTTTTAGCCAGTTTTCTTGTCCCCTGACCTTGATGCTTATTATTTTTCTTTTTTTCAATGGCCTTCAGCTTTCTGTGCCTGGCTTTTTTGTGCCCCTACAAATAATATTTACTATTGGTCTAAGGGAGTGAGCCTAAATTTGTCTCTCTGATCCCCTATCCTGCCACTAGTTTTCCATGTAGAAATAGGTTTATATGAGCTGCCTAACAAGAAAAGTTTCTGTTCTTTCAGAGTGCAATCCATTAGCAAGTGTTCATCACAGGTCTTTTTGACACAGAAGTGCTCCACAGAGTTATGTGACCCAGGGTGCTTCTAAGATCAGCTGTGTCAGACCATGATGGCTGTATTGTCTACACATTCTATGTTTCTGGGGGAGACTGTTTTCCACTGACATGCGGTACACAGCTATCATTCATTTATTTGAGGTGAAGTACTACGTTCAAGGACATTGATGAGATGGCTGCAAAGAGATGTCACCTGCTCCCGACACAAGCTTGCTGTCCAGTCCTTGGTGACCTAACACAAGCTTGGGAGGTTATAATTTATTGGACAGTCAGAAAGGATCGCGTTACATCGGGGCTCTACTGTTGGAGAGAGAGCAAAAAACTCCTACCCTCTATTGGGAAAGTTTGAGTAGCAAAGGGGCAAGAAGGAACTCTACACAAAGTAGACACTTTTTGGCAAGACAATGGCCACAACTTTATGATGCAAATGAGTGTAGGCACAGTATGGGCAGAACCAGCCATCTTGCAGCCAGCGGATCACAAGGAAGCCACCATGCCAGCAGCCAGGCTGGCAAGTGCCAACCTTTGTGCATGCATGATCTGAGCAGCACGCAAGCTGCCAGCTGTTTGAGTAACAGCCCCAATCTGTATCTCAAAGTGTTCTGATGGGAGGCCATGCTTGGTGATGCACTGCCTCAGGACTGTAGCAAACTGATATCTGGAAAGGCATGTGCCATCCACATGCATGAGGAATGGGTCTATTGTATAGAACCTTAAATCCGGAAAGGCAGAGATGCTGTGCACTGGGCAGGGCTGTGCACCGGGCAACCCGAAGCTGAAGAAAGGATAATAAGTGTACCACATAAGATTTTTCACATCAGTAAGGCATGGATCACTGTGGCTAGATCAGACTGAATGAGGAATAGATACAATTGAAGTTCCATTCGAATCTTGGCAAAAGCACTCCAAACCCCCATAGCCATCTGGTTTTCAAACGTGGCTACTGTGTCAGTAGCACTCTCAAGCTACAAACCAGCCCATTACTTATTTCAAGCATCTTTAACTGCTCTTGCAGTATTAAATAAAAGGGTAAGGCCACCTGGGGAGGAGTTAAGGCGGGCCCCGTCCAGGATAAGAACTCAGAGGGCCCAATCAGGAGCTGTGAAGCGGCTCCTGATTGGGCCCTCCGAGTGTCCATCCAGGGCCAAGCAGCCAATGGGGAGGTGTGCAAAGTGCCTTCCTATTGGCCCCTCACCAGGACAGACCAAAATTCCATTCCCCCAGCCCAGTCTGCTCCTGACCACCGCAGGGAGAGGAGGTCATTAGGGCTGCCAAGGGGGATGAGAACAGAGGCTTGGACAGGCTGCGCCAGCCCTTTTTGCCCCAAGGCTGTCCTAACTGTCATGTCCAACTGCAAATTGCCTTAGAACCCTGACAGAGCTGGCAGGAGGCTGCAGAGTGCCCCCCCCCCTTTCAGGCCTGCTGCGAAGGAGCCGCTGACTGGCCCTGACTGAGGGGAGGAGGCCTTTCCAAGAGCAACGCAGGGGAGTTTGAGGACCTTCCTTTTGAGGGGGGGGGACTTTCCCCTTCTGCCAAACAGTTGCCTGACAGGGAAGCCACAGAAAAGCTCCTTCTCACTTAAAATACTGCTCTGGCCGGGGGTTAGACACAGCCAAGCCATGTGTCTTTCTTCTTTGCAACTCTCTGCAGATTTGAGGCCACTGCACAGCATTATTCTGCAGAGGAAACTGGCTCTTTTGTCTCCTGTTTCATCTGCACAACAACCCTGTGCAGTAGGCCTCAAGTCTTTCAATTCAACAACAACCTGTGTGGGAAGTCTTAAATGTTTCTTCTCTACCACAACCCTGTCCAAAGTAGCCCTTTCTGCCTGGGGAGCTGATCTTTATATTCTGCAGGTGAGCTGTAATTCCAGGAGCTCTCCAAGCCACACCTGTAGGTTGGCTACCCCTGGGTTGGAAATATTCCTGGAGGTTTGGAGGTGGGACTTCAAAATCATACAATGCCTCAGAGTCCAGCCTTCAAATGAGCCATTTTTGCCTGCAGTTGACAGGGAGTGGTGCAGGAGTGTCCCTACTGGCCTATGGGTTATGGCCAGCCCTTACCAGCAACTGTTTGTATTCTGGGACACAGAAAGGCAGACCAGCATCAGTCCTGTGAGTCTGGAAAGTGCAGGAAGATCTAAATAAATATTTACAGCCTGAAACTGTAAATAGAGAACAAGTAAATGTCTGGAGACACATAGTAACTGAAATGACTTATTGGCCTGGCAAATAACCTTGGCCTGGCAAATAAAAAAACAGTATAAAAAACCTCACTAAGGTCAAGACTGCTGTGCACAGAGAGTCTTCCTCTTAGGGTTGCCAGCTTCCCTGTGAGGCTCGCTACCCCACCTCCCTCATGTGGAGTTTGCTATGGGGAGAGAAAGGGAAGATGATTGAGACACCTGAGGCCTGCTGGGTCACTGCAGCCCATTCCCAGTTCTCTCAGATCTCTCACAACCCCACATACCTCACAGGTTGACTATTGTGGAGAGACGAATGGAAAAGGTGTTTGTAAACCGCTTTGAGACTCCTTTGGGTAGTAAGCCATTGGAGTCCAAAAATCCGTTCTTCTAAGGAGCGACCATGAAAGAAGCATGTGGGCACATAACATTTTACCAACAGTGAAAACATGGGAGACAGAAGGAACAGGGTGGACACCTGTGTACTGTGACTACCCCATGTGTATTAGGGCAGAGGGGCATTTCGGTGAATGTGGCCTAATTCACACAAGGAGGGAAATGACTCAGAACTGGGAGGAATTGGTTGCCATGTAATTTTCCCCTAAGAAGCGTCTCCAGTCTGATTTTCCCTTCACATATCTGAGGACATGGCTCTGGAAAGCTCATCTGTAACCACTATGCCAAAATTCCCAAAGGTCAGTCCTCTCCCACACTCAACAAACATTCCACACCACAGGTTCTTGACACCCATATCTCCACACCCATGCCCTCATTTGCCACCATGCCACCACAACCTCCCACACAACACACACATTCAACCCCATGCCCTTACAGACTGGACAATTCCTCCCTTTCCTCTTCCCACTGCCAAGCTCTAGCGCCCGTTGTATTCTTGGAGACAACGGGCTTTGCCCCTAGTCAGTTCATAAAATCAATAGTACCCTCAGAATTAGGTGTGAAAGAAAGATACAGCTGGATCTCATCTGGTGACATTACAGTCCAAACCTTCTGATGATAGCTTCCTATAAACATTCAGTAGCATGGGGAATGAGGCTGCACCTTGTAGAACACCACAGGCCAATAACCAGAGCAGGAGTCCCCTAATACTACCTTCTGAGAGCAGCCCCCCAGAGAGGACTTGAACCACCTTTACACAGTGCCCCCCAGTCCCAGTTTCATGAATTGGCTCAGGAGGATATTATGGCTGATAGTACTGAAGGCTACTGAGAGATCTAGGAGAACTAGCAGAATTACATTCCTCCTGACTAGTTCTTGGTAGAGGTCATGAGCCAAGGCAACCAGAGCAGCCTAAATTCTAAATCCTGGCTGAAGACTATAGATCCTGAAAATCAGTCTCTTCCAACAGCCCCTGCAAGTGAGAAGTAAAACTTACTCACTTTGCCCAAGAATGTAAGATTGGAGATGACTAGAAGTTCTCCAAGGCAGTATGGTTTGAGGAGGGTTATTTCAAAACAGGAATAATCAGTGCTTACTTGAGCATGGGTGGTACAACCTCCAGCTTTAAGGAAGCAGTTATCACTCTCATTGCCTCGCCGGCCAACCCACCCATGAAGGATCTCTCCAAGGATCTTGTCCACATCCTCGGGCTCCAGAAGCAACAAATACCTGTACTTAAACTACATTTAATTGGATCCTGATTTAATTGGCAATTTCCATTGATGTTTCCTTCTTGCTAGGGACCCCCTAATATCATTCCTCAGGATCGCTCCCCCCACACACAAACACACAAGTACAGTTTCATGCAGTTCAGTGACTTACAGTGAGATAGGGGAAGCAGAGAAGTTTGATGAAGCTTGGGTTTCTTTCTATGTACAATTTTCTGCCATAATTGTAACTATATAGGTACTTAAGATTTTAAAAATATAGAATACTGTCCACTGTAGTCTAAAAGATAAATTAAGGCCTCCATTCCAAAACAAAAGCCTTACAATGTAATCATAGAATCATAGAGTTGGAAGGGGTCTCCAGGGTCATCTAGTCCAACCCCTTGCACTATGCAGGACACTCACAAACACTCACTATGCAGGACACTTAGCTGCCACCCCCCTTGAACCTTCACAGAACCAGCACCTCCGTCAGATTGCTATCTAGCCTCTGTTTAAAAATTTCCAAAGATGGAGAACCCACCACCTCCCAAGGAAGCCTGTTCCAATAAGAAACCACTCTGTCAGGAACTTCTTCCTGATATTTAGACGGAATTTCTTCTGAATCAATTTCATCCCATTGGTTCTGGTTCATCTTATGTGAGCTTCACAAGAGTTTCTTCATCTGACAAAAGGGAAACTGGCTATACCTTTTCTCTATCCGAAGGAGTCTCAAAGCGGCTTACATTCACCTTCCCTTTCCTCTCCCCACAACAGACACCTGTGAGGTAGGTGAAGCTGAGAGAGCCCTGATATTACTGCTTGTTCAGAAAAGCTTTATCAGTGCTGCGGCGAGCCCAAGGTCACCCAGCTGGCTGCATGAGGGGAATCAAACCTGGCTCGCCAGATTAGAAGTCCGCACTCCTAACCACTGCATCAAGCTGGCTCTCTACATTTGGCCTCTACACATAGGTTATTGTTACACCACAGAAATAGGAAAGATAAATTTAGATTCACTGCTTGTATTTCACCTACTTAATTTTGGAATATCAAAAGATGTGTAGTTATCAAGATAAAGATGGCACTGGACTGGAAATAGCAAAGGCCAAATTTACACAAACCTTCACAGGCCCTGGTAATGTCTGAGTCATTCATGTGGTAAGAGATAGGAAGATAGGTAGATATCATTAAAAAGATACAGAAAACAAAGTTGAGGACATATAGTACCAGTTCTTAGAAACAATTTGAGTTGCATGAATAAGTAGACATGTTCTAACAGAGAGAATTAATGGGATCACAGCTACTTGACTAAGCAGAATAGCATAAATAAATTCCATGGTGCATCTGTCTAGAACTGGACCATGACCTAGTTTTGTTTACAAGGCCATGAAGCTGGTTATTTTCTGCCAAATAGCTTGTTTGTTCTTTTAATGTCACAGGAAGGAAATAGCCTCACATAATATAAAATGGTAGCAGAAGACAGAAATGGGGATATTGTGATTATTCAGCAAATAATATAATGAAAGTTTATACATTTGTACATTTGAATGCAAAGAAATTTTCTTTATCTATACCACATTTCTTTCTCAAGTAAACTAAGACAGTTTTCTGGCTTTTCCATTTATTAGTCTGATTGTTTGCAGTGCCTGCCAATGCACAACAAAATAACCATCTGTTTCTCACTGAGAAGCCACATTCTTGGGCTATACAAGTTCTCAAATTGTATCTTACTTAAACCAAAACATATCAGTTTGGATTCAGAATTTTTGTTCCACTTACAATGGACCCTTCCACTGGTTCAAGGAGTGTTCCTCTAGTGAAAGAAATGTTTTCAACTGATTAAAAGTTCTTTGTTCTGGAGGGAGTCTTCACCATTAGAGAAATGAAACCTTTATATCCAATAGGGATGGGCATGAACCAGTTCACAACCCCGAATTCCTCACGAATTTGGCCAGTTTGGGGGAGGCACCTCCCCCAAACATTTCCCAGACTTCTTGTCTGATTGGATTTAAGGTTCAGACCATTTAAATTTATCAGCCGAGCAGGGCAGTCTGTCAACTGTTAGGTTTAAATTCACCTTTTGTTTCCCCACCTCCAAACTGAAGGAAGTGAAATGGCCCCCTGACATCACTGCCAGCCATTTCAGGCTGGCAGCAGATGGACACACTGCAAGCCATTTCAGCAATCAGTTTTGCTTCCATCCACTTGAAACTGGAAGGGAGTGAAATGGATTGTTGATATATCTGGTAACCATTGCAGTGGTCTGTTTCACTTCTTTTCACTTCTAAGCTGGTTTGTTTGGGAGCTTCTGGCTCATTAGGGTTTGGGGATTGAGTTAAGAAACATACCTAACTGGAATTTTCCAATTTATGCCTATCCCTAGTATTCAATGCATCAGAGGTAAATCTGAATTGGCATTACTGGCACATATCCCACCACTTCACTGACCAAAGTTTGAACGCCTCCTTTAGCCTATTTATGCACTCCATTACGTCAGTGTAGAACATGGGTCAGTAAAATAAGATTCAATCTCATATACATATAAAACACGTGCCCATCTTTCATTCCATATTATTTGTGCTTAGTAGGAGTTCAAGTCCTTCCTAGAAACTACAGTTGTCTCTTTTGAGGCTACTCAGAATTTGAAAAGTCTTATGAGCAGTATTATGGGGCTATAGAACTTCCTTTGACCCTCACTGATATTGAGGATTTGATGCATATGCTTATATCTCATCTGTACTTCATCACTTGATGTTTTATCATTCAGTAAGATCTCTTCGCCTCACTGATATTTATTTTTAAAAAGGCCACTTTGAGAGGGAGTGATTGAAAGCAAAGAAGTAGTCCTGGGAAAAATTTCACTATAGTGGTTCCTCCTTCATTTACATATTTGCCCAAATCTCCTTTGCATATGTATACCCATTGAAAAACATTGTGGTTAAGATAATCCGAGGCATGCAAGTTCTGCCAGTGGTGTGCTTGATCTGCAGATAGTTGTTCTAGTGGAATCTGAATTGCTTTAGGATGCTTTGGGCTGATCTTGCGTTGAGCAGGGGGTTGGACTAGATGGCCTGTGTGGCCCCTTCCAACTCTATTCTATGAGTGTCAATCAGCCCTAAATACGCTCTTCATGTGAACTAGAAGTCCTGAATGAACAGATCAAATGAAACCTGTGCAGTCTAATGTTGACTATGATGTGGCTTCGCATTCAGAAAAACCTCACATCACAAACCCTATTTCAACAGTACTTGAATTACTTTTGTTTTTTGTCTGTCCTTGCTGGTTATTTGCCTCGGGCTAGGAAACTTTTTCTTCCTGAATGCCAACTTCTGTTTGGCTATGGCAATCAGCCATTCAGAGATGACCTAATCTTAGACTGACATGCCACAACTTTTCTGTGCATCATCACATACCTGACCAAAATTTTCTTCCCTGTGTATTTTGGATATTTTATGTATTTATTTGATTGATTGCTTTCTTATTCCTCTCAAGCCGGCTCGCCGTGGATTACATAAAAATAATAAACCCTCACATGAAAAGTTAAAACTGTCCATATCTCCCATTACAAAATTAAAATGCGGCAGTGAAAAAGTGAGCCCCAACCTCATCCTACTTCCCAGCAGCCCCCACCTGGTGCCTCAGGTGCCCCGGTAACTGTCTGACTTGGACGGGACCCATGTGACTTTTTTTAAATGGATATATTATATAATGACAGGAACAGACTAAATTATGACTGAGAATGAAGAATGGAAGTGATGTGAGTGGACTGACCCCCTTGAAGGTGTTATTGAGCTGGTGGCTATGGTTCAAATGTCTTCTTTGTGCTTGATATATTTGACTTGTTTTACTTGGGACTGGTTCAAACAAAATCCAGGTATACAGAGTATGTACAAGCCATAGGGCACTGGAGCAAACCCATCGTTCATGTTCTCTCTCCCATCATGTGTAATTTTTTTCACATAAATACATACCTAGTCACATATTCCCCTGTTCATGATGGATGAATCCTATTCCTTTTGGCAGTGGTACATTGGATCTTGGTCCACATTTGGGTTGTAGGTGTGATAAGTGAAATTAGTTTAAAACAGATTCGTTCTCATTGACTTGTACAGCTAATGAACTATGAGGCAATGTCCATCATTTGGAAACAGATGGGTTCTGCTTTCAATGAAAAATGTGTGTGATTGCCGACAACAAGCTTTTGGTGGTGTAGCTTTGCTTATGATATGAAAGGGCATCTTTTGATGCTTAGGGCTTCATTTTTGAGTTCACCAGCTTTGTCTGTGTGCTCAAATGAATATGAAGCATGTGATATAGTATATATTTGTGGTAAAAAATCCCAATCATATTAAAACTACTTAAAATTGAGTTTTGTCTGTGGTCTAGTTATTCATATTAAATCTTAATGACTAGTGTGTTGTCAGCAACATAGGCACCACTAGCTTTCCATATTTGGTGCTAACAGTTAAAACATATAAGTGGAGGGGTTTGCTCCAAGAAGAATTTGTAGTGATTTTCCTGAGTCGGTATCTTGCTATGGCAGGATGGCAAACTTAACCCAAACCAAAAATTTGCATAAATAGGAGTTGATTTTTAAAATAAAAAATAATAACAACAAACTTTATTGTTAAATGTTTACATTGATACCTTTCTGATTTTTAAAAAAATTTACATGGCAGTTAGTAATTCATATATACTTTTATTGATCATGATGATTTCTATTATTTCCTAGGCTGTTAATTTCTGGTATGTCCTGGTGATGAATGATGAACACACAGAGCGGCGCTATCTAATGTTTTTCCTTCTGGGTTGGGGTCTTCCAGCGTTTGTTGTGATTCTGCTTTTAATCATCCTCCGAGGAATCTATCATCACAATGTGTCACAGATTTATGGCCTGATCCACAGCGATCTGTAAGTCTCTGTATATGAAATCAACCATAATATAGATTGTGTGAACATTTGTGCAATATTCTTCTTGCTTTATCTGTTACCTAGAGTGTGCAAAGCTAAGGGATTATTTATTTTTAACAGTCAATGTCGAGCAGCATCCTGTTGTCTTAAAGGTATTTGTCATACTCTGTGATATGCAAGCAGTATATGAGCTAATACACGCCATGCATCCCTTTCCAATTCCGTTCATACTCCTTGGACTATCAAACTGTAAAGTTACTTTGTAAACATCAGTGGGCTAGTTTCATAGTTCATATCTGGGAAAGGGAATGTTTAGAGTGATGAGGATGATGGCTAGCATTGCATATAGGATGTAGTTTACCATCACTCAAGACCTAACATTGAAACATAGTTTGTTATTATAAGGTCATCTTCTGAAACCTTCAGACAATCATTCAATTTCAAACAATCGCTCAAATTCTTGATTCCACAACACATGCTGATCACCAAATACACCATGGAGCAAACGGCATTGACCGAACTCTGAGGTTACAGTTGTTACATTAACAGTTCAGTTATTAGTTATTAATGATGTTATAGTTATCATTATTATTATTATTATTAATTGACATCATTATTGAATTTATATTGTATCTATCTTATGCTTTCATGTTCTATGTAAACTGCCCTGAGCCTCAAGGAGAGGGTGGTATATAAATATATAATAAAATAAATAAACCCAATGATTTAGAAGAGAGTAACTCTGATTAGGATTGCACTGTGCATTTAGAAAGTGGAAGAAATGAAAGGGGCAGGAGAGAGCTGCATCATACCCTTCTACATGCTAATCTCAGAACAGTTTTTTTAATTAAACATGAAATATATAGAAGAAAGCTGAAGTCTGGCTTATCACCAAGGGCCTCTGGACAGGAGTGTAGTTTTCTCACCTTGGGAAATACAAGATAAGGCATTTGTAGCTCCTTTGGAGCCTACATGTCTGAGAGAGATCCAGTTTCTTTTAACCTAAGCCTTGACTGCATATCAGATGAGCAAAGCAGTTTTCCAAGTTTCTTTCTTAAGAGCGTGGCAAGGATGTTGGTAAAAATTCTCCAACCCAATTACATTTTTTGTACGATTTCCCAATAAGAAGTTTTGAAATTGCTTTAATTCTAAAATTCCAGAGCACTTCACAGTGTATCTTTGTTCTCCCAGATATATTTCCTTGCCAATTCCATATTCCCAAGATATAAATAAAGGACAGGTATAAGTCAAATAATGCCTACAAAGCTGCATTGTGTTCAATTTATGCCAGTAGGACCTGTGCACTTGCATTGCATGATCCCAAAAGTGACTATGAATGCAAACTTAACGTCAAAAATAAAAGAGAAAGATTTATCATTTATATTCTGGTTTTCCACTTAAGTTCTCCAAGCAGTTTGCATAATTTTTTAAAAGTCTAATACATCAAATTTAAAAAAAAAGTACTTGTGTGATACAATGATGTGTGCTTGCATAATTTCTGGGTAAAATTCAGATGTGATATAAAATAGCTCTAGGAATAGTTGGAAACACTATGGTTTTATCATAGAGTTTCTGGCTATTCCTAGAACTACCCTTTGTCATTTCTGGGTTTTATCCAGAAGTGAAATATCAATATCCTTGTAAGCTTTATGAGCCCCTTCCCACCTCACTACATCTTTCCTTTTCTGCAGATTCTACCTGGCAATAGTGGGGACATGCAATAGGAAGATCTTACTGTAAACCTCTTGTAGTTTTTCAGAGGGTTTATTGGGTTGTATAGATAATGGATGTCTTTAAATACTGTATTTCCAGATTGAAACGTTGTTTTCAAGCTCATGTTTTATTTGTTTTTCTTTGGGATAAGTTCCTCTAATTTCACAGGGACTTAGCTTTTAAGGAGCAGGCTTACGCTCAAGCCTCAAGTGACTTGTTTGGTTTCCATTACTGCATTCTCTTGTTTTTTTTTCTTCTTCTAATGCTGATGGGGCACCTGGTACTTGCTGTGCTGAAGAGGTTATCCAAGTGTTAGAGCTGAGTATGAAATGATGCCCAAGTGTCTGCATCTGAAGTCATTGTGATGATAATGCTACAAATATATTAGAAGGAAACCAGTAGTTTTCATTAATGGATTTCTTGTAATCTCCAGTATGACATCAGACACTATGAATTACTATGCATTTCCTGTGCCAGAAATAACCCATTGGTATTATTTGCTATGAATCATTGATATGATCAATATTCTGCTGTTCATTCCATTTTTGTTTTGTTTTTTTTTACCCCCATTAAACTGGGCAGACTCTGTGTCTTCCTGCAGCTTCATGCTATATTCTGTAATGCTAAGTATTTGCTGTTTAAAATTTATTTTAAAAAAAACATGATTGCTTAATTGTCATGCAAGTTCAAGAAATAGGCATATAGGATCAGGTACAAGTACAACTTAACTTTTAAAAAATCCCAACTAAGGAAGTTTCTAAGCTGGTTTCAAATTGAGTGGAGAGTAGAGATAGAGGCCTCCAAGTGGGACCTGGGGATCCCCTGCAATTACAGTTTATGACACTGATCAATTCATCTGGAGAAAGTGGAAGCTTTGAAAGGTGGACTTTATGGCATTGGAGGCCACTGAGCTTGTCTTCCCACAGGCTCCACCCCCAAATCTCCAGGAATTAGAATAATAGAAGGGGACATAAAAAACATTGTTCAACCCTCTGCTCAATGCAGGATCAGCCTAAAGCATCCAGGATAAGTATATGTCCAGCTGCCGCTTGAAGACCACCAATAAGTGGGAGCTCACCTCTTTAATTTGCAGCCGATTCCACCGCTGAACTGCTCTGACTGAATTTTTTTTCCATAATATCTAGCTTGTACCATTCTACATGCAGTGTAAAGCCATTACTGCAGGTCCTATCCACTGCTGCCAAAAGGAACTGTTCCCTGCCCTCCTCTAAGTGACAGCCTTTCAAATACGTAAAGAGAGTAATCATGTCCCCCTCCCAACCTCCCCTTCTTCAGGCTGAACATTCCCAAATCTCTCAACCTTTCCTCATAGGGCTTGGTCCCCAGGTCCCAGATCTGCACCTTGTCATTCTGCACCCTCCATTTTGTCTACATCCCTTTTGAAGTGAGGCCTCCAGAACCGCACAAAGCACTCCACGTGTGGTCTAACCAATGTGGTATACAGTGGGACTATGACATTCTATAATTTTGATGATGTGGAGGAGTGGGGAATCAAACCTGGCTTGCAATATTAGAGGTAGGCGCTCCTAACCATTACACCAAGCTGGCTCTAGTAAGCCCATTACTCCATCAAAGAAGGAAACCAGATCGGTCTGGCAGGACTTGTTGGAGACGAATCCATGCTGACTTCCCCAGATTAACAAATTGTCCTTCAGATGTTTGCAGACTGCCCCCTTTAAAAATCTGCTCTATTATCCTCCCTGCAACTGAGGTCAGACTCACTGACCTAGTTTCCAGGGTCATCTCTCCTCCCTATTTTGAAGATTGGGATAACCTTCACTCGCCTTCAATCTTTTGGCACATCTTCAGTCCTCCAAAAAGTCCTAAAGATGATGGATAAAGGTTCCCCAAGCTCTCCAGAAAGTTCTTTGGGCACTCCCAGGTGCACACTATCCAGCCCAGGGGATTCAAATTCATCCAGTGCAGCCAGATGTGTCTCGACAACCTCTCTGTCTACCAGCCACCTAGACATTGTACTTTGCCTACTACCATGCCTAGGTGTGTCCATATTCTTCTTGGAAGAATGGGAGGCAAAACCAGTACTGAGACTTTCTGCTTTCCCAACCTAGAGCTGGCAATCTGACCCCTTCATCTCCTGCCATTAGCCATGGGACACCTGGCCACCCTAACTGAGTGGAGCTGTGGTTAGCTCTGTTTGGAAAGTCTTGGGATTCATGAGCTCCCTTGGCAAGAATTTAGATGGAAAATCTTGTGAATTGAGAGAAATTTTGCACTGATATGTTTGTGAACTGCTGCTTGGTTTTACCTACCCTGTGCTTGCCCCCTTTCTCCTGCATATGGGGAAAGCTGCTGGAAAACAGAACCTTCTTCAAAATAACTCTTTGGAATAAGAAAATGTTTTAGATCTATATGAGGGACAATAACTACATACAGTACTTGCACACAAAAGACTTACTTTGTCTTGTGGCCTACTCATATAATGCACAGTAATGAACAACAGTTCCATTTAGAGCAAGGGGCTTAATATTAAAGAACTCTGGTGTGTGAGGTTACAGAGCTGCTGAGGCTTGATGCCTGATCTGCTGAATGTTTATATACACAGGTACTTGTTTTAAACTTCAGGTTACAGAGCTGCTGAGGCTTGATGCCTGATCTGCTGAATGTTTATATACACAGGTACTTGTTTTAAACTTCTAAGAGTTTTTGTTTTGGAGGAAAGTTGTGTTTCATTCGCAATGTAAAATGTTCTAAACTAGAAAACACATGCCCAGCCAGATAATTTGGAACTTCAGCATGGACTTGCATTACAATATATTTCACTGTGTGGTGTATGACTTTGTTTGGCTTAAAACACTATTTAGATCTTTTAAAATATTGAAAATCCAGACAAGGCAAATGTTAGGGGGAAAAAACCTACTCTCACCAAAATAACAGCCATGAATCCTTGGGCTATGCCTTGAATGTTTAAAATAGAATTGTTGGTTTGTTGTAGCAAGATGATGGTGAAGTCTACATGGGGAATGAAATGTATTTTTACTGGTCAATGATGTAGTTGTTTTTTTAGTTTGTGAATAAGGACAATTATTTAAATTTAGCCTGTTTGCAGTGTGAGATATTTCTGGATGATTGGAACCACCCATGCATTATACAGCTATTCCAAGTATGGCATCAGCCTCCTATAAGTAGTTCCTGGATAGTTATTAGTGTGGGCAAACACCTGGACCAATGTGTTGCTGAACTGACTACAGTGGGACATCTGGTGAAGTATAGATATGAAAGTGGAAGGCATGCATTTAATACTATGTAAGGTTTATTGGGAAAGTACCAATCTCAGGGCTTCAGTCCTTTATCTGTAACTTTGGAACCTTAAGTAATAAAGTACTTAATCTCTTTAAGTTTTCATGTGAAAGGTGGGGAGGTTACTGTAATACAACTGAAGCAGGGTTGACAAATTTGTGATACAGTTTGAGATTCCGTAGAGCAACACTGTCATGGGACATGACTTGCGCTATCCTTTCCAGGGAGATGCAAACCTTGGTTTGTTTTGTTAGTGGCAGTAAATTCCATGTGCCAGATGTTCAAAGACACTGCTTTTGTGTATGTGAATCTTTGCATTTGTGCACATGAGAGAACATTTTCCCTTTATTCTCAGAAAGAGTACCCATATACCTGATCCACCCAGGCCTTGTCAGCACCAAGAAGGGATGGGAAAGAGCGGGCCAGTTCTGAACTTCATGTGGCTTGTTTGAATAACTCCTACTCACCCCAGGCACAGAAACCTACATGCTGCACCTGGCTCACACTGTCTAAGAGGAGTTTTTCCCAGGCTGGACAAGACTCGTACTGTCAGGAGCCCCCTTCCTAAAGTTGGCCATGACTTCCATGAGCTGTCTTCCGCTGGCTGAAATCCACCTTTCCAAGGCCAGGCTTGGTTCTTCAGTCCTGGGCTGGACAAACCCAGGGAGTGGGGGGAATACCCTGGTGTCCACCCCTGCTGTTAGGACTGCTTTTCAGATTCAGTCTGTCTGCTAAACTACAGTTGATTAGCATACAATTGCGAGCAGAAGCATAACAAGAATAGTTCTGTTCAGCTGTTCAGCTCTCTCCTCCCTGTGTTATAGGGCCCAGAAAGTGGCTGCATGAGAGCATGCGCAAGTGGAAATGCAAGTAGAGATACAAGAAGTCTGAGTCAGTTCAAGCAGTTACCACAATCTTTTTTTTCTTTTTTTCTTTTCCGCTTATGCAACAGCCCCCACCACAAGCAGCAGTTTTCCAACCCACTGTCTTCCTTGGTAGCTAGTTTTATAGGCAACAATCTGTGCTTACTAGGCATTTTGTACATTTTCCAGAGTCTGAACAGAAGGCTTCTTGATGCTGGTTCCTTCTTTGCACAAATTCTTCCATAATTCCTAATACAGAAAATCCAAAAGGGTAACTTTGTCATCACGACAGACAGTGGCTCAGGTTAGATATCCCATGGAATCGTGGTTCAATTAAACTGTGTTCAGTATGATCATCTTAACATGGAACATTTCTCTAATTATGCTTAGTTAAAGACTTTCAAATTAAGATGAGAAAATACGGCCTCAAAATTGTTTCATTAGCCACAGTTAGGCTTAGTTTGGACCACAACTATTTCTGCACTGGAAGCTTTGTGCTGGGCAGGAGACTGGAGTTTGAGCCAAGGAAGGTTGCCCTGCCCCTTTCTGCTCCTGCACAGGAGAGCATTTGGCCCGATGTACCTGGTCTGCCCCAGGGAGCCAGGGCAGCAAAGTTCCCAGTGCGGAAATGGTCATGATATGAAACCATGGATGTAATTAAATTACTTATGCTTAGTTTCATTGTCTGCATGCAGGCAACTCTACTTTCTGTGCTTAGCTAAAGTCCAAGATTAACCAGTCAATCATAGTTATGGTTTGTCATAATGTCGGAATGCAGATTTAATCTTGGTTGGGTCTTTGGTGACGCTGTATTAGTCTACAGACAGAAAGGATTGTAGTACCAGCATTTCTTGAGGAAAACCATGTTGGAATATGCAAGATCTGTAGTGTGCATGATTCCAAGGTATATAAAGAATATCCTACAGAGGGCACTGGGGGCCCAAATGTGTATTTGACATGTGTATTTGACATAGGGCACAAATGTGTATTTGACATAGTTAGAATAGGAACTTCCCAATATTTTTCAAATAATCTCCTCCAGCATCCTGATTGGCTCAGCAGGGGATTTCCTCCTCTCTGCCTGCTCAAGAACAGACAAAACAAATATAACAGAACAGTTAGACTGTTAGGACTCTCCTCTTTCTATACAAAGTTGTTTCTCTTCTAAATAAAACCTGTTATTTTAAGCAGCCTGGTGAATCACCCTCACTTTACATATTTAAACTCTGCCAAAAAATCTGATTGATCATCTGTGAGCTGAACCGTACATTAAAATAAACTATCATTTTGTGTTATGTTGTGGTAAAAAGGAAATAGATCTTGAATTCTGTTCTCTTAAATTCTGTATTGTTGGCTTTTCTGCTGAAGGCCTCGACATCCCCAAAAACAATTACATTTGAGGTGCACCAGTGCATTCCAATGGATGCAAGGACCCATCCCACTAGACCTTGGGGAGAGGACATGAATACACAAGGACTGAAAAGCGCCCAGCATTTTACTATACTTTGATTTGACTGATAATGGCACGTTACTTTCTCCATCTTTTCACACAGATTTTTATGCCCCTCCCCCTGTAATAAGGAGACATCAGAACTGTTTCATGCAATATAGCGGTAAAGATCTTATATGGCTGGTCAGTACTTGTGGTCTGGCAGTTACTTGCTTAGAACTCCAGGCTTGGATCAGGACTGCGACTTGTACTTATGTTTTCTTCTCGCCTGCCATGTTCCCATCCTGAAATGCCCTCGGGAGCTGTTGTTTGTTTTGCTGGGGAAAGTTATGTGTGACATCAGTGCACATAAGTTTGCCCAGTGGGAAAACTATCCAGTTACTAGTGGATAACCCTTCCCTTTGCTCCTCCCCACTTTAGTTCTTCAGCATTGTAAAATTGTGCTGGTTGTTTTTTTAGTCAAGAACAAATGTTTATGTAATTGGATTAATTTTATATTGTACTTTAAAGTTTAAACAATGCATAGCATGCATGAGGTATGGAGCAGGGCAAACTACTGAATCCGTGTTTCATTTATTAGCACTGGTAGTTGTCAGACAAGCTGTAAAGGAACACTGCGTTGAGAGTACTAGCTAAACATGAGTGACAACAGGAAAAGTATCGCAAGTCCTGATTAGCTTGCATCTTTATTTAACATGCACACAGCTTATAAATGAAACAGTTTATATCAGTTTTTTTAAATGCCGTTCTGTTGACTGATTGCTTTGGAATAGTTGACAAGGTCCTCTTAACAAAAGTTATAGCTGGAGGGCAATCTCTGCCCTCTGAATTTGTAATACAACCTACAGAGATCTTAAAGGATGAGCTGGAACATGCAGACAACAGACCAGGAGGGGCTAAAATCAGTATTGGAAGAAAAGGGTGAAGAGGGCCCTTTGATCTTTTGTTGTTTTCTGCACACCTCTTCCCTTGGGCAGATTTTAGATAAACTAATTTTCTCTTGAAGTTTCTGACCATAAATGTGATTTCGGTTCTGACAGGTTGCAGTATAGAAATTAGTTTTTTCCTGTTTTGACATACATTTAAGTCTTTCTCTATGCCAAACTCTTACACATCACCTGCATTACGAAATGCTTATTTAGTTCAATATTCACAACTAGTCAGTACAAGTTTAACTTCCTTCTCCAGTTTTGGTTTCTTCTGGATATAAACTACCCCATCCCCCATCCCCAGGTTGTTTCTGCTGACTGAAACTTTGAATTTGTATCCTATCCTTTGCTGTTGAATTTCTTGGAATATTCAAGGTCTGTAGTTTGCATGATTCAAAAGCATATGAAGAATGTCCCACAGGGGACATCAGAGAACATGCGTATTTAACATAGATTAGGAACTTTCAAATACTTTCCTCCAGTGCCCTTATTGGCTCACTGGGGACTTCTTGCTCCCTTGAGTACACTTCTACCCTGCTTGCCCCTTCAGCAGATATAATATTAGTCAGAGACAGACCGTAGGGCTGTCCTCTCTCTTTCAATATAAAGTTTATTCTCTTCATAATAAAACTGTTTTCTTCTTTTAAGCAGCCTGATGATTTGCTTGTCTCTTGCACATCTGCTATTTAAAATATTTATATACCATTTTCCAAACTTTTGCTCTGAGATAGTTTCCAAGAAATGGGCATAAAAGCAATTAAATATGCTCACTTAACATATGAGATCAAAAATAAAGCTAGAACAGTATAAAACCAACATGATTAAAACACTCCAAAACAATTAAAAGTACCTGCTGTATTTATTTGGGCTGACTATTAAAAATAATAAATTTGGAGCACAGAAAGAGGTCAATGGATGCAGAAACAAGGAACAGTAATAGAAAATGGATTTTTTATTAAAAAGACAAAAATATTTTGACCAGTATCTAAAACTGAGTTGATAGCAGATAGATCACTGGTGACAAAATTCCACAAGCAAAACTACTCATGATCACAAAACACTAGTTTAGTGACTGAGAAACATTATGTCTGACCCAGGACTGAGTGAATTTTTGTTGTCTTTTGTTTTGGCCTTGGTGATCTTCCTGTCTGCTTTTCCATGTCAGTTGCTTTGTTTTCCTGTCCTTGTAGTATGATGTACTGCATTGTCAACAGCTGATACAAATGACATTGCCATGGCATTGTCTCTGCCCCATCCATAAAGCATGGCCACACTTGTCCCAGATGGGACTAGCAAAATGGTATCTGAGATCAGGCAGCCATGTCCCTGAATTGTTCTGCCAGTAGCATTCCATTCTTGGCTCTATTTGTTTAGACAATCTGCTTTTAAACTGTGGTCTTTTAAGTGTTTTTATATTTGTGGTTGTATTTACATAACATTCAGTAAGGTAGAAAGGCAACCAATAAATGTTTTAAATAAGTAAATAAATTGTATGTATTGTTAACCAATGGAAAGAATTTTGATCATGATCTCAAGTTAGAGGGTAGGGAAAGTATATGTTAAAAAGAAGGCAGTGGGTTTGATTAGGGATGTACGTCCCCAGGTGGGACTTTGGGATCCCCTGGAATTACAGCTCATTTCTGCTTTGGAGTGTAGACTCCATAGCTTTATACTCCACTGAGATTCCATCCCACTCTAAATCCCACCCACTCCCAGCTCCACCCACAAATATCTCCAGGTATTTCCCAACCCAGAGCTGGCAAGCATAGTTTGAAACCAGAATGTTAACTACCCAATTCACACGAAGCTGGATTTGTTGTTGTTAAGTGCAAAGTTGTGTCTGACCCATCGCGACCCCATGGACAATGATCCTCCAGGCCTTCCTGTCCTCTACCATAGCGATCCCCAACCTGTGGGCTGCGGACCACATGTGGTCCTTTGACTAATTGGAGGTGGGCCCTGAAGGACGCCTTCTCCCCACCCCCCGGGCCTTTACTTCATCCCCCCCAGCCCTTTACAACACACTTCATTGTTGTGGTGTGTCTGTATCTTATTTTGAAGGGATGTTTAAACATTACCATAGCGATCAGAGAGCGCTAGGGCAGTGGTTGAGAGTAGAGGAGTAAACTACCCTCCCACACCGGGCCTCAGTAAAAGGTGTTGAGTGGTCCCCGGCGTTGAGTGGTCCCCAGTGATAAAAAGGTTGGGAACCACTGCTCTACCATTCCCTGGAGTCCATTTAAGTTTGCACCTACTGCTTCAGTGACTCCATCCAGCCATAATCCATAAACTGGATTATGCTGAGTCAAAGCTGAGAACTGTAACTGGCCCAGGGTCATCCAGCTTGCTGCATGTGAAGAGTAGGGAATCTCCAATTTAGAGGTTGCCGCTCTTAACCACTACTGTAAACTGGCTCTCTTATCCTCCCACAATCCCCTACCAGTTGCCAGGAAGGACCCGGCAACCTTCTCTGAGTTCATAGGGCTGAGGTGTTGGAGCCTTGCGACTAATCAGCATGTTTTCTGGATAGTGCTCCAGTCCTTAAAAAGAGAAGGGAAGCCAATTCTAACTTCTTCCTCAAAGAGGAGACCCCAAGCTCACTACCTAAAAACCTGAGAGGGCCCTTGTCATGAGTAGCATGTAAGTGAAGATTGTATTCATGGCTAGATACGTTAGGGATTATATATTATCATATGTTGTTATGAGTGTCCTTTTTATAACTGTACCTCCTATCATTATATTCAATTCAGCGCATAAATTTCTCTGAATTAATTTGTTACGGATTTATGTATGTTAATTATTCTATATCCCTGTTTCTTTTTTCCCTTCAGTAAACTGCTCTTTGTCTTCCCTCTTCTGTGAGCAGTCTGAGAAGCCAGGCTCACTGAGTATGCCATTTGCCTCATCTTTGGCTGTTCAGATCTGCTACAGGGCACAATCTCGAGCAAGACATTCTGAGAAAGTTGGGATCCTTCTTGGACAAGCTTGAGAAGGGAGTCCCAGAAAACCTTGGTGATGGCAGCTGTTTATTATCCCTACATCCTCAAGGGGTGGCAAGGGGAATGAAAGTTTCTGAGGGTAGGCTTTCCCCCTATGAAAAGTGGTGCTGCCAGGAAAGCTAGGAGAGCCAGGGAGATGTGTGAGTGGATGAGTGAGTCAGGGGGCAATGATCTCTCCCGTGGATTTTCTTCCATTACCAGTCATTGATTACGTCCTATATCGCCCTGAGACTCCGGGGAGGGCGGTATATAAATATAATAATAAATAAATACTAATTTCAACTGTTTGAGACATTGGGGGAGGAGTTTTGTATTTTAACCACCACCGTGATTCTATTTATTTTGGGGGAGTTATTGCCTTGCAGGGGGATATTGACCGCCTAATGAGGACACTGACAACCATAATTTTGGCATAAAATATTTGGCCACAGCCTTTATTCAACATTGAGCGTGGCTAGCATGGGAAGAGAATCATGCCATCTTGTGGTTACCCTACCACAAGGAAGCCCACCACAGCCTGCCCCTCAACAGGTTGCCTTGGCTATCCAGCCCCAAAACCCGGACATAATGGCAGGCTGAAACGGGGGGGGGAGACACCATGGAGTGACCCCTCTGGGCACCAGCCTCTGTTGGGTTCTCCTGCCCCCCGGAAATGCTAGCCTTCAATCAGGCTCTGCATCCACACAGCCCTTTAAAGGGCCCCCCAAATCTAGGGGAGGATAGCGCACAAGCTTGGCCTCCCCAAAATTGATCCTTCCCATGCTCCACTTCCGCAGGCTGTGACAATTAATCAATAATATATCCCAACATCTAACAAAAAGTCAAACAATTCATAAACAGGGAGGGAGGGTGGGTTTTGCGTCTCTGTGCGCCCTGAAGGGGGGAAAGAGGCCAAAGAATATCAAGCCATCCATTTAACTGACGCCCAGTTCAGCCACACCCCCTGTTGCCATGCCAACACACATACTGCTCAGAGAATGCCAGGGCTGGGCAATCTCTCCAACCAGCCAGGTCCCTGTCGGCGTTCCTCCCCCGCAGCAGCAATGGCCCCCTTAGATAAGTCTTGGGGGCTTTTTGCCTTGCAGGGGGATATTGACCGCCTAATGAGGACACTGACAACCATAATTTTGGCATAAAATATTTGGCCACAGCCTTTATTCAACATTGAGCGTGGCAAGCATGGGAAGAGAATCATGCTATCTTGTAGTTACCCTACCACAAGGAAGCCCACCACAGCCTGCCCCTCAACGGGTTGCCTTGGCTATCCAGCCCCAAAACCCGGACATAATGGCAGTCTGAAACAGGGGGGGGAGGCACCATGGAGTGACCCCTCTGGGCACCAGCCTCTGTTGGGTTCTCCTGCCCCCCGGAAATGCTAGCCTTCAATCAGGCTCTGCATCCACACAGCCCTTTAAAGGGCCCCCCAAATCTAGGGGAGGACAGCGCACAAGCTTGGCCTCCCCAAAATTGATCCTTCCCATGCTCCACTTCCGCAGGCTGTGACAATTAATAATATATCCCAACATCTAACAAAAAGTCAAACAATTCATAAACAGGGAGGGAGGGTGGGTTTTGCGTCTTTGTGCGCCCTGAAGGGGGGAAAGAGGCCAAAGAATATCAAGCCATCCATTTAACTGACGCCCAGTTCAGCCACACCCCCTGTTGCCATGCCAACACACATACTGCTCAGAGAATGCCAGGGCTGGGCAATCTCTCCAACCAGCCAGGTCCCTGTCGGCGTTCCTCCCCCGCAGCAGCAATGGCCCCCTTAGATAAGTCTTGGGGGCTTTTTGCCTTGCAGGGGGATATTGACCGCCTAATGAGGACACTGACAACCATAATTTTGGCATAAAATATTTGGCCACAGCCTTTATTCAACATTGAGCATGGCAAGCATGGGAAGAGAATCATGCCATCTTGTAGTTACCCTACCACAAGGAAGCCCACCACAGCCTGCCCCTCAACGGGTTGCCTTGGCTATCCAGCCCCAAAACCCGGACATAATGGCAGTCTGAAACGGGGGGGGGCACCATGGAGTGACCCCTCTGGGCACCAGCCTCTGTTGGGTTCTCCTGCTCCCCGGAAATGCTAGCCTTCAATCAGGCTCTGCATCCAGACAGCCCTTTAAAGGGCCCCTCAAATCTAGGGGAGGACAGCGCGCAAGCTTGGCCTCCCCAAAATTGATCCTTCCCATGCTTCACTTCCGCCACTGAGCCCGAATAGGTATATACCTCTTCGAGCTCCCGCCACCGCTCAATTTTGCAGCCAATTCAAAATAACATGTTGGATCCCATGGAGCCAGATGTCCATGCCCCACTCCAACAAGTGCACCCCAAGTGCACCCAATCACTCTTATAAAGGGCCCAGAACTGCAAATGCCATACCATGGGGCCCCCAATGAGTAATACACATCCCAATACAGCTAGATACCCAGGCTTTAGCTCCACCTGAGATCACATAACTCTGGGCGACAGGTGAAAGGGTCACTCGCCACCAGGGACCATTCCTTGGTGATTGTCCACTGTGCCCAGTGGGGCTTCTTGTGAGACATAGCTTTTAGCAACATGGCATCCTAGCCACTCAGCCCAGACCATAACTCCAGGTTACCAGGGCCCAACACCATTGCCCCTGCCAATGCTGGCAAAGTGCCATATGGCAATTACTGCAACAATGTTTCCTGGTGCTCAGCTCAATGTTCACAACTATAGCTAAGCCAACGTCCCATGATGGTCAGCCAATGCTTTGAGGAATACAGACTCCCACTGTCACGCTTGAACAGGAAGGTTGCCATCGCAGCAATGTCCAGGAAGGCAGTTGCATCCAAACAATGTCCGAGCCAGGTGATGCCTTCAGACCCCCAAGTAGATCACTTCCAGCTCTTATAGCATGCCATTCCATCTGCTGCATGGTGCCATTCTTTGTAACCAGCATCAGGCACCCCCGTTGACTGCCGCTCTGAAGGAAACCAAAAGGTTGTTACTGGAAAAGAGTTACATGAGCACCCTCGCACTCTGATTGACACTGGCCACGGTCCCGTGCTTGCCCTGGGCCAGCCGCTCTCAGCCAATACTCCGCTCTGCATACTGCATGCCCTGCAGGAGCCCTAGAGATGTTGCCCCTGAGCACCAAGTACCAGAACCCTATTGGGCTCTAGGCCCTACAGGTTGTGATCTGTGGGAAAACATTGTACTGCATGCCCTGGCAAAGCCCTTAGTACTGTGCCACCCAACCTGGGCAGACCTCCCTTGGCCAATGCCCTGCTCTGCATCTACTGCATACCTTGCCAAAGCCCTGGACATGTTCCCCTTGAACACTGAATCTCAGCCCACCTTTGGTTCCCTAGTCCTACAGGTTGCAGTCCGTGGTGACATTGTGAACCACCACTAATGTACATACACCTTCTGATCCACGGATGTCATACCGGGGTAACCCCATATGCCAGCATATTGAGACCTGACTGGATCTGCTAGTAGCCCAGCCATGAAACATCCTCCTGAACCTGCAATATGCTTAATCTCCAATGCACAGGCAGATGGGGCCCATGCCACTTTCCCAGGCTGGAGTCTATGCAGTCCCAAGACAGCTCCCTGAACTCATGCTGGCCATGTGACACTTCCCCCTAAACCACTTGTTTGTCCCAGCCCCAGACATAATTTAAGCAACCTCCCTGAAGGACAAAATTGGTCTCTCTAGTCAAAAGAGGCCCCATCACTCCTAGAACTGGAATCCGAGCAACCCCAGGCCCCCACGCTATGTGGGGAGTGGGTGAGGACAGGTGACAGGTTTGCAGCCACCTCCTCCCACAAGGTTGGCCTGGTCAGACAGTATCTCATATATCTACAGACCTGGGCTGCAACGCAAAGCTCAGATGATCAATGAGGCCATCCAAACAGATGGGATGCATAGAAGTGAAGAGGTATGAGGGATTGATCTGCAGAACTTAATATGTAGTCTGCCCCTGCTCCCTCCAGCTGGAAACAGCATTGGCATCAGGTGATGGGGAGCCAAATCACGCTGGCATAAATATGAAGCTAGGGAATTCCTGAATGGGATGAAGAGGTACCTGCATCAGAGTGATCTACCAGTTGTTGACACACCTGCAGTCTATCATAACTGAGACTATATAACCAGATGAATGCTCCCTTAGAGCATTGTACCTTACTATGTGGGTGCCTTAACTTCATTTCCTTGGCCAAAGATCTCCACCGGCTTCTAGGGTGCAGCACCTTGCATACCTTGTGTGGTCCTAAGCAGCCACTTCCTGTGCCAAGCACATTCCAGCTCAAGCCGTGGGAAGCTCTTGGCATTGCTCGCCCATCCACACCAACAGCACTTCCATACTGGACCTGTAATGAGACACACACCCCTCCAAGCCAGGCTGGCCCATTAACTTCAAATAACATGGGATTGGCTGCCCTGCAAAACAAGACCAGGTGATGACTCTGACACCATTTGCAGAAGGCGTGGCCTGCCTGAAGCCAACAGGTGATGTCCGGCCACTGCTGCAGGTTGACCCGGCCACCAGGGAGACCCCTCCCCTTTTGCAATGATATTCTCCCCTGGAGTAGCCTTCGGGTTGGTGCCCCCTGTAAACTGGCCCTTGTAGGGCCCATCATGCATCACAATGCCACTGGCTGAGGCCCACCAGTGGCATCCAACAATGCCCCAAGACCCAGAGTACATGGCACCCCCGTTCCCCCAATGCTGGCACCCACTGCCTCTCTGATGGGCATGTATTGCCTGGCGAAGACAAGGGTGTAATCCTGGCCAGTGGCCACCAGACACCAGTGGCCAGCTGAGGGCCACTGGGTGCTCCATTCCCCACCCATGGGGTGGGTGCCTTCCTACCCACCTGAGCCAGGGACCAGCAGCCAGGCCAGTGGACAGTGCTCACCATCTGCTATCGAAGATGCCATTGTTCCCCATGGCTGCAAGCTCCCTCAGATTTCCCTGGAGACCTTCCGAGCCTCGCAGCAGTGCTCAAAGTATTGGCACATGCTCATATTGAATTCCCAACAGATGCCCCACCCATCATACCTATACATGGGCTTACATATGTCTTGTTCTGTCCTCCTGACATATGGGCTCACTTTCATGTTCTAGGTGTCATGGTCCTTTAAGTCCCACCTCGTCTGGATGTTGTTTGAAGATCACTTGCGAGCCTACTCATTATGCACCATGGCCTCTGCATCCCCAGAAAGTGCTTTGGCCTCCAAAACATTTGTTAAATAATTCTCCAAGTGCCAACTCCCTTCAGGGTGAGCATCAGCAACAAAGCATAGAAAATCTGTTTACCTCCTTAACCAGTTAGAAGAAGAAGAAGAAGAGTTGGTTCTTATATGCCGCTTTTCCCTACCCGAAGGAGGCTCAAAGCGGCTTACAGTCACCTTCCCATTCCTCTCCCCACAACAGACACCCTGTGGGGTAGGTGAGGCTGAGAGAGCGCTGATATCACTGCCCGGTCAGAACAGTTTTATCAGTGCCGTGGCGAGCCCAAGGTCACCCAGCTGGTTGCATGTGGGGGAGCGCAGAATCGAACCTGGCATGCCAGATTAGAAGTCCACACTCCTAACCACTACACCAAGTGAAGGAGTGATTGTTATATCCCACTGTAAAGTTGTTTTTGTTTTTGTTTTTAAATCCCCTTTGAACCCTATTTTTGGGACATCTCCATCTGGTCACAACCTGTTAAATATGTCAACATAATACCCATCATGGGCCCTCTTGATTTCCTAGTAAGGTGAGTACCAGGTGGGTTTTCCCCAGATGCATAACCCAAAGGGGATTTTGTGGACTAACCCATCCCCGCCTTATCTTTATAATAAATATACAGAGAATACAGCTGATTCATCATCCAGATCAGATACCCAGAACCAAAGAATCCTGACGCCAATAGGTCCCATCCTGTTGGCCTTCAGAGAAGGGGACTCACCCGAGGTACCGGCAGCCTGCCAGGCCCTGGAGTACTTTCCTCCATACATTATACTCTTATGCCCAGTTGTCTCTTGTTGCTCTGTTCCTCCCTGTTGAACATTCCTGGAGGAGCTAGGAATACTAACCGCACCTACACTGGCCTGTCCCTGATGTGCTGCTATAGCAATTGCTATAGGAGCAATGCGCATGTGTACGGTCTGCATACCTTGATGTGGAGCCAGCCAACCCTGTCCATACCACCCAGTCATCGTAGGGCCAGGTTGCTGCCAGCTTCACCCAGGCATTGCCTCCTTGTCGTATGACCAGGGTGATCTTACAGATGTGCAGCAGCAGAAGTCCTGCTCCCCATCCATGTCTGCAGTCCTACAGCATAACCTCAAGCTTGATAGTCAGCCAAGTGTTGCCCCACAGGCCCAGCAGACAAATCCTGATGGCCCCCTGGCCACAAAGGGGGTTGTTGGTATCCTGGACCCCATGGAGCCACAAGTGAGTAAGATGAGAAACTGCCAATTCCACGGTGGTTAGACACACGTGAACCTAAACCACCACTGACGGGCTTGGTCGTGCAAATCCTCTCAGAGAAAAACCATGGATGTTCCCTTCCCCATGGCTGGTGATCCAGATGATCCCTGCCACCAAGATGGGCCCGCGACAACCTGCCCCAGTCCTGCCCCAATTGTACAACTGCAGCCAGGCTCCACTGCACCCCCAAATGATGGGCCCGCATGTTGCAGAGTAAAAACACCCCCTGCATAATTGTTGGAAGGGGATGGGGGGGCGGAAGCCTCACCTCTCCCACCTAGACCCCCCCCTTCCTCTATCAAGGTGGATGACCCCACTGCCACGCATCTTAATGCCCCCAGCATCCCATGAATTGCAGAGGAACCTGCTGCCGCTGCATCATGAAATGTGCTTGTCCCATCACTGGCTCCCAAGGCCCTGGAACAAGCAGCTGCCACCAGTACAGCACAGTTCATGGGCAGTTGGGGCTTCCCCCCACTGGCATCCTTTTTCGGCGCCATGGTCACTTGTTCCTCTCTCCCTCTCCTTCCTTTTCTGAAGGGGCAAATGCTCCTGCCAAAACGGCCTGTGAGAGGCTTAGTTGTTTGTTGGTTTAAAAAACAAATAAACAAACAATGCCCTGCAGCATGTCTAGCATCCCTTTTCCCTC
This sequence comes from Paroedura picta, assembly GCF_049243985.1. Taxonomy (NCBI): domain Eukaryota; kingdom Metazoa; phylum Chordata; class Lepidosauria; order Squamata; family Gekkonidae; genus Paroedura; species Paroedura picta. The sequence continues at coordinate 41,018,477 of NC_135375.1, forward strand.
AAAAAGTAAAATGAAATAAAATTGCTGGGCTTCCCTGACGTCGTGAGGCGGTTGGGCCAGAAAAAACGGCTCCTCCCACCGAGCGACGCGTCTTTGGGCGCCCTGAAGGGGGGAAAGAGGCCAAAGAATATCAGGCCATCCGTTTAACTGACGCCCAGTTCAGCCACACCCCCTGTTGCCATGCCAACACACATACTGCTCAGAGAATGCCAGGGCTGGGCAATCTCTCCAACCAGCCAGGTCCCTGTCGGTGTTCCTCCCCCGCAGCAGCAATGGCCCCCTTAGATAAGTCTTGGGGGCTTTTTCTAATATTAGCGTGTTTTTAAAGATTTGGATCAATGTTTTATGGATGGATGAATGTTTTATCTTATGTTTATTGTGAACTGCAGTGGTATAATAATGAATGAATGAATGAATGAATGAATGAATGAATGAATGAATGAATGAATGAATGAATGAGGATAGGAGATGTGGGTCAGGGGCACACACCTGAAAGAGGCACTGCTGGCATGGAGATTGCCCCTCTTTGGTAAGTTTATCACCAGACCCTGCTTGTACAGTTCCTAGGTGGACTTTATTGATTATTATTTTAAACCAATCCCCACAAATATTAATCGTGCAGTAGCATCAAGTTCCAAAGTCTCAAAGTGTAAGGCAGCAGGCTGAATTCCATGTACCACAGCTGTTTTGAGTCCCAGAACTAGGTTAATGGTATGTCATTTACCAGGTGAAGTGATCTTCATGATATAAAAAACTTCAGCTAGCCATTTCCACACATTAAGCTTCTGTTAAAGGGACAGGAAACTTTCTCCAGGTCTTTTGGCACACCTAGCTCAACAATATATCTAATTCATCTGAGAGCTATTTATTTTGACTCGTAAAGCTATTGGCCCTTTGAGCAGAATGGATGGAAATCCCTTCTTTACAGTTAGGGGTTTTCCAGTGAGATTAGATTTGCAGGTACATGGTGAAAGCGAAACAAAACCTAAATTATGCAAAGGTTGAAAAGGGGAAAGTCCAGACTGTGTATATTTTTACATGCAATAACTTTGGGTTTTGTTTCTCTTTTCCTTTCTGTTCGTTCCCCACTGGCTGCTGGTGACTGGCAATGCTATTAGTGGTAAAATGTGTCCCTCTAAAGGTCATTGATATCTTTGTGATGCTAAAGTGCCACCTTCATAGTGTTCCTGATCAGAGTTAATTCTCTATATCTCACATATGTCAATGATTACATAAAGAGGTTCCCAGTGATATCTAGGAAGAAGCCACAATGGGAAGATAATTTAGTTCAATTTATCTTTTTATTTGCTCCCCTAATAGGGATGGATGAATATGCCGTCTTCCATGTTCCCCCATGTTGTCAACAGGATTGGTTTCAGTCCACCACATTACTGTTGATGTGTATATTTTGTGTGTATCTTTTATATGCACTTCCAATTTGTGCATACCAAGGTGAAACTGGGAGGGAGAGAGCCACAAGTAGCACTGATAAATGCGTGTGTTATGTGGGGAAAACAACTTCAACACAAAAAAAACAGAAAATGGTACAAAAATGGAGGTTTAATGTGTTCAAGGGAGAAGCAAAAACAAAACAGGAAACAGCACAAATAAGAAATTCAGAAATGTGTGGTATAGAAGGCATGGCCTGTCTACACCTTCTGTGGGGATGCTCCCTGACTTACCAAATCCCCAGACTGAGGTATGTGGAGAAAGTTTTGCCTTCCCCTTGGTTATCCTCCTCTCTTTAAGCTACTTCCATTATTTCTTTTAGGACGGAAAACAGTCAGCCCAGGGCCCACTTTTGACATCTCTACGAGCCCTGCCTACCAATCATTGGTCTAGATCTTCTATGGATAATGTCTTCATGACAATTGGCTTAATGACAACCTTCAAGGACACGGTGTCCACTGCCAGTGGCACTTCTAGGCCTTTGAGGGCTTCCTAATTGAGTCAACAGTATCATCCTGGCCCCAGCCTTTTTGGCCATATGCCATCTCAAGTGACAGTGTTCACTTAGCCAGAATTTGGCTCCCTTTTTCACTTGGCCAACCTGGCCATAGCACAGTGATTTTATACAATCATAGAGCTGGAATGTATCTCCAGGGTCATCTAGTCCACCCCCCTGCACAATTCAGGAACTCGCAACCACCTGCCAACCCATAGTGACCCCAATTTCATGCCCAAATAATTCCCCACCACCATCAAAAATCTCCATAATCCAGCCTGGCCTGGAGGAAATTCAACTACCATCCCACAGTGGTGATCAGCAATTCCCTGGGTATGCAAGGAAGGGCCACAGGAGACAAACACTAGCACATCCCTTCCAGCCCACCCACTCACAATCTGCCTAAATTCATAAAATCAGCTTTTCTGTTAGATGACTATCTAGCCTCTGTTTAAAAGAAAGAGACAACCTTTCTCCCCCCCCCCCCCCCCCGAAGGAAGCCTGTTACACTGAGGAACTGCTCTAATAGTCAGGAACTTCAAGACTAGACTGCTAAACTGGACTCAACATGAGTCTGCCCCAGAGAGTCACACTCTGATGGTTATGAAAAGTTAGTCAGATTATGTTTAGTAGTCTATAGTAAACTCCTACCAGCTGTCAGATGCAATTCAGAGTACTGTTTATCACATACAAAGTCCTTTACGGCCTTGGACATCCATATTTTCAGGACCATGTGTCATGCTATGCTGTGACAGCTGCACTTTTCTGAACAGTGTCTTCTGAAGGTGCTATACAACAAATGGGGACGCTAAGTAGCTGCCCGTACATTTTTAATTCCCTGTTGTGGCTCTCTCCTTCATGAATGGCATGTCTGAGGAGGTCTGGAAGGCTCTCATGCTTCTGTCATTCCGCAGACCCTATAAACTGTTTAGGAGGACTTCTTAAAATAAAGGGGAAAAGGTTTTAATATGATGGAATGGGTCAAACGGGCATGATACCTTCTACTTTTGTAATTCCAATGTTTGTGTTGTTTATGACATTTGGGGCCTTTGACAACTGCATGGAACTTGCTTCAGATTTTGATAAATCCTCTAAATCTGCCCTGGAAGTTATGCCCAAAATCCACCTGTGAGTCTGCATGAAATTAAACACAGTAGTCATTCTGTTAGTTTTATCTTATATCTCCCCAAACTTCCTGCCTGTACCTGATATTAGATTCCAGGTGTAAGATAAGCAACAATCACAAAAAATTACCCTACATTGTGGACTTGGCTCCCCCCCCCCCCTTACATACACATTCCTAAGGCTTCTAGCTGTTTAAACTCTTCTGGAAGTTACCCATGCACTAAAGGAACTTTTGCAGGGCTGGCTATCTTGTTCTTTTCTAACTAATTATTAAATATTTTCATTGAAAGCCATGTTATTATCTGCCTTCAATGTAAAGAACTTTTTTTGTGGTTTACCACATGAAATCTTTTAATTAGTCCTAAGGCCTGGAAGTACTGGCTCACTGTTGTGATAATTATTTTCTATCTATAGTAAGAGATGCAGGAAAGCTCGAGAAGTGGGCTAAACTGAATAAAATGTTCAATAGGAACAAGTGTAAAGTTCTGCATTTAGGTAGGAAAAGCCAAACATGCTAATATCAGATGGGGGAGACTTGTCTTGGCAGTAGCATGTGCGAAAAGGATCTAGAAGTCTTAATAGACGATACATTGAACATGAGTCAACAGTGTGACTTTGTGGCTAAAAAGGCAAATGGGATTTGGGCTGTATCAAACGTAGTATTGTGCTCAGATCACAGGAGGTGATGGTACCGCTTTACTTTGCTCTAGTTCGGCCTCACTTGGAGTACTGTGTTCAGTTTTGGGCACCCCAGTTGAAGAGGGCTGTAGACAAACTGGAGTGTGTCTAGAGGAGAGGAACAAAGATGGTGAGGGGTTTGGAGACCAAGACATATGAAGAAAGGTTGGGGGAGCTTGGTCTGTTTAGCCTGGAGAGGAGATGACTGAGAGGGGATTTGATAACCATCTTCAAATATTTAAAAGGCTGTCATATAGAGCAGTGGTCCCCAACCTGCGGGCCACGGCCCGGTGCCGGGCCGCGAAGGCCATGGCGCCGGGCCGCAGCTCCCTCTCCCGGCCCCCCCCACAGTAAAAACTTCCCAGGCCGAAGCTTCTTACTGCGGGAGGGCGGGGAGAGGGAATCAGGGCCGGGCCACACATTCTCGCTGGCGTGGCCCATGCGGGCGTGGCTCGATGCGGGGCGTGGCCCCCGCGGGCGCGGGCCGATGCGCTGGCATGGCCCACTGTGCGGCTGTGGTCCGCGCGGGCGCGGCCCGATGCCCTGCCGGTCCCCAGCCTCACAAAGGTTGGGGACCACTGATATAGAGGATGGAGCAGAGTTGTTCTCTCTTGCCCCGGAGGGACGGACCAGAACCAATGGGATGAAATTAATGCAAAAGAAATTCCGTCTAAACATCAGGATGATGTTCCTGACAGAGTGGTTTCTCAGTGGAACAGACTTCCGTGGAAATTTTTGGAAATTTTTTATCAGAGGCTGGATAGTCATCTGACAGAGAGGTTGATTCTGTGAAGGTTCAAGGGGGTGGCAGGTTACAGTGGATGAGCGGTAGGGTTGTGAGTGTCTTGCATAGTGCAGGGGGTTGGACTAGATGACCCATGAGGTGCCTTCCAACACTATGATTCTATGAAGCTCTACGAGTAAAGGTCATAACTCTTACTGGACTTGTTTTGAGATTCAGTAGGGTAGCCATGTTGGTATGAAAGAGCAGAACAAAGTTTGAGTCCAGTGCAACCTTTAAGCCCAATGAAGTTTTATTCAAGATTTAAGCTTCTTCGTGCAAGCACAATAAAATGCCCTACCCCACCCAGCAACTGGGTACTTGCATTGTGCATCAAGTGAAGCTTGCACATTTAAGAGATTTGGAAAGAAACACTGAGCTACCTACCAGTGACATTAGAATGCCATTAAATAGGTGCTTATGACACCACTGCATTAGCATTCTGCAGAGAAAACTTTGAATGGCAGTTCTGCTTGAGAAGAGCAAACACTAACTTGTTACCAGTCATTGCTGTTATCAGCCTGATTAATAAGAACCTAAGAAGAGCCCTGCTGGATCAGAGCAGTGGTCCATCTAGTCCAGTGGTCCCCAACCTTTCTGAGGTTGGGGACCGACAGGGCATTGGGGCGCGGCCCGCGTCCGTGCGGGCCACGCCCACGCATCGGGCCGCGCCCGCGCATCGGGCCGTGCCCCGTGAGCCGCACCCACACATCGGCCGCGCCCGCACGGGTGCGGCCCGGCCCCGATTCCCTCTCCCCGCCCTGCCGCAGTGAGAAGCTTCCCGGGCCGCAAGCTTGCGGCCGGGGAAGTTTTTTACTGCGGGGGGGGGGGGCGGGGAGAGGGAGCCGCGGCCCGGCTCCCTCTAGTCCACCGTCCTGTCTCATGCAGTGGCAACTGGCCAACCAGTTCTTCTGTAGGTCTAGCAATGGGTCATAGAGGCTTAGGGCTCTGATGTTGCCTTCTGGCATTGGGAGGCACTGGGATTCAGAGGTTTACTGCTTCTGAGTGTGAAGGTTCCCTTTAGTGACTAGTAATCACTGATCGATAGACCTAGCCTCCATTCCTAGAAAATTGCTTTATTAGGAGGGGTGTGTGTCTTGTCTGGACAATATCGTCTGCACCGATGCAGGATGTGGTTCTCAAAGGTGTCTAGAATGCCTCTGATTGTGAGTGCAACCAGAATGTTCAAGGGGTAATAAATCTGCGTAATGTGACTTTTAACACCTACCCAAGTTCGTACATTCAAAAACAGCTCCCTATTTTATTCTGTAGGAATTGTGTGGCAGCAGATGCTTGTATCAGCTTCATGCGTGTTTTCTTTGTACAGCAGAGAGCAGATGATGAGACAGTTTTAGAGTAAGCAGCCACAACTCCCCCCCCCCCGCCCATTCCTTTCCGAGAACAAACAAGCTAACCGCTGAGCCAATGGCATTTGTGTGGATGTTTGCTCAGCAACAGTGTGCAGCACAAACGGCCAATAGGAAGGGTTTGTTCTGCTGCTTTACATGTAGCTCAGAATGTATCTGTAATTTCCTGTTCATGATCTGGGAAAGGGAGATGCAGTCCTTTTGATAAGAAACACTTGGGTTCAAGTTCTGTGCTCCAGTCATTCAAATGTAGATTTCAGACTATTTTCAGTGGAACAGAAGAGTACTGTGTCTATTGTAATGCACTCTGCACTGCTGTTTTTATTCTCCGTGGCACTGTGTATAAATACTTGTCAACATTTTAAAACATACACACACTGAACCAGAAATCAGACAAATTCATCAATGAGTATGTTACACTTTCCTGTGTTAAACTTTGGCCAGCAAAGGGTGCCTCAAGGAGAGAATTGGCACACAGGCACTCACACAATGCACTCACACAAAGCAACTACTCCTTATACATTGGGCTGGCATGCCGTGTGGGAGGCAAGTCACTCACTCAGCCCAGCAAACCGGAAAGAAGGGGCCCACACAGGAACCAGTGGGGATGTGAGGAAACAGCGCGCATGCATACACACACAGTGTATAGGACAGGATTTTTATACAAGAGAGTCAGTATAGGACAAAGTCCAAGGTGGGTGCAGCAACCACATGAGAAGCCACTGCTGCCAGAGCACCTGGTTCCCCCTGCCTAAAACAATGTGTGGATAAAGTGCAGTCGCATCCCCACTGGTTCCTGTGTGGGCCCCTTCTTTCCGGTTTCCTGGGACCAAGTAGTGACTTGTCTCCCACACGGCATGCTAGCCCTGTGACCTTATTTTTCGGCCAATGTATAAGGAGTACAGCTTTGTGTAAGTGCATATGTGCCTGTGTGCTAATTCTCTCCTTGAGGCACCCTTTGCTGGCCAAAGTTTGACACAGGAAAGTGTGTCAAAATACTCATTGATGAATTTATCGGATTTCTGGTTCAGTCTTTAACAGAGATACTACGAAGTGTGTGCGTATATGTGTGTAACCCTGTTGTGACTAACAGATGTATTTTGCCTCTGCATAATGACCTTGGAGTTCCTTGGTGGTCTCCCATCAAATACAATATCTGATTATCTTCCAAGAGCTGATGAGTTTGGGCTAGACTGGGCTACCCACTACATGGATATTTAATACTAAAAATAAGGTAAGGGGCTCACTCTGTCCCTTTTTTGGTCACCCTAAATGAATATTCCAGGAAGTAAGTAGGTATGTTAGGTAAGAAGGAGCATTCCTCCCAGCATGCAAGCGCCATGTCTGTACTGGTTTGTTGTACCTATAGGAACAGAGAATTCCAGTTGTAATTCTGATAGTCAGGGCCATTCCGCACCGGGATCCATGTTGCAAATTGTTTGCGGAACGAAAAATCACCATTTTAAATAGTGGTATTCGTCGTTATGCATACCTGCCTTTGTAGTGGAATCCAGTTGCGTTTCTATCGTTTCCCACAGGGTTCCGGTCTCGGCAAAAATCGCTAGCCAGGAAGCGCTATTGCTGAGCTGTGTCCCGCCCCTGGCCATCAAGCAGCCAATGGGCGGCCGTTATCATGCTCCCAAACAGCCCCTTTCCCTTTAAGGAAGGTTTAAAAAAAAAAAAACCCGTTGCAACGAGTATGCTTTGATCCGTTGCAACGGAGAGACCCATCCAGCTAGCAGGTGGTGTTTGAGCTGCCGTTTCATCATTGCCACGCTCCCCCCAAGTGAATAAAAAAATCCCCCCCCCCTCACGGGCGCAATTTTCGGCCGAAAACAGTGTGAAAAATAAAGGGAAAATAAACCAGCAAACGGGCCTCTGTGTTGCTTGTGCTTGGTGACTTTAAACAGAGGGACTGCAGCCGGGAAAGCCTCAGTGGGTAAACGAAGGCTTGCTGGTGCGTTTATCTGCGCTCATTCGGAGAAAAATATGGCGATCGCTTCGCCAGAAGATCAGAGGAGAGAGCCAGGGGGAGGGACTTTGCAGAAACCGCAACAATGGTAATACAGAGAACTTTCCCACTAGTGTTGCAGATTGGTTGCAGGAGTGTAGCGCTTTCCGGTGGGTGAATCCACTTTTTGGGATTTCCCTGAAAGCGCTACAACGAAGCGCTTTTTGCGGATTGGTTTCAGGAGTGTTGCAGATTGCCAACGACATTGTGCATAATGGCAAAACTGTAGCGATTTCAATTAGTAACCATTGTGCTATTTTGGACGAATGCAGAACGGCCCTCAATGTCTACCTTTCAGACTTCCACAACTAGCACCACCAATATTCTCCCTTAGTGGAAGACTGCATAGGAGAGGGGTTTCATCTCTCTCCATGGCCAAGGCTCCTTAAATTTACTAGAGACATTCCTGGTAGGGCAGTGGTCGGGGACGTACTGGAGGCCAGGAGCTAACCAAGTGAGTACCAGCAGCATAGAAGCATCATGACCTCAGCCTGAGACCCTGGAGAACTGCTGCCAGTCTGTATAGCCAATATCGACTTTGATGGACAAATGGTCTGATGACGTAAATGGCAGCTTGGCCATTGCCTCCTTCCATGGCACTAGCAGCTTTTCCAAGCCAAATGGCTCTCCAGTGTTGCTGAAGCTGCTCCTTCCTGCTTACTCTCTGGCCATTTTAGTATCTCAGTCTGCCCATGTGCATGCCTAAATCAAAGTACGTATTTCTGCAAGATACTGCATGACCACCTGTGGCAGGCAGGCATTTTGCCACCTTTATTTCTCAGGCTTTTCATGTGCACATGGATTGCAAATCATCAGCATGACAAAATGCTTCGATCTAACATCAGTTCCAAAGATCCGTCATTGTGCTTTTTAGTTTACAAGAAAAAGTTATGATAGCATTTGAGCAAGAAACACTTTTGAAACTAACTTCATTTACTGCTGTGCATGTACATCACTAGGTGTTTATGATCTTCCAAGGAAGTTTGGCCTACAGCTTATAGACTGTGTAATATATATTAATTAAAGCTAGGGCTCTGCTTGTTTAGGATATGTGGTGGTGACTTTCTGCTTTGGTGCTTGTGTACATGCACAGTTTTATTTGAATATGAGTTGTAATTAAATGCATATTTCAAAGGAATCAGGTGGGGTAGGGAAAGGAAGTAAAGAGGTAAACCTGTTTTACTGAGTCAGCATTTCCTGCCAATAACATATTTCAAAACGTTTCAATTAATTGCTCTGATAAGTTCTTACATGCTTCATGTTAGAAACTGTAGAAGGCAGAGCATAACACGTAGCATTTAGCAAGATGTAACTTATGCAAAGTGCAACATGTGAATGTTCCTTCCTACAGAAAACATTTGCAGCAAGAATAGCAAACTCAATGGGACTATGCTTCAGGCTTTCAATTAGAGGGCAGATCTTCACGTGGTAGACCTCCTCTTGCAGGAACTACCTGATAGTTTATCCTTCAATCATATTCCTTTTACTGTCACCACATTATTTTACCTTAGTAGTTCCTTTCACCAGCTCTGTACATCTAGATTCAACTCGGTTTGAAAGAAGAACTTGAAAAGATAAATAGGAAGAGAGGCAGAAGTAAGTCCTTATGAGCTGGGAGCAGCGAAATACTCTTTTTCCTGCTCCCCCCTCCCCCCCTCAAAACACCTAAGACCTCCTAAATGCTGATGCAAGACCCACATGGACAAAACAATAAGCAACCCAGAGGTGTGCAGGAAGGCAGGGGAACTGGGTGGGGATTACAATTATTGCCCTCTTGTTGCAAGAGTCTCTGTTGTTGCAAGAACAAAGGAGAGATGATTTCAGCCAGCTCCCTCTCCTCACTGCAGACTCCCCTGGTCATATTTTTTGTCCAAATGTCAAGGGTTTCTGGGGAAATGGGAATGCAGGAAAGATCCATGAAGTATCTTCTGGCATGCCTTTAGATCTAACCCTATATCTGAAGATGTACATAAGCAAATATTTTGTCCTAAGAAAGCAGGCCAGGTAAAATGTTGTCTTTCAAGAGTATATTATATAGTGGTAGCCTCTGCATTACTACGGTTCACACTCTTATACACCCACTTTATGCAGTGTTGGTCTTTGTTAACAAAAATGTCTGAGGGAAGCTAGTCAGAAAGGTTCAAACCAACAGTATAGATGGGTAGAATCTCTTGAGAGCCTCTGCTAGTCTCATCAAAACTATTGTTGCTTCTTTTGAAATTCCTTTGTCTTGAATGAAGTAATGCCAAGATTCTGTACTTTTGCGACTAGTTAAGTGTGTTGTGTGTAACGATGCTCTTGCTTAGTGACATCCTCCATGGATGTGATCAGGCATTAAATACAGATTATGTCTTTTTAGAAAGGGTGTGTACCACATTGCATTTGCTGTCAGGTGGAGACAGAAATTAAGTAGCAATTCTGGATAGTTTTCTTTGATTCTGTTTTCATTGTCTTGGCCATGATTCACAAGATGGCTGTTTCATGAGCATTTTTACTCCAAGGTAAACTATGGATAGGATTGCAGCCTGGGGGAGCAAACCACTGTATCCCTTGCATACAGAAAATGGGGACTTGCGAACAGTTCTACTCATATATAGGACTGGGACAGGTGGGTGGAATCTGACATAGACCATAGCACACTGGAAACATTAAGCACACATCATTCATTTAGGAGGTGCTAAGCATGTTTCTCACATTTGTTTTATGTTCCATCATTCTTGATACTGAGACTGCTTTTTGAAAGTGAGTATATACAACTGAACCATACTTTAATGTAGTTTTTGAGCTTTGGGGATTTAAAAAAAAATCAAGATAGAATACAGTAAATATATGCTTAGGACATAGAGCCATCCCTGACTGCTTATGAAGGGATCAACATGAGCTTCTCTTAGAGCTCTTCTAAACACATCCATCCTCAATTCATAGACATTACAGGGCATGGGAGGGCCGTGCGCATATCTGTGTGAATCACTGACCTTGCACCTAAACCTCAAGGCCCTGGAATGCAGCCACTGGCCACTTCAACCGAAGAATGGCACTCCTTTATCCCCGATAAAACTGATAAGATGTCTCATTTTCTAGGAATACGCTTGTTCCACAAAAACACGCTCACTCTCTGGTAAACACTAATCTGAAGCAATCTTCATAAACACCAAGTTTATTCAAGGGAGAGCAACAGTAACAACCCCCTAGCCACAGAAGGCAATACTTCAAAAGGCCTCATCCTATTGACTAGGTGCTGAGCTGAGAGCCCTGCCTCCCTTTTTACGGCTTGGCTCTGTTTCCGAATTGCTCCAAGCTGCTTCCAATTGATCTGGAGATGCCTTTATGGTGTTAAATTAGTGGGAGCTTTGCTCTCTCTTCTTTATAAGACAGTGTACAACAGATAATTCATTACTAACAAAAAAGCCCAAGTATTATTGAGAGACCATACTTCTGCATGCCCAGATAGTGGACCGGTGTACATGCATTCATATACTTGTGCCAGCAATAGGGGAGGAACAGCGTTCTCTTGAACCATGCACAAAGCCATCTGTACACGGATGGCTGCATCTGTACAAAGATGAAGTATAACCTTAGTTTAGTAATCAGAATAAGTTCACTGATAAATATGACATATTTGATTTGGAAGGGGAAATAGAGAGTTCCAATTTTGCTGTTACTTTCTCAGCTTATTCTAATTATTTTTTCTAAAAAAATAGTCCATTGTGTGCCACACCCTGAGAAAAAACATGTAAATTTCTTTTTGTGATGATGGCAAAGAAAGCTTCCTCATTTTATGCTATAAAGCTCTCAATGAAATAGCTCAGTTCAGAAATAAAACACAAGGGAGCAAAGTCTACATGTGCCACAGAAAAAGTAATCGGGTTCCATTCATATTCATTAGAAATAGTGACAATGATTTAAAATATGGTTGTCTTTGTTCTTGTACTTCCCCAAAGATTCTAAAAGCAGATAATAATGTGTTTTCATGAAGATGCTGTTAATGTTAGGAACATCCTGTTGGTAGGAACTTTTGAAAATGTTTTTTAAAATGTTTAAGTGCTAGTTTTCCAGGTAAAGATGATATTATTTTCACTGTTGTAATGTGTGTTCGGAAGCCAGTCTTACACACTTCATTGAGAAAAGCTCTTTTCAAAGCTGAATCTACACAGATATGCAGAAACATACTCCTATCAAGGCAGAAGCTATAGGTAGCATTCACACACTCCTGTTACTGCATCACTCCCCGCCCTCCATTACAACTGTGCAGAAGTGGAGGCATGATAATGAATGTACAACCCCCCCCCCACTCTAACATGTCCTCCTTGTTTTCTGCATACTAAGCAGGGCTATAGTGGCACAGCATAGCTTGCCAGAAAGGGGAAGATAACATTTTAAAGGACTGGGGGTGCAGGAGGGTGGTGGCACATGACAATGAGCAGCATCACTACATTTTGAAAGCAAGCTTATATGCATCCTCCTCCCCCACAGTGGCCAAGTTGGAAGTGTCCACATGGATTTCCTCTTGGAGGAGATTAAAGCAGATTTACTTTAAATTCAATTTATAGGGAAGACCTTGGGAATGCTACAAATTGTAATGGACATAACCTCTTGGGGGTATTTCCTTTAACGCAGTGGTCCCCAACCTTTCTGAGGCTGGGGACCGGCAGGGCAGCGGGCCATGCCCGCGCATCGGGCCACGCCCACGGGCCACGCATGCGTGATGCACGGCCCGGCCCTGATTCCCTCTCCCCGCCCTCCCGCAGTAAGAAGCTTCCCGGGCCGCAAGCTTGCGGCCTGGGAAGTTTTTTACTGCAGGGGGGGGCGGGGAGAGGGAGCCGCGGCCCGGTGCCATGGCCTTCGCCAAACTCCACCACTGTACCTGCTGGCTGCCCTAATCCTACTCCTTCCATTTGTGCTTATTCCTGCTGGCTCAAGTGAAAACACAAATTTGTCCATTTGATACTAAAGCCCAGTGTTGATGTTGAGATGTGTTTGGGGCATAGTTTCCAGTACAAATGCCAACACATACAGAGCACTTGGCAAGAGAAGTCTGCAAGAGGTGATGCCCATTTCATAAGCAGACTGGGCCATTATAGGCAGAGAGGCACCTTCTTTTCGACTGACGGTCTGGGATTAAAACTGATGGCACAAAATAGTCCGAAGAAGTGTTCAGAGGGTAGAATGGCCAGCTCTGGGTTGAGAAATACTTGGAGATTTGGAGAGTGGAGCTTGTGGAGAGGAGGGACCTCAGCTGGGCATAACGTCATAGAGTCCACCCTTCAAAGCAGCCATTTTCTCTTGATCATCTGGAGATCAATTGTAATAGTGGGAGATATCCAAGTGTAAACTGCAAGTTGGCAGCCCTATCAGAGAAGTACATGACGCTTTTTCTCATGACATTTAACACTACTCTGACATTTGATGCCGTATCAAAGCTTCAAAGCAATTACCACTCTAGAGATCAGTGGTCTACCCTCACTTGTAAAGGGAATAAACATCCTAAGCCTCCCACTGGCAATCCCTGTTGCCTACCCCATCCTCAGAGATCTCCACTATGACAATTGAACTCCAGATGATCTAGATCAGTCCCCCTGGAGAAGAAGATGGACTCAGTGGCATTATACCCAGCTGTTGCCTACTGCCATTCCATCCCTGACTCATCCCTTTTCCCCTGTTAAGCCAGGCAGAAGGCTTTCAGGAGGAATGAACTAGTTTATTCACCTTTTGCTGTCTGAGCTTTAAAGCACAGTTCTAACCATTTTCCTACCACAGTGAAAAAAAATACCATGTAAAAGATGCTGACCTGAATGTATAAAGCACAAGCCACAAGAACTGGGAGAAGGAAGGGGGGAAAATGGCTCTGACCTACAAGTGGCATTCTGTAATCACTTGCTAAAATAGAAATGGTTGCTTTTGCACTGTAGACCAGCCTTGTTTATAGATAGGTGTGTGTGTTTCTAAGAAACACTGTGATTATCATTGCTATGTGAACAATTGTATAATGGGTTTTTAAAATACTGTAACTGCAAGTACCCACACTAAATAAATAATTCACTTAACAGCTTTTTCAAAAAGTCACTGTGTTCTGTAAACTAATCCCTCTTAGTGCTCATTTGGAATGAGAAAAAGAAGTACCACATCCTAAAAATCAAATACTCTCCTTTTTATTGTATGCCGTACCAGATAATTAAGTGTCACTTGTAAATAAAAGCTCTCAAGTAAGTTTATTTGTGTCAACCTGAGCCTTGTCAGAAAGGCTGGAATGGAATTTGTTCCTATATTCCTCCAGTACGACTATCTTTAGAAATGACACAGTTTCTCTCTCGTTTTCCCTCTAGGTGCTTTATTCCGGACATTTATGCAGCTCTTTTCACTGCTGTACTGGTACCACTAATGTGCTGGGTAGTGGTATTTGTGGTGTTCATCCATGCATACCAAGTAACACCCCAGTGGAAAGCTTATGACGATGTATTCAGAGGAAGAACTAATGCAGCAGGTATGAAAACTAAAAATGTTCTTATCAACCCAGTGAGGAATGTTTCATCAATTAACTGTCTTCTAAATAGGTTGCTGTTTTTCTGACTGTCTTCCTGTGCTTTAACATCTTTGTCTCAAGAAGGACTCAACTCTCTTTCCCTGCAACTCCCCTGCACCTTAGCTGAGCCACACAGGACCCTGTTGCTGGGGGGGAGGACCTCTAGCCTTCTCCTCACTCACACCATTTTCCCAATCTGAAATTGCTCTTGGGGGCATTTTTTGCCCCATTTCAGGATTGTGCATGCTGTATTAAGTGGAATTAATTCACCCAGGAGCCATTTTGGCTTTGGAAAAAGGGGAGGAGGTAGTCTTTCCCCAACTTCACAGTTCTAGTTCAGTTCAGGCCCTGTAGTGCATGGATATGTTTCCCACAGCTGCTGCACAGCTTCAGGGAAAGAAAGTTGATTGTGGGGGGACCATGACCTCCTTCATGGACACATATAGTGTGCAGTTTGGCCAGACCATTGATCCATCTGACCTTTTGTCTACTCTCCAAGCAGCTATTCCAACTTCTATAGCCCTACTGTCTATGATTCTTCATTTAGATATGCTGGGGACTGAACTTGGAATCATAATCAAAAGGCAAGAGTGGTAATAAACTATTTAAAACACATGACTAAAACTAAATCTCAAAACTTTTCTGTTTATTTTCTGGTCCCAAATTCTGGCCTGGATGGAAACGACAAATCACTAGATGTGATGCCAGAAACTGTGTGATCACCTCCAAGTGTTTCTTCTTTTAAAACAGTAGATGGGCAGGACCTCCAGTTTGCATCCAGCCCTTTGTACGGGAGCACGGGTTAACTTGTCTCCCAGCAGAATTTTCTCAACCTGAAATAGACATGGGCAATTTCTTTGTCCTCTTGCGGCAAACATACAAGCAAGATAGCTGCTCTGCAGAGTTTGGTCCTAACCTCCATAAGAGAGAATTTTTGAAGTCCAAGGCAAGAAAGGGAATTCTAAATCTTCAGGGAATGCTCCTCTAGGTGTTTGTGTCAATTTGGACTTGGAACATTAGGATGGTCAGGGCTGTCTGATGATTTGGGTTTGGATTGGTTTGATGCAGCACTTTGAGTTCTGTCTAGAGAACTATGAAATTTTTGTGTCCAATATTGGTTGATTGGCTGGCAAACAGCATCATTTGGTTAGGGGCATCCACTGTGGTTGAATGAGGCTGATATATAGGTAACAAACACCACATTACAGGCAGAAAATAGTGAAGAATTGAAAGAGCTACTGATGATGTATAAAGCAGAAAAAATCAAAGCAAGATTCCAGTTGAACATCAAGACAACAAAAGTAATGACAAATGAGGAATTGCACAACTTTAGGTTGATGATGGTTTTGAAATATCTCAGTCTGGGCTCAGTTATCAACCAAAAGGGAGACTGCAACCAAGAAATCAGAAAGCAGTAGAAAAGATCCTTAGGTGTAAGGAAATGTTGCTGAAGATTATGGTAATTCATACTGTAGCATTCTCCATTACTATGTATGGGTGTGAATGCTGGACAGTGAAAAAAGCTGGCAAGAAGAAAGTAGACTCTCTTGAAATGGGTTGGAGGAGAGTTTTATGGATACTACCAATAATCAAGCCCGCTGTAATCTAAATACAGCGGGCGCTAGACCAGGGAGCCCCCAGCAGTCGCGCTCCATGCGGCTGCTGGGGGCTCCCTTGCCAGCGCCCTTCCTTGTCAGCAGGGCGGGAATCACTTTGCACCTGCCCATTGGCCCGGCCGATGGTCTGTCCGGAGGAAGGGGCCTATCAGGCCCCTTCCTCATCACGGACAAAGCCCGCCCTAACTCCTCCCACCAAGCTCTTACCGAATAATTTAGTCTGCGGCGCCCGCAGCGCCGCGGGCATGTTAAGGATGGAACTCCAAAAAGACCAATTAAGTGGGTTCTAGATCAAATCAAGTCTGAACTTTTCATAGAGACTACCATGCTTCGGTCACATTATGGAAAAAGCAATAATGAAAGGAAAAGTTGAAGGCAGCAGGCTTGCAATGATAGTATGTTTTGTAGGGCATTAATTCATAGAGTTGACATAAGCCAGAAGCAACTTCACAGCACTTAACACACACAAAGCTTATATGCTAGAAAATGTGTCAGCTGTAGCTTTTCCATTTGAAGTAGAAAGTCACTCCTTTTTTTAGGGTCGTTAGCTTTCTTATTGGCACTACTCAATCTTTAATCGGCATTGTAATTGTGATTCATGCACTTTCATATGATTTACAGATTAGAAGACAGGAAGACACAATGTACTCTATTACTCCAGGGTTCTTTATGTAGATGAGATTTTTCCCCTTCTCCATTGCATGGCTTAAGATAGATTTCAGAATTTTTTTTTCTTTCCCTTTTAATTATAGTTAGAAGACTGTGAGGAGGATAGGCAAAGAGATATTGCACATGGTTTTGCAATGAGTTTCATAACTAAGATTTAAATTGGGTGGTTGTATATGTTTTCTCTCTACTGTACTTTCAAAAACTTGACCTAGGTTGCTCGTTAATTTTGTTAGCAACTGAGGATGGCCATTGGTGGGCTGCATTCTTTATGTCCAAGCTTCTCAAAGGCAGATTCGCTTCATGGATGGACAAAATGTAATATGAAAGATTTCTCTTTTGCTGTGGTATGGGTGGTGTTGAAAAAAATCTGTCTATAACAATACAAGTCCATGTATAGGAACCTGTAGGAGGAAGTCAGAAAGAATGGAGTTTTGCCATTTGGCCCTGTATCACTTGGGAAGCATGACTGGATTCTAAAACCTGGATCAGATGTTGTCCACACACTTGGGAATTTAGCAATTTGTTAGTAATCCCCAACCCTATGTACATTTTCCCTAGCTCTATGTGGTGGAATTGTTGCCACTTGAAATCTGGGCTTTGACAAAACTGTCAAAGTTCCACAGGGCCTGTAAAATGGCACTCCTCTGCTAGGCTTATGGGTTGACCCCATGTCTAGAACCCATATGGGCCTCCCGTCTTTTACCTTGACTCCTTCCCCTTTATTTTAGACCATCCACAGTCCAGTTAGTCTGGTAAATGGTATTTAAGAAGGTGTCGGGAGGGGTACTGTTTTTAACTACCGTATTTGCCGGCGTATAAGATGACTGGGCGTATAAGACGACCCCCCAACATTTCCACTCAAAATATAGAGTTTGTTACATTACATTACAGTACTATGGGCCACTATGGGCAGCTATGTCTATTCCAACTGAAGTGCACCCGGCGTATAGGACGACCCCCCCCCACTTGGAGGCATGTTTTTCAGGGGGGAAAAGTAGTCTTATATGCCAGCAAATACTGTATTTTACTATTATTGTAAACTGCCCAAGATCGCTTGCAGTGAGGGGCAATATAGAAATTGAATAAATAAATAAAAGCCTACAGAATGCTTGGCGTAGTGGTTAAGAGTGTCAGTCTCTAATTTGGAGAACCGGCTTTGATTCCCAGCTCCCCCACATGCAGCCAGCTGGGCGACTTTAGGCTCGCTGATAAAACTGTTCTGACCAAGTAGTAACATCAGAGCTCTCTCAGCCTCGCCTACCTCACAGGGGTCTGTTGTGAGGGGAGGAAAGGGAAGCAATTGTAAGCCACTTTGAGACTTCAGATAGTAAAAAGCAGGTGAACAAAAATGAGCTCTTCTCATTCTTCTTTTATTGTCAGTTTATTTGCATTTTTAATGCAATCTCTTATGGTTAGGATTACCTCCCTTTGACTAAGCTACATATGATGGCCGCGTTAGCATTATTTTTATCTGTTTTATTTGGATCCCTTGGCAGCTCATACCTGTGAGCAGAAAGATGTCATGTTGGTGAATTTCCTGCTGGGCATAATCTCTAGAGACCTAAATCCTTTGTCTGATCAGAAAAAGACGTACAACGTGATCACAAGAAGTGCTCACTTCCCCAGTCTGCCGGGCTTGTTTACTTTCAAATCGCTGAGACAATCAGAGCGGAAAGGAAAGTTTAGTTTATCATCAGTTTCCTTCAGTTTCTGCCATTGAAGAGAGCGAAAATTATCAGTGCATTTTAGGACAGAGAACTCTACTGCTAGGGCTAAAATCGAATCCACACTTGCGTGGGAGGAAGTACCACCGCACTGGGAAGGGGGGCAATATCACCCCTAATTGTCCGGCAGTGGCAGTCAGCTTAGGAGATGGCTATCACAGTTGGGCTGTCATTTAAAATGATCACATATTAATGTTTTTTGCTAACGTAGGTGAGCTTCTGATAGTGCTAAGCTTAAAATGATCTGTTAACTTCACATTCTTATTTACAGGCTGCAAGTTCACATTCTTATTCACAGTCTTCCCTCCCTTTTTGATGGACAACAGGTCCCTCTCTTCCATTGCCATTCTGCAGCTGAGTGCTAGAAGACAGAAAAGGAGGCAACTGGGCCTGGTCTACTAGCATATGAACTGCAGCTGGGAAAATGCACAACACTTTCCATGCAGGAGGGGAACTCTCCAGGGCTACCCTGAAACCAGCGGTGACCAAACTGTGGCTCTCCAGATGTCCATGGACTATAATTACCATGAGCCCCTGACAGTACAGGCATGGTAATTGTAGTCCATGGACATCTGGAGAGCCAGCTTGGCCACCCCTGCCTGAAATTAACATTTGTGGGTTATAGGGGCATCTTGCACCCCACAACATCCCCATTTCTTCCTAAATGTTCTACTAAGTAATACTTTGGATCAATCCTAGTCATCAATTAGTTTTCTTCTGTGCAATGAAAGTATGATATTGTGCTAAAATTACAAAACGATTAATGTTAACATATGAATAGCCTTAGTTATATTCCCCATATGTATATATGTTATTTATTTTGGTGACATGCTACACAACAGAGCCAGATGGAGCTATTTTATCTGCGAGCACTTCCTAAAGCGCACCTGCTTCCTATATTTTTACATCCTATTCCTATATTTTTTACAATCCATTAGAAAGAAAGAACACATTGACTTAAGATTACAGGTGAGTAGCTGTGTTGGTCTGAAGCAGCAGAACAAAGTTTGAGTCCAGTGGCACCTTTAAGACCAACATAGCTTTATTCAAGATGCAAGCTTTAGTGTGCAAACACATTCCTTCAGATACGTCTGCATAAAACTTTGTTTGTATTCAAGGTGTCACTGCACTCCAACTTCATTAAGTTAACTTAAGGACATTTATTTCATTATGATTTATTTAAATAAATGTACTGAAGCACAGATTCAAGTGGGTAGCCACGCCGGTCTGTAGTAGCAGAACAAATTAAGAGTCCAGTGGCCCCTTTAAGAACAACACAGTTTTATTCAAGTACGAGTCACATTTGAAGGCAGGAAAGTCCCTTGGCTTCTAGAGAGTTAGTGTCTTTCATTTTATTCTGCTTCACACTAGATTCATCGTGGGTATCATTTGCTGCTTTATGGTGCAATCCAGCAGGGCACTAATGTCAGATAAAAGTTCCTACAGATCTGTTCTCCTAAAAGGAGCTTCTTCTCACAGCTCAAGGAAATGCTCTTCCACTGAAGAACTCACACTAGTGGAAGGTGCCACCATTAATGAAATGCATCTATTCAACCCAGCCAGCCTCTTTTCCTTCATGCTCTCATGTGCTGGAAATCTCTGGTTGCAGAAAGTGGTATCAACAGAATTTTACAATTTACGCTTACTCTGTGTGTGGGTGTTTCAGAGTGAAAATGTGTAAATCATGAAATTTGGAAATATAATGATGCAAGAAGTTCTACTCCAGCTTGGAATGTAAACTGAGATTCTGCCAGTATGCTTAAAAACATCTCCAAAG
This sequence comes from Paroedura picta, assembly GCF_049243985.1. Taxonomy (NCBI): domain Eukaryota; kingdom Metazoa; phylum Chordata; class Lepidosauria; order Squamata; family Gekkonidae; genus Paroedura; species Paroedura picta. The sequence continues at coordinate 41,038,690 of NC_135375.1, forward strand.
AATGTTTAATAATCTTTCTTTGGATGGCTAAGCAAATAGTACAAAAATCAAAAGGGTGTTTTAGTGCACTTTTGGTCTAGCTCTCAGCACTAATCACATTTGAGGTAAGCTGTTTAAAAGCCCTAAAGGCTGATTTTAGAGTGCCAGCAGACTATGTGTGCAGCACCAGCCGGGGTCTGAGTTTTATGGACAAGAGGGTTTTGAAATACTCAAATGTGTCTGATGAATAGCCTGCAGCCTTAATGTTCTGGCCTGTACAAAAAGAGCTGAAATTTTTGAGAGGTGATTGAAATAGCAATATGATAGCTTCCAGCCAACATTATGAGTCATTCTTTCAAGAGAACTCATGAAAGAAAGGTTAGCCTTTTCAGAGAAAGTTTGCAAATACCTAGCCAGTTCTAGGTATTTGCAGACAGCATAGGAGGAAATTGATAGTAGAGAAGTCACAGAGAAAGTCCCTGCCTTGATTTTAGCATTTTTGTCACTTCTGTTTTATGCATTCTCTGAGCAGGTACTCACAGGCAATGCATAGGTAATTTTTTTAAAGCATCACTGCCCACTTCAAGATGATTGATGTGAGAGAGTTTGTGATTTCAGAAGACTTCTAGGCACAGGTAGTCTAGAAGCTCTCAAAACTGCTGACAACCAATCTTGGATGGAAACAGGAGCATGCCATTATGACGCTGTTGTCAGAAACCTCTTTGCGTGAATTGCAGAACTGATGGAATATCCAAGCCTCCACGCACAGAAAGAAATACAAATGGGCAAACACCTAAAATAACTATCACAAGGTGTAATAACATGCACATCACCAAAGGTAGCTGGTAAAAGTTAACAGCTTTAAGGAAACTGGAATTCTTTACAAGGAGAATGGAAAGAATCATTTGAAGACACACCAGCAATGTTAGAAGAAGAAAAAACTGAAATGATGAGGAACCAAGAACACAATGACACCTGAAGGAGCTCTTTTGAGCCACGAAACAGTATGGACTTCTCACCGAGAACAGAACTAGAACTGCAGAGTAAGAGAGTGTTTGAAAGTATGCAGTTATTAGTTACCTTTGTGGATGAGGCACAGATGCAGACTCACAGCACTTTGAGATTTAAAAGAGAATGTCTACCAGGAAAGATTATTTACAAATATGTATCATGTTCATCTGCTTCAATCTCCTTAATAAAGCAGAGTACAAAAGCTTAGACAGTAGTTACAAAAGCAGCACATTGCAAGCCTCTATGACTGGACTGCAAGCAGATTACATGCCCACACATCAGCAGATGGAAAGAGCTGAGCCTAAATGGAGTGTACTCCTTGCTTCAGCAAATCACACACTGAGTTACTCTTCCTGAAGAAGCAGGAAGTGGATGGGAGCCCATTTAAAACCAAGGTATTTGCCATCATGGACATACTATAACACAGTCATAATCATTATCTGGTTATGCAAAAAAAAAACCCCAAAAGGATAAATTGTTTTTATAAGAATAATCAAAGCTTGTATGACCACATTGCCTTAATAATTTGGGATGTTTGAGCTGGTTCAGATATATTTTCCAGATTTTGTAGTGTTGTTGCAAAGTGCTTTTTGTTTGCCAAGAATTTTACAAAATATTTTTAAAGATGCTAAATGGAATAGGGACCAAAATAAAACATTCAAAATTGGTAGCAGCTTTAGTCTGTGGACCAGCCTAAACTGCAGAACTGCACATTGTTGGCCTAGGCATGATCCCACATCTGCAGCCAGAGCTAGCAGATTCAGTACCATTTCCGCCACCCTCCAAAAAAAAAAAAAAACACTTAGCCCTTCCTTTGGAGGGTTCCTAACCCTCCTTGCTTTCTTCTCTTCAGAGAAGTCCACAGACTTTGTATGCATGTAATAGGCATAATTGGGGCAGCATGAACAAATTAACATCTAAACCAGGAGCTCTGGTTTATATTGTAATAAAATCCTGCCAACCTGCTTCCACACAGAGATTTTTCCCCTGGGTGGGCCATTGCACCCCCCCCCCAGCTTTATTGAGGTGCTTTCACACCATCCCTGTACCCTTTCCAAGCATGACTCTTGAGGCTTTCCATTTTAAGCTGGAGCAAAAAACCTCCTTTGCTCCAACCAGAAAGGGAAATGGCACACTGGCTTCAGGCAGAGTCTCCATTTGAAAGCCCTGCCTGCAGCCAATCTAGAAGAAGCAAAGTTTAGTACAATTGTCAAAATGGTGGCACTCAGCTCTGGCAGTTTTTAGAGAGAGATGAGTTGCTGAGCACTAGAAGAGCCACAAATTGAGAAAGAAGGGTGTGAGGAGAGATAGTGTACTGGCACAAAGATGAGGCATGACACCCTCATGTGCCTTTTGCTTACTGCTGCTCCCCCATACACAACCAGTCTACAAAACATTGGCTGCAGCCACACATACCCTTTTCTCTGCATTTATACCCAGATTGCAGCCCTTTTGATGTGGAACACATCTTCTGGTGCGCTCGGTGAAATGGAAGTAAGTCCCACCCACTGAGAATGCCAAAAAACTTTGAGTGGCACTCGCCATGGAGGCAGCCAACCGTGGTAGCGGCAGTTGGCTGGCCCAGCTGTGGGTGCACTGCCCACGGAGTCAGGGCTGTGGCAGTCCTGTGTACGAAGGAAGGATCCCCACTGATCACACAGAGGGTAACCTGGAGGCTGACATCCCTACCTACAGCACTGAGTGCCCAATCAAGGTCTGGCCCTCACAGCACTTTTAAAGGATTTTAAAATGGCAGCAGCATCCTTACGGTGTTCATAAGGATGCTGTCAAAAACAGCTTGGCCCTGAGTCTCATTTCTGAAGCCATTACAAATTTTTGCAATTTCCTTGTGACCCTCCAAGTTTGTTGTGAGGATTTTTGAAGACATGTACTATGTGAGCCCCATACTTAGAATGTAATTCCCAAACATGCAGCAGACCCCATTTGGATTGGTTCTAAAGCTTCTGGAGAAAGGGGACCTCAGCCTTCCCAATGTGTCATGTTTTCTATCCTGAACTGGCCCTTTGAAGGACACTATTGCCTATTCGGGAAACTTACCAATACTCAAGGCTAGACATAAGTTTTCCCCAGTAAGTCATATAGCATATGGCCCTATGGCCATCTCAGATGGGGAGTTGCTTAAACACCCTCGCCCTGTACACTGTGTTTCCAGTCCTAATTTGGCTACCTCAAGCCTGGGAGTTGAATTCTGACCATGGAATGTTCAACATACATTAATTTAAAGATCATCATGGCAGGCCAGGAGAGGATGTGAAGAAAGAATAATGCATAGTTAGGCCCTGAGGAAACATCCAGCCCATTAGACTGATAATATCATTTCCTTTTTGAAGAAGCAGGGCTGAAAATGTGCTAATAAATGCATTGCGCCATTTCTTGGTTAATCCACCAACAAGTGGTATTTTTCTGAACCTCAGTGTAAAATGTAACTTAATGCTGAAGGATGCTGGCATAACATGCTGCATCTTAGAAACTATAAGAATTTTGTTTGTTTGTAGTCTCTGCAGTAGGTTCAGCAGCTAATTTTGCCCTAAGCACTTATCTTTCCTCAGGGTTCATCATCAATAAAAATGAGCATAAAGTGGTAGGGACTGGAAAATCAAACCACAAGATTAGCGAATGTGATCAAATCTATAGGGATAGTTGTTTGCAATGGGGATAGTTGTTTGCGAAATACTGGCATGTATTCTAGCAGAAGGGTTCTTCAGCCATATATAGACAAGGCAAATTGTTCTGATTCACTTGCAGTTTGCCCCTATGGTATTCATGAGGGTCCACTGACTCTGAGTGAGAAAAAACAGAGAGGTCATTGGGCTGCAGTGAGAGGGAGAAGTGGGAAAGACCCACAGAATACAAGACACTGCACATGGCCTTGTCAAGGGAACTCATAAATTGATCTTATGAGCGTTAGATAGTAAGCAGGATCCTGCAGTCTGATTCCAATTATGAAATGTTTAGGGTTTGGTTCTCTTGACATAAATGGAACTGGCACAGGAAAAGAACAGGATAAAGGATAATTTAGTCAAAATTTATAAGCCTAAATCCTCAGAGTAGCTTCCCATGCTCTGATTTTGAGTAATACAGGAGCTTTAGTGAATCACTCCCATTAATAAAATAAAAAAACAAGACAAGAAGGTGATTTATATGTGTGTTTACTCTCAATTTAGAAATCGGTATTCAAAGACATGGAAAGTAACAACAGCATGAATTAATTGACTGTTGCTTGACAAGCTTTAATGAAATAGAATGAAGTTTGTTGCTCTTTTTGAATTGCCAACAATTCACAGGCCAACCACATGTCTTAAATAATGCCTTTTTGCAAGTGTACATACCCAGTCCTTTTTTTTTTGTAATTTCTTGGTTTGTTTATGAACATCTGTGGTGATAGGACTTTGAAGCCTGAGCCATCAATACAAAATAAAATTATGACTTGGATACCATCTTTGTTAATGATGCCAGAAAATATGAGCCAGTCTAAACATTTACAAACCTACCTGCCAGAACCCTTTTCTGCTATGACCCTAGGGCCTAGATATTTGACATCAATATCTTATACCCACCATTTGTCAGAATACATGTGAAGGTTATTCTGACTTTATGCCAGATTTATTTCATTTCATTATCTATTAAAATATTTATATCCCATTTTTCTCCAAGGATTCAAGGCAAGGTGGGTGACCTAAGGATCATAGAGGCAGCTAGAGGAACTGTTCAGATACAAACCCCTCCCTCCAATAAAACCCCAGAGGATTCATTTCTAGGACTAGCTAAGATTTAGACAGTTGGCATTTGATATTAACTTCCTCAGTCTTGTGCTTATCAAACTGTTGACAAGAGTGAATGTACTCTCTCTCTCTCTCTCTGTCTTTTGCATACTTTGAAATTTCAATTCTGCCTTTCTTGTATAGCACTCAAGGTGATGTACTCAGTTCCCCTCTCATTTTATCCTTATAACAAGCCTGAATAGTAGAGCTTTGTGGGTCAGGAACAGTATGAACAACTACTGTTTCTTTTTTAAATACCATATTGGATCTCAAATACCATTGAATGCCTCTCTAAGTTAAGATTACTTGAGCCACAAATAACTATGACAGAATGGAATTAAATTATAGAACAAATAATTGGAGGGCCGAAGTTGTTGTTGTTGTTATTTATTGAATTTCTATACTGGCATCCTGGAATCAAACAGTGTCAGGTTAGGTTCTAGGAGTCTGATATCATAGATTAATCATTGTTTAATGCTTATATATTATTAAAAACTCAAAGAGAGACTCCAGGATGAACCTGCTGAAGCAGGCTTTGCTGAGAAGTTTGGTACTATCCATTTAAGACTTAATTTCAACTCTCTTGTGAGCATCAGCTGCATTGTCAAGAGTTGAGCAGGGCTGGCACACCCTCCAGAGCCTCTTCATGAGGCCCTCAAGAGGCCTCAGACTGGAGAGGTTAACCACACCCAAGGTCTTCATCTCCTTTCTCCACTGTCCTCCTCTATAGCTGATTATCTGACAGAAGAACTAGTATGTCCTCCTAGGCCAGTCCTTTCCCTTATGAGGAAGACTCCCTGGGGGTATGCCCACACCATCTTTTCCATGGTTTCTTGAGGACAGGAGCTATTGCCAATCATGTGCAATGGAGCTTGGCTGGCCTCCAGTCTATTCACCACCCCCTTAAATGGATGTTCCACCTCCCACAGCCAGCTGATGCTGAGACTACTAGGACTCAGGTCCATCCCACAATAATGGCTGTTCCTGCCTCACACAGCATTGCTGAGTTGAACATGCCACTAGAATGCCTGGTAGACCTTGCTTTGAGGATAGACTCAGGGAGGATAGACTGCCCTGCTTCATTGGTCATCAGGATTTGGGGCCAAGTTTTGATGTACACAGATTATTTCCTGGTGGGCACCTCTTCCCTTCACTCTCTGGAAAGGGCATGCATGCAGAATAATTTTCCCAAGCTGATTTAAATGCTTACGGATTGTCTGCCAAGAAAATCAAGAGTAAACTGTATGTGCAGAATAGCCTTGACTGGCAGTGGCTTTCAGGCACAGAAAGTATTCTTCTTCTCTTAGCAGCTGCCACCTGAAATTCTTTAACTCAGTGGTTCCCAAACATTTTTGGGCTACCACCCCCTTAGTCGTATAAACTCGTCCCTGGTGTCCTCCACTTTACCTACAAAAGGTATTACTCGAATAGCGGTTTGCACAACCCACTAAAATAATAACAATTAATTGCACTTTTATTCAAAATCCAATTAAAACTTTTTGTTTACTTTATTCAACAAAATTGATAAACTCAATCCAGTTATACCAACTTTTCAAAGCCTGATAGGCATTTAGCAAGAATTTTAGATACTACCCAATGTCTTGTTGAAAGTCACATACCAGGTGGCTTAAATCACCATGTTTTGTAATCTCTACCTGATTTTATTACTTGCAGAGAAGTTGAACGACCACACTAAAATGACCACCAAATATGATGAATATTTGGAGTTTTTTAACTTCTGTCCATAGCGCAGGATAGCAAGCAGAAATTTCCTTCTGCAACCAAAAGTCTTGCTAAAATTTCTTCAACTTTGACTTCAGCTCAATGTTATTTTGTAGCTCATTTGGTTCTTTCTCCAGAACCCTAACTTCATCAATATCTGAAAATTGATTTATCACCGAAGCAGGAGTTGCCATCAAACACTGATCCTCAGATTGCTGAGACATGTCTTCACGCAGCATATCCAAAATGGTCACGAAAACCCTTACAGATCATCATCTTTTATCCTGTCTTTCCCTTCTGACTCATAGGCTCAAAAATTGGAGTCGCTCATGATGATCAATGTTGCCTTTGGATGGAATTAACTTGGAAACAAACATAGATGACAGATTGGGCATTAATAAGACTGACCTAATTTCTTTGCAACTACAAATTAATTTCATTGGGTTTTGCAAATAGTTCTGATAAATAAGCAGTGTCATGCCTGAACTCTTTGAGTTAATCACTGAGCAAAAAAGCTCCACAACAGAATCAAAATGTTGTAAAAGCATTTCACACTGTTGCCTTTCGATAGCCAATGAGCTGCAACATGAAGTGGCATTCAAAATCCTCATAATTCTTCCTGCAAAAGTCAATCACTGAGCCAATAATCTGCTTTAATTTCATTCATTGCAGTAATGACAATGTGTAAGTGACTTGTGCATATAATAACTGAGGGGTTTTTTGCAGCCGTATGTTGACAATGAATGACATTTGGTACATGGGCGCTAAACTTATCTTTCTTCAAACTTGGGGTACTTCCTAGGGTTGGAGAATAATCTGGAAAAAAAAACATGGGTGAGGAGTTAAATCTACCAAAAAAATAAAGTAGCATTCTCTGTACAAAAGACCGCACTTACTTCAGGTGGTCGGCAGTAGGACCAAGGAGGCCTGTTGGATTCCTTAGTGGTGGCATAACCAAGGAAGCCTTGCTGGGCCTGGTGGCAGCAGCTCAGCCCAGGGGCCCTGCCAACAGTTGCTTCGCCCCAGTCCTGGTGGCGGAGTACACTGACTCCTGCTCTGGGCCTGGCAGCAGCAGAGAAGCACACTAGCAGCCGTTTCAGTCCGTCCATGGTGGCAGAGGATGCCAGCTGCTGTTCCAGGCCCAACAGCAGCAGCACAGGACATCAGATGCTGCTCTGGGTCCAGCCACAGTGGTAGCAGAGGACACCAGCTGCTGCTGTGGGCCTAGCAGCAGCAGAGGAGCATGATGGCAGCTGCTCCAGCTAGGCCGCAGAACTCAATAACAGGTAGTGGAACCTGAAACACTGGCAATGGGAGGGAAGGGACCCCCGCCCCAACTGAGTCTTCCTCCTTCACTAAGCAATAAGGTGGGAATTGCCAGCAGTGGGAGAGAGATTCCCTCCTACACACAAGTCTGCACTTGTGCTATATGAAATCTGTTAGTCTTTAATTGTCATAGGTTTGTTGTTTTACTACGTGGCTGCCCCTCTGAGATTACTGTTTTATTGGCCCCATGGCCTATCCTATATGCTTTTTATAAATTAAACTCTTGAAAAGACAAATGGGCTCAGATTTTGTAAAAGGATATATCAGCATGTGAGGAAATTGCATCAAGAACCCATTTAGGAATGGCAGTTGTATGACTGTTCCTCAGTATAGCATTTATATTTCTGACTAACTCTGGCTCTAAATGATTATCATTACAAACAATTAAATGGGTCTGTGGATTGGGTATACATGCCAAAGGCACAAATCCTTTACCAAAGGCATGGAAAATAAGAGTTATCTGAGAATCTTTTTCCTGCATTACATCCTCTCCCCCAAACCACACACAAACACACCTGGGAGTTCCTTCTCAAATTGTATGGCAGCAGTCCCCACTGTCACACCATTAAGCTACTCTGAGAAATGTGCCTTGAATTGTCGCTTCAGCAGTATGAACTTCTGCCGTAGAATCAGAAAGGCTCTTTTAAGTGGCATGTACAATATTCCTCCCTGTGAGCACATCCCTTCTTTGGGTCTTGGCCAAAGCAGGCATGCCTGAGATGTATGGACATGTGCCCCAGTAGGACCTCAGTCCTGCTGAGCTTAATGTCGTTTAAGGTTGCTAGTCTCCATTGAATTGTTACCCATATTTTGCAATAAGCATCCTGAGATAAATTTGTTTTGCCTTCATATACTTGTCTAGCATCTTGTTTTACACAGTGAATGAGTAGTTGCCCCCCAGAAGGCTGAAAGCAGTGTGTGGAGTCCATAACCTATCCCTGTTGTTCTACCCCAATACCCAGGGAGTAACCATCTCTGAACATGAGGGTTCCATGTAGTTGTCACAGCTAATAATCATTGGTGGATCCTGCATTGAGCAGGGGGTTGGACTAGATGGCCTGTATGGCCCCTTCCAACTGTATGATTCTATGATCCAAGGGGATTTATTCCCAGTATTTATTTATTTATTTATTATATTTATATTTATATACTGCCCTCCCCGAAGGCTCAGGGCGGTTTACATAGGAACAAAGAACAATACATAAAACAGTCTATAAACAAGTGAATACCTTACAATAATAATACTAATAGTTGTAACCATATTACAATATAGCAGTATAAACAATATAAACAATACAACAGTGCAACAATGCAAACAGGTCCAGAGCATTGGTGGAATTCTGAGGGGGAGCAGGGGGGGAGCAGTATAGTGTTGTTATGATCACAGTTCTACTGTTTCCTCATGCTATCTTGAATCCACTGCTTCTCAACATTATTGGATGGCAGTGAGTTCTATGAGAAAGAGAAAGGTCTGTATCTTCCTTTCCTACATCATTTTATTAACTTCTATCATGCCCTTAACTTTTTTGCTGAGCTAGAGAGGCCCAAAGTCTATATGGAAGATTCTCCAACCCCTTGGGGGTTATCCAGACTTACTCATCAGCACAGTACTCCAAACCTGACCACATAACCAGCAATATATATTGTCCTTGCCCTTTATTTGTGGAAATTAGCAGATGTCACTGTACCCATGGACTTAGGCTGGGGACAGAAAACAGAAAGGGTTATGAGAAGGTTAATTTGACATAATTTATAAATATGTCTTTTGTTTCACTGTCTCCTGAGATCAAACAAGTTTCACAAGTTTTCGAAGCAATGCAAATAGCAGCTAACCCCGTTCACTAGAGGGGAAAATGAGATGAAATGTGCATACTGCAGGCAACAATTCTCTGCTAGTCTCTTTTCATTTAAAAGGTAAAACCAGCTGCTTCGCAATCTTACCTCAAAATGCACGTTTTGTATTGCACTGCAAATTTTGTTTTCTGCTGTGGAAATCAGACTTTTTCAAAAGGGGAAAAATTTAAATATCCTATCCTATAGTTCCAGAAGAACAAAGCTTTGTATTGTAAGAAATGAATGGAAACAAACACTGAGACAATCAGAGGGCAACACCTCAATGGCTGTTGTGAGAGAAGTCATCTAGAAATATAACCGTCCAGATGCCTCAAACTGCTTAGAACACATTGATTTAATCTTATGTAGTCGTCACAGGACAGAATCTTGCATGTGACTCTAATTGGCACCTGTATTCTTCTCGAGCACACAAGTCTCTTCCTTCTGCAGCCATAAAAAAGGAGTCTTGTTTGAACTTGTGGGATGCCTTCTCTGGGAAGGAGGGTGGATAGTGAATGTGTATGGAAATTCTTTGTAGGTACCAAATTTTGCATGCATGGATATGTCACACCAACTTGACCATTGTCCTTGGCTGGCCTTTATATACTGAAAGTATCTGCAGTTTTGGACTAACATGCTTCCTGCATCTGACATCCTGCTTCCTTCCTCATCTGAGAAAAGTCAACATTTCATGAAGGATCTCATCGTCTCACTGTTTCTTCCCAGAATGATTTACCAGATTTCCAAGGCATCTTCCCCTATTAACTTGGCCAGCTGTGAAGATTCTAACTAGAAAGTCAACAAAACAGGCATAAGAGAAACAACTGAAATTATACCTTAAATAGTTTCCACGGACAATGATTAAGTCTGTCTCACTTGGACTTTAAAATGTTGCACTTTAACTGGTTGCTGTCCAAGTTTGTTTGATAAATTCTCATAGTATGAGCATTCTGTGTACGAAACAGGGTGATATAGTAGAATCCTGCTGCACACTTCTTCAAGAATGTATCCTTTCTGTATGTAGCAAATGTTATCTTTCAGGAAGAAAGCTTGGGTATAGCCCTCTTCTTAGTGTGCTAGTTTCCTACATGCAGGGAGAGCAGTAGATGGGACAGAATTCAAATTAAGGCAGAAGAAGAAAAAGAGTTGGATCATATATGATACTTTTCTCTACCCAAAGGAGTCTCAAAGTGGCTTACAGTTGCCTTCCCTTCCCTCTCCCCACAACAGATACCCTGTGAGGTGGGTGAGGCTGAGAGAGCCCTGATATTACTGCTCGGTCAGAACAGCTTTATCAGTGACTAGATATTAAGCCTGCTGTGGCCAAAATACAGTGGGCCCTAGCATGATGGATGGGTGGAGGGATGGGGTGAAGGAAGGAGGAAAAGGAGAAAGAGAGACAGAAAGACAGAAAGAAAGGGAGGAAGATAGAGACAGAAGAAGAGGGAGAGAAACAGGTAGCCAGAAAGAGGCAGATGGAAGAGAGGGAGGAAGAGAGAAAGGGAAAAACAAAGGGAATGCTGGGAGGAAGGGGGGAACAGAGTAAGGTAGGTGGCCTTGGGACCTTCTGCTGGGCCCAGGGGCAGGCTCGGCTGCCTGAGGGCCCGGCAGAAGGCTCGGGACGGGGGCGGTGGGCTCCGCGGCCTACTGGCAGGCCTAGGAGCAGGCTCGGCTGCTCCAGGGCCTGGCAGAAGGCTCGGGACGGGGGCGGTGGGCTCTGCGGCCTACTGTCAGGCCTAGGAGCAGGCTCGGCTGCTCCAGGGCCTGGCAGAAGGCTCGGGACGGGGGCGGTGGGCTCTGCGGCCTACTGTCAGGCCTAGGAGCAGGCTCGGCTGCTCCAGGGCCTGGCAGAAGGCTCGGGACGGGGGCGGTGGGCTCTGCGGCCTACTGTCAGGCCTAGGAGCAGGCTCGGCTGCTCCAGGGCCTGGCAGAAGGCTCGGGACTTCGGGAGTGGGCTTTGTGGCCTTCTGGCGGGGCCCCCAAGGCCCGGCAGAAGGCTCCCTGGGCGAGGGGAAGCCGGCCGGAGGACTTACCGCTGGGGAAGGCTTCTTGCTCTGAGCAGCAACTCCCCGGCTGGCCCAGGCAAGGCTGGGCCAAGCAGCCAATGGGGAGCCGCTCTTTGCGTGGCTCCCCATTGGCTGCTTGGCCCCCGACACTGATTGGGCCCTCCGAGTTTTTATCACGGACAGGGCCCGCCCTAACTCCTCCCCACTTGCCTGCTTGACACCCGACACTGATTGGGCCCTCCGAGTTTTTATCACGGACAGGGCCCGCCCTAACTCCTCCCCACTTGCCCTTACTCCTTTATTCCTCCCGCTCCTCCGGAGCGGGGGGGAGGTTTAAAGATGTGGCGAGCCCAAGGTCACTCAGCTGGCTGCATTTGGGAGAGTGCAGAATCAAACCCAGCTAGCGAGATTATAAGTCCACACTCCTAACCACACCAGGCTGTATACCTGTTTCCTGCTGTGTACAGACTACCATATTTTGTATAATGCCCACAACAAATCTCAGCTGAAGTGATAACAAACATGCTGTACTCTTACGGCCACATACTTTACCTCCTCTTGGGTTATTGGTAAGAATGAGAGAAAGAAAGAACAGCTGTATTGCTGAAGTTAAACATGTTCAGGCAGTCCAGTGATACAGGATAGGATTGCAAAAAAAATCCCCATTAATAACCATAGAAATAATAATACTAGTCACATTTTAAAGTGATTGAAGCATTGTCAAACCCCTTAGGGAATGTAATGATTTGTTTTTTGTCTCTTGCTTTGATTCATTATCTGTTATGTAACTAAACATAGTATGAAAACATGGATACCTGGCCAACCAATCAAAATGCATCATTATTCAGTTTGTTCAGGCATTGGCTGCATTCAGAGTGCACAAATATTGTTTGCTTTCTTGCACCCTCTTGCTCCCGTCTTGTTCCTTTGTGCAAAGTTTGATTGAAAATTTCCCATACAGGGGTGCCTTTTGTTTTCTGCCAAGTCCCATTGCAAGTATATTGACAAATTTGATTTCACCCCACAAACCAGGATTCTAAACCATCCCAGTTTGGAATCATGGTTTGGGGAAAAGAAACAATTCAGGCAGCTATATTAGGGTATCACAGCAAACTGGAATTTGAATGAAGGCTTTATCAAAACAGGATGCTTTGTGGATGAAGGGAGGTGGAACGACTCATATTTATACTAAGCAAGCTGTGTTTACACCAATCATAGACAAATAGAGGCTTGTTGAAACATCTGAATGCAGCCATTTCTGCTGCCTTACCACTCTGCGCCACAAGAGCCTCTTGTGGTGCAGAGTGGTAAGGCAGCAGTCATGCAGTCTGAAAGCTCTGCCCATGAGGCTGGGAGTTCAATCCCAGCAGCTGGCTCAGGGTTGACTCAGCCTTCCATCCTTCCAAGGTCGGTAAAATGAGTACTCAGCTTGCTGCTGGGGGTAAACGATAATGACTGGGGAAGGCACTGGCAAATCACCCCATATTGAGTCTGCCATGAAAACGCTAGAGGGTGTCACTCCAAGGGTCAGATATGACTCGGTGCTTGCACAGGGGATACCTTTACCTTTTTACCTTTAAGAATTTCCCATGATTTCTAGAGCTACTCACCTTCATTTAAGCCCCCCCCCAAAAAAAAAGTATTGTCATGGCACACATGATACCATGTGCCTTTCAATGTAACAACGCTCCCCACCCCAGCTCTCCCCAGTTGCTAGTTGCAGCCTAGAGCCCTCATTTCTCTTGAAGTTTTTCTGTCTTCTTCACATTAGGTTCCTCAGCTAAATGTACTAGTCTGAACTTCAATGAAGTATACAGTGCTAAATGAAATGCATCACTTTGCACCATTATTTTAAAAAAGCACACTCCTTTCTAAGATTATTTTGATACCAGTTTCCTTTCTCAGTATGCATTTTTGTAGGACAAGATCCAGCCAGAGCTGAACATTTTTAGGATCCATTATTTCAAGGAGTGCAGGTTCTTAAATCTCTCCCACTGAAATCAGGAGATTTTGAGAAGTACTCTGCTCTGCAGGACCTTGCTCTAAATTTTTAACTGTCTCATAAAAATCACAATACAGTTCCATTTCTGTCCTGCCAGCCTAGCTATAAATAGTCTGCTTCAAAAACTTTTGTCCATTTTTTATAATAGATCTTTAAGCCTAAGCAGATGACAAAAAATAATGTCATCTTTACCATCTATCAGGGAGGAAGCAAAACCAATATTTACAGAGAAATTCAACGGATTATTAAAACACAATTTTAATTACTCTCTATTGACTTTTCTAGGGGGGGAAATGTAAATACCACAGGCAGAATGGAAGTGGGCACAATATGCTGACGTTACAGAAGAAATTCAAACATTGGACATGCCTGTGGCTGTGCATTAAGTTCTTGATTTATTTGTTTTTCTGTTCAGGGTAATCTATAGCCTTTTTCTCAAGCAACAAAGGACTACTGTCTGTTTAAACAACTTCTACAGGTGTCTTCTGACCCATTGTATTAAACTCACAAAGTTATTCACATTTAAAGGATATAGCATTTATATGGCACTTTCGGAGTTTGAAGCATTTCACATGCATTAGGACATTAGTTCTTACAATAGCTTGTGTAAAGTTAGACCATTATCATCCCCACGCTGGAGATACCGAGAGAGATGGGCTTGCATACAGCCATCTTAATGGGTTTATGACTGAAGTGAAATTTGAACTGGTGACCTTCCAGATAATAGCTGATTCCCTTCATCACTATGCCAGGGCCAGAGATACTGGCCATTGACTACTTAAGAATCTCTTGATCCTTAGAAAGCTAAAAAAAGTTGCTTTCAGTGGTGGTAATCAGGAGCAAAGACATTTCAGTGGCTTAGTCCCCTGCCCAATCCTACCCACACATAGAGTTGCTGCCCTCCAGGTGACACCTAGAGACCTCTTGCTAGAACAGTTGATCTCCAGGCAATTAGTTCCCCCGGCTGTTTTGGAGGGCATTATACCCCATTAAGGTACTCAAGCTCCACCCTGCAAATCTCCAGGTATATCCCAACACAAAGCTGACAACCCTATGCACATGCCACCACTTCCTTATCCTTCTCTCATAATGTCTTGTTTTAGGATGGCCTTCGGCTACCAGTATATGCATATGTATCGTATAAACTATACATATACACGGTTCTTATTTGAAACTTTAATTTTAAGAAGAATAAATTACTTAATTAAAATTATTTTATTTGGTTCATACGGGCTGCCAGGTTCTTAGAAGCCTTCGGTTGCTTTTAAGATTTTCTTTAAAAGACTTGAGAGTTCAAGGAAGAGCACTTCATACAGAAGGGGGTGGGGAAGCCAAGCAGAAATCCCAGCTGTGATTCCAGGCAGGGGCGGATTTTCCTATAGGCTAACTAGGCTTCAGCCTAGGGCCTCAAGATCAAGAGGGGCCTATATTCCACATTTTTTATAAGGGTTAGTACCAATCACAACATGTTTCATTTAACATATTGATATATATCACAGTAATGATGTATTTTATTATCTCTCATGTAATTTACAAACTTAAAAATGGGAGGTGAAAGAGCCACATAAGTGGAATAGCCTAGGGCCTCTTTTCATGTAAATCCGGCCCTGATTCCAGGCAGTAAATTCAAAGAGGGAAGCTGGGTGTGATCAGCATGTGATCCGCCTTCAGAAACCAGAGTGCGCAGCAAGCAAGAGTATAGGCATGTTTGACATGGAGAAGGAGGCTTGGCGGTAGGAACTGTGCACAATAGAAAACAAGAAGCTGACTTCTGTGGACTTACTGGGAGGTCAGAATTAGCAATTTAATTGAAGGAACTTAAGATAGGAAAAAGGCCTGATGGAATGACACCTGGGCCCATTCTGCACACATAGGATAATGCACTTTCAATGTGCTTTGGCAGCTGGAATTTCCGGAAAGCAAGGAATGTTGATGAGGTGGAGGCAGCCAGGAGGAGAGAAACAGGATGCAGAAAGGGATCCATGGGAAAGTGAGGTCCCCCTGAAGGATCTCACAAGTTTACCACTGTGAAACCAGACCCAACATGGCTGGCTCTTCACAGCTCATGAAGATATTTAACAAGCTTCTTAAAATTGGTTTAGCTCCTGATCATCTATTAAAAATGGGACACAGGCAAGCAAAACAACTAGTTTATCAATGACTTATGGATATTGAGCTGCAAAATGAGATGGCCCTCCTCCCAAGCCCATATTGGTTATTAATGTCCTGGGAGGGATTTTCTACTGCACCATATCTAACACATATTACCCTTTCTAAATTTTGATGGGCTTTTTCGAGGGCTCAGTTCAATGCATTCTCATTAGCACTGCTTAGTGGAAGACTGCTGCATGTGCCTTTGGAGGATCAACTATGCCCTTGCAATTCAGGTGCAATTGAGTTGATTGCTCACATTCTATTGCATTGTGACTTCTACAGGGATGCCAGAAGTCGTTTAATTTGGCCCTTGCTGTCTAGGCTCTCTGGATTTATGAATGGTTATCTAATTAACACCTTACTTGCAGACAAAGATAATTCTATCTCTTAGACAGTGGCGAAGCTTTGCTACATTGCCAGCAGAGTGTGGAAATCCTTGGTTACTGTTGATGTTGAGTGACTTAGCTGTTAAAATGATGTAATAATGTATGTGGTTTTGTTTATACTTGGATGCTGGTCATTTACTGTAAATAAATAAAATGGAAAAAAATCTATATCTGGCAAATACGGACAAACCAAGATGTTAATCAAAATAGTAACAATTAAATTAGTGCTAATAAAATAGATCCATATTGGTTTGGGCAACAGTGTGAGCATGGTATTTATAAGACAGATAGTAATGAACATCAAATAACATTCAATATTCATTGAATGATCCAGCCAAAGTTAATCATTGTGAAGTACCATTGATTTAAATAGAAGCAGTTTACTAATATGCTTAATTCTCCCACTACAATCAATGTGATATAATTACACTGGGCTGGTTTAAGGCACCTATTTCCATTAGCAAACATGAGTTGATCTAACGTCAGCCTGACTCGTATTCGGTATACAAGACTAAGTGTTTAAAATTATAGTCTGACCTTCTATTATTTGTTTGTTTGTTTGTTTATTTAAATAATTTCTATAGTGCCTTTGAGAACCCACAACACCTTATATCCTTCTCCTCTCTTGTCATTTTATCCTCACAACAACCCCATTTAGTAGCTTGGTCTGAGAGTATGTGACTAGTCCAGGGTACATAAGCTTCCATGGCAGAGTCAGGATTCAAGCCTCCCAGAGCTTATTCTGTCTAAAATATCCTTTCTCAACTTTTTTTTTAGCATTGAGAGACTCTTGACTTATTCTTAAGGCTTAGAGAACCCCCACAAGTGACATCCTGGTTGAGAAAGCCTAAATCCTGCCCCTTACTGCCTCTCTGTTCTATAAATTTGGTATTCTGTCACTTGCTCCCAGGATCCTGTGGTATGCAATAAAAAATTAGGGCCAAATGGGCTAGATGTGTTTAGGAAGCTAATGAGATCTGTTGCTTTTCACTCCTTTCCACTCTTGGTAAAGATGTGTTCACAAGAGAGGCTTACATTCTCATAGGGCAAGAAAGAAATAATCTGTTTTATGAATGAAATGTCAGAAATATGTCATATCACAGTAATGGATTTTCGGCTCCGATGGGGCACTTTTGGACTTCACTTGAGCCCCGTAATGTGTACCAATATTCCACCCCAGTGTTTGGGCTCAGCTAACATCAGGTTCATTACTAATCAGCAGTTGTACAAGGCAGGTTGATTTACAATCAGATCTCAGCATTTCTTGACTTTACAATATATACGTAATGTCAACTTCAGGTCCCATTTTCAGCAGTTCCTTAAGATGCAGGAATAGTTTTCATTATAGAGTTTTCATTATTTTACTGACTACCAGTGTACAATTTAGATATGGATCCTCCTAACATAGAGAAACACCAAGCCTCACCACACCTTATATACATAAGAAAGAGCTAACGGTTTGATGTTTTCACAGGATAACCTGGAGTGGTCCCTGTAATGGCACTTTAGGGATGCCAGTCCTCAGGTCAGACCAGGGGAGTTCTCCCAGTTTTACAGCTCATTTCCAGGTGGCAGAGATCAGTTCCCTTGGAGAAAATGACTGCTGTGGAGCACTCCTAGCTATTCCATTCTGCTCACACAATCCGCAAACTAGAGTCTTTTTTTTCTTCTTAGGTCTGTTTTTAAGCTCACCTTATTGGCAAACTCATGTTTTTATACAGTGTGTTGTGCTGGCCAGGAAATTTTCATTTGTTCTTCCTTTCAGGGTCTTGTTTGTTCAAAACATGCTGGATTGCCAGGACCAAATCCAAGTGAGGTCTGCTCAGCCAACTATTAAACAATGAAAACTGGCTGCATTTCAGCACTGTATTAATAGGTTAGGCACTACACACTGAAGCAATTGTTAATGATAAAGCTGCAGTACAATAAAACACAGACCATACTTTCAACTGAATGGACCAAAACAGGAATTTATGCACACCTCCAGCATTTTATAATTATACCATTCACTGCTTGAGACCTAAATGTAATGGTACAATGCAAAAATTATTTTTTAAATAAATCATTTGCCAGTGATTGAAGGAACATGTGAACATCATTACACACCTGTCTGCATTAGATCCTGATAGATCTATTCAGATGCACGTGGTTGTCAGTCATTCAGTAGGCAGTTCCAGTTGCTTGCAGCAGCTCAAGCCTGTTTGCCAAATTACGTTCCGCACATACAGTCAGCTGTACACAGTGTACATTAAACCCCTCACTGCTCGATACCACCTGGCCCGGTTCTGCCACAAATGATTTAATGAATAAACCCAGGGGATTATTTTACAATATTTCCCCCTGTTTGGTGCTTGCTTGTCTCTTTCTGATCAGGGTTAAAGGTTGCCAATATGCCCGGATCTGCACCAGTTGGTACATCTTTTTTCACATTTTTGTACATTCCTTTGAGAATATCACCATGCATCAGTACATTCCTTTGAGAATATCACTATGCATCAGTCCCCCCCCCCGAAATTTTTTTTAAATATATCCTTTGCACCAAAGAAACAAGAGATTTTAAAAAGCGCCCTAATCAACTATAAATTCTGCCATCTGATCATGGTCTCTTAGAGGTGTTCCCTTCTACTTGGTCAGGTGATGAACAGGAAGGGCAAGATGAGAGCTTATCACAGTTATCAAAAACAATGGAGGTTGAGAAGGGGACATGATAGCCCTCTTTAAGTATTTGAAAGGTTGTCACTTGGAGGAGGACAGGATGCTGTTCCCATTGGTTGCAGAGGAAGCGACACGCAGTAATGGTTTTAAACTACAAGTACAACGATATAGGCTAGATATCAGGAAAAAAAATTTCACAGTCAGAGTAGTTCAGCAGTGGAATAGGCTGCCTAAGGAGGTGGTGAGCTCTCCCTCACTGGCAGTCTTCAAGCAAAGGTTGGATACACACTTTTCTTGGATGCTTTAGGATGCTTTGGGCTGATCCTGTGTTGAGCAGGGAGTTGGACTAGATGGCCTGTGTGGCCCCTTCCAACTCTATGATTCTATGATTCTATGATTCTATGAAATTGGCTGTTTTTCTGCCAAACATAGAATCATAGAATCATGTTGGCTACCAAGTTCTCAGTGTGCCTACCCAAGAGAGTATCCTGCTTCCCTAAAATTTCTCATTTAAAACTGCCTAGAGAGCAATTGCATCCATAGCATGTAGCATATAAGGAAATTCTTTATGTTAAGTTGACCCATAGGTCTATGTCAAAATAGCAACAGCTCTTTAAAACGCAGATCTTTCTCTACTGAGAGCCAGTTTGGTGTAGTGGTTAGGAGTGTGGACTTCTAATCTGGCATGCCAAGTTCGATTTTGCGCTCCCCCACATGCAACCAGCTGGGTGACCTTGGGCTCGCCACTGATAAAATTGTTCTGACCGAGCAGTGATATCAGGGCTCTCTCAGCCTCACCCACCCCACGGGGTGTCTGTTGTGGGGAGAGGAATGGGAAGGCGACTGTAAGCCGCTTTGAGCCTCCTTCGGGTAGGGAAAAGTAGCATATAAGAACCAACTCTTCTGCTTCTTCTTCACTCTGCTCCCCAGGAGTATAATGGGTGACTTGTGTAAAGTTCCTGCTCTGCCACTGAACTAGTATGGCTTATTTTAAAATTCTGTCAAATTTTAGTTCATTAATCCTTTCCCCCCCTGTTGTGTCTTACAAATTTCAATATCCCCCCACCCTTAAAAAACAGCTTTTATGAAAAAGACAGGTCACATTTTTCAATATTGTTTTGCTCTGTAAGTTCAATTATTTTTTTTTAAAAAAAAGCTTTTACACACTAGTGCATCATAATTGCTTTCAATGTGTTGCATTAATTTCTTATTTCACAGGACAATAGCCTAGGTTCATTAAAAGCATAATTGCCACTATAAAACAGTCGCATCTAAAGACAAAACTTCAAGAAAAATGTTTGCGTACTAACTAAAAGTATGAAATCGTTCGCCAAGAGCTGCTCTGTGATGGAAAGTACCCATCCTTTGGAAACATCTCTGGCTTTGTTCTCACTGAAGTTAAGGGGAGCAAGACAAAAAGAAGACATGCTTTATTTGCATGGCACCCATTCATTTCAGTGGGGCAGGTGCAGGGGATTATGCCAGTAGGTTATGCCACAAAGGAAGAGCCAGGTCATGATACTCCTGTGCTTGCAAGAACTTCTGTTCAATTAAATGGCATGTATTTTTGTTATGGCACTGATATTGTACAGATTGTATTTGTGGAGGCAGATCTTTCCCACTGTCAGTATGGCCATTTTCAGTACAGACAGCAGTAAAATATAGCTTAGATGAAGTTTTCCATTTAAACCTAACCAAGTCCAGTTGAAGATCTCTCTCATTAGCTTGGATCAAACATCTGCCTAAAACCTTGGCAATATGCTATCAGTAGACCATAGCAGTCTAGATGGATCAAAGGTTTGAATAAGTAGAGATCACACAACTTTCAAAGGTTGACGTTCACAGGAAGACACTTGGTGTCATCTGGCAGTTTCCATGCCACCTGATATGAATGGTGGTGAGTAGCCAGACAGAAAGAATGTCTTCTACAGCACTGAAGCAGAGAATGTGTGATATGGAGTGCTGCTACTTGGGCATTGTGCTCTCTGTCAGCAATCTCAAATTGCGACTGTACATTGCGCTCTGCTATTACAGTCCACTTATAAACAGGGTCATAACATACATTATGTTTACTAGGGTTGTTTTCAAGAATCTTGATTGCCACTGAGTTTACATTATAAGGCTGTCGAGTCCATACCATTTGCCCAGTTAAAAACAGCTGAATGGCTGCTGCTTTATGCCTTCTTGCATGAGGCACAGTGTAATACTATCCATTTAATCTTGTACTTATTAAAATCAGTCTTAAAGTCCTTATGGTGCTGAATGAGAGCCCAGGTGGAAGAACCTGGAGAATATACCACATGCCTACATTTGTTCTGTTTCAAGCAGTCCCTGACTTGTGAGCAGAATAAACATTGATATTTTTTTACAAATATCATTGCCTTAATGATGTAAGTAATTATACTGAAACCCTTGAAGCAACCAGTGCTTGCCTTGTTAGAAGCTCTCCATGCTATTAGCTCAATACACATGATTTATCTTTTGCGTCAAGGATAGTTAACTTCTGCTTTCCTCGTGCTTACAGTGCAATCCTGAACAGAGTTACACCCTTCCAAGCCCAAAGAAGTCAGTGGCCATAAAAGGATGTAATCCTGTTTACAATTGTATTGCAGTTTTCCTAGTTTGTCAGTTTTGCTGAACTAGTGCTAATTCAGGGTGGCAAAGGGCAATGTTTTGCAGAACTCTTGTGCCATTTGAAATGTACAAATCTAAGCAAATACAGACTTTGAAATTCATTGCAAGCAATGTCAAGATCAAAGATCAACCTGGTATCACTTGACTTCATTTTTTTAAATTCAATTTAGGAAATTTAGTTTGCTCACCTGAATGTATGCCTTTTATTTGGATTTCTGTTTCCTGGACAAAATCCTGCCATGCCGTCATCAACTCTTGGCTTCTTTGGTATTTGCTGGTTCAGCATGTCTTATACTTGGTCCCATTACTATTTTTGCAAAGGCTAAAATACACTTTCTTTCACACACGCACCTACCCATGCCCTGCGTCATCAGTGTCTCTCTTTGCTTCCTACCACTTGCTAGCAGAAATGCCTCTTCCTGTATTCTCTCTGGCCTTTGGGATGGATTGGTCAGTAGATGGTGCTCTAGTTCTCCTGCCCCCACCCCCACCCACTTCTTACCCTTAAAGTGTCAACAGTCAGATTCAGGAATGTGCTTAGTTATCAGTTACTTCAAATTTATGCTTGTAATAGTCTGATATGTGAATGCAAAACACTTTATAATTGAATAAAACTTGATGCTGTTTTTGCAACTGTATCTACTCACAAAAATCCCTGTTATTATGGTTTCTAGAGATCCCCCTGATTTTATACCTCTTTGCCCTCATTTCCATGACATGGCTCTGGGGAGGACTGCACCTGGCTTACAGGCATCTATGGATGTTGGTCTTCTTTGTCATTTTCAACTGCCTGCAGGTATGTACCTTGTCTCTCTTCCTTACTGAAAGTCAAACTGCATGAGCTGTTGGCAGCACACCAAGTGTAGCAGACTTAGAACAAAAAGTCTGGGAAGATCAGCTTTTGATAACTACAAATATAGAACAGCAACGTTCAGTTAACTGTATTGTGATGTTAATGAATGCAGATTAGATTTATGATTTAAAAAACGGTGAGTCCAGTGGTGCTTTGATGTGCTGTATAAGGTGGCTATCTCCAGGTTGAGTAATTCCTGGGGATTGGGGAGTGGACTGTGGGAAGGGTGGGGTTTGGAAGGAGGGAGCCTTCTGTGAAGCATAATGCCATAAAATTATCTCTCCAAAGAAGCTATGTTCTCCAGGGCAGTGGTCCCCAACCTTTCTGAGGCTGGGGACCGGCAGGGCAACTGCCCCGCCCGCGCATGCGCCATGCGCGGCTGAAATCGCGCATGCGCGGTACTTTCGGCCGCGCACGCGCGATGTGTGACCCTGATTCCCTCTCCCCGCCCTCCCGCAGTAAGAAGCTTCCCGGGCCACAAGCTTGCGGCCTGGGAAGTTTTTTACTGCGGGGGGGGGCGGGGAGAGGGAGCCGCAGCCCAGTGCAATGGCCTTCGCGGCCCGGCACCGGGCTGCGGCCCGCAGGTTGGGGAGCACTACTCCAGGGGAACTGATCTCTGTGTTCTGGAGATCACTTGTAATCCTGGAGATTTCAAAGCCCATCTGGAGGCGGGCAACCCAAGTGTATGATAGTTGCCTATAGAAACTCCTGTGAACAACCTAACAATAAAGAGATCCACAGCCAGATCCTATAGTGGTTTTTGCCGCAGTTCATTTGAATGTATTCTCAAGTAAGTTTGTGCAGGATTGCAGCCTGGGATAAGGAGGAGCCTGTACTCCCTGCAACAGTAAGTTGCCCTCTGGACCCTGCCTTTCCAGATCACTTGCCTGTTGACCCAGCCACATTTGGTTTACTGCTGACCTTGGGTTGTGGCTTCAGCCACTACTGGCTGCCGAGAAGCCCACATCCCCTGCAAGGGCAAGCCCCCACCCCATAGAATCCCTAAAGGAATAGCTCAGTGACCCTTCCAAACCTGGTCAAGTGCAGCCATTTGCCTGTGTGTGGCCATGCCACCTGACCCCCCCCCCCCCCCTCTGTCTGCAGGGCAACTGGAAGATCCAGTAGAACAGTGGCATCTTTCGGACCAACAAAGTTTAATGCTGAGTTTAAGGAGCCAGTAGGCCTCCACGCTGGGTGGCTTAGCTGTCCCACTGGCAGAATATGGAGGCAGACCTGTGGGCAAATCCGCTGTGAGTGCAGAGGTCATCATCTCACCCATACTCATACCACTTGGCAATCCATTGTTGCATACTATCCAGCTCCTGCTCTGCACCTGGCTTTCCAAGGCCTCCTTGCATCCTGCAGTCACAGACATAAACTGAAAAACAGTGTCTAAGTCGTGTAATCCCTAAGCACCCAGCTCATTGCTAGGAAGGGCGTTGTGCCCACACCCTGGCAGAAAGGGGATATGAGCTCTGCCTCGGTGCACCCTGACTGGAAGGGAACTGTCAGGGTGGGCTTCCTTGACCTCATGATACTCTTGGCTTGAGGACTACCACCCTCCTGTGTGGTCCTTTGTCCCCATTCTCCATTTGGTAAGTGGAATGGAAATGGAGACTAAGGCAGAAAACAAAAAAGCTAGCTAGAAAAATAAAAACCAAAATACAAGAAGAAAGCTGTGTCATTAGGACCCAGGGATGCCAACTGCAGCCCCAAGTTGCCTCCCAGAGACCAATTCCACCCGAAGAATTTGCCCCCAGGACAACCTCTCATTGCTCTTGGGTTTTAGTGCTGCTTCCACATGATGTCAGCTACAACCCGGAGCTCTCAAGTGGCTGGTGTGAGTTTTGGTCAAATTTGCTCTGCGATCAGGGAAATCGCCAAAACTTGATTTGCTGCTTCTTGCTGCACAGTGATCTGGGGAGCAATAGGGGCAAGCCTATATGGAGGGAGAAACCCGTGACAGTCTCAGCAGCACTTTGCCTGCCCTTGCACCTGCCCTCCCCTTCAACACATAAGATAAAAAATGTCCTGTTTATAAACGACACAAATGACATTTAACTTGCAAGTGAGAAGGAGGTTCTTTACTATTCTGCGGTAATATAATAGAGCTGTCATCATCTTTTTCACTGTCGCTGATGGTTCTCCAGAATCTTCCCTAATTAAAAGGCAAATCAAGTAATTATTTCTAAATTTGGCAACGACCAGCTCTTAGAAGCAGCTGTAGAAGAAGCTAATCATATCCCAGCTCTTTTTTCTCTAACTGAACTCTAATAGCACTTACCTCGTCTCCAATGAAAACCTCTATCATTGACCCTAATACCACCATTGACCATGAAACAACACTCCAAAGAGGGATTATTGATTCATAACGTTATTTTTTCCCCTGAAAGGCTAAAGCAAACCTTTGAGCACTTTTGTTTCACTGTGATTTTTCAGCATTGTGATACGTTAAAGGCTACAGCTGACACTATTGCTACTGGAATTGGATATCATCTCCTTTTACATTTTTGAACATGGAGAATGTAAGATTTGCCTTGCTGTTTTGGTCCAAGGCCCACCCTGTCCAGCATTGTGCTTCCAATTTGTGTGTGGGGGGGGGGGAGCTAGATGCATTTGGGGAACTCACCATCAAGATCTTAAGGGAGAAAATATCTGTTGTGGTTGATTCCAGTGTCTTGTCATTACATGTATGTCATTTAGAACATGGATATTCCATTTAGCTAGCAATGGTAAGAAGGAGGAACCTTGAAGGACTTTAATAGGGCATCTCATTTTTCCCTAGAACAAATTTAAATTCAGGGACACTTTTAAGACCAAAGTTTGTGTGCACATATGCACTCAAACTTCCTCAGGTACAATGTTGTAGAATTCCTTGAATAAACAAAATGTTTATATTATTAGTTTTTGCCACTGAAGAAAAGAAAACTTGAAAATG
This sequence comes from Paroedura picta, assembly GCF_049243985.1. NCBI lineage: Eukaryota > Metazoa > Chordata > Lepidosauria > Squamata > Gekkonidae > Paroedura > Paroedura picta. The sequence goes on from NC_135375.1 coordinate 41,063,971, forward strand.
TGTTAATCACCAGTTTGTGTTCTGGCCTATGTTCATTTACTTCTGACTCATTTGCTACTGGAAACAAGGAATTAAAGGACTTGTTTAGAGAATTCAAGTGGAGCCTCTCTGTGTCTTCAGCTGTTCAGCTTCTCCACATTCCTGACAGGTCATTTCTGTTTGCTGCCCCACCTGCCTGGGGACTGGCATTCCTAGAAAAAACTCACATGCCAAGGTTGTCAGAATGGGTCCCTGTGCCTCTCTGCAAGTGAAGATATCGGTTGCTTGTAAAATTGAGGCAATGCCTTCTGAAACTGAGAGGCTTTTTGCACGCCTTCAAAATAGCACAATGGTTGCCAATTGAAAACGCTACTGATTTGCTGTTTTGCACAATGTCGTCGACAATCTGCCACACACCCAAAACCAATCTGCAAAAAGCGCTTCCTTGTAGCGCTTTCAGGGAAATCCCCAAAAGTGGATTCACCCTCCGGAAAGCGATACACTCCTGCAACCAATCTGCAACACTAGCGAAAAAGACCTGTGCGTTAACATTGTTGCGGTTTCTACAAAGTCCCTCCCCCTGGCTCTCTTCTCTGATCTTCCGGCGAAGCGATCGCCATTTTTTTTTCTCCGAGCGAGCGGGGATAAACGCACCAGCGAGCCTCTTTCTGTTTAGAGGCTTCCCTGGCTTCAGTCCCTCCCCTTTAGTCACTAAGCACAAACCACAGAAAAGCCCGTTTGCTGATGTATTTTCCCTTTAATTTTCACACATTCATTCAGCCGAAAATCGGGCCCGTGAGAGGGGGGGGGGATTTTTTTTTTTCACTCGGAGGAAGCGTGGCAACGATCAAACGACAGCTCAAACACATTAGGCAGCTGGATGGGTCTCTCCGTTGCAACAAATCTACACAGATTCGTTGCAATGGGTCTGTTTTTTTTTTTTAAACCTTTCTTAAAGGGAAAGGGGCTGTTTGGGAGCATGCTAACGGCTGCCCATTGGCTGCTTGACGGCCAGGGGCGGGACGAGCTTGGCAATAGCGCTTCCTTTCTAGCAATTTCTGCCGAGACCGGAAGCCTGTGGGAAACGCTACAAAACGCAACTGGATTCCATTACAAAGGCAGGTATGCATAACGACGAATTCCACTATTTTAAATGGCGATTTTTCATTCAGTGACCAATTTGCTACAAAGATCCCGGTGCGTAAAGCCCCTGAAAGTTCCTGGGAGAAGCATGTTTCCCATAGAAGTCAATGGAAACAAATAACAAATGGAGGGAACATCTTAACAAATATGATAACTCTGATGGTTCAAAAATGAAAAGCGTCCCAAAGACCTGAATAACATTCCAGCATACATCCTAAAATGCTGGATTATATGGACCGATGGCCTGACTAAGGCAGCTTTGTATTTAAATGTTGTGCACGATCCAATTTTGTTCTTCTCACTGGTATGTCTAATCTGCATCTACTCTGGTTTACATTAATGGCTGCCAACATCCTGGACATGTTCTTTCCCGTTAATATAAGTGCAATGTGTAGAAATTTATTATTTCTTGATTTATTTATTCAAAATATTTCCGTGTCACTTTTCCATTCCATGCAGGGCTCCCAAGATGGTAAACATGAAATAAAATGTTAAAATATTTAAAAGCATTTAAAATGTAGATATATATAAAACATTTTTAAAAAACATAACATAAATACATTAAAAACACAAAAAACCCAAGGAGAATGACTACTACGAATGATTAGTGATACATTTATTTGTATATAGCCATAGGCCTTTACAAAATATAAAATACAAATTTATAAACAGTAAAATAGAATAAAAAGAACTGTATAAAAATATAAAATTTAAGACCAAAGAACTGAAGCAGCATACATGAGTACAAAGTGCAAGAGTAAAGAGCCTGCCTTAATAATGTTGGCCCTTATTTTCCTTGCAGCCAAATCAAAAAGAGAAGTTTTATATGTTACTTTATCAACTTGGTCAGATAAAAGATAGATTGTCTTTTCAGCAACAGAGGGCAGGTTAGAGCCCCTTAAAATCTCGTTGAGGAATTTGGCCCTGGGTTGAGTGTAAAGTAAGCAGTCAAATTTGTAATGGGGTAAATCCCCCAGAGCTTGTGCACCACAGATACAAAAACGCTGGTCCCTTGACATATGGTTAAAATGGCCAGCTGAAACCTCTGTGGGCATTGTTTCAAATCGGAGTGATGTGAAAGCTGCTCTGAGTTTGTGGTTAGTAATCTTAATTAGGTAAGAGGATCTACGGTGGTCATATTTAAACCGCTTGAACCATGTTGCTGAGTTAATTTTCAAAATTTGCATTCTGTCTAGCTGGGCAATACTAAGAATGAGTGAGGAAACATCATACCAAACAAAAAAAGTCATCATCCACAGACAGTAGACAACAGAGGGAAACGGTTAAATCTCCCTGTGGAGGGATGTTCCGTTTTGGCACCGTGACTGGAAAGTCCCTTGTTCATCCGGAAGAAGTTCCTGACAGTTAGAGCAGTTTCTCAGTGGAACAGGCTTCCTCGGGAGGTGGTGGGTTCTCCATCTTTGGAAATGTTTAAACAGAGGCTAGATAGCCATCTGACAGAGAGCTTGATTCTGTGAAGGCTTAAGGGGGTGGCAGGTTACAGTGGATGAGCGATAGGGATGGGAATGTCCTGCATAGTGCAGGGGGTTGGACTAGCTGACTCATGAGGTCCCTTCCAACTCTATTATTCTATGATTCATGTTGCCAACTATCTAGACTCTAATGGTGGGGTCATCTGAATCAGGGCCTCCAAAGGTGAACAGAGTGGCTCACCAAATTCATATGGGAGTAGGTGGTCCTCCAGGGCAGCTGGTTTTTATGTCATGGATGTAAATAACATCACCATGTAAGTAACATTTCATTAAGCATCTGTTTAAAGGGGCAGGTCAATTTTTGTTCATGCTGTTGGCTACCCTACTAACCAGAGTAGATGGTTGCACTAAAGATATGGAGCATGTCTGTAGAAGAAGAATTGATTCTTATATGCCACTTTTCTATACCTAAAGGAGTCTCAAAGCGGCTTACAATCGTTTTCCCTTTCCTCTCCCCACAACAGACACCATGTGAGGTGGGTGAGGCTGAGAGAGCCCTGATATTACTGCTTGGCCAGAACAGCTCTATCAGTGCTGTGGCAAGCCCAAGGTCACCCAGATGGCTGCATGTGGGGGAGCTCAGAATTAAACCCGGCTCACCAGATTAGAAGTCCGCATTCCTAACCACTACACCAAGCTGTAGAGATACCCACTGGATGAAGTCTTGCTGCTACAGTGCCTTTTAAATAATACATTGCACCATAACATAAAAGAAATTCCCTGTAACAAGGTACAGACTCTGAAGTGGTCCACTTAAAAAGCGGTTGTTGGGAAACAGTTCTCCCACCAGATGTGAGTTTGCAAGAAAAAATAATTTGTGTCTGAAAAAAGTTGTGCAACTCTGAGGCTGGAATTTGCCGCAATTGAAATATCATTGTATTTTATTTATTTTTGTACAAAATGTCAAGTGTTCCTTGTTTGCCTTGACAAAGGTCAGATGGATTTGGGATATGGGAGCAGGGGGGGGGCTCCCTCTTCTTGTGCCATTAGCTTATTAGTGGTTTAAATCTTCACAGTTAATGCTTTGCTGTTGCCACAGAGACATGGAAAAAATTAGTGACATATGCATAAAAGGCAAGCTTAAAAGACACCTTGATATTTTTTCTCTCTCTCATTGTTCTTTCTGTGTTAAAGTATAAGGTTAAAGTATAAAGTGACATCTCTATATGTTTAAGATACTTGGGCATCTCTGACACACTCACTGATAAGGATACCAAAACCCTTGTTTCCTGGAAAGGCATAAGGTTAAAAAGCAATTGACATTAATCTGAGTGGGTAGAACATGTGTGCTGTGATCACTGCTTGATTTCTAAAGGAAGAGATGGTAGGATTAAGATTCCCTGGAAATGAAGCCTTCTCCCCCCTTTATTTGTTTGTTTCCATTATTTATAGCCCACCTTTCTTACTGAGACTCAAGACAGATTATACAGTCTACAACCAATAAACAGTAAACAGGGAGGAAGAAAGAGGATGGGGAAAGGAGTACAAGGGCCCAAAAGATCTTGAGTCTCATTCCGTCACTGCAAATCATAATTTGCCATTACATCTGTTTCTTCCATCAATGTGACTTGCAAATAAACCTTATCAATGTAAATATGGAATTGAATATGTAATATAGCTTTAATTAGTGTTCAAGTATCAATGTTGTGGTGTGAGTTTTTGCCATTATTGGTGAGGTGTTGTAGAGAGGGGTAGTCAGTATGTAATAAACAGATATAATAGAGGAGAATTTATAGTAGATCCCTCAAGGGCATGTGAATGATGCTAGCTGATGTTCTGCTATTAGGCCTTCTCTCCTACTGCCTTAGATAGGTGGCAACACAGTAATTCATTCATTCATTCATTCATTCATTCATTCATTCATTCATTCATTGTATACTGCCCCCCTCTGTGAATGGGCTTGGGGCAGTTCACAGCATAAAATCAAATATCAGTAAAACATCCACAAAACCATAAAAGAGGACTGATAATTATCTATCCATTATTTGCCTTGATGTTAAAAATGAAAACATGTAGAAAGAATCTGCTCCAGGAAAGGGGGAGGAGAGGTTTCTTGAGGTCATCATGGGTGCCAGCTTTTTGACATCATCTTCTGTTGTCTTTGACCCAAAATTTGCAAAGTCGCCCTTTTTTGCCCAGGGTTCAACTGAGTTTTTTTGTGGTTCATTTCTGGAGAGAAGATATTCCCAACCAGGGGGTCTGGGGGTCTGCATGTGCTCTGGAGGGGGTATGTGACCTTCCCCCTCCTGCCTTAATGGACTTGGACACAAGCTAGGGAACTGGCCATCTCCACCTAGAGAGCTTGGTGGATAGGCTGTGGTTGTTAAAATCAAAGGGGAGGAGTCGATTGTGGCTTGGTACATGGGGGGTGTGGGCTGTCTTCTCAGCTCCTGCCCCTCTTTCCAGCCTACTTGAGATAGAGCGACTGTAATAGCAGTAAAGGTGGGGGAGGGAGTGAATGGATGGTGAAGGTTGGGGTGGTGATATCACTTCTGGTGACATGTCACTTCCAGGGGGCATGACATTGAGGCATGGCCAGCTCACATCAATTCTAGGGGTCCTTGAAGCCTGAAAGTGTTATGTTATAACTATTTTCACAACCCTTGTTCTTTTGCATATCTGACCTCACTCAAAGTTTAAAAGTAGCCACAATGTAGAACACTGCTGTTAAAATTTATTTGGTCAGAGCCACAAAAGAAACCCCGGACAGGGAGGAAGAAGGATCACCCAAATGATGCATACTAATAGTACAATAGTATTACAGCTGTTAACCAAGATTTAGAAAGATTACCAGCTACTGCTATCGTGGTCTTTGTGAAATTATATTTGAATCTGACTTAATTACATCTCATTGTGTACCTCTTGAGTTACAATTGTGCTTATATAACTTACACACACACACACACACACACATGTGTACATACCTATTGAGGAATACCTACATGCATCTGGTGAAGAGGGCTGTAGTCCACAATAGTTTTTTATGATTCAATCTTGAGGACTCATGATTATTTTAAATTTTCAAAAAGAAATGCTAGAATGAAAAACTAATATAAGCCTTTATACCTTGCTTGTCTCACTTTCAAGAACAACCCACATTCCGCCCCTGGTCCATCAGCCTGCCATTAAATCTTGTCTTGCTTAAGTATGTTGTTTTACCAAAGTGAAAAGACATTTACCTGCAAATAAAACTGGAGGGAGGCAGCACCTAATTGTCCTGACAGTTTTCTAAATTAATAAAGAGTCAAACCTGGAGTGCAATTTTTCATTTTCAAGTTCCAAAAGCATTTTTAGTTTGACAAGGTGATGATTCTCCCCCGCCCTAGCCCCCACCCCCCCAAAAAAGTCACACTCCTGTCAAGGCTTTAAGCAAGTCCAGGAATTTGCGTATTCCATGCAACTTCTGACCCATGATCGCTCACCATGACTCCTGTAAACAGTTCCAATTGATCTTCTAAAGTTCATTTGTTAACATCTGAAAAGATAATTAAAGAGAAAATGGGTTGCCTGAAGTCTGTCCACCTGTTTTTAATTTAAATTTCCAGTATTAAACTACACTGTTAAAATTACATGGAATATGACAAAGTAAAAGGAGTGAAAATTAATCAGCATTTACTTTAATCAAGGACATTTGCGGATATGAGTCCATGAAATGTAAATTTCTGCTGAGCTCCACCAACTCTGGGTATTCCTTTGGCAATGTATTTTTTTAAATGATATTCATAAATATCTGAAAATAAGGTGGAGGTTGGGAATGCCCAATAAGAAAAATAAATAGATTCTATTCATGTTTTGATGTTTAAGAGACATACTGAACAGGGCAATTCAACCTTTATGTATTGATTAAGTTGCACAGAGGTATGATGAAAAGCAAAGTTGACTTTGCATGGCCCTAATTCCCTGGCTGGGGTATTAGTATTGTAACCCGCCATGGGACATTTATCGGGAGCGGCGGGTAATAAATCCAATTAATAATAATAATGATTGATGATGATGATGCTGATGATGATGAAATAGCTGAGACTGCTAGGACAGACTGTGAAGTCCGATGAGACTGGATTTTGTAATAGAATCAGGATTCACTCCCCCCCACCCCCGGGTTCAGATGGCTTGCAGAATCAAATTCCAGTCCAGCCCAACCAATAACCTCTGGTTCCCTTTCACTGTTATTCAGAGATACATGTCTCAGAGGAGAGCACTAGTCCCTTGGCCACACAGAATTTGCAGACAGTGGCAAAAAAACCTGACCATCTCATAAATCAGCCAAGATTGTGGAAGTACTTATGCTGTCTGCATTAGAGCCATACAGAGAGTTTGGAGAAGGGAAACTCACCGTTTTCCTCCCTCCTCTTCAAACACGGTCAGGAAACAACAGGATCCAAGAGCACTCAGGCCAAGCTCTTGTCTGTCTTAACACCACGAGGACCGTTTCAACACAAGTGATGTACATTTAGACACAAGATATTGGCAAAGATATACAAATGAGCATAATTTACGACATACACAGCACAATATTTGTTACATTTCTAAAGATGAGCCCAGATTCTGATGTGACCAGCTTGAAGAATTTAATTTTAAACTGAAATTTGGCATCAGCCTATATTTACATGGCATTAAATAGGAAGGGAAAATTCAATTTTTAAAGCTGGTACCTGAGAGAATGAAATCCCTGCTGGCTTGCCCCCGTTGGGAGGCATTCTTCAGCCTATTTTCTTGCTGCTATGATGAAGGTAAATCTTTGTTGTGCTCTGTTTCTGGCTGTGCTTCATAGCTGGGTGGGTTAAAACTGCAATTTTAAATTATCCATTTATCTTAATAGAAGCCTTGGGGCATTGCCTTGCTGTTACCTTCCCAGGCAGTAATTTACTTTGTCATCTTCTCTTGGTTGTTCTTTTTTTTATGTATGTCGCAGTCATCAGTATGGCTGTTGTTTAGTTGAGATTGTGGGAGGAGTTCTTCTGTTCTGCATGACTCAGTTTTCTTAAAAGAAAGATGCTTTGTTCCATACACAGATGCTTACTTTTTTATCCCCCACTTCCTTCTTTCCAGGGCCTTTATGTTTTCGTGGTGTATTTTATTCTACACAATCAGCTGTGTTGCCCAGTGAAAGCAAGTTACACAGTTGAAATGAATGGACATACAAGTCCAGGCTCTGCATTTTTCACCCACGGCAGTGGCATGCCCCCAGCAGGAGGAGAGATCAGCAAATCTACTCAAAACCTTATTAGTGCTATGGAAGAGGTACAGACATTATGTCAGATGTATTTATATATTTACTAAGAACTCTGAAATACAGATATGAGAGATATGTTAACCATTGGATAGTCATACAGGTTAAAATCTTGTATCTGCTACAATCTCATAGTAGCCACTTAAAATTTCTCATGGTCAAACTGTACATTATGCAGAAAATTACTGAAATCCTGAAGTTTATTTTAACATTTAATTTAGACTCCGTTATATCCCGCTTCAAAAAATGAACATCGGATTTCTTGGGATTCCATCTGCTGCAGGGCTAACGTGGAAGCAATATAGGTCTGCACTGGAAAAGGCGAATTTCAGTGCGGAAATGGACAGAAAACTCAACCAATTAACAATGCAAATTAGAACTATATCCCTAGTGTAGAAACAGTCACAGGTTGACACCAGTTATCCACTACTTTTTCAGGTTCCTTAAGATCTAACCATTAGAGGTGTGACAAGTTGCTTTGTTGTATATTGAATGATTTATAGAAAGGCACCTTTGAATTAATAGTCATTATAGAACTTTGGCCCATGCCTGGCTATAAGCCCTAATGAAGTAGTGAAGAGTGCTGGTGAGGTATCAGAGAAGAAAATGTTCCCATCTACGGATGTATTTTGAGATGACAATTAATTAGATCATTTTTGTATTTGGGGGAATTTTTTGAATAAACGAAGGATATGTGGTTGGGGATTTATTTTTTCTTATAGTCCAGAAGGGGAGACAAGACAGACAAACATTATTTGGAACAGGGTCGGCCACTCTGGGAGCCCACAAAGCTGGGTAAATCATGTGGGTTGCTTTTATATTATGTTTGAGTGGGTATTGTGAGGGGAAAGGGGGTCCATGCTGGCTCTCAGCTGCTCTGTAGTAGTCTGAGTATTTGGAACACACTTTGACATCTCAGTAAAGTGAACAAGGACAAAATATTTCTATTGAATGACTCAAGGAGAAGAATGTCAGGATGGATTCCTAGCTGAGGGACACATGAGGGAACTAGTACCTTCACAGAAATACTCTAGAGCTGGGGGCATAAGGAATCCTTGCAAGGCCACATGCAGATGGTTGCAATTTGGAAACCTTTGGAAATAAATGTAGGTGGCTTAATTTTTTTTCTCCTACAGATGCCAGCTGAGTGGGAGAGAGCATCACTGGGGCCACCCAGTCAGGCCAGTACTGTCTTCAAGCAGAGCCCCCAGAACGGCAGTGCTTTCACAGCACCTGGGGGGTTCAGCAACAGCTCTTTAGTGGCTGATGAAGAGTCACAAGAATTTGATGATCTAATATTTGCTTTAAAAACAGGTGAGTGTGATTTCTTTATGAAGCCTGCGTGCCATAGTTTGAAATGCAACAGGTTTTTACAAAACAAAATCAGAGTCCAAAGATTTATTCAAGGTGTGAGCTTTCGAGTGCAAGCACTCTTCCTCAGACTCCGCTCACGCCTTGAATAAATCTTTCTTGGTCTTAAAGGTGCCACTGGACTCTGATTTTGTTTTGTTGTGCTGCTTCAGACCAATACAGCTACCCACTTGGCATCTAGGTTTTTACGAAGTTCAGGTGCACTTTGTGCTCTTGTGTTTGAGCTGCCAGGGCAAATTAGAGCACAAGTGTTGATTAAGTACAAATGTTGATTCCCTGTACTGAAACTAGTATGCAGGAAGGAAGGCAGCATGGTATAGTCCAATCTCATCAGATCAGAAGTGTTACAGAGTTGGTTCTTGGAGGGGAGACCACCAAAGAAGACTTTGCAAACGAAGGTTGTTGCAAACCTCCTCTGCTTCTTACTCACTTTTAAAGCCCTTTGCTTGGGTTGCCTAGGGTTGCCAGGATCCCCTCAGCCACTGGCGGGAGATGAGGGCATAGGCTTGTCAGATTCAGATTGAGGAACTCCAGGAGATTTGGGGATGAAGCCTGGGAGGACAAGGACCCCAGCAGGATAAAATGCCATGGAGTCCACCTTGCAAAGTATCCATTTTTCCAAAGGAACTGTAGTCCTTAGATGAGCTGTAATTCCAGAGATTCCTGTGTCCTACCCTAGGTCACCATAAGTTGTTTGTAACTTGATGGCTCTTCATATAATTTCAATATAATAATAATATGCAAATTATTTTAAAAGCACATAGATGCTAATTTAAGTGTAAAAGAATTAAGGTTTTTCCTTATCCCAACAAATACAACACAAAATAACCCAACAAATGGCCCACTATCTAGCTATGGTGAAACTATCAATGGATTTTCTCTCAGCTACTTGAGAGAAAGTAGTTATGAAGGTAATAATAGTCTTATATCTAGTTTATACATGCAATGATATCATAGAATCATAGAGTTGGAATGGACCTCCAGGGTCATCTAGTCCAAAGATTTTGCTCTAATGGCCTCAGGTTCATATTTGTTCACATTTGTTTGGAGGAAACAGCAAGGGAACCAAAAGTCTAATGGTATACCAGCTGGGATTGTACCTACTTGCTAATAGGTCCTTACAGTTTAAATCTCATGGGCCAAGAAACAAACAGAACACAGTTCTGAGGAATCAGTTTGAAGTCACAGGTTCAGCCAGGTAAAAGGCTGGAATTGCAAGGTTCCTTGCTATTAGAGACTCTGGTAGATACCAACAAAGTCCATTGCATACGATCATTGCAATCCCTTTAGCATGTCTCCCTGGCTCACATAATACTTCCTCCTCTTGAACATGGCCAAGTGCATGTTCACGTGTAGGTAATTAAGCAGCACTGCTATGTGTTGTCAGCTGCCTTGTACAAGCTGCTTCTGCTCAAAAGAATTTAGGTAAATATGACAGGACTAGGGACCAAGCCCGTTGTCCTTGTAAATACAATGGGCGCTAGGTGTGCTTTTGGGGCCTGGGGGAAGGCTTCCTCCCCCCCTCCCCCGGGCCCAGAAGTACACCCGTGGCCTCCTTGAAGGCTGGACTCTGAGACATTGTACGATTTTGAAGTCCCACCTCCAAAACTCCAGGAATATTTCCAACCCAGGGGTAGCCAACCTCCAGGTGGGGCCTGGAGAGCTCCTGGAATTACAGCTCATCTTCATAGTATAAAGATCAGCTCCACAGGCAGAAAGGGCTACTTTGGGCAGGGTTGTGGTAGAGAAGAAAAATTTAAGGCCTCCCACACAGGTTGTTGTTGAATTGAAAGACTTGAGACCAGGGTTGTTGTGCAGATGAAACAGGAGACAAAAGAACCTCCGCGACAGCATCCAGTTTCATTTGCAGAATAACTCTGTGCAGTGGACTCATCTGCAGAGTTGCAAAGAAGAAATACACATGGCTTGGCTGTGTCTAACCCCCGGCCAGAGCAGTATTTTAAGTGAGAAGGGGCTTTTCTGTGGCCTTCCTGTCATCCGTTTGGCCTTCCTGTCATCCCCCCAAAAATGAATGCCTACCCACATGCCCTGAGGCTCCCCTGCATTGCTCTCGGAAACGCCTCAATCAGGGGCTGTTAAAGGCTCCTTCCCAACAGGCATGAAGGGGGGGAGCGCACTCACCAGCCTCCTGCCAACGCTGTCAAGGTTCTGAGGCAATTTACATTTAGACCTGACAGTTAGGACAGCCTTGGGGCGAAAAGGGCTGGTGCATCCTGTCCAAGCCTCTGTTCTCATCCCCCTTCGCAGCCCTACTGACCTCCTCTCCCTGCGGTGGTCAGGAGCAGACTGACCCTGTAGTGGTCAGGAGCGCCTTCCAATTGGCCCCTCGCCCGACTGGCTGGAATTCTTGTCAGTCTGGGGCCAAGGGGCCCCTGTTTCCTATCCTGGACTCAGCCCACCCCCCTTAGCCTTACTGTTTTATTTATACCATTCCCGAGTGGTTTACAGATAGGAGAAATAGCATTGAACAAGATATAAAGTAGCAACAAAAGAATTGTCTACCTTGGGCATTATTGGTGCCCTGAAGAAATGCTCTCTTTTCACCCTCTCTTTAACATGGACTAAAACACCAGACTAAGTTGCTTAAAGATATCACAAGCTCACTTTACAGGTATAGCAAGTTTCCTCAGCAAAACTAGCTCTTCCAGAGTGCCTTTAGCTACAGTGTGCCTGTGTCGGAATGTGGGCATACTTGATCTCAATGGGAGATAACTGCATGGACCATTGTAGCTAAAAGTTATATCACTTATGAGTTCCTGGTTCATCTTCATCTCAGAGTCTCCAAAAAAATAATCCAGTTATTGCCACAAAGGAATACTATAAGAAATATACGTGAGTCCTGTCTGTTAGGCCTTTAAAAATGAAATAAACATTAAACATCATGCTTACTATTGGAGATCCCTGATGAACACGTGTACATAGCATATTAAACCGGTACTAATAGCATTATTTAGGATGTTTAACATGTATGTGCACAGTGGCCAGGGTCCTCACAGCAACCCACATTCGGACCATTCTCCAACAGCTGTGCTGGCTTCCAGTCAAATTCCAGATCAGGCTTAAGATTCTGGTAATTACATTTAAGGCCATAAGCGGTCTGGGCCCAGTGTACCTGAGGGACCATCTTTCTGCTTACACCCCTCAAAGAGATTTACAATCCCACACCTCCAACTGCCTGGTGATCCCTGGCCCCAAGGAAGCTTGCTTGACCTTAACCAGGGCCAGAGCTTTCTCCATCCTGGCCCTGACCTAGTAGAACAAGCTCCTAGAGAAGACTGGGGACCTAATGGAACTTTAACAATTCCACAGGGTTTGCAAAAGGGAGCTCCTCTGCCAGATATTTCATTGTGGTTGACCTGAACAAATCCATTGGCCCCTGAGCTTCTCTCTCATGAAAACCATTGCCAGTTTGTCCAACCCACAGGGCTATCAGTATGCTGTAGTTGAATTACAGTTCTCACCATTGTTCTACTGTTCTATCACATTGTCATATTTGTCATTACTGTGTTGTTAATGTTTATGGCAACTGAGTTATCTGTACTGTTCCCTGTTTTATGTTAACCATCCTGAGCCTCAGGGGAGGGTGATATATAAATTAGGTAGGTAGGTAGGTAGGTAGGTAGGTAGGTAGGTAGGTAGATAGATAGATAGATAGATAGATAGATAGATAGATAGATAGATAGATAGATAGATAGATAGATAGATAGATAGATAGATAGATAGATAGATAGATAGATAGATAGATAGATAGATAGATAGATAGATAGATAGATAGATAGATAGATATTGCGAGAAGTATGACAAAAGCAAAGTGAGAACTAATAATATAACAACGTATATTGAGTAATAGCATGCACTCATTAAACTATTCACAATAGATCTCATTGCAGGGACCTTGCTCATCTGCAAATTAAAAAGTTCTTGAGGCACTTTTAGATAGAAGTCTAGTTCAAAGTAGTAATAGACCTAATAGATTTTGAGTCCTGTTTATGACCATGAGAGCAATAAAGAGGATCAAATGGGATAATATTATTGGTAATATATTTTAAAGACATTTTTAGAAATGTTCATATCAAAATCTCTTAGGAATCATAGGCCAACAAAGCCTGATGTGCCTTGAGGACATAACAGGGCCCTTCCCAGATCATACCAGTTTCCTCTAATCCAGCATCATAGCTAACATACTTCATGAATTTGTCTGATCCTTTCAGACATTTATTTTAACTAGATGAAAAGTCATAGGGTTCCTCCTGGCAACTGGCAGAAGATGGGGGGACACTTACCAGGAGAAAGGCCACATCACCAGTGTTGCACAGGAAGTGACATCATAATACCAGTGCCTTCTGGGCGACACTTAGGTATTTGGGCATAAAAGTCCTTGGCTTCTGCCATACAGTTTTTGCCTCAATCTCAGAGTGTCACCCAGAAGTCGTTGGTGTGCTGTCCCTTCCCCGAGTGATGCCGGCAACGTGGCCTGAGCCTTCCTCATTCTACTGCTAAGTCCTCCCCCTTGCTAGCCAGCTGATCAGTGGTGGGGGGAGGAGGGCAAGGTCTGGTGGTGGTCTAGCAGCCTTAGCTGGTGGCCATCACTACACACTACAGTGAGGGTGCTAGCAGTTCTGTGTTTTGGCCTGCCCAGCCATATTTTAAAATAGAATTTTTAGGGGCAGTGGTTTGGATCTGTAATTTAATCCAAAGGATTGAAGAAGGGCCTCATTTCAGATTAGGAAAATGACTGAGGGAAGAGAAATTTCCAGTTCACTCATTAGGTGCCACTGTAGTTTCCTTTATCTGTCCTGAATCTACTGTCCATAGTCTTAACTGGGTGCCCATGAGTTCTGTTATTATACAAGAGGCCAAAAGTTCTCAAAGTTCTTATACTGACCTGCTCAGTGGTCTTTCTCCCAGGCGTAGCCTTTTCTTATAGTGAAATTGCCTTTGTTCAAAAACAAGCTGACCCTGTGAACTTCAGTGGTAAACTTCAGCGCTAAATACTTTTAGCCTGACTGCTTTACATGGTTGCTTTGTATGGGATTTGATATCCAATTTATATTCTAACATTTTTTTAAGAGTTGCATTCATTTCTGACATAAGAAACTGAATTGAGTTTACTACAAACAGAGATTATGTTAAGGTTCTGACCCTTCCAAAGCCATCTACTTTAATTTGTTATTTAAACACACCATAATCTTACAATGCAGTCAGGTATAAAAAATTGCAGCCACAGCTCCTGTCGTTTGTGTTGCTTCTTGTGGTTGGCTGATGCCATTTAATTCAGTGACTTCCATAATAGCCAATTCTGAAGCAAACTGCTTGTAAAGGAAGTTACTGTGCAATCATCTTCAATCAGGGATTCATTCGCATGGCTCCATGTAAAACTATAGATACTTCCTGAAAAGGTTTCTGGGATTCAGCTGTGAGTCAGTCAAACGCTGCAAAATGTCTTCTCAAATTATTTTATTTATTTGATGTACATATACTGTGCTTTTCAGCTAGATTAGCTGTCAAAGTGGTTTACAATTAAAATGTATCACATTGTGAAATGAAAGAAATAGCTGAAATGCGCAGTTCGGAATGGGGTGGTAGAAGGCAGATTAAACAATAGATGAAGTTTCACCAGAACCTTTTTAGAGATCCATCGAAGATGTTCATGTCCTAAAACTTAAAAGAAAGAAAAAATCATGGCTACAACTTCACTGATGTTAAGCCATCCATGGAATGGATATTGGAATGAAACTGAACGTGCCAGATTTCCAACTGATTAACATTTCATAAATTCTTTACTGAGACATCTATAACCATTGATCTCCTGCAAGCACAGCATATTCCAGACTTGGAGAGCGAGATTTATTGATGGTACGACTGACCTGAAGCCGATGAATTGGCAACAGGAATAACTTTGCCAAGTCCATCAAACATCCTTATCCTTTGGTAATTTGTAACTGGTTTTACTGGAAATTAATGACGGGCATTAATCTCTTTTGACATTAGCATGCTTAATTACACTTCCTTGCACTTCTGAATACATTGGAGCTGCAAGTCTTGAAATGCCCAAATAGGGGTTGGGCAAATTTTTATGCTTGATTTACTTTTCCTGAGACCAGGGTATCAAAATCTCCAGCAAGATTTATATAGCTATGCAACTTGCAGAGGGGGAGCAGGGCATGTCTGTTGTGTTTGCTTTTTTTGTTCATAAACAAAATCAAAGTTGCTTATGCTGTCATCCTCAGGGGCGCTGCTACTCTATCTCAATGGAGAGAACGCTGGGAGTTATTACCTTAACAAACCAGTCCTCTTCTTGCTATAAGGTGCAGACCATGGCCAAGTTCCCTCAAGGCAACCTTACTCTCGCCAGGGCATTGTCATTAGCAATGTGTAAACACTGACATGATCCCTTGAGGTCCTGTCCCTTGCAAAGGAGTTTTCCTTACAGACATAAATCTAAAGAGAGGAAGACGTCTGGGAAGAATCAGAAGGACTCACTGTAATGCTTCCTCCCCTTTTCAAATCCTGGAGGTTTTGTGTGCTTTACATGTTGTGTGCTTATTAAAGGATGCAGTGTTCCAAGAAGATACAACTCTTTGCATGACACACCCTTGGCATGAAAGAGGGTGTGCTGTTGCACAAGGAGCTAAACAGGAAAAGAGTATTTTGCTCATCAAAAGCAAACTCTTATGCAGACAAAGAACAAGTGCTGTTTCCTCTGTAGAATTTGTTGCGCTCTAACATTCTGAAATAAGGGAGAACTAGGGCATTTTACACAGCCATTTTCCAAATCATTTTCATGCCTGCTTAACTGCTAAGAGTTTCTCATTCAATGAACTCTTTGAAGGGCTAGACTCTTAATAAAGAGTCCTGGAACAGACTCATAAAACAGCAGTCTGCAGGGTTGTCTGGGACAAGCCAGCCTAGTTCATTTCAATTTTAAAATGGTTTAAATTTGGGAACAGATAACCTGGGAATTCTAACTAGAACTTCACTTCTTTCAGCAGCATACTATATATATATATCAGGGGTGATCAGCAAAATCCACTGAGGCCTTAAAACATCATACAAGAAGTACTGCAGTATTGAAGAACCACACAGAACTCCTTCCATTTTTAAGTGCAATTTATAGGTACAAAAATCTGTACCAGGAATGGAAGTTGCATTTGTAATGGAAACCTGAGAGAGAATATTGACATAAAACAGAGAGGCTAGGTTTGCTCTGCAGAGAATATGCTGTGTTTTGTGGTGGCAGCCCTCCCGGATGACGTCTTGCCTTCTGTCTTCCAGGGGCAGGGCTCACTATCAGCGATACCGACTCCTGCCACGGCAGCCAGGATGGAAGCAGCATGGTTACCTCCCAGATCGTAGAGCTTAGAAGAATACCCATAGCAGACACCCATCTTTAGTAATTCCAACATTTTAAAAAGTGTAGCCCCTCCTGTTTTTATATCTGTATTTTCTTTTGCACTAAAAACACTATATATGGCTGTGTAGCAGAATGCTGTGTACTATAACTGGACAACTAACAAGAAGGAATATTTTTTTGTAAATGTAACTCCTTACTGTTGCTGAGTTGCTGATTCAGGTTTGAACCAACTAATTTAGATGCACGTATTCCATCAACCGTATACTAATTTTTTAATTAACCTGTATGCATAAGACTGTTTTAATAAAACATGGTAGAATCAATTTAATAGATAGAGATGTCTCAATATTTCTTCCTTTATTGTAGCTGACCAGAGAAATGAAGACAGGACAGACCAGCCACAGCAGTGATACTCGCTCAGGGGCTCAGGAGCTGCATGTGGCTCTTTAATATGCTACTTGTGGCTTTATTATTCTTATTTATTTGCTTGTTTGTTTATGTTTCAATTTGTATCCTCTTTCCGTTTCTACACTGGAGGCTTTGCACTGGGCTGCAGGCTGGAGTTCGCGTTGGAGCAGGTTGCCCCTCCTCTTCCTGTTCCCACATGGGTGACCATTTGGCCTGGTGCACCTTGTCTGCCCCAGATTTGTGCTCCTGCACAGGAGCTGGAGCAACAAAGTTCCCAGTATGGAAAACGGTCTTAGTGTGTCACCTGCCTCATGTTCCAGGTCAGTGGGCAAGGCCCTTTGCCTGGTAGAGTTTTGATTGGCAGGTGGTTCCCACCTTGAAACAGCAGAGGAACGGGTAAACTGCAAGCCTCCATAAATTGGGTTGCCAGTCCCCAGTTGGGACCTGAGGGTCCCCCAGTTTGATCCCTTTCCTCCTCTTGGAAGATGTAGAGACATCACATTTTTTCCAGATTTCTCCCTTCCCCACTCCCAGTACATCTCCCCCTATCCCCCACCAGTTGGTCCAGCAGACCTGTCAACCCTATCCTCATGGTTCATGCCTCATGCTAGAGATAGTAGTAAATGATGGTAGTTGTGACTGTGGCTCTTTATGAGCTGTGAAATGAGTACCCCAGGATTAGAGGGCTGTTAGTGGCCAGAAGCAAACACAGCCAAGTTCCAGCAATCCCTGCCAGTGTCTTGGGGGCTACTTGGCTCAGACCACTCTCAACAGAAACTGGTGTCAGCTTACCAACTATCTCCTATGCTTCCGTCAACTTGAAGGGGGAAGCAGTGGGTGAGCTAATACCCATGGCTGGCACTGGTGAACAGTGGTCCCTGCAGTTCTGCCTGATAGCCCTATAGTCCCAGGGCCATTTTCACTTCTAAGCCCACATCTTAGAAGGCCTGGAGATCTTACAGAATTAGAGTTCCTGTCCAGACTATAGAGATCCACCCCCTGGAGGATATGGCTGCTCCGGAAGGTAGGCTCTTTGGTATTATACCCTACATGTCTACCCCAAATCTTGCACTCCCAATCCCCAGGAACCCTATTAATCCCCTTTCTTCCCAGTGTGTACCCAAAGCCTTTTACATCATTCCCCCCTTCACCATATTACCCTCACAACAACCTCTGAGATAAATTAAGCTCAATAGTGTGTAACTGGAACAATGTCACCTTGAAAATTTCCAGGACAACCATGAGATCTGAACCTGGACCTCCCAGATCTTAGTGTGAAACTTTAAGTACTGCACCACACTGGATGATACTGGTTGTGTAAGATATTCACTGGAACTGCTACATATGTGAAAATACTTAAGAACACAAGAGCATATAACAGAAGCTCTTCTGTCAGGTTTTGTTTGTTTGTTTAATATACTGCCCTCCCCTGTGGCTCAAGTAGCCCAGATAAAAGGATCCTGTTTCTTCCATTGTTTTCTCTCTTCTTGGCTTCCTCCTGACCCAACTTCTCCCAAATGGAAAGAAACTGGAATTTTTTGGGTTGCTGCAAGCCTTTCCCTCTGTGAGGCTGTTCTGATTAAACATATTATGTAGCTTCCCTTCTCAGGAAAATTTATGCCCAAGCACTGCTGTAACACACCTGCCATATGGAATTCCAGTAATCTACACACATGATTCCAACACGAGAGACGGGAAGGGAGCAATTTTTGTAAGAATCAGTTAACTTTTCTCTCTGCAGGAATAGTTCAGATCCTTAAATCTTAAAATATCCACTTTACCTAAACCAAAGGTTTTCTAAAATCAAATCAGCTTTCTTTTGAAAAAATAGTTTTTAAAATGGAGAAATTGAGCCAGATTCAACAAATAATGCCTGTTTGATCTTCCTAAGCCCTTGAAGACTGTATTTTACAAAACACATTAATTCTATCGCTTGTTGTTGATGTACAAGAGAGTACTGTATGCACTAAAATACACTGTGAAAGTCAGATGATATTATTTTTGACAGCAGGATCTAACTCTATGTATTGCTTAAACATACTGCCCACATGACAACAGTCAAATCTCAGTGCATATCCCTGCTTATTTAGTTTCACAGCAGGGAATTTTGAGAGTGTATATTTGTTATTTCATGGTTCATTTATCATGCATGTACTAAATACATTTAAGAAATTATCTGTATTGAAGCTCCCTGGCCACCATCATTCATCTTTTCAAGTATTAGGAAATTAAAAGAGACGAATATTTGCCTGAAGGTGATGGAGTCACTATGCAATTTAGTCTGAAACTACTTTACTTCCGTATTAAAAGTTTCCCTGTGTACACAAAGACATTCATTATAGAGAAATATCTGTCTTTTTATACAAAAAAGCTTGTTGCTCTGGATCAGGGGAAGCAACGGTATAATTTCTTTTAGTCACAGTTCCCAATATCCTCTTGTAAAATCCAACAAGTAGGAGACATTTAAAGGCAGGGTAATATTTAGCCTAAATTTCCATAATTATTTATTTGAATTTTGAACTGGTTTAAGTAATTTGTTCTTGCTGTTTTAATACATTGCATTATTTCACCATCAGGTTATCCTTATTTTTAAGATTTGAGCAAGCCACTTCAAATTCTGTATTGGGAAGAAAGACAGGATGTACTTCTAAAATATATAAAAGCTTTTTATAAATTATATTTTTATACTTTAACATTTTTAACTTTTATAAAATACCTTTACTTTTACATTTCAAATTTTAAACTTTTATAAATAAATACATATAAATAAGTAAACAGATTTTGACTAGATAAGATAGAGATTCTGAGAATTATCCTGTTAGGGAAAGAAAGACAAGTGTTGTCTATGTAAGTCTTTCATGTTTAATTTTTAATAATTCTAAATCACGAGAGGGAAGGGAGCAGTGGATTCTGGGAACACATTTCTAAGAGTGTGGTTGCCCTGCAGGTAGCTTCTTATGATCAGACTATTATGGATTTGAGCCAAGTATGGATTTGAAAAGGATGTAGTGTATATATGCCTTCCAACCACACATGCTGACATGGTGTTATATGCCATCCTAAGCTTCTTGGAGAAGGGTCAAAATTAAACAGTGATAGAAACTGAACTTATGAAGCTGCAAAACAATGTAAGAAAGTGTGGCCATTTTATTGTTTAAATACAAGCTCTAAAAAGGGGCCATTCAGATATGGGATAGGGAGAAGCCTTCTGAAGAGCTGACGGTAGATCATTTCCCAGAGAACAAACATTAAAAGAACAAATGCAAGACACAACTTTTTTTAGTACAGAATCTCTACCTATTTGACAAATCCCAGCTAAGAATAAAGTACACTTGACAGCTGTCAAACACAATCCTTCACGAACAAGTGACAGGAGTTTTGTTAAGTATGGATGTACACTGTTATGTAAAACAGAAACACAAGCATTTAGAGACAAACTATCCATTCAAAAGTACAATGTGGGCATGGTTTCCTGAGGTTGCTTCATTTTCATATACACCAGGAGTTGCATTTTGGAATATTCTTCCAATATACTCTATCGTGCTGCTTACAGAAATTTTCCATGGCAGGCACAAAGGGTATCCTATCCTGCATGTTCTAATAAAGGATATTAAGTTTCCAAAGTTTTATAGGCCCAGTCATAATTTTATTCCTTGGATTCATTATTGACTTATAAGACGTAAAACCAAAAAGTAGTGCAGCTGAGCCATTCTGCTATCATGCACACTAAGCCGAGCGTGAAAGCAAGAGACATGAGATAGTTCTGGCCTGAATTCATCTATATACCAGCAGAGTGATAAAGCACTTTTTACAGGCCATCAGGTACACAAGGGGAAAACCAGGATGGGTATGACTTGTGATCCAGCAAAAGAGTCATCCAGCTCCACAGTTATGCAGATGTCCAAGCTAGTGAAGAATAGGATAATCACACATAAGTCACAGGGCTTGGGTGATCAGATATTAGAATTTGATCCCATCTATGGGAACAGGAAATACACACAATCTACAAAAAAGAGAGGGGAGATTAAGATCATTTTAAACATCCCTGACCACAAGAAGGAGTCTCTCTTGGCTATCTTGTCTTCTTAACAGGAGCTATCTCACTTCTAAGAGGCATCACAATGGCAGCCATGACCACATGTTGCTGAGTAAAGTGGAGAAACCAGCCCATACCATGAATCTGAGATAATGAATGATGAAGCCTAAAACTTTAACAATAAAGAGCCTATTCAAACCATCTTGAAGGATATGTACATTATTATCGTGAGACCTCACTACTGGTCTAGTACCGTAATAATAAAGACTTGACTATTGTGAGACCTGAAGTGTTATCACCTTTTTGTTTTAATCATTGCTTAGTTGATGTGTGTATAGTCCAAATGTATGGTTTTTAACTTATAATTAAGTTCAGATATCTTTGGATATTTACATCTGATGACTGAAGCTGTAAGTGGACAAGAAAGATCCTTCTACAAACTTGAAAAGAGCCCTAAGTCTTTAGGAAAATGTGAAATCTTAAAAAAAAGAAAAGAAAAAAGAAGCACCCAAAACAATGGACAGCTTAAAACAACCAGAACCAATGGGTTTAAATTAATTCAAAAGAATTTTTGGCTAAACATCCAGAAGTTCCTGACTGAGTAGTTCCTCAGTGGAACAGGTTTCCTCAGGAGGTGGTGAGTTTGGAAGTTTTTAAGCAGAGGCTAGATAGTCATCTCACAGAAATGCTGACTTTATGAACTTAGGCAGATTGTGAGTGGGTGGGCAGGAAGGGATGTGCCAGTGTTTGTCTCTTGTGGCCCTTCCTTGCATATCCAGAGAATTGCTAATTGCCACTGTGGATAGTTGAATTTCTTCCAGGCCAGGCTGGATTCTGGAGACTTTTGGTGAGGAGATCACTTGGGTATGAAATTGGGGTCAATGTGGATGGGCAGTTGTGAGATCCTGCATTGTCCAGGGTGCTGGACTAGATAACCCTAGAGGTCCCTTCCAATTCTTTGATTCTAAGACACTATGAAATGTAGGCAGTTAAATGTAGGTTGGCTATTGGATGGGAAGGAAACAGTGTTGCCAACTCCTAAATTCCTGGAGATTTGGGGATAGAGCTGGAGGAGGGCAGGGACATCAGGGGGATACAATGTCGTAAACATCCAGATTCTCCAGGGGAACTGATCTCTGTACTCTGAAAATGCGCTGTAATTCCAGGGGATCCCCAGGTCCCACCTGGAGGCTGGTGTCTCTTAGTATTGGACACATGTATAATGGTCTTCCAGTTGCCATTGAGAAGATACAGTCGGCTCCTAGCAGAGCCTAAACTCCTCTCCTTTGTAACCCTATTTAGATATGAGCGGGTACAGTCAACGCAGGCCTCTTTCATGTCTCCGCAGTTGGAATAGCACTTACATATAAAGAACTGTATGCACATGACTGGAAACCCAGAAAAGGCAGGGCTCCTGAGCACATAAATGAGCAGCTGTATCTACATAGACTCTCCTCTAGCTTTTGATGGAATTTATTTGTTTGTTTATTTGTTTATTAAATTTATAGCCCACCCCTCTTGAGTCCGTCATCTTGGGGTGGCGTACAACATTATAGAATAAAACACAAATATATTTAAAATACAATTAAAACTACTAAAATGGTGTTCTCTTGGAGATCCACCAGGTGGGGGGCAGAGCCCAGAACATATGGAGCTCGGGCACAAGGACAGTACATGTGATCTCCATGCATTCAAAGAACATCTGACAGGAGTTTCAATTGGCTCACTGATTCTCAACAAGAGCCAGGTGATAATGAAACCATACTTAGCCTCAGTAGCCTAGAAATCAAAGTTCATGGCAATCATGGAAACATAAAGCCCCAAGAAAGATACAGAAGCCCTCCCCTTGATTCAGGAAATTCATTTTGCCCATGGTCTGGGACAGACTGCTGTTAGATCCTTTTTAAACAAAATCTAGTGCCTCCAAGTCTAGCCAAATAAGAACTCTATGCATGCTCAGAGACACTATTTGTTTAAATAGTGAGAGCCAGTTTGGTGTAATGGGTAGGAGTGCGGACTTCTAATCTGGCATGCCGGGTTCGATTCTGCGCTCCCCCACATGCAGCCAGCTGGGTGACCTTGGGCTCGCCATGGCGCTGATAAAGCTGTTCTGACTGGGCAGTGATATCAGGGCTCTCTCAGCCTTACCCACCCCACAGGGTGTCTGTTGTGGGGAGAGGAAAGGGAAGGCGACTGTAAGCCGCTTTGAGCCTCCTTTGGATAGGGAAAAGCGGCATATAAGAACCAACTCTTCTTCTTCTTCTTCTAAATGTTGGCAGTCACAGTTCCAGGCCCTGCTGTTCTCCGCTGATAACACAAATACCCCCTTGTACACAGAGATTCCTTTATCTTAAGTTACGGAGACTCATATGGATATTTGACACATGCTCAGAGTTTTGGAATGTAGGAGGATTGCTCACACTCTGCCTGCTTCGAAGAAACCCATAATGACAACTTGCCATATGTCATCACACGCTTACGAATGAATTATATGAATGTTGCTTATAAATAGACTTTGGGGATGCCAAGCTGACAAAAAGGAACAGGAAACCTTTTATTACTCTTACTGTTTATATAAGTCTATAAAATTAGGCAAGCCCTCAGAGAGAAGTCCCAGAGACCTCAAGAGACAATCATGATCCCTGCCTGACCTGCTCGTGCACTGACTTCTCCATGAACTTGATCCCAGCCCCGCCATTATGCCCTACAGCTTTTTCTTGCCTTATTCCCTGCATCAGAGATTCCAAAAGGAATAGAACAGCTGCCACCAACCTCCAGTCCAGGGACCGGTACTGGCCCATAGATCAGTCAGTACTGGGCCACGGCTCCTCTTCGTCGTCCTCCTCTGCGGCTGCTGCCTCGGGGGCTGCCCTGCCCTCTGCTGCCGGCTCACCTTTGGTGCTCTCCGGCGGCCGCCATGGCTGAGGCTCCCCCTCGGCGTGGAACTGCGCAGCTGCTGCTGGCAGCACGCCCGAGTGGGTGGTGGGAAGTTAGGGGCACTGGTGGGAAAGCAAGTGGAGCGGGGGCTCAGGTGGCGGCAACGTCCATCGGTAAAAGACTACCTCCTCCCCCAGGCCTGAGTAAAATTGTCAAGTGTTGACCAGTCCCTGGTGATAAGAAGGTTGGGGACCACTGGACTAGAAGATCTCAGTGTCCATTTCATATAGTCAGAACCCAGCAATGCCCATGCTAGTATGTACAGTGCCTAGCACTGACAACCTGGTTTCCTTTCCCTTCTGCATTCTCCATGAGTTAGAGAAGCTGCAACAAGGGACTTGCACTGCACTCTTGAACAGTCTCCTCTCTAAGCCTAGTGGACTTGGTGCACTTAGAATGGAACATCCCTGCCTTAGACTACACTGTTAGTAGACATTCAACTTCAATATATTCCAGACGCAGCAGATTTCTGACAACAGTCTCAGGAAGCTCATAGCTGAAGAACTGAGCCTGCATGTACCACCTCTAAGTAATTTCCAGGTACCCACAAAGGTAACCAGATGTTTAAAGCATTTAGAACTCTGAAAGGCAATTAGAGCAAAGCACAAATTCTAATGTGTTCCAATCACTCTGAAGTTTTTGAAATGAAAAAGGGATGAGTCTGAAGCCATAATAAATGATTTAT
The DNA here is from genome assembly GCF_049243985.1 of Paroedura picta. Classification (NCBI taxonomy): domain Eukaryota; kingdom Metazoa; phylum Chordata; class Lepidosauria; order Squamata; family Gekkonidae; genus Paroedura; species Paroedura picta. Next base: position 41,088,628 of record NC_135375.1, read on the forward strand.
TGCTTTATCATTACTTTCCTTGTTTATCCTTTCTTAGTTTATTATGGAACATTCTATTTTTCCTTGTCAGAACTGGCAGGTCATGACTCGAATGGGAATTCTTTGTCCCTTACACACTGCACCACAGAAGGAGCAGTTCTCCAACTCTGACTCTCTATGACTCCTCTGTGCAAAGATTTTGCCACATCTTAGTGAACTAACAAAATAATCCTATGCAAGTGTCTTCAGGGGACACATACTGGTAACTCTATTTAGGAGAATTATCTTCTAAGACCCACTGAAGGTGAGTATTATGATCCTGGTTTTCTTCAGCTTGGATAGCAGTCCAAAAAGACAATGCATGCCTGTAGGTGCTCTTGCCTTAAATGGCCAATACATTTGACACTGCTAATTGAACAGAATATGAAGAGTGTCCTGTCGAGGGCATTGGAGGAGATGTGTAAGTGGCATGGTTAGATTAGGAACTTCCTTGAATTTTTTAAATACTCTCTTCCAGTGTCCTGACTGGCCCATTGGAGACTTCCTGATCCTCTGAGCATACTTCACCCCTGCTTGCCTTCAGAACTACAAAGAACAGTTAGCCAGTTAGTTAGGAGTCTCTGCTTCTCCTTTTTCTATACAAAGTTGTTTATCTTCACAATAAAACCTAAAGCTCTTTTAGGCATTCTGGTGCTTTACTCCTCTTTGCAAATTTAAAACATTGTGAGGAGAAAGTAGAAAGGATAGTTCTATAAGCTAGCGGTCCCCAACCTTCTTGTAGTCGGGGACTGCCTCCGAGGGTGGGAGAGAGCTGGCGGCCCAGCCACAGCAGCTGCACGTAAACGCGCACAAGCAGTTGCCACGCATGCGTGTTTTCGCCACTAGGTGGTGCTAATGCGCATGCGCAGAACAGCCGCACGTGCACGTTTTCGCCAGCAGGGGGCACAAACATGCATGCGCGGCGGCTCCGCGCGCGTGCGTTCGCATCACTGGCGTGCCAGCGGTCGCGCGTGCCTCTTCCCCCCCTCTCGCTGCGGGGGGGGGGGGAAGGCAGGCGTGGCCGCTGGCAGCCCGGTACCATGGCCTTAGCGGCCCGGCACCGGGCCGCGGACCGGGGGTTGAAGACCCCTGCTATAAGCCACCCTGGGTCTCCACTGAGAAACAAAGCAGGACTCACAAACACACACCTGCACACACATATTAGACTTGATTGCTCATCACCTGGAAGCCAGTTATTTTATAGTTCTTGCTTAGTGGCAACAAAAAATGGCAGCTTTCCATGCCATACTTTAAACATTCATTTTACATTTAAATTAAATCTGTTCCACTGAATATTTCTGGTAAGGCCTAGGAGGAGGAGCTGGTCTCATGGCTTAAGTGCCACTCAGTGCTTAACACCCACTCAGGGTGGCTGTACAGCCTCCTTCTCCAACCGGCTTGCCTGACTGTCCAGCAGCCAGCCAATCGCCTTCCATCCCCCACCCCTGACCACCCCCTCCCCCTTCCACTTCCCTCAGAGGCTGCAGATCCCTGCTGTGTGAGAGCTGCCCCTGGCAGTGAGTTCCCTAACAGCTGCCTGCAGCCTTTCCAGGTCCTTGGCTGAGGGGGAGGCCCTCTGTAGAGTTCTTTCACCCCATCCCACCCCAATCTGGCACCCATTGTATTCCTGAATGCAACAGGCTTGGCCCCTAGTTTAATAATATTCCAGAAAGTGGTTAATGGGGGAGAGGAATCTGAATTGGTTAAATATTCTTCATGAGTATTAATTTGCAAACATTCATGTAACAGGCATGAAATAAGCTGTCCTTCAGCTCTGCAATGGTGATTTCTGTGATACCAGCAACATATTTTATTTCCAGCAGGAAACTGTGTGACACCTTTCAGTAAAGTGTGAGCCAGCAGCCCCTATTAGGATTCATGTTAAACATACCATACAACAAGAGCTGTGGTGACAAGCACGATACCTATGGTGGGCTGGGATCTAGAGAGGCCAACAAGATTGCATTGATAGCTGTGGCCTTCTAGCATCGGTACAAGACCCGGGCTGATGGCAGAGCATCTACCTCCCAATATCAGCCTTGATATCAGCCTTGAACAAGGGCTAAGTGTATCGTGGGGCTCCTGATTCTTGATAACCACTCTGTTACCTGATGCAGTTTAATGATGTAATGCCTTTAAATTAGGCCTATAAAATATTCATTGCTGCCTGAGAGAAGTGGCAGCTTTGTGAAGTTATGCCAAGAAAATTGTGACCTGTTCACCGAAAACTTTTAAAAGCATAATTGTTCTTCACAGTTCCTGCAACATTGAGGGGTTCTGTCTAGCAATTAATTTCCTTCATTTCCCAGACATTCCTTGAGTACATGACCTCTGACACCACAGACCATGTTATCCCTAATAAGAGACTCTTTCAGATCACCAAACCTGTAACTTTTACCAAGTCTCCTTAATTGTGCAATGTAATGTATGATCTACTTTGGGCAAGCATTATTTTTAACAAAAATCATTGTTCTCAGCCATGCAGCATGTACATTATTATATTTAGTTTCATATTCTCATCTTTTGCAAACTCAAAGTTATTAGCAATGTCCACTCTTGGCTTCCCCTCTAGCAACGTGTAGAAAAATAGAACATTTTATTTCATTGCTTTTCTCCTTTGCTCCTTTTAACCCTTTTCCATACAATTATTGGCAGTATAGGGTTGCCAGGTCCCCCCTGGCCACAGGTGGGGGATGGGGGGAGGGTGGCCAGATCCAGGTTGGGAATCTCCTAGAAACAGGAATGGAGCATGAGGAGGACGGGGGACTCAGCAGGATACAAGGCCACAGCGTGCACCCCCAAAAGCATCCATTTTCTTCAGGAGACCTAATCTCTGTGGCCTGGGGATGAACTGTAACTCTGGGGGAATCCCCGGTTTCACACCTGGAAACTGGCATTCCTAACTGGCAGACTTGTTGGTAGTTGTGATATACAAATGGAGTAAATAAATACAAACACAGGCTTTCTTGTTTGGGGATGTGGTTCTCACATATGGTTCTCAACCTTCAGTTGGTCCATGAAGATGTCCCAGAAATTCAACTGATCTCCGTACATTAACAGCTATTTACACTGTCAGATATAAAGGAAAGTCTCAACTTTGAAAACACTTATCACTGTTGGGCTAGACTTTGAACTGTGTATCCTTGGTTTCTCTCTCACCTGCAGCCTAGCCCTGCTCTGCATGCTTTCATTTCTGGATCGCCCTTTGTTTTTTCTGAATTGGTTCCCACATTCTTCCTCAGCCTCTCTACCAAGCACTTCCTTCTGGAACTCTGAACTTCTGTTGTTGTGTAGGCTTAAGCTCTGCTTGGATTATCAGGTATCTGAATGCTTTAAAGCCATCCCAGATAACATTCCCATGCAGAAAAGGAAAATGATGACACCGCCCCCCCCCCTTCATTCCTCTTGCTGTCCCTTCTCTTCCTTTATCCTTCTTCAACTCTACATTCTTGGAGTGGGTGAATATTGTGAGCCTATTGGCACAGGTATTTGTGGGTTTCTTAATAGATTGGGCTGCAAACATACCTGAACGTTACTTGGATAGTTTGCTTGTATCTGAGGACATGCGAAAGCTCATACCTTGAATAAAACTTTGGGGCTTACAGTTACCACTAGACTCAAAATTTGTTCTGCTTCTTGTACTTCTGTTCTTCTCCATGACCTTTCTGTAATTAATCTGCTAAATCCTCCCTGTATGTTTTCTTTCCAGCCTTGCTCTGGAACCCAACCCCTTTTTCCTTGGGACTGTGATGGTCAAAATATAGTATGGTGTAGGGTTGCCAGCTCTGGGTTGGGAAATACCTGGAGACTTTAGGGCTGGAGCCAGGAATGGGCGAGGAGGGAGTGTTGTATAATGCTCTGGAGGCCACCCTCCAAAGCAGCCATTTTCTCAAGGAGAACTGATCTCTCAGCCCCTCGTGCTTCACAGGGTGTCTGTTGTGGGGAGAGGAAGGGAATGGTGCTTGTAAGTCGCTTCAGGACTCCTTCTGGAAGTGAAAAGCAGGATATCAAAAAAGCAGCTCTTCTTCTTTACTCCAGGGAGGAGCTATACATTCCTGGGGACTGGCATCCCTAGAACAGTTGTCTAAGTCCATTGACTCTGTGTTCATGGTGGCAATGACTGCACAACAAGAAATCAGCATCATGGGAATGCAGTCTAAGTCTTGTTGCTGATCAGTAACATGCTGTGAGTGAAAGCTCCCTTCTGGTGTTGGAGGAGTGTGATCCACAGGCAGCTGGGAGTTGCTAAATCCCATTGGAATTAATGTAATTTAAGAATACCACTGAGCATTTCTTTCCTATTTGATTTCCCTGGGATGCAGGTGCAAAAACTTACTCCCTGCAGATTCTTTATGCCAACACATATGAAAACAGGCCCTGTGGGGCTATTCAGAAAATTAAGGGAGGAGGAAGGCAGAAGACAGCAAAGTGTTTGCAATTTGGGTCAAGAACGGAAGGCAAGGGTACTGTTTGCTTGCAATGAGAAGTTGCACTCATCTGTTTGCACTTCCTGTGCAGTGAGTATCACATAGTTAATAATAGGAGCCTTCTCCCCATGGATTCTTGTTCATTGCCAGTACTGTGGAAAGCTGCCAGACAGTACTGAGGGCACGTCCACATGCCATAGTTGTGTAATAAACCACTGTTGTACACCACCCTGACCTGCCAGGAAGGGTGGTAAAAATATGAATAAATGATTTTTTCCCCTGGAGCTAGTACAGTCTTTGTGATGCCTCCATTCCTACAGGAGAAAACATTCCACTTTTATAAGAATAAACATAGACAAGTACCATGCCATTCAGGAAACACGGGGAAATTTGCCACATCTTAAATCGGAATGCCAGTTCTCAGGGTATAGTCTGCACGGGGCTTATTACCCACTCCCAGATCGACTAAATCCCTGCAGTCTAAACTTTTCATTTTGATTTTGAGCGCTTTAAACCTCCTCTGCTGTCTCCAGTCCTCTCCCCACCTTCCTCTATTCAAGAAAAGAAACAAAGAGACTCCTGCTGTGAGCACTCTCCCCACTCTGAGCTTTCCCAATCGAGTGCAGAACACTTTCTGTTTCAATTGGGGGGAGGAGAATAGAGGAAGACCCGAGTTCAAATCGATCTGCATTCAGCAGGATCCACAACGGAAAAAACAAAGTAAGTGCAGAGTCAGCCCAGGTGAGACCTAGGGATCCTCCTTTTACAGCTCATCTCCAGGTGACAGAGATCAGTTCCCATGGAGAAAATGGCTGCTTTCAGACTCCAAAGCATTAAACTCACTTGAGGTCCCTCCCCCCACCCCAAATCCTGCTTACTCTTGGCTTCAGCCCCAAAGTCTTCAGGTGTTTCCTGACTGAGAGCTGGCAACCCTCCTCTTAGAAGTGTTCTAAAATGCTACCAGGCAGATGACAGGGGCTATTTTCGTCATATTCTTTCATGCTGTTCCTCCACCCCCAGTGCCTGACCTGTTCCTGTGGAATGAAAACATCCATTCAATCTGTTTCTTCATGTCTTGCTGCAGCATTTTGTGACTATTTCCTGGTTCTTCCTTTGGAGAAGAAGACATTTGGATATCAGGTTAAAATAACCCCTATGACGTATAAATTATTCACGCACACTTTCCATATATATTCCTCACTGAAGTAAAAATCATTTTAAAACGTTCGCTCTATTGTTCAAACAGAGCCAGTCACAAAATGGCCGTTTGTACAAAAATGATAGCTTTTCAAAGAAGGCTGGCAGTGCATTCCTCTGTTGCCTTCCCAAAGCACAGCTCCATCAGTATCCAAAAATATAATCTGCCCTACAGAGGGAAAATATGCAGTTTCTTCTGCTGCCAGTCTGATTAGACAATACTGGGGGGCTTTACGCACCGGGATCTTTGTTGCAAATTGGTCACTGAATGAAAAATCGCCATTTAAAATAGTGGAATTCGTCGTTATGCATACCTGCCTTTGTAGTGGAATCCAGTTGCGTTTTGTAGCGTTTCCCACAGGCTTCCGGTCTCGGCAGAAATCACTAGAAAGGAAGCGCTATTGCCGAGCTCATCCCGCCCCTGGCCGTCAAGCAGCCAATGGGCAGCCGTTAGCATGCTCCCAAACAGCCCCTTTCCCTTTAAGAAAGGTTTAAAAAAAAAAAAAACACACCCATTGTAACGAATCTGTGTAGATTCGTTGCAACGGAGAGACCCATCCAGCTGCCTGGGGTGTTTGAGCTGTCGTTTGATCGTGGCCACGCTGCCTCCAAGTGAAAAAAAAAATCCCCCCTCCCCCCCTCTCATGGGCCCGATTTTCGGCTGAATGAATGTGTTAAATGTGTGTGCTTAGTGACTGAAGGGGAGGGACTGAAGCCGGGGAAGCCTCTGTTTGAGCTGTCATTTGATCGTGACCACGCTGCCTCCGAGTGGAAAAAAAAATCCCCCCTCCCCCCCTCTCACGGGCCTGATTTTCGGCTGAATGACTGTGTTAAATGTGTGTGCTTAGTGACTGAAGGGGAGGGACTGAAGCCGGGGAAGCCTCTGTTTGAGCTGTCATTTGATCGTGGCCACGCTGCCTCCGAGTGGAAAAAAAAATCCCCCCTCCCCCCCTCTCACGGGCCCGATTTTCGGCTGAATGACTGTGTTAAATGTGTGTGCTTAGTGACTGAAGGGGAGGGACTGAAGCCAGGGAAGCCTCTAAACTGAAAGAGGCTCGCTGGTGCGTTTATCCCCGCTCGCTCGGAAAAAAAAAATGGCGATCACTTCGCCGGAAGTTTGGAGGACAGGCTCAGGAGGAGGGACTTTGAAGAAACCGCAACAATGTTAACGCACAGGTCTTTTTCGCTAGTGTTGCAGATTGGTTGCAAGAGTGTAGCGCTTTCCGGAGGGTGAATCCACTTTTTGGGATTCCCCTGAAAGCGCTACAAGGAAGCGCTTTTTGCAGATTGGTTTCAGGTGTGTGGCAGATTGTCTACGACGTCGTGCGTTAAGGCAAATCAATAGCATTTCCAATTGGCAACCATTGTGTGATTTTGAAGGCGTGCAAAAAGCCCCTGACTTTGATGGACCAGGAGTCTGATTCAGGATAAGGAAGTTGCATGTGTTCATGTGGAAGAAGAGCTACTTCTAATTCAGGGCTGGCAGGGGCTCATGGGAATTGTAGTCCATGGACAGCTGGAGGCCACAATTTGCTCATCTCTGTTCTAATTGTTTGGAGAGTAACTAGCCTTTCTTCCGTGAAGCTTTTACCTATCCTTGATATAGAGCCAGAGAACTGCTTAACCATGTTAAGCAGTTAAGAGCCGTAGACTCCAGGTCTGGATAACTACTTTGACTCCCCACTCCTCCTACACATGAGGGAGGGTGACCTTGGGTCATCTACAGTTCTCTCAGAACTCTCTCAGCCCCACTTCCTTCAGAAGGTGCCTGTTGTGGGGAATGGAAGTAAATGTGATTGTAAGCTGCTTTGAGACTCCTTAGTCTACCTTCACTTCCTCTCCTCCTAGGTTTTTTCTAGAGGGGAAAAGATGAGAGAAAATATCTAGTATTGTTTGTTAACCGAACAGCTGAGCAGTCTTGATAGAGAAGTTATCCAATATTCTTCCTGAGGTCCTGGGGGTGAAGGCAAGGGAATGTATCAACTCCTAGACAAATTCCTGAAGTCTGAAACCTTAATAACAGCAGGGTTATTTGAGGGCTTCATTCAAGCTTTGGACTTTTTCTTCAGTATGGTACTCAAATCCTCGGTAATCTTTATGATGACAATGAACAGGGCTTGTGCAATTGTACATTCATCAATAAGTGTTGTTGACCTCTGAGAAGGAGCAGTTAGTCTGAATACTTTCCCAGTGCAGTTAAGCTTTCAAAGTACACACCAGAGAACAAAAGTAAATGATACAGAGAGATCCAGTCACCTGGATTTGTATAAGCCTGGTAGGCCAATGTGATCCAGCAAGGCTCTTCTTGCCTCTAATAGAGTTGGCAAATCCATGTTGGTAGCCTGGGGAGGGGAGTGTCCTCTGCAAATTCTAATGTCATAGAGTCCTGGTTGTCTCGTGTGTGTGTTTTAAATTGTGGAACAGCGCAAGAGGAGATCCCTCCCCCCAGCTCCAGGAGCTGATCCATTCTTCCCCCTCCACCACCACCCCATACACACTCCTTTTAAGAGTTGAAAACAAATGAGAAATCCAAGGCTTCACTCCTGCTGCTTCATTTAGTCTGGTCCTTCATTTCATCAAGTTTATTTACAAAACTAAAGATTATACCACTGTCACCACACTCTCCAATTCTGGTTGGGCTCAAACTCTTCTTCCTGTTTCCCACTGAATTAGAACTCCCAGCAGGACAAGCTGCAGTCCCTGCCCTGTGGCCATAGGCACGCTTGTATCTAAGAACACCATTCTGGACTCCTGGATATATAAACCAAATATTTCCTTTTAAAAAATTCTCCTTTCCTTGAGAACATGAGCTATTATTATACACTTCTGATGCTATCTAGTCAGTCAAACAATCTGATATATAAGTAGACCTTTGTGCTTCCAGAGTAATTAGCACTATGAGTAGACATTTCTGTAAATTAAAAAAAATCTATATTCACCTTGGATTCCATTCATTTCAGTGAGCTTTAATATTAGGTCTCTGGACAAAATCTAAGTCCAACATCATGACATTTGGGGATGGGTGAGCATCAGCCTCTAGACATCTTGTTACTAATGCAGAGACAATGTGGCATAATGGTTAGAGTGCTGGACTAGGCTCTGGGAAACCCACGTTGAAGTCCCCACTTTACCCAGGAAACCTGCTGGGTAAGCCAGTCATGCACTCTCAGCCTGATCTACTCCACAGGGCTGTGGTGAGGATAGAATGCAAGAAGAATGATGTAAGCCACTTTGGATCACAATTGGAGATAAAGGTGGAGAATAAATGAAACAAATAAATGTGCGGTTGGGGGGAAAAACACAGTGAAATCCAAGCATCAGTAGTTTCCCCACCACTCATTGCAAATCACTGGCAATTACTTGTGTTGGGGAAAATTCTAATGCAAGGTCGTCACAGCTGTCATTCTGCAAATTACACATTACCAGAGAGAGATGGAGGAAGATGCACGTTGGTGGTACCAATTGTTCTTTCCTAACACGTTGTGTGGTTCTAAGTCTGCATACATTATTTATAGGTGTTGATGGATGCTGATATCTTATATAACAGCAACCCCACACATGTGACTTCTTCCCCCATTACATAATGATGGCTGTAGCATCCCATGATAAGATCAACACATTTCATGTGCCCTGTGAAGGTCAATGCTGTGAATAGGTTTGCCTTTTTGTTTCACCAGGAGACAATTAGCAATTGCCAGCCCTTTCACTTTCATCCAGAAATCATCGCATCCATCAATCACATCCCCACATACTTCCAATGCGGTTAGAAGACAACAAAATCTTTGTCATCCAAGTCCATTAGGCTGCAATTATCCCTTTCTCTTCACCTTTAATGCATTCTTCTCTTAAGTATGATTTCATTTATATAGCACTGATTAGATTTCCATTTACTACAAGATATTTGCGTTGCACATGGCTGTCCCCGCTCCACCCTCATGTATGTGCCAGCGACATTTGCCGAAACCTTCCCAGTTAATCGACTCCCTTCTTGGATTGGAGAGTGAAATTCTGTTTCTTCATGATATGAACAAGGTAATCAATGCAAAATCCCTGGAGGTTGCAATTCATTTATTACTCAACACAAGGACAAAACTCCCACTGATCTGGATTGCAGGTATGATCATTGTAATCTGAGCTATTGGCAGGCACTTGTAATCCGAGCTATTGGGAAATGCCACCATAGCAAGACCATGGCATGACTGACATGCCTTTTGGCCCTGCCTAGTCTTAAACCCCTGGCCTGATTCTTGCAGCACCTCCAGCTAAACAATCTGTTGCACTAGAAATGGCATGTAGGATCTTGCCATTGGTTAAGCACACCATGGAGAAAACAAGATCCCCACAGCAAGGGTTCTGTATGTGAGTTCAACTCCTAAAATTATTCCCCTCTGTGCCTAGCAGGTGTAACATCAGAAGAAATGTTGAGCAAACAGGAGCCAATCCTTATATAACATTTTCACCAAGCCCACATCTCCACAGAGAAAAGTACTTAGGAAACAGATCCTTTAGAACAATTCCCTTCAATGGCACAGTCTGTGGAATTCTACGTTATAAACTCCCTCACTTTTAATATGGCATAATTACAAACTGATCTGAAGGATACGAAATGTACTTTTCCAAAAAAATATTCAACATAATAATGGCCTTTCATGCAGTTTTTCATTTTCTTGTGTCGTTGATCATTTTGATGTTTTCCTGAACATATTTATTTAAATCTATTCACAGGAGGGGGGCATTGTTGAAGGACTTAGGATGAGTAAAATGTATACTTAAACCCTATTGTCCCTTTATGCTTGCTGTTCATTTTATTGAAGTTTTATTTTGCACTTCATTTCTTTTGATTTCTGTTTAGGTGGCTTGTGATCTCAGAGGATTTTATGGATATGTGATACTGACCAATTCCCCTTTTAATTTTGTTCATTATAACTCTACCTTTTAAAATTTCTTAACGCAAGCAGCCACTATTATTTTCAGCACTGTTTTATTGTGTCTAATTTGCAGAGAACGTGATTTTAAAAAAGAACCCAAATAAGCAAATTAGCATGGAAATGTCCGTAGTAAATGCCCAATCTACCTTATCTAGCAAATCATTAATGAGCCATTCAGCTGTGAAAACAATAGCTATTTAAACCCCCAATTTGATTTGATTCTCCATTGGGCCTTACACATTCATTTTCCGTTGATCGAAACTAATGTAAAATGTTGTCACTGTGTCATTTGGCACCATCAGAGAAATAACTGAGCAAGGCAATACTTTTGCAAAATATGACAAAGCAACAAAAATTGGGCCCAGTTGTAATTTGCAATTTGGGCACTTTTAGGGTTATTATCCTCTTTTAGGGTTATTAGCCTCTTGTGGCGCAGAGTGGTAAGGCAGCCGTCTGACAGCTTTGCCCATAAGGCTGGGAGTTCAGTCCCAGCAGCCGGCTCAAGGTTGACTCAGCCTTCCATCCTTCCGAGGTCGGTAAAATGAGTACCCAGCTTGCTGGGGGGTAAACGGTAATGACTGGGGAAGGCACTGGCAAACCACCCCATATTGAGTCTGCCAAGAAAACGCTAGAGGGCGTCACCCCAAGGGTCAGACATGACTCGGTGCTTGCACAGGGGATACCTTTACCTTTACCTTAGGGTTATTATCACCCCCTACCTCTGTCCCTGCCATTCACCTGTCTTTAACAGCAGCCTAAGAGCCAGCTTGGTGTAGTGGTTAGGAGTGTGGACTTCTAATCTGAGCCTGGTTTGATTCCGCACTCCCCCACAAGCAACCAGCTGGGTGACCTTGGGCTCATCACAGCACTGATAAAGCTGTTCTCACCGAGCAGTAATACCAGGGCTCTTTCAGCCTCACCCACTTCATAGGGTGTCTGTGGGGAGAGGGAAGGTGACTAAGCTGCTTTCAGACTCTTTCTGGTAGCGAAAAGTGGCGTAGTAGAACCTCTTCTTCAGTAATATCAGGGCTCTCTCAGCCTCATCTACTTCACAGGGTATCTGTTGTGGGGAGAGGAAAAGGAAAGGTGATTATAAGCCACTTTGTGACTCCTTCAGGTAGAGAAGAGTGGCATATAAGAACTAACTCTTCTTCTAATAGAGGCTTGCTTACTTGGGGTTGGGAGATTTTTAGAGATTTGGGGGCACAGCCTAAGGAGGGTGGAATATGGGGAGGCAGGGGAGCACAACACAGTACTGATATGATGCCATAAAATCCCTTTAAAGTCCCTAAACCAGCATTAAAAGTGCAGGCAGCCTGCTATTGGTCCTCATTTCATTTTTATGTGTGATCTGCCAAGGAATCGGAAATGGCTAGAGAAAGCCATGATGGCATTTCCCCACCCCACCAGAGAAAGTCTGTGTCAGGTACAGGAGCAATGTATCAAACAGGCAGAATGCAGCCTAATAGACAACATTTAGAGGGTCAGGCATAAAGCTTGAGAAAGTAGCTGAGTCTTCTTTCTCAACAAATAAAATCCAAGGGTATGTAGGGAAGACCACTGTGAGCCACATTCATATTGCTTGGAAAAAATCTGGTGTCAGGCCTTATCAGCAGTCACTTCTTGGTCGTTTTTGCAAGAGCTGCTAGGAGGGAAGGCCTATGAAGCCTTTGCAATCCATCCAATTAGTTCCAGCTATGCTTCCTTTCAGAATGGAAATTCGTCTGCTCCTTAGCTTCTATGTTTGGCCATCATTAGATACAAGAGACTGGGCCAGCTAGGCTGTTGACGTAAGCAGGTAGCAATGTTCTCAAGAAGCCTTGTGGAAGGATGGTATGTTACACCTTGTTTTATAACCCAGTCTAGAATTCTTCTGAAGTTATACCGAGTCTTATATTTTGTAACGCATCCCCTCACCCCCTTTCTCACTTGTACCAGTCTCTTGGCTACCGATATTTCTCACTAGCTACTGTGAGACAAACATCTTTGGAAGATGAGGCATGAAGAAGAGTTTATATTTAACCTGTTTGGAAAACACACATTTAAACGTTACATAATGCAGTAAAACGAGACCTTTTAAGTTAGAGCCCTGCCGTGCTGCTGACAGCCCTGTGGCTGCTGACTATCCTTTTTAACTCTTGGCAAAGTTAAACAGCATCAGCAACATATTTAAGGGTGTGGAAGGGCCTGAGGTTTTGTAGCTTGCTTCAGCCACCACCTCAGGGAAGTCTTGTCTCTCAAGGCCTCCTCCTCTCCCGTTTGGGCTGTCCCCCCCCCCCCGTCATCTTTCTGTTCCTTCCCTCAGAGAGAGGAAGCAGCCCAAAGTTGTCCTCTTTCTGTGGGAGTTTATATATCACCTGGGGCTTCCAGCACTTGCCTCTAGTGGGGAATTCTCCACCCCCAGCTAGTGTTTCTCACTGAGAAAATATAAAATAAATAAGAGTTGATTGCATCACACCTGTGGCATCACACCTCTCTAGGAATTGGCTGAAACCCTATGGTGATTCCTGGAGAGGACTGCCCTCATGCCCAGGTTTTCCCAGAAGTGATGTCAGGCTGATGCCTGATGGCCACCCCATGTCCCTGTGCCCTGATCTCTTACACCTGGCAACCCTATCCCTGGCAGTCATGAAATCTCCCTCCCCATTCCTTCAAAAGGACTGTGAGACCTCCTTGATTTCCTTGGACCCAGCTGGCTGTCATGGTCAGGAGGGGTGTATCGCTGCTGACTAGCAGAGGTCACAGTGGTGGCAGTAGCAGGACTGGAGGTAATCCCTCGGCTGGGTTCCAGGCAATTCGTTATTCATGAGCAGTTGCTTTTGTTCTGAAGGATTCATTAGTTCATGAGTGCACATTGACTACCACAGGATCCTACCACGTCGTTCTGCTGCATGTGCAGGGGAGAAACAGAGAGGAGGGGGAATTGCTTTGTTCTAACCCCTGAGAATATACAAATAATGAAAAGAAGGATTTGGGGAATGGGAATATTTCAAAATTCTTTTCCACTTCCACAATACTTCACAGACCCCTCCCTTCCCCCATTTATTCATATATATTAGGAAATCTATTCTTTGGGCAATAAGATTCACTATATTTTGAACACACCGAGCAGTATCATCTTTGAAGAAAGACAGAAGATATGTTTTCCTTTTACTTTAGCCCCACAGGTACAAAGATTGGCCGCAATCCAGCCCTTCTGTATCACATTGCACATGGCTTTGGAAACCCCATCCCAAGTATTAAAAGCAGCTGGAAATGTACTAGCCATGTGCTGGTCATATGAACAACTTTCACTTCAGTGCTGAAAGCCAGAGGCAGGCTGTCTTCTTGTTGCTTTAACTAAGGTGACAAATGATCCTTTTAATAGACGAAACAGGCATGTTCTGCTTTGAAAACAGAGGTGTGCTATCTATGTGATGCATGGGTGAAGAAGGCATGTCTCAATCACTGGTATTGACATCTAGGAGGAAGCTAGGCTTATTCACTGGGAGGGAAAAAACACTCAGTGACTGCTTTGTGATGTTTGTCTGCAAGTAGCAAGTTTAATTGTTCTTTGGACTTCTTTTCATGCGGTTAATAAAGAACACTGGAAAAAACACAGCAGTTGGATTTGGCCAGGTAACAGGACATTACTATTGCAGAATATGCTGACAGTGTTGCAGAATGTGATGTGATATTAACTGTTGTTCCCAGAAATAGCCCAATAAGATTTGCAAAACTCAGATGTTTTATTTTAATTTCCTTCCACACAGTATATTGCTACTGGTTAATTATTCTCCAGTTTCGCTGGTTTCTGTCAAGGAACATAAAACCTTAAGTTTTAAGAAGATTGTGTTTTCCTTTCTCTTTAGGCTCAAGAAGTAGGCTTCAGAAGTGGCTAAACTGAATAACATGAAGTTCAATCAGGACAAATGTAAAGTTCTGCATTTAGGTAGGAAAAACCAAATATCTGTATTCCGCCCGTGGCGCCGCGGGCGCCACGGACTAAATAAATGGTTAAGGGGCCTTGAGGAGGGCTCTGTCCGTGATGAGGAAGGGTCCGAATTGGACCCTTCCTCACGACAGACAATCGGAGGGACCAATTGGCAGGCGCGAAGCGCCTGCCGATTGGTCCCTCCGATTCCCAGCCCCAGCAACTGCGAGCCGCGCGGCTCGCAGTTGCTCCCGGCCTGACGTGGTGAGAGGCGCGAAGCGTCTCTCACCGCGTCAGGCCGGCCCCAAGGAAGCCCCCGCCGCAAACACAACACAAGACTCCAGCCGCCGAGAAGCTGCAGAAAAAAAAGAAACACCCCCGGAGGAGCCTTTCGCCGCTAGCGCGACGAGAGGCAGCAGAAAAAAAACCCCTGTAGGAGCTCCAAGCCGCCGCGCCGACGAGAGGCAGCAGAAAAAAAAAAACCCTGTAGGAGCCTTTCGCAGATCCAAGCAGCAGAAAAAAAAACCCCTGTAGGAGCCTTTCGCAGATCCAAGCAGCAGGAAAAAAAAACCCTGTAGGAGCCTTTCGCAGATCCAAGCAGCAGAAAACAAAACCCTGAAGGAGCCTTTCCCAGCTCCAAGCAGCAGGAAAAAAAACCCCTGTAGGAGCTCCAAGCCGGCACGCCCACGAGAGCTAGCAGAAAAAAAAAACCCTGCAGGAGCCTTTCACAGCTCCAAGCAGCAGAAAAAAAAACCCTGTAGGAGCCTTTCCCAGCTCCAAGCAGCAGAAAACAAAACCCTGTAGGAGCCTTTCCCAGCTCCAAGCAGCAGAAAACAAAACCCTGCAGGAGCCTTTCACAGCTCCAAGCAGCAGAAAAAAAAACCCTGTAGGAGCCTTTCGCAGATCCAAGCAGCAGAAAAAAAAACCCTGTAGGAGCCTTTCGCAGATCCAAGCAGCAGAAAACAAAACCCTGTAGGAGCCTTTCCCAGCTCCAAGCAGCAGAAAAAAAAAGCACCTCCTGGTGTCCCCTGGGTCCTAGCGCCCATTGCATTCCTGGTTGCAATGGGCTTTCTTGCTAGTATCAGTATAAGATGGGGGAGACTTGTCTCGGCAGTAGCATGTGCGAAAAGGATCTAGGAGTCTTAGTAGACTATACATTGAACATGAATCAGCAGTGTGACTCGGTGGGTAGGAAGGCAAATGGGATTTTGGGCTGTATCAAACAGATCACGGGAGGTGATGGTACCGCTGTACTCTGCTCTGGTTCGGCCTTACTTGGAGTACTGTGTTCAGTTTTGGGCACCCCAGTTGAAGAGGGATGTAGACAAATTGGAGCCTTTCCAGAGGAGGGCAACAAGAATGGTGAGGGGTTTGGAGACCAAGACGTATGAAGAAAGGTTGGGGGAGCTTGGTCTGTTTAACCTGGAGAAGAGACGACTGAGAGGGGATTTGATAACCATCTTCAAGTATGTAAAAGGGTGCCAGCAGAGTTGTTCTCTCTTGCCCCACAGGGGTGGACCAGAACCAATGGGATGAAATTAATTCAAAAGAAATTCCATCTAAACACCAGGAAGAAGTTCCTGACAGAGCGGTTTCTTAGTGGAACAGGCTTCCTTGGGAGGTGGTGGGTTCTCCATTTTTGGAAATTTTTAAACAGAGGCTAGATAGCCATCTGACGGAGAGGCTGATACTGTGAAGGCTCAAGGGGGTGGCAGGTTACAGTGGATGAGCGGTAGGGATGCGAGTGTCCTGCATAGTGCAGGGGGTTGGACTAGATGACGCATGAGGTCCCTTCCAACTTTATTATTCTACTAGAAATTAAGCCCGCTGTTGGTTGAATATAGCGGGCGCTAGGTACAGGAGGTAGGGTGAGCAAGCAGGCAGACTCACCGTTGTTTGAGTGGCTGGGAGCGGGAGTGGTGCTGAGACTGTCACGTTTTTCTCCCTCCACACAGGCTTGCCCCTGTTTGCTCCCCAGATCACTGCACGACAAGAAGTGGCAAATCAAGTTTCGGCAATTTTCCTCATCACAGAGCAAATTTGACTAAAAGTCTTACCAGCCACTTGAGAGCTTTGGGTTACTGCTGACGTCATGTGGAAGCAGCACTAAAACCCGAGAGCAATGAGAGGCTGTCCTGGGGGCAAATTCCTCGTGTGGAATCGGTCTGTTTTCAATTAATGCTAATTTTAAATGGTTGTACACTTTCTTCAGATGGCTGGGTTGAGAGGGGCAGTCCTATAAATCGAATGAACGAGCGAACAAATGAATGAATTCACCTTAAGTCTAAAGATGAATGGTGCTGCTGCTGGGCATCGTTTGGTTGAAAAACTCTAGATATTCCTCTTGCCAAAATGAGGAAGACTCTGATAATACTGGGTGGATTTAAAATTTGGCAAGAAACTCTTGAAATAATGGAGATGTCAGGAGGGACCCCTCTTGAGCCTGACTCAAACTTTGGGAAAAACTCCTCGGAGGAAGAGCCGAAAGAACTATGGAAAGTCATAAGATCAGAGGGCTCGGGTTATACCAGACATAGGCCCAGAATTCCTGGATTCCTAAACCTTGATTGAGGGGCATCCTCCTGAAGCCCCAGCACCAGAAGAAGCGGGCAACTCACCAGACCCACCGTGGTGATTTGCCTCTCTTCCCTATAACCCAGACTTCCAGTCCTCCAACTTCTCTTTCCACAATGAAGAGCCAGCACAACTATGAAGAAAAAACTCTCACTGGTTTCTGGACTTCATCCAGGCAAGGCTAGACTGAGACCCAATCCTGAAAGGAACTATATAGGCCACAGCACTGATCCAGTTCCCTAGCAGGAGCACAGGCAGCAAACGTCGCATTTCCTTTACAATTCATCCATGAAAGTGAGAAGAAATGGCAAGCTCCTCAAATTGTGGAGGACCGAGTGTGATCTCCCACGCATCTGTGCTTTTGAACAGATGCATTTAAGGGGGTAGGGTGGAGGAGTGCTGGCAGCACCAAGGGGGTGGGGGAGAGGCATATGGATGCCATTCCCACTGTTACTGACAAGGTGGGCTGTATTTTCACAATCGGTTGGAACAACCTATATCAGGCTAACATTTTTTAACCTGGCACAGTGATTTCTGTTTTCCTTAGCCTCACAACATGCAACCATCTGTCACTGAGCAATGGGTTTGAAGCAATGTGAACATTATTGATAAAGATGAGACTTCAACGAGGAATATAGATGTCTTTCAGCTTTTTGGTTGCCTTAATAAGATTGCTTTTTTCCAGCAAAACTATTTCTGTATTCCTCCCACCAAAGCAGAGTTTCCAGAGGAATCATCCAGAACATCTGCCAAAGGTGCAAATTGATTGCAGGCAGGGATTTGTGAGAAGAAGAAGAAGAAGAAGAAGAAGAAGAAGAAGAAGAAGAAGAAGAAGAAGAAGAAGAAGAAGAAGAAGAAGAAGAAGAAGAGTTGGTTCTTATATGCCGCTTTTCCCTACCCGAAGGAGTCTCAAAGCAGCTTACAGTCGCCTTCCCATTCCTCTCCCTGTTGCTACAAAATAGTCTCTCATCTTTGATTGTTTAGAGTCAGGGAGAAAATGATCCTCAGACTCGTTATCTCTTGCTCGTTTATGCACCCCCATTTTAAGTTACTTCACCTCTGGTGTTTTCCCTTTCCTTACACATCCATTCCAAACCCACAGCTGTCCCAGCTACTGTTTTAACTGTTCTTATGTAAGAAGCTGTGGAAGTCCAAGATCAGGCAATATAAGCAGGTGTAGCTGCTAATTGTTAATTTGCTGCTACTTGGTTTAGAAGCTGAGTGCAGCGGTTAATAAGATAAAATGAAACATGTTTTAAAACAATAAAAGCACTTAACTAAGAGGTTACTTGCGGAGCGCGTCTCTGCCGCGTCTGCCTTCCTCTGCATCTGCTCGGCTCGATCCGAGCCAAATTTCTTAACTCACTGCTGTGTAAAAGAGAACTGCATTTGGATGAACGAAAGACTCCGTTTCTTTTGACATCCCAGAACCCTGATATAATTGAACCAGTAGCAAAGTTTTTATATCTTGCCATGAGAAATCGTGAATGTATTATGTCTAAAGCATGATCTTTGCCTTTGTTCCCACTAGCAGTGGATCCTTTTGCACTTTTCCTTCTTATATTGTACTTTTATATGCTATTAAAGGCTTGTTGTTGTTGTTGTTGTTGTATTCCTCCAACCTTATTTTTATGTCTTTTTCAACAGCTTGCACCCTAACCTGTTTCAGGATTTGTACGACTTAGTTATTTCATCATCAGCATCTGTGGTCTTCCTTGTGTTTGGAAGGACATAACCAAGTACTTCTCTGCTGAAATTCTTCACAGCTCTGTATCATGTATAAGCTGCCTTTTTTAGACTGAGGAGGAAGTGGGGCTGGCAAAAATAAAGGGATCCTAGATGCCAGACAATTACCTGGATGAAATAATTGGAAATTGCAACACTCAGTCTGACAGTGCGTATAACAGAAATTCATGTATGTATGTTTGTATATGTGTGTAAGCCCTTTTCAGCTTTTGCCCCTGTGATGCCATGTCTGAGAAATGCGCCTGAGATCTCTAATGTACAGAGCCTGGGATGTTTCATGGAGCTAGAGCCTGAAATTATTCTTTTGGTCAGAATGGCTGCATTCCTTGGATTCCCTGCATGAGGCGAATGGGTGGGTGAAATGATGGGCCTATGCATGGATCTACCATGATCAGAATGCTGCTCACAGAATATGTGGGTTCATAATAGCTGACAATGAGCCTCTTGTGGCGCAGAGTGGTAAGGCAGCAGAAATGTTGTCTGAAAGCTCTGCCCATGAGGTTGGGAGTTCAATCCCAGCAGCCGGCTCAAGGTTAACTCAGCCTTCCATCCTTCCGAGGTCGGTAAAATGAGTACCCAGCTTGCTGGGGGGTAAATGGTAATGACTGGGGAAGGCACTGGCAAACCACCCCGTATTGAGTCTGCCATGAAAACGCTGGAGGGCGTCACCCCAAGGGTCAGACATGACCTGGTGCTTGCACAGGGGATACCTTTACCTTTACCTTTAATAGCTGACAAGATACCCAGAAAGTCGCTTTACAACGCATTCCTATGAAAAGTTGCATTCTTCTGTCCATTGAAGTCAGTAGGATTGGGACTGGTGCTCACTCTAGCTAGGATGGCACTGCCTCCTAGAAGTCACTCAAACTTCTTAACTTGGCAAGATGAACCCACATCTCTTATTTCCAACAGCAATGCTGTTGCCCACAGAACTACCAGCCAATTTCTGGTGGCTGATCCTGAGAGCAGATGGAACTGTACTATGTGGACCCACGGTCTGATTTTACTGCGGCTCCAAATTTTCATGTGAAACCATGCTGAAATTTCTCTTGATTGGTTGCTGGGTCAGTGTAGAGTCATCCAACACTGAAAGAACCATCCCTTATAAAAGGATTTTAGGCTAGATGTCTCACTGGTATTTTAGAGAGCCACCATGGTGTAGTGGTTAACAGCAGCAGCTTCTAATCTGGCAAGTTGGGTTTGATTCCCTGCTCTTCCACATGCAGCCATCTGGATGACCTTGGGCTAGTCACAACCCTGAAAGTGCTATTCTGACTGAGCAGTCCTGTCGGAAGCATCATCTACCTTATAGGGTGTCTGTTATGGAGAGAGGAAGGGAAGCCACTTTGAAAACCAGAGTATAAAATTCAACTCCTTTGAGTTACTACATGCAGCGCACTCAACAACCCCTGCTCCATCCCCCATAGTCTGTGGTAGTACAGTCCAGCAACAAGATATATAACATGAGTCTGCTGAATGTGTAAGTTGCTCTGGAAGTCATGCCTCCGATCTGAAACTCCCTGGCATTAATCCCAGACTGATGTAGGCTGGTCAGCCCCTGGCATATTTTAGGATACTTGAACTCATTAAGGTCTTTATTTTACAGGAATATAGCATGTGTTGAAAAGATTACAATGAACTTATGCAGTGAATTAAACATTAGCATGCCCTGCTTAACTTGTAAGCTTATGAAGATTTGACAATGTTGAACACAAAGTCCGCTGATATAAGAAAAATGTTGGAGTCCAGTGGCACCTATGAGACCACCGAATCTTTATTCAAGCTGTGAGCTTTCATGTACACAGCATATGTTGTCTGACAATGAACTTCATCTTCTCTCAAGAAGTTGCTGAATTAAACAATCGGCCAGGCAAATCTTGTGATGAAACACTGGCTCCCTTGATCAAATTATCTGCCAGCACACAAATGAAGTGCAGCTACCGAGCAAAGTCCCTCTCATATGCATTTTTGGGGAGCCCAATTTATTAGTCAAAATGGCTTGCCTCTCCTTTCCTGGGTTGCAGGTGGTGTGCCTCACCCCCCAGCATCAAGTCCTTTTGAGGGCTTAAGATAGGAAACGGCATGGGGTTGCTTGTGCCCTTGTCAGTCTTGTGTGTTCTACCAGTCAGCGCACGGCACAGCTCTGCCTGGAATGCCAGAATCCCATGGTTTAGCAGTCCTGTACTTATCTACTTATTTCAAAGTGACTGCAGATATTCCTAACAGAACGTGAATCATGAGCTTTCCCACTGGCATTTGACCTTTGTCTCACTCCTGGAACCATAGCTGGATTTCTTGCATCACATGCTTCACACGGCATCTGCACTCAGAGTTGCCAGCCTCCCGGTGGGACCCGGAGATCTCCCAGAATTACAGCTGATCTTCAGGCAGCAGAGCATAGTTCTCCAAGAGAAAATGGCAGGTGGACTCTATGGCCTTATACCCCACTGAGATCCCACCCCTCCTCAAACAGTCTCTCCCCAGGCTTCACCCCAAAATCTCCATGTATTTCTCAGCCTGTAGGTGGCAACCGTGTTTGAAAGTGCTGGACAAATGCTTCTCATCCTCCTGTGGGGAATGTTTCTTTTTAAAAACATCACCCTACTCCATGCAAGGGAATGTGAGAAAGGCATAACTTTACTTGTCTGTGTGGGAAACAATGCAGAAAGGAATAGCATGCAGTTTAGCGTAACTTGAAGTGGAACTGTGAATGCTACAGGACTGAAGTACTATTTTACTGGTGAAGTTCATCTGTGTACAAACTCATCCTTTTGAAACTGCTGGTGAAAGTGCGCTCTTAGTTTTACCACTCTGTCATAAACACACTTGAATCAAGGCTGTTCGCTTCCATAGAAAAACATGGCCCACTGCATTCATTGTGCCTTAGAGCAATGTGGCTTATCTGCTTGTTACATTTAAAGATGCTCCAGGGCAAAGCAAGGTTCCAGGGTCATCGTGCACCTGTTTAAAAGTGATTCATCTTGTTGGAGCCCATCATAAACCTTTCATTTCTCAAAGATGTTAATAGCAGGAATTTTTTGTCTTTGTTGCAAACTCTGGATTGGGGTCTTCAAGCATGACATCACTTTTACCTGGTCTTCAAGACAACATCGTATTAACTCTTTTTCTTTCTATTTAGGGAGCCAGTTTGGTGTAGTGGTTAGGAGTGCGGACTTCTAATCTGGCACTCCCCCACATGCAGCCAGCTGGGTGACCTTGAGCTCACCACGGCACTGATAAAACTGTTCTCACTGAGCAGTGACATCAGGGCTCTCTCAGCCTCACCCACCTCACAGGGTGTCTGTTGTGGGGAGAGGAAAGGGAAGGCGATTGTAAGCCACTTTGAGACTCCTTTGGGTAGAGAAAAGTGGCATATACGATCCAACTCTTTTTCTCTCTCTCTCCCCTTAGGCATAATTGTCTCTCTCCCCTTAGGCATAATTGTAGCTGTTACTAAAGCCCACTCTGCAGCTATTGGCCACAGGAGCTCCTAAAGGTGACCATTCCAGCATCCTGCTGACCTTGCGTGAAACACTATATGGAGGCTCAAGGGTTCTCAGAGGGATGCAACCCAGTCATAGACAAATTGCCTGCTGAGCACCCTAAACCGCTTCAGGAGTCAATAAAAGCCTTCCCTCATCACTAGTATGCAAAAGATCCAATTGGCATCTTCATGTTCCACCATTGATCCCATCTTGTACTTACCAATGGATTTCAGGACTTGAAAGCAGGAATTGGAGAAGCTCAAGGGGAAGATGCTTCATGTTACCTCACACAAGTTCCTGGTGTGTTTCGCTGTTGCCAGGGGGTGCTGTTGTCTGCTTGACCAAAGCCTCCATTTGAGAGGCAGGTGGCCTCTATCTCCTCGGTCTGTGTAGCCATAGGCCAGGGGTAGTCAAACTGTGGCCCACCAGATGTCCATGGACTACAATTCCCATGACCCCCTGCCAGAATTCGCTGGCAGGGGCTCATGGGAATTGTAGTCTATGGACATCTGGAGGGTTGCAGTTTTACTACCCCTATCATAGGCTATCAACCAGTGGTGAAGGCAGTTATATGCACCAAGCTGTTTGTCAAATACTCCGCTTGTAGTTTGCCTGAATTTATACGGGCTGGTTTAGGCTAGAAAGACTGCAGCATAACCCCTCTCCTGCAGGCATTTATAGCCCAACTACGGAAAACCTCCATCCTGGACAGCTGGATCGCAGGGATGTCTCCTGCCATCTCTAGGATACTGGAATGGCAATATCACATTACCAGATTTTAAAATGTTTTTTTAAACTCCCCTTTTTACACTGGTTCCTGTACCCTGTAACCAGCAAGATATGGCTGTGTTGCTACTGGCAAAAAAGGAAGCAAGAAATGGAAGCTATATGAGCTATAAAATAGCATAAGAACCTCCCCACCAGAAGAGTCTTCTCAGATAATTTCCTTTAATAGCACCCATTGTCTCTAACCTTTACTTTAAAGAAAGAAATAGAAGTTATATAAGAAGAAATTTATTTTTGTCCACTGGCAAGAAGGGACTGCCCCACTATAACCATCCAATAAGTAGGAATTCACAATCCAGTTGTTACCAGTTCTAAGTCAAAATTCTCTGTAATATATTTATTATGTCTCAGTGCCTGACAGGTTGATGCTATATGGAGTAATGTGAGCTTGAGCTCACTGATTGGATTTGGGATGTGGAATACTGTATGAAATTATAGGAATAACAGGCCATCCATCTATCTATTCCACTTAATATTTCTGGTAAGGCCTAGGAGGAGGAGCTGGTCTCATGGCTTAAGTGCCACTCAGTGCTTAACACCCACTCAGGATGGCTGTCCCACCCCTGAGTGCCTCCTCCAATTGGCTTGCCTGTCTGTCCAACAGCCAGCCAATCACCTTTCGCCCCCCACTCCTGACCACCCCTCCTCCCTTCACTTCCCTCTGAGGCTCAGACGCTATGATCCCTGCCGCTTGAGAGCTGCCCCTGCCTGTGAGTTCCCTACCAGCTGCCTGCAGCCTATCCAGGTCCTGGGGGGAGGCCCTCCGCAGAGTTCCTCCACTGCCCCCCCTGCCCAATCTAGTGCCTGTTGTGTTCCTGAATGCAACATGCTTGGCCCCTAGTCACTAGGGTAAGTAGAAATCAGGGGCACTGGTGTCAGCAATGCTCTCTGTGTAATTCTGAATTTTTTGGTGTGGTTAAGACTTCTCAAAGATGACGGTAAAGAACACACATGTAGAACACTTAATATATGCAGTAAAGAATCGGCTGATTGTGACAAATAAAACTTCAGTAGCAAAATCAACACACTATGATTTGTCTATAGATCTCAGGCAAGTTATACAAACATGCAAAGCTCATCTCAGATTTAATACTGAATTTATTAAAGTTTGCAGTATTTGGGCAAGCAAGGCAACTGATTCTGCTGAAGGCTCCCACCAGGGGCTCTCTCGGATAAACCAGGATGGCTTTAAAGTCCAAATTAAGTGTGATCTTGGGAGACTGGTGAACAGAACTTGACAGCAATTTTTAAAAGGGAAATAACAGTTGTGTGGAGTTGCCAAACTACAGGTGAGTCCTAGAGATCTTCCAGATTTACAGCCGATCTCCACATGACAAAGAAAAGTGTTCTTGAGAAAATTACTGCTATAGAGAGTGGATTAAATGGGATTATACCCCCCCCCCAAACCTTGCCCTGTCCAGGTTCCCCCAACCCAAAAAAATCTCTAGGAATTTTCCAACCTATTTTTGGCAACCTTACAGCGGTGCAAGTCCCTAATTTGAACTCAGGCCAAGATGAAGGGCAGAAATTTATCCTAAATGGACAAGGGGTGCACACAGGAGAGAGCGCAAGAAAGTGAATGTCCTGGAGGTAGGTCATTTTAGGCTTGTCATTAGTGAATATATTTATAACTAATGCTAAAAGGAAGAAATTACACCTGTCTTAAATATCAACAGTACCTATGTGAGGACTGTGGTTGCTATGTTAAGTCAAAGTAAATAGTAGAGATGGCAGTATAATACAGCTGTGAGACAGAACTGTCACTACTAAACTGTTAATCTCTGGCTGTGTTCAGGACATGTGTTGGAAAAGGAAACATCAGAAACATCCCTCCGTGGTTGCATGTGATGCAAAAGGAAGACATTGTAACTGTATCAATATGGCCACTGGGGAAGATCTTGCCAAGTTAATGGAATACTGTGTTTTACAGATCAAACCAAACCCTTGAGACTGTACGTTTTTTACCAGCCTAGTCTAGTGGGTTACTATGGATAAGATTAAGGAGATAGGAATGTGCACTATCAGCCCCCGCAGTGAGTAGGCAGGAACAAACCTCTGGATTTAGCCAGGCTGGGTATAAATACTCATCTGGCCTTCAGCCTTTCACTTGTCAGCACGACCGTGCCTTTTGCTTGCTCACTTCAGACTTGAGCTTCTCCTGTTTCAAGCTTCTCAGAAGCCAGAGAACACACCCTCGAAATCTAGATTTGGGACTGGCTGCCAGAGCCCTGACCTGACCCCAACATAACACTCTCCTCAGGCTGTTTTTTCCCCTTCCATGACTGGATTAGGTCAAACAAGTAAACTACAGACTCTGGTCTAATGGTGCAATCCTACACAGAGCAACTTCAGTGTAAGCAGTGATTTCAGTGGGTTGAGACTGGATAGGATTCCCTTAGTTTGTTTATTTATTTATTATTTTTTATTAATATACTGCCCTTCCCAAAGGCACCCACGGACACCCATTGAGGCCCGGGGTGGGCATATACACAGCTATGCTTCCCAATCATATTCTGCATGATCACACCACTTCTTGGGGTTTCTCAAAGCCTGAAGAATGGTAAAAATGTTGAGAAGGGTTGGTTTAGTAACTTGCATTTCTGTGTTCTATATAGTTCACTCCAAAATCCTATAGGAGTAATTTGAAGCTCTCCTACCCTCAACTGTCTCCATAAACAGGCCACAGGGTTGCCTTCAAGGTAGATCCTGCAGATCTCCTGGAATTACACTAATCTCCATAATGCCGAGGTCAGTTCCACTGGAGAAAATGGCTGCTCCACACAACGGTCTATAGCATAACTGCTGAGTTCTCTTTTCTTCCCAAACCCTCCCCTCCCCAGGCTCAACCCCCAAATCCCCAGGACTTTCCCAACCCAGAATTGGCAACCCTAAGTTGCCATCTGATCTAATGTAAAATGTAAAAAAGAAGGAGTTTCAGTTTTCCACAAGGCTCCCCACCTCCTCCAGCCCTCAGCTTCCACAACCTTTCTCCCTCTAACTTTGCCTCATCTAGCTGACCCTTCTAGGGAGGATAATGCATAGATAGAGTCTATCAGGAGGCTGCCATGTGAACATACATAAGTAAATCGTACACAAATTGCCAAGTGCTGACAATGATAAGACCACTTCCCATATGATGTGCCCCTCTCATGAATGGCCAGCATGTATGCACATAGCAAAATACACATATGTAAGATCACTGCTTATGATTATCTGACTTCATTCATTTTCCTACACAGAAGACTTAAATCTTGAAGTGACACTAGTGGCTAATCCACAAATAGCAGCTTCCTTCTTTCCTGCTTGAGTATTTTAGTGCACAACTTGAATTATGGGAGATATTCCACAAAGACTGGTTTCTTCTTCCTTTTCTGTGCAGCCTTTGGCCATCCTATGCTACACAGAGATGCATTCGGACCAATGCGGGCTGAGGCATCCCTCAGATCTTGACCAGCCTTCCAAAATGATCAAGAAGTATACCCAAACGACCTGTTCAATGTTGCATGAATATATCTTTGTTTTTGGCCGCTTCATGCCCAAGTCCAATGGATCAGGAGAATACCTACTTCAGATTCCTCTGATGTCCTCAACAAAGAATGCTGGCCTTTATGGAAGCATCTGCCCAACTAATCCCAGCCTTGACCAGAGGCGTCTGTTAAGATTTGAAGATCTTTTCTTCTGCTTCCCTGTATAATGTTGAGCCACGTTGTCCTTTTCCTTCTGGAACACCCTTTGAGTGTTGTCCCTCAGACGTCCTCTCCTCTTAATTTAGAATAATAGAATCAAAGAGTTGGAAGGGGCCATATAGGCCATCTAGTTCAACTCCCTGCTCAATGTAGGATCACCCTAAGGCATCCATGATAAGTATCTGTCCAGCCGCTGTTTGAAGATCACCAGTGTGTGGGAGGTCATCACCTCCTTCGGCAGCCTATTCCACTGCTGAAATACTGTGACTATGATTTCCCCCCCCCCCATATCTAGTCAATATCATTCTTCGTCATGCGCCCCTGTCTCTTCTTTTACTTGGTTCATGGTCATCTCTGTATCAGCTTAGATCGTGTCGAGCCAGAGGATCCTTTGGCAACCGCGTTCCCTTTTGCTGCTGACCATGCCAAACATTAATGATTTTTCTAGCGAGTTTGATCACATGATATGTCCAAAATAAGTGAGCTTTAGCCATAATATCTTCCCTTTTAATTACATAGTTGGTTTGCTCCTCTCTAAAACCGTCTTGTTGGTAACTTTGGCTGTCCACGGTAATCGCAGCATTCGTCTCCAACACCATAATTCAAAAACATCTATTTTCCTCCTGTCTTCCTTCTTCAGGGTCCAGCTTTCGCATCTATAGGTTGTTATGGGGAAGACAACGGTGCTGACTAACCGGCACTTTGTATTAAGGTTGATATCCTTACTCTTCCATATTCGGTTCATGTCTAACATTGTGTTCCGACCCAGTGTTATTCACCGCCAGATTTCACGGCTGCATCCACCACTAAGATATCATTCTACATGTAGTTTAAACCCATTACTGCAGGTCCTCTTCTGCTGCCAATAGGAACTATTTCCCACCCTCTTTCAAATGACAATCTTTCAGAGGAGAGCAATCATGTCCCCTCTCAATCTCTTCTTCTACAGCTGAACATTCCCAAGTCCTTCATTTTTTCCTTATAGAGCTTGTCCCTTGCTAGCACAATAAGACTCCTTAACCTCTCCTAGTCTTCCCAGGTTGTTCATGGCCTGACATCATTTCTCACTCACAACATTTCTAGGCACATGCCTTGGTTATAAGGGAATCTTGGTGACCACAGTGGTCCCCAAACTTTTTATTACCGGGGACCGGTCAATGCTTGACACTTTTACTGAAGCCCAGGGGCCTCTTTTACTGAGGCCCAGGGGCCCAGGGTAGTCTTTTGCCGAGGGACATCGCCGCCACCTCCTAGGCCCCTGCTCCACTTGCTTTCCTGCCAGTACCCCTGTCTTCCCACCGCCCGCTGGGGGGGTGCTGCCAGCAGCAGCTGAGCAGTGCCACGCCGAGGGGGAGCCCAGCCATGGCGGCCGTCGGAGAGCACCAAAGGTGAGCCGGCAGCAGAGTGGCAGGGCTGCCCCCGAGGCAGCAGCCGCGGAGGAGGACAAGGAGGAGCTGCGGCCTGGTACTGACTGATCTATGGACCAGTACCGGTCCCTGGACCGGGGGTTGGTGACAGCAGTTCTATTCCTTTTGGAATCTCTGATGCAAGGAATAAGGCAAGAAAAAGCTGTAGTGCATAATGGCGGGGCTGGGATCAAGTTCATGGAGAAGTCAGTGCACAAGTACTGACTGATCTATTTATTTATTTATCATACTTCTATCTATGGACCAGTACCGGTCTCCAGACCGGGGGTTGGGGACCACTGACCTAGAGGACATCAGGTAAGTGCGATTGCCACTTTGTCTCACACTCTCTTCCTAAAATAAAGTTTTCTCATAATTTATTTAAAATATTTATATGTTGCTTCTCCAGCTGTACTGATAATACCACAGACATTTAAACTGACATTAAAGTTGGCACAATTCAGTTTTTAAATAATTCTGTTTTGTCATCTCTTCCCAAGACTGACAAAGATAACACTTCTCACGCTTCACTAGGGAGCCCATTCCAAAGGACTGTGGCTGCCACTGAACAAGCCCATAAGTCAAAATCATCCTGACCTGACACCCCTCAGTCTTGGAACTGTAAACAGCAGCAGTTGTGATGAGCACAGAGCTCTAGAGGGCTCATATCAGGAGAAGCCATCCAGCAAATATGTCAGGCTGTTCATAGCTTTAAATGTTCAAGCCAGCACTTTGAATCAAATTTGGAAACAAACCAACAGCTAATGCAGATGTTTCAGTAGTATGGTTGAATTTCCTAGCCCTTGTCAGCAACAACACATGTGCATTCTCAGCCCCAATTAACTATTAAGTATAATAAGCACGTGCTTAGGGCACAAAGGGAAGAGGAGGGGGTACCACAGAATATTTTGGGGTGTTTTCTGTTCATATTGTTTACTGCTATTTATTGCTAAATAAATAATTATTAAAAGTTTATATATATCATAGTTGTGGGATCTGGCTTGGGTGGGGGGTGGCCTTCGGTACTTACTGAGTCTTAATGTCAATTAGGCAATGGAGGTGCTGAGGGGGTACCATTTTTGGGCTGTACTTAGGGCATCAGTCAGCCTTAATCCTGCCTTAACTGAGTTGTCTTCAAAGACAGCCCATGCAGAACATGTTAAAGTAATGTAGCTTTGAGGATACTGTAGCATGGATCAATCTAGTTAGATTGGCCACATCCAGAAGAAGAAGAACATGCCATCACATTGTTGCTGACTCATGGCAACCCCATCTGCAAGGCATTCCAGGCGAAAGACAAGCAGACATGGTTGCCAGAAAGGGATGCAATTTTCAAACTAGATATAACTATCAACAACACCATCCCACAAGGCCCGGTCAAGAAAAGCCCCCAGACTCTTAACAGGATCCACACAATATTTTATCCTAACTTTGTTTCTCTCCTTCCAAGTTGCAGAACACCAAGACACTACTAAAAGAAAAATAGAATGCAGATGAAGATATTTAGTGTTGCAGCAAGAGACAGAAATTATGGTGACAGTTCACCTTGTTCCTTTTGTCTGTTGGAATACCTCTTTTCCAGAGGCTGGTGGGAAGAAGTGCTGGGCTAAAGGAAGAAAACGCATGTTAAATGACAGGAATGGATAGATGCCAGCCCCAAGAACCTGGCCTTGGGACATGTTCCCAGGGATTGAGAAAAACAGCCTGCTCACAAGTAAGAACTAGCTATTATGATCTGGCCTTAGCCAAGCAACTCATTCAGGCAGCAGGAATGTAAAGTAAAAAAGATTTCTTTTAAAAGGAAAAGAAGCCTCTATCTGATTTATTTCAAAATTCTGGGTAGCAGCTGAAAACATGGTCTGTCATGTGGTCTGTCAGGAGGAAGGGGCCAATTAGGCCCCTTCCTCATCACGGACAAAGCCCTCCGCCTGAGGGCTTAACCAATTATTTAGTCCGCGGCGCCCACGGCGCCGCGGGCGTGTTAAGGATTATGATGTTTAATATGATATGCACCACCCTGACCTGGCTTTCTGGGAGGGCGGTATACAAATGTAATATAAAAATAAGTCAATAATTGTTAACATAGATACCACTGAAAATGTCTTTCTTCTGCTCGATATGCCAGTGAGGGCAATCTAAGGTTGAAGTTTCATATGCTGTGGGAAGCAGCTTCCACACAGGAACCACAGATGCACACAAAAAGCATGGCAGAGGCTCAAAATGTTGACTTGGAAAATGTCAACAGTCTCTTTACTTACTATAATGGGTGCTTGCCTCATGTGAACTATTTATTTATGAATTTCTTTATTGCCAGTATTACCATTTCCCCCCTTGCAAATCACCCACTTGGCAAAAACATCCAGGTTATAGTCAAAATAAAACATCCCAATGTGCTGTAGATTTCAGTGAGCAACATTTAGGCACAATAAAATCAGAATCCAGTAGCACCTTTAAGACCAACAAAGATTTATTCAGGGCATGAGCTTTCGAGTGCAAGAACTCTTCCTCAGACTATGAATTCCTTACATCAGCAGTCCCCAACCTTTCTCAGGTCAGGGACCGCCTCTGGGGGTGAGGGGAGAGCCGACGACCCAGGTGCCGTGCAAACGCACATGTGCAGTTGCCGCACATGCACATTTTTGCCACCAGGGGGCGCTAACATGCACACATGCAGTTGCCACGCATGCATATTTTCGCCACCAGGGAGCGCTATGCGCATGTGCAGCAACTGCGCGCATGCGCGTTTGCGTTGCCGGGGTGACAGCAGCCGCGCCTGCCTCTTCCTTTCCTTCTCGCTGTGGGCGGTGGGAGGTTGATGACCCCCGCCTTACATGAAAGGGGTATAAATTAAATTATATTCTGTGGATGTCTATTGTGCCTTTGTATCTGCCAAGACCTTTACTCAAGGGTCTGTTCCAGCATCCTGTAGTTTTCTGTTTAATAAAGCTCTTCCTTGGACTTCCAACTGCCTGTTTAATCCTGGATGTTTCTGTATCACGGACTCTACCAGCTGACCTCAGCGTGATTCCTGACTGTCTATAAGAAATGCAAAGCTCGAGACAGCAAAGTCACTGGTGACCTCCCTCAGATGCTCCTCAACTTACCCTCTATTCTGTAAACATTTTGATTGAGCAGAAACAGTCTGTCTGGGAATGTTTCTGCTCACAAATGGGCAAACCTCCACAAACATGAAAATTCATGAAAGGTTTGTGCTGGGCAATCTGCCATGAACTTGACTTTGCAAAGCATGAACCAGCCCAAATTTGTTTTGAACTTTCGTTCATAAACCAGTTCATGGCCATCCCTTTTGAAAATGTCCTGAAAATGTCCCCTGCAGCCCAATGGCAAAGACTGTAGTGTGCAAGCAAGCAAGGAAACCTCCAGGCTTGTCAAAAGCAAAACAACAGATATTCCTGCCAATTTCACCTCAATTCTTCTGCAAAGAAAGAGGCTTTCTCTATTTCCCTTAGTGCTGTATATAGGTAAGATTAATTCCAACCCGTGAAATTAAATGGTGGTGAATGATAGTTCCCAGGGAAAAAAATGTACCTCCATTAGGTTTTCATCACTGCATGGCCAATGAGATTTATTGATGATGATGAGGTCAGTTTTTTCCATTGGCAGAGTGCCGTAAGGAGAAGAATAATGCTTTACCTCCTAGCAATTTAAGAATACCACTACTGGCTTCATGATTAAGAGAATTAATGGCACCTAAATGAAGCTTCTTGCCTCATGCCATTTCCAAGTTTATTTTGAACTGAAATTAGGCTCTAAGTGATATCACCAGAGATCAGTGGGATGAATATAACATGCTAAAATATCCCTTACACATTATTAAATATAAGAGACTAAAATATCCCTCCCACCTTCAAGCAAGCTTCATTCAACTCTCATCCTAACTTGGTCAATTTAACAATCTTTCTTTAAACAAGAGCCAATGGCAGGGAAACCAGTTTTCCCAGCAGGGAAGGATTCTGTCATGTCATTATTTGACATTTGTTTTGCAGCTATCAGTGGAACAGATCAAACATTCCTACTTCTGGCTCTGAGGCTGCTTATTGTGCGGTCTCTTCCATGGAGAAAATCCACAGCTTGCCAATTCCATGTTTAAAAACATGGTTGTATAATGCAACATGGACCGCATCCTTAGAACCACTGACCCCTGAGAAGATCTTGTATTTTCAGGATTCAGCAGTGTTTAAAGATATCAGGAAACCAAAGAAGTCCATGTCCAGAAAAGTTAAATGGGCAGCTGGGAATATGATATCTATCAGGAGGTAGGTAAACTAAAAAGCTTTAAGAACTTTTAAAATAGTTAATTATATATATTTTACAATGCATAAAATACTGGAAGATGGTGGGTATTTATCATTTTCTATGTAGAGTAAGCAGTGTATTGTCATATATGCCGCTTCTCCAAACAGTGAGTGATTAGTTGGGGCAGCACTTCACCAGACTGGTTGCTTTTAGATCAATGGTCCCCAACCCCAGGTCTATGGACTAGGGCCGGTCCGTAGATCAGTCGGTACTAGGCCGCGGCTCCTCCTTGTCCTTCTGCCCTGGCTGCTGCCTCGGGGGCTGCCCTGCCACTCTGCCACTGGCTCACCTTTGGTGCTTTCCAGCAGCCACCATGGCTGGAGCTCCCCCTCGGCATGGCACTGCGTAGCTGCTGCTGGCAGCGCCACCCAGTGGGCGGAAGGAAGTCAGGGGCGCCGGCGGGAAAGCAAGTGGAGCAGGGGCTCAGGCGGCGGCGATGTCCCTCGACAAAAGACTACCCCCCCGGGCCTCAGTAAAATTGTCAAGCGTTGACCAGTCCCCGGTGATAAAAAGGTTGGGGACGACTGTTTTAGGCAACAGAGTGGTAGAGGCTTACAGCTTTTTAGTGGTTTTTGCTTTCGTTGCAACTATACAACTAGACCATATCTGGAGGTGCAGAGGCATCTCCTACTGGGCAGCAGATCTATTATCCAACACCTGATCCTCAGAAGGAGACAACTCCTGCACACTAGTCGTTCTTCAACCAATTTACAGCAGTGTCTTTCTGTTTCTCTCTCCTCATCTTCTAAAACCTACATTGTGCTTGCTTTCCACACAGGCATACAGTTACCCTTTTGCTTCATCTAGGCAGAAGATGGGCACCTCTTTCAAACCCTGCTGGATACTCAGACATAGCCATTTCTTCATCCCCATGGTCAACCGGTAGGATATCTATAATGATTTAGAAAAATTACCATTCTGGCTCTGGTCAATTTAGACAAAGGCCGTTGGACAGAACCATTAATTATAAATTCACACAATGTAACACAGTTTAAGAAAAAGCTGAGTTTCTGAATCATGAAGCCAACAAATACTGAGAACAGCAGTAGAAGCCTTTTGCAAAATAATTGGCTGATTATTTCAAATCAATATGTGAAATTCATCACCCATTGGTTCCTGGTCACCATTGCTTCCTTAGAGCTTCTACAATGCAATGATAAGAATGGTAACAATGCACAAATTCTCCTGTCTTATATTCTAAGAGCAAAGTCAGGGTATCTTTGAATACTTAAATCCAGTGACTGGAGCTGTGAATGGTCAAGACAGGTCATAGAATCATAGAATAGAGTTGGAAGGGGCCATACAAGCCATCTAGTCCAACCCCCTGCTCAACGCAGGATTAGCCCTAAGCATCCGAAAGCAGTGGTCCCCAACCTGCGGGCCGTGGCCCGGTGCCGGGCCGTGAAGGCCATGGCACTGGGCCGAGGCTCCCTCTCCCCGCCCCCCCCCAGTAAAAAACTTCCCAGGCCGCAAGCTTGCGGCCTGGGAAGCTTCTTACTGCGGGAGGGCGGGGAGAGGGAATCAAGGCGCGGCCCGATGCGCGGGCGTGGCCTGTGTGGGCGCAGCCCGATGCGCGGGCGTGACCTGCAGGCGCGGCCCGATGCGTGGGCGTGGCCCGCGGGCGCGGCCCGGTGCATGGCCGTGGCCTCAGAAAGGTTGGGGTCCACTGTCCTAAAGCATCCAAGAAAAGTGTGTATCCAACCTTTGCTTGAAGACTGCCAATGAGGGGAAGCTCACCACCTCCTTAGGCAGCCTATTCCACTGCTGAACTTTCTACAGACTCTAAAAAAGTCCCAGTTCTGCAGAAAAATGTAAAATTAAAGAAATATATATACTGGGCAGCTTAAATAGTCCAAAAATGATAAAAGGAGTGCCTGTAGCTTTAAGCAATGGACTCCCCTAGTGGCTCTAGCGAGGCAACCAAAGTATTCCAAGGTTGGCTCTGTTATTAAAAGGCCGGGGGAAGAGTAAAGTTTTTTTCCAGCCCTATTTTGGCCTTTGAGGGAGAACTCATCAGGCCCAAGCCTGAGTAGTGTTGCCAGCTCAAGGCTGGGAAATTTCTGGAAATTTTGCGATGAAGTCTGAGAAGTGCATGGTTTGGGGAGGGGAGAAGCCTCAGCATGGTATAATTTCACAGATCCCACCCTCCAAAGCAGCCAGATGTTTGGAATTCAGATGTAATTCTGGTTGATCTCTAGGTTCAACCTGTAGGTTCAAGAACAATCAAGCAGCTTGTTCAGTAAAGATACAGAAATCACACAGAGTTCTGAACAAAGGCTGAATAGACTACAAATAATACGAACAGCCAACCAGTGTAAAAAGGTGGTTCTTGTCTGTTTTTTTTCCCCGGATTTATTTTAGTCTTCACCAAAGTGCTGTCCGGATAACAACCGCTTTCAAAAATCTTTTCATCAGTACCAAAGACACCAAAAGAGGTCTACTAGACCGTGAAGTAGATTTCAAAAAGTAATAAAATAGTTTTCAAAAGTGGTGTCATAAAAAACACTTACAAAGCCACTAGTTGCACTACTCCAAACTTCTGTTCCCAAGGGGGACCTGCTTTCAGTATGGCCATTCTTCCCAGCATTTGGTATGGCAAAAGGTCCTCCCTGCTTCTTTTCAGGCTTTTGCCATACTGAAAGCAGGTTTCCCTTGGAAACAGAATTCTGGAATAGAGAACCGTTCCCTAGAAGAAAATGGCTGATTTGGAGGGTGGACTTATGACGATATGGGCCTTTCCGCACAAGGACCGATGTTGCCAATTGGTCCTGCAAAGCAGAAACACTATTTTTAAAAGTGCAATCTCAGCATTACGCATACCTGCTTTTTTAGTGGAATTCAGTAGCGTTTCATTCGTTTCCTACAGTTTTCCGGTCTCGCAAAAATTGCTAGGCAGGAAGCGATTTTTTCTGTGCTTTGTCCCGCCCCTGGCCGTCAATCAAACGTACAGCCAGTGGGCGGTTGTTATCATGCCCCAGGAAAGCCCCTTTCCCTTTAAGAACAGGTTTAAAAAAAAACATGTTGCAATGCATATGCCTTGATTCTTCCTAACATATAGGCCCATCTAGCTGGCAGCTGGCTGTGAGCTGGCAATTCATCGTTACCACGCTCCCCCCGAGTGAAAAGAACCCCCCCCCCCCCCGAACGGGCGCGATTTTCGGCCGAAAATAAAGGGAACTTGCAAATGGGGCTGTGTTGTGCTTGGGGACTTTAAAGCACTTCTGTGGAGGGAAGTTTATTTTCCAATGTTATCACAGAAGTACTGACTCCTTAGGCTCCTCCTTTCTTCAACCATCACCTCTTGTTTCCAGATGACTCCCAACTTTGTCCCGCTCCCTGTAGCATCCTGTTTCACTCCCTTCAACCTTGATGAAGTGTAGATTCAAATGAGTAGCCGTGTTGAAGTAGCACAATAAAATCAGAGTCCAGTAGCACCTTTAAGACCAACAAAGATTTATTCAAGGTGTGAGCTTTCGAGTACAAGTACTCTTCGTCAGACTGTGACCTTCTTACATGAAGTTACATGACTTGGTGAAGTGTGTTATAGCCTTTCACAGAGATTTCTGTCTAAGTGTACTTTGAACCCTTCCTTAAGTCTCCTTGCATTTGATCTCCCCTGTCCTTAGCATTCCTATAGCCTGGAGCCTCTTCCCAGTCCTCATTTTGCCCTTGTGTGACATTTCAACCTCAGGCTTGTTGACAACATTCCTTTGTTTTGCAGAAGCTGGATCACAAGCTGTTTAGTTGCCTCAGCAACTGAACTTTCCAAACTCAGCCAATCCTTACTAGAGAATTCAACACAGCAAGTGCAACAAGGTAATGCTTACTTGTGCCAGTCAGCTCGTTTGTTCCAGTAAACATGTTCGGCCATGAAATAAAGACTAGTATCACATTCATAGGCATAAAATGTTTCTCTCTCTCTCTCTCTCTCTCTGATTTTAGTGGCAAGATCTGAAAATGGAGAATTAAAATGCACCAGCAAGTTGTCCTAGAAAGGGCTACAAACAAAGGTTGGGAGTGTTGCTGTCCACAGAAGGAAGGTGCCCGTTTCACATAGCTTGCTCAAGGACTTTACAATCCAAATTATTAGGTTTTAAAATCCCATCTAGCCAGTTCCAGGCCAAGAGTGGCTAATCCTTTTAGAGCACAAGAATTTGTAAGCTTTTTAGGGACAGGCCTACTTGGCCCTTTTATTTAATGGAGCTTCCTCCCAAGGAAGAGTTCTTAAGACTGCCCCTGAGAGAGACAGAGGGCAAACTGCAAAGAGTTAAAATCCCTCAACATTCACACAGAGCACTTTGGTAACAGCCTTTGAGGTAATGTGGTAAAAAACGCAGAAATACAAACTTTTCTTTGTATGTTGTTATTCAATATACACAGACCAAAACTGATCAAATGGTTTGAGGGATTGTCTTTATTGTGCCAGACAGGGGGAAGAACAGGTATATTACTGTCAAAAAGAGGGATTATCTTGCCATCACTGTTTTAGCAGTCCCTTGTCAACTCTATAGACTTTTCCAGTCTTCTTTAGCTTGGTGCACCTTTTGATTGTCTTCTCTGTGGCACACTGCCAAGTCCAGATTAATTATTATGCTAAGTAAGCTAGTAGGCCAAACTGCATGGGGCTATAAATGTAGCCTATTTAGCTGTTTCTCAGTACTGAATCCTGCGCTTCATGACTGTGTTCCTTCATGACAGGAAAATGAGGGTTGTGTTTCCCATCGTAGAATAATTTAGTTTAGAGAAACAGCTTGGTGTAGTGGCTAAAAACAGTGGCTTTTAATTTGGAGAACTGGGTTTGACTCCCCACTCCAACTCCACATCCAGCTAGCTGGGTGACCTTGGACTAGTCACAGTCCTGTTAGAGCTGTTCTCACAGAGCAGTTCAGTCAAAAGCTCTCTCAGCCCCACCTACCTCACAGGGTAACTGTTGTGGGGAGAGGAAGGTGATTGTAAGTCATTTTGAGACTCTTTTAGGTAATGAAATGAAAAGCGGGATATAAAACCAATTCTTCTTAATAGTAGTCTTGCAAGCATGTGCCACAGGAAGCCTAGCCAGTATAGCATGAAGATCACTCTCTGCAGTCTTTGCACATGGGTGTGCTTGATACTACGTGCTTGATTGCTGTCTATTGACAGACCTGTGAGAACTATTGATGTTGCATACTCTAGTTGGGGTAGTAGAAGTACCCTGCATGAAAGATTTTATCTTTCTTATATGCCAAAACCATAACACCACCCCAAGCAGGTTTTTTTCAGAAATCTGACTTAGTAATTACAACCTGGCGTAATGTTATCTTGTTCATTTATCATCTTGTAGATCTTTCCCAAAAGATCGTTTGTTTTTGGAAGCCCAATTTTGGAACCTTTGCCAAGAAGTATCTCAAACCATAATGCTTTATAGAAGCAGAGATGGTGTATAAAGGATAAGGACAAGGAGGTGCGCAGGTCATTGCTGAGGGAAAAGCTGAAAAACATTATATAGATTGTTCAGTTTATTCCAGCTATTGCTTAGTTCAAAACAATGCATGTTTCTGTAGTCTGAGGCTATGAGATAATCAATTAAACCTAAAGGTAACATACCACCCTGTGAACTGTTGTTTTTCAGTGTGGCTGTTAACCCCCATTCCCAGCTGCTTTGTTTAGTTATGGTGTAGACACATAGACAAAGCCAAAATCTAGTGGCTGAGTACAAGCAGCCACTGCAAACTACAGAAAAAGGAGTAAATAGTAACAGGATTCAAGGATGCAAAAGCTCTGCGTGTCTTATAGGAGGAAGTAGATTCTAACCATTATGACTGGTTTGCCTACAGCAAGTGGTTAACCTACTTTCAACAAAACAGCTGATCTCAGCCAACTCTGTGTCAGGTAGAGAGAAAAGCCAGATCCCCCCCCCCCCCCATCCTACTGGATGTACAGAGTACAGGGCTATTCATCCCTAGATGTAAACAGACCTTAAGATTTCAGCTGCATACTTTGGTGTGAACTTTTTTCCAAAAAAAATGTAGGTGTCATTGTGCTGTAAAGGGCATAACAAGAGCACACAGTTTCCTAGATTTGATGCCTTCTGGCAATGTGAGTTTTAAATGTCTAATCTGGAGCAAAGATAGTGTGAGCAAACAGGGTGACTCACAGTCTAATACAGAGTGCCCAGGGAGTGGGTAAACAATACCCAACTGGTCTTTGCTGGATTTCAAAGTCTGTACAATGATTTCATTGAGGGTGCTCAACACGGAACGCTTGAGCAATAAACTTGCTAGAACTGGAACTAAGCATTTTGTAAATTAGGCAGTGCATA
The DNA here is from genome assembly GCF_049243985.1 of Paroedura picta. NCBI lineage: Eukaryota > Metazoa > Chordata > Lepidosauria > Squamata > Gekkonidae > Paroedura > Paroedura picta. The sequence goes on from NC_135375.1 coordinate 41,127,409, forward strand.
CAATGGCAGGAGAACACAGTACGTGCCTTTATTCATTAAAGAACCCAGACAATTCTTTATATTATCATTCCTAATAGCTTTCAGCAATCAGATACATAGATCCAAACCCGTATTTTATATTCCTATCAGCGCTTAATAATTGTAAAATGGAAGGGTGCTAGCTCTAGGAGAAATTAAAACAGAAAAGGTATCGTTTGTGACTGAAATAAAGAAACCCAAACATATATTTCACACATGGGTAATGATTTAATAAATGTATGCATTGCTTTTCTAGTATTCAAAGCAGTTTCAGACTGCTGTATCAAAATACATACAACCCTTTTAGGGAAAAGAAACAAGTTAAAATACCACAGAAATCTTGAAAGAAGAAAATGGCCAGACTCACTCTCCCTGTAGCACTCTCTCTGGAAAGATCTGGCTTTCCTAAGTTCCATAAAACTAGAGCTACCAAAGAGAAAGCCCATATTCTTGCCCCCAACATTTAATGGAATAATCAACAGGCCTTGCTGCCCTGGCCTGAAATATTAAGCAAGCACGTACAAGTAGAGACAGTCCTCCAAGGGTTGGTGTGTATCTGTTGTGTAAATCCCCACGTAACAATAGCTATGCTTCTATGGCAGCACATATGCAACTGGAACCCACCTTCTCCCCCCCCCTCCCCCAGTGTCAGCTTATTCCCTTTTTAAGCCTTTGGAGATGTAGGCTATAGATAGAACAATCATTCCAAGGAAAAAGTCTACACACACACACCCATAGTATGCTTGGTAAATATTCAGGGAATCTTTCTTTTCAGTGTGCTGATAGAAGAGGGCAACTTGCACTGTGTCCTCAACCACATCATGTAATGTCTTGCTGTCATGACATCACAAGCCCTATCCTATTGTATCAGAACACCTGTAGTTAGCACATGAAAAGAAATTGCATTTTGTTAAGTACCACTGCTGGTGGTTTGGCTGCTAGTAAAGGTTGCCTCATAATGGCGACATAAGAGATGGCTGCAATCCTGCGAACCACAAGCCCTGCAGAAAATCTCGGTGGGGAGACAATAGGCCAAACATCGCTATCCAATGTTCTCCAGTTTGGAACAGGTAAGGTCACATCACACCTGATTTGCGTCATTGTTGGAGGCAGATTAGTCCTCGGAGTTAATTATCAGATGTGTAGTAAAGATAACCTTCTAAAACAGGCTGATAATCAGGAGAGAGACCAGAGAGGGAGGAGGTTTTGCTTGGCACAGGTCGATAGGTAAAGAGATTACTGCGGCTATTTCTCAAGATAACAGAAGAGGGGACTTGATTGAAGAAAGGCGGGGAGAGATCTGAGGGCGCAAGGCGGGGCTCTGCGCTTTGGGGTCGGAAGGCTAATCCGCGCGCTCTTTGGAGCCGGGTCTCGACTCGTCGCCGCGAAAGGCTTGCTGACGTGCTGCCGAGCAAACCGGATTGAAGTGGATTCGAGACCGAGAGGCGGTTTGCCGCTTCAAGGAGTGTCCTTTCAGTGGCCCGAGATAGGCCGGCTGAAAACAGCTGAGCGGCTGGGAATTCCATTGGCAGAGAATCCAGTGAGTCAGCGTTGAGTCACCTTCCCCTACGTGACAGCGAGAAAGCGCCCGGTAGCACTTAATTGGCTTGCGTGCGGCGCTGGGCGAAGGACTCCGCTTTTGCCAGGCTGCGCAAAGCGCGCCGGGCTGGCAAATGGAACAAATGGCGACACAGAGCCTGGAAATCAGCAGCCTTCCCTCCGTATCCATCTGCTCAAAACATGCGAGAATAATCTTCTCAGCCAGAATCCTTTGCTTGCGGTGCCTCTGGCTGCTGGAGGGAAGCTCTGATCGCCCCAGCCTTCTCATTTCCAAACCAAATAGTGGGAAGGACGGCTTAATACGCTGAAACGGAATCGCAGACAGGCACGCGGGGGAGAGAGAAGCCCTTGGGAGCGGAGCTTGAAGGGCTGGCCGCCTGTCAAATAATGACGCGACAGTATTTTCCCGAGAGCCAGCCACAATTAATAGCATGGGGCTTACTTCTGAGTAGGCAGGCAGGCTTAGGCTGCTTCTTGAGAATGCAAAGCTCAGCAATACAGTCAAAGGGCGATTTGCTTTCCCTCATTTGGTTATGACTCGTTTCCACAATTATATAGAAGCCATTTCCAGTGCAGGCCTAGGCAGAATTGCTACTGCTTTAAGCGCCCTGCTATCAGTTGCCTTCCAATGGAGTAACTGTATGATTCGGGCTCTGATCCTAAGGCCATCTGGAAATAATTTCAAGTGAAATCTGTAAGATTTATTTAAAGCTACACAGAATGATGAAAGGGGTGAGAGGGCACTATTTTTTTAAAAATGTGCTCCTGATATCTAAGACGGTCCGTCCCCTATTATTTCTGAAGACATTCTTATGTAAAATTATTGTTATACTGTGTTATGTTTGGTTGCAATTGTTGGTTATCGATGTACATGTTCAACAGACTATTTTATGTATGGTTCTCTGTTATAATGTAAACCGCCCTGAGCCTCCGGGGAGGGTAGTATAGAAGTATGATAGATAAATAAATAAATAAATAAATAAATAAATAAATAAATAAATAAAAAATGAATATTCCCCCCCAGAAAACCCTCTCAAAATTAATGATACAAAACAGGAAACACCTATTTTTATTATAGCCCCTGGAAATAAATTCTTGTGAAAACATGTCCCTAGGGTGCTCAGTGTATGAATATTTTCTTATTAGCAGTAGAGCCCGCTGTCAACAAAATACAGCGGGCCCTAGGGGAGGGTTTGCTTCCCCTCACGCCCATGTAGCAAAATGTTCCCCAGGCCCCAGGGCTTGGGGAGCATTTTAAAGGCGGCGGGGACGCATTAAGACGCTGGCCAAGCCCTGGGGAAGGCGCTCCGCGGCTCCTGGAGCCGTGGAGCGCCTTCCCCGGGGCTTGGTGAGCATTTTAAAGGTGGCGGCGGGGCTTTAAGACGCTGCCCAAGCCCCGGGGAAGGCGCTCCGCGGCTCCTGGAGCCGCGGAGCACCTTCACTGCAGCTTGGCCAGCGTTTTAAAGGTGAGCCGTTTTCGGGGCAGGGGCCAGGGAGCCTACCTTCGCTCTCGGCGGCCAGCAAAGTAATGGCCGCCGGAGCGAAGGGAAGCTCTGGTGGGGGGTGGGGCGGGATGGGAGGCGCTTCGCGCCTCCCAATTGGTTTGTGGCCGGGCAAGCAGCCAATCAGCAGCCTGATTGGCAGCTTGGGGGTGGACTGACCAGTGGAGGGGCCAATCGGGAGGCGCTTTGCGCCTCCCGATTGGGCCCTCCCCTGGTCAGTCCAGGGGAAGGGGCCTATCGGCACCCTTCCTCATCCCGGACAGGGCCCGCCTTCGGAGCCCTTACTCTTTTATTTAGTCCGCGGCACCGCGGGGCTGTGTTAAAGATATGTAAGAGAAGAAAGGTAAGCTGCTTTTTGAAAGACTGGGTGCAATGATATTTTCTTGCTATTAGCAGTGTATAGAGTTAGGTATGTAGGTTTATTCGTATCTGGGAATATATCAAAGCAACATCACTTGTGACCCAGCTATTAAAGATTGATTTATTTAAAACATTTCTGTTCCACCCATCAACCAGGAGCTAGTTCTCAGAACAGCCAATGATGGGGAAGTGGAAACCCAACCCAAAACCTAAAGAATGAATAGTATAAAAACAAAAACGTTTCTAAAGCACAAATACATCCCACAAAGCGTTAAGCGGCAAAAACACAGCAAATCAGCAGAACTAAAACCCAGAAAAATAAAACTATGATCAGCTTCCCCCCTCCCCAATCCTCCACCTAAAACCCTAAGTGAATAAATAAGTTTTTATCCCAACCCAGAAGATAAATCTAGTTCATGGTTCAGAAAGGGCAATCAAAATTGGGGTGTCACGATATAAAGGTTCTATCTCATACCTAAAAAGAGGCAGCATATGGCCTCGTCATGATCTTAGATCTACACAGCCAGCTTGGTGTAGGGGCTAAGAACACGGACTCTAATCTGGAGCACTGGGAGTGATTCCCCTCTTCTCCAGTTACAGCCAGCTGGGTGACCTTGGGCTAGACATGGTTCTCTTCGAGCTGTTCTTGCAGAGCAGTTCTGTCAGAGCTCTCAGCCTCACCTACCTCACAGGGTGTCTATTATAGGGAGAGGAAGGAGAAGGCATTTATAAACTGGTTTGGCACTCCTTCAGGGGAAAGCGGGGAATAAAAAAAATTCTTATAGATCGCATCTAGGGTAGGGCAGGGTATAAACATAATAAATATGTTACCAGTCAACATGGGGTAGTGGTTAAGAGTGGTGGACTCTAATTTGGAGTCCTGGGTTTGATTCCCCACACCTCTTCCACATGAATCTTATTGGGTGACCTTGGGCCATTCACAATTCTCTCAGAACTCTCTCAGCCCTACCTACTTCACAAAGTGCCTCTTGAAGGGAAAGGCAATTATAAGCTGTGTTGAGACTCCTAAAGAGCAGGGCATAAAAGCCTACTCGCTATCATAATGAAAGTTACCAACTGGTCAAGAAAAATGTCCTGTCCCTTTCAGAAGTGAGTGGACATTAGGGGAAGGGCTGTGGCTGAGAGGGAGAGTATTTGCTTGGCTTGCAGAAGATCTAGGCTTCAAACCCCAGCATCAAGGATGAGATAGGAGGTGATGTGAAACATCTCTGCCTGAGACTGGAGGGCTGCCGCCAAGTAGTCAAACTGCGGTCCTCCAGATGTCCATGGATTACAATTCCCATGAGCTCCTGCCAGCAAATGCTGGCAGGGGCTCATGGGAATTGTAGTCCATAGACATCTGGAGGACCGCAGTTTGACTACCCCTGGGACAATGCAGACCTTGATTGACAAAGGGGCTAATTCATCTAAAGCAACTTCATGTGTTTATCATCACCAGATAACTGTCTGCAGATATTAAAGAATCTGCTTTGCTAGAGGAAGCAATTGAAATGTTACAACCCTAGTTTTGATCTAGCCCTACTGGAACCCTTTAAATATCAGTCGGTTTCAGTTGAAGCTTGTACTTGGAACCGGGAGACATAGAAGTGCTCTATCTTGGGCCGGATTGTCCTCCATTTAGGATGTCTTTATCTAATATTACACTGGATGATGATTCCTATGAAGGAATACTGACAATAACAACAGCGCATGCAGGCAGTGATTTGAGCTGCTGAACAGCAAGTGTGTCAATAATAGATCGTTGTTAGTGTGGGATTAAAATGGTGGAGTGAACAACAGAGCTTTTCATTTTCAGTGTGAGATGAGTGCCTCAGGAAGGGAAGATTTCTGCATTAGAGGAGCCATTTCTGAGGGGAAGATAATTTGAGGCCTAGATAGACTGGATTCTTTACAGCCTTCCAGGGGAGTGCAAAACACTGATATGAAGAGACCATGGAGTAAAGAGAGTGAAAATGGTTGCTGGCAGAGATCAGTGTAGAGTCCATAAAAAGCGGTTTATTGGGTACATGAGGTGTAGGGTTACCATTTCATAGCTCTTAAAAACTTTGGAACTTTGGTTCTTTGATCAGGGGCATGATGTTCTAGAAAAGTGTGAAGTGTTGATTTAAGGACTTATAATATTTTATAGGATTGTGTTATACTAAGGAAGAAAAGGGAGGTTTAACATCAGGGTATCTTTTAATAAGGCTGGACCACTAGCCACAGTATGTGTGGAAATAGGGAGATGTGAAAATGTGAGAATTTCCTTCAGTTTCCCATTTTTATTTCTACTCCATTTGGGGGATTATGTTTTTGAAGTGTGAAACTTTTCATAAACCTATACTTAAGCTTCAAATATTGGATTGGATCCAGACTAAACCAGCAATTTCCACCTATTCCCCCTTCTCACTGCAGACTCCCTCATATCATTCTTCGGGGTACCCCTATGCCTCCTGGGCAGTTTTTTTATGAAGATCAGTGTGCTACAATAGGAGGGAGAGAGCAGAAAAAGTTTATTCTGCCACTGGAAAAGTTAGTCTGCATTCAGCCTATTATGTTGTAACTTGAAGGCTGGTTTGTTAAATAGATTGAGCATAGCTAGCAGTCTCATTTTGAGGAAAATAACTGTGTACTTTATTGCCACAGTAGCAAATGTGAACCTCTCACATAAAGAAAGGCCACCTTGGAAGTTCCAGGATGCCCAGTCTATCAAATTTCACTATTAAAAAGTTGTTATTTTTTAAAAATTCATCTTAAACAAAAGTTTAAATAAATTAAGTTTTATGAGAGAGAAACAGTACAACCCCAAGAACACATAGATCTGTTAGGATGACATAAATAAATAAACAAATAAATACACAAACAAATAAATAAAGCACTAGTTTGACAACTGGAGGCAGAATTCAACAGGATGCGAACTTAACTGAAATGACTTATGCACCCCTCTTGGAATCATGGAAGTTTAGGACACTGACCGATGTTGACACAGCTCTGTGACTTCTCTTTTGTCTTTCTGATGAGAAGGTCCTTCTCGAAAACATTATCATTCTCGAGTTCAAATGATCCTAGTTAAGGTGGAACTTCATGTCATGTGCAGTTTCATTTCCCCCAGTGATTTTCATTATGCAAATGTAGCCACTTAGGTTTTAACAGTGGGTGAACAGTGATGGGGGAGAGGAGCTATTTAACTCTTTCCCCTCACACAGTCTGCTTGCTTAATTTTTTAATTTTCCAGATGACTTTGATGTGTTAGGGAAACCCCTCCCCCCATGAGTGCCAACAGCAAATTTCAGCAGGAAAACAGTGTAAAGACTCTCGAATAGCCCCTCTTCCTCTTGTGCCAGTTTTCATGTTTCCTCTTTATACTGCAGCCCCCAGTAGATTTTGTTAGGAAAAATAATCACAGAAGTATGGCTTAATGGCTTCCTGAATGACTATCTTGAGACTTGTCATGTCTTGTTGATGGGGTTCTGACCATACCATTCTTCTTGTCTTCTCCTACTTTATCATCTTGCAGTATTTTTACTCTAGGATTTACTGTATACTTTCAAAAAAAGCCTCATAGTTTTCAATCATTTAAGCAGAACACGTTTTGTAGAAAGGCTGGGTTTGTTTTGCTTTTTATCCAGTGTGGAAAGTTGCATTTCTAATGCAACACACTAGAAAATAAACATATCGCCTAGTCGCCACTCAAGTCTTTGAAGTTTTGCATATCCTATAATCTATAGACGGCTCGTTTGCATTAGCATTAAAACAATCCTCAATAGTCCTCTCTGTTTACCAGAAAATTAACTTCCACTAGATAAGAAGATATTTCCATAAATGTATATCAAAAGCTATTCTGCTTTGAGGGAGAAAAATAGAATTTGATTACAAAACCATGGAGACCTCGTCTCTACTGATTATTTAAGGCTGCTTCAAGTGAGTTGTATTTTCTATAGGTAAATTACTCACAGAAGAAATTGCACTGTGAGCATGTACCACCACCTGTGGTCAATGTTCATGTATCTATTTTCTACATACATGCATTTCCAGAATCTGTCTCATCAAAGCCTCCAACTACATGTACACCAAGCAAAAGAGATGTGTTAGTTTGGTCATGCTGGTGCCCTTGTGTGGAGCATCTCTCTAAGAAATTTGATTTATATGAATCTGCCTGTAGTTTCTAGAATTGGTTGTGCTTGGAAACACCAGGGCATGTGAAATGACAAATTACTGGCTACAAATTAAGATATATTAAACCATGAAGAAAATATAGCAAAAGCTAGTGGAATGCCCCTAATTGAAACATCCAATACTGAAATGCGAAGAAAACCAGGGTCCTTCTTCAGCAGATGGAGAGAATTTGTGTGTGTTTTGAATACTTGTATCCATGTAGCAAACTGTGAAACTGTTTTTCAACCCAAGGAGTATTTGTTCATTGGTTCTTCCTTTGCTGGAGTAAGGCTCATTAGACTGGTGGAAGACTAAGCAAGGTGATAGGATACAGGCTAGTTACTTACTGTAGAGAAGATACAAAGGAAAAAAAGTCAGAAAAAGATTAGGAGTTGTAATGTTGTTAAACTGGTGGCCTGGATTCTGCCGGACTTACATGGAAGCATAATTTCTATTAATCTGTGCCTGTGTGAGAGTTGATAGCCAGAAGGGATGAGACCTCAACACACTCATAATGAAACTAGGCTTCCCAACCACCAGGCCTGGAATTCCAACTGATTTTCAGGTAACAGAGATCAATTCCCCTGGAGAAAATGGTGGACTCTATGGCATTTAACCCAGTTGAGTACCCATCCTTCCCCAAGCTCAAGCCTTCCCAGGCACCCTGCCCCCCAAATCTCCAGAAATTTCCCACCTCAGAGTTCCCACCCCCTAGATGAAACTGAGTAAACTTAGGGCGTTTTCTCTCACCCAAACTTTTCTCACTGGGAGGATAACGTGGAAGAGGGAAGAACTATATACACTGCTTTAGCTCTATGAAGACTGGGTTGATTTTTTTTAAGTACTAATAAACAGACATTGTTTACCTAACCAATAGCTGGCCTTTCCCCCCAGGTGGTCCTACTTAAGCAAGTCATAGCAACCATGTATGTCTAGCTTCTATGTGGAGAGGTTTGTTCATACAAATGGCATCTCCTTGTGATTATGGCTTCTGTTCTGACTGAAAGTTCAACAGTGTCCCTGCATCCTCTTCAGGCTCTTACATGAGGGCTGCTGCCTAATGAGAACCAGCTTTAAGGGCAGAGAGTTCTCAGCATGGCTGGATGTGTGTTAAAAGAAAAACAGGCTACCCCGTGCCAATAAACATTAACAAAAGAAACCCGAGAACAACGGGAAGCTTATCAACAACAGCCTCCACCCTATCCCATCAGAGAATATTTTCTTAGACATTACGATTCAGTTCCCAGAACCTTAAGCTTCATTTAATAAGCCTGTTGAAATATGTTGCATCCCCCCTTCTGAATTCAAAGAAAGCAGTGAAAAACAAATTATGAAATTTGAAGCACTGCTTCTCTGCTGGCTGTCCCCTCAGCCTTCAGAGATTTCCTAATAACTGAAGACGTCACTACTGTGAGAAAGTTGACATTTAAGAAAAAGAAGAGTAATGGAAGAAAGTTAACCTCTTACAAGACAAAACATTTGTAACCACTTGTCCAGCTGCCTTCATCTTACCATATACAGTCTTTATGCTTTTTTCACAGTTCTTTCTAAAGTCACATGGATTATGCACTGCCTGACCCTCTGAATATATACTCAAAGAAATCCTATTTATGTCACAGGATTATGGTCTTTGTTTGAAAAGACAATTCTTAGATTCTCTGTTCCACCAAATGACCACAGAACATACAAAAGGGCATGTAGTGCAATGCCTGCATTACTTCCAAGCTATTTTGGTAGACAAAAACCAGTGAGAAATGAAGCAGTACCAGCTAGATCATATCCCATTTGAAATGTTTCATACTGCTATATAGTCTTATTTTATTTATAGCCTACCTTTCTTGCTGAAATTCAAGGCAGGTTTCGGGAGGGGGGCGGGTTTAAGTAATGCAATCAGCATAAGGCATCCAATAAACAGTGTAATAGAGCTAGAATTTCAAAATTAGAGAACAAAAAACAATCTAAGGCATGACATGCAATAATGCAGAAAGTGGGTTACAACAGCAGAAGGCAATACAGTACAAGGAAAGTGGTACATCGCAATAGGCTATAGTCCTGTCCCTAATAAAAATGAAATTCTGAGCAGTTCCATTATACTACAGGTTTGACCTCTTTATAAAAGTGCCATCTGCACAGTTCCTGTTTTTCACATTTTGTGGAGTGATGATAGATGAGTGTGAGCCTTCCTAACTTCAGACAGGCTGTTCAGCATGATGGGGTTCACAGCAGAGAATACACATGTACGTACCAGTCTTTGAGAGCTAGCCTAGTGTAGTGGTTAAGAGAATCATAGAATCATAGAATCATAGAGTTGGAAGGGGCCATCCAGGCCATCTAGTCCAACCCCCTGCTCAGCGCAGGATCAGCCCAAAGCATCCTAAAGCATCCAAGAAAAGTGTGTATCCAACCTTTGCTTGAATACTGCCAGTGAGGGGGAGCTCACCACCTCCATAGGCAGCCTATTCCACTGCTGAACTACTCTGACTGTGAAATGTTTTTTTTCCTGATATCTAGCCTATATCGTTGTCGTTTAAACCCATTACTGCGCGTCCTTTCCTCTGCAGCCAATGGGAACAGCATCCTGCTCTCCTCCAAATGATAACCTTTCAAATACTTAAAGAGGGATATCATGTCCCCTCTCAACCTCCTTTTCTCCAGGCTGAACATTCCCAAGTCCCTCAACCTATCTTCATAGGGCTTGGTCCCTTGGCCCCAGATCATCTTCATCGCTCTCCTCTGCACCCTTTCAATTTTATCTACGTCCTTCTTGAAGTGAGGCCTCCAGAACTGCACACAGTACTCCAGGTGTGGTCTGACCAATGCCGTATACAATGGGACTATGACATCTTGTGATTTTGATGTGATGCCCCTGTTGATACAGCCCAAAATGGCATTTGCCTTTTTTACCGCTGCATCACACTGCCTGCTCATGTTTAGTTTACAGTCCACAAGTACCCCAAGGTCTCGTTCACACACAGTGTTACCTAGAAGCGTATCTCCCATCCAGTAGGCATGCTTTTCATTTTTCTGACCCAGATGCAGAACTTTACACTTATCTTTATTAAATTGCATCTTGTTCTCATTTGCCCATTTTTCCATTGTGTTCAGATCTCGTTGAACTCTGTCTCTATCTTCTGGAGTAGAAGTCCTCCCAATTTGGTGTCATCTGCAAACTTGATGAATAGTCCCTCCACCCCCTCATCTAGATCATTAATAAATATGTTAAAAAGAAGCTGCCTCTAATCTAGAGAATCGGATTTGATTCCCCACTCCTCCACATGCAGCCGCCTGGGGGACTTGGGCCAGTCACAGTTCTTGTAGAGCTCTCTCAGCCCCACCTACCTTACAGGGTGTCAGTTGTGAGGAGAGGAAGGGTAGACAATTGTAAGCTGCTTTGAGATTCCTTCAGGTAGGAAAAAGCAGGGTGCTTCTTTATTGCCACCCCTTATGGAATCACAAATCTTGCTTCTTTTAAAAATGACTCTCTTTCCTGATTTTTTTTTTGGGGGGAAGCTTAGAGAGGCATGCTTTGTGCTACAACTTTGGGGGCAAATTATTTTGGTTTGCCCGCACGATTGAACACTGATTCGTTGCTCCAGGCAGTTCACTTAAAAGAAAAAAACAACTCCCATCCCCAGGAGAAGGGAGAGGGAGGTGGGTGTGAGGGCAAGACATTGGAGGCACAGCTAGTACTTCTTCGCCTTCACACATTTTTTTATGGTGACCTGCTGGTTGCTCTCCGGTGGGTAGCGCTACATATGTTGGTGAATCCACTTTTTGGGATTCACCAACTAGTGCTTTAAAATGGAGGATGTAGCCAGCTGTTTATTGCTCAGACGCTGCATGTTGACAACATCATATGGAGGGGCTGGAATATAACGACAATAAAAGGTAAGTATTTCACTATTTTTTAAAAGTATGGAAATCCTCCAAGAGTTTGGGGTAGATACTAAAGTGTCACCCAGTGTATAGTCATTTTCAAGGCATACCAGGAGTGGTGATAGAGCGCTGGTGTGATACCAGTTGCCCCACCATATTCCTATCCCTACCCCTACCCCGTGAGTTATGGCTACATGAATTGCCAGCAGGAGGTTTCCCAGTGATGCGGAAGACCTGGCAGCTCTATGTAGGTGCCATGTAAGTGAATGGTGCTCCGAAAAAAATGTGGCTTCTGAGCCATTGAATATCACTGATAGAATTTTTTAGTGCTGGTCCCAATCCTCTGGAAATCTTTGCCCGATGTGATAAAAATGTTACATTGATTCCAAATTTTTGTAGATATTGTAGATTAGCCTTGGCTGAAAAATGTAATGTTACAATGTAATGTTTTACTGTGAATTTTGATGTTTCATTCCTTTACGGGTGTAATCATATTTTTATTATTGTTATTGTTATTTAAATTTATTTCCCACCACTCCCGAGAACAGCTCGTGGTGGGTTACAAATTGTCCCTACTAACAACTATAAACTGCTCTGACATTGGGATTATAAATAATATAAAATACAGTAAGTACATACAAATGGAAGTGTTAAAATGCCCTGTGAATTCAGCATAATTATTACAGGCAAAGAAGTCGCACATAAGTGGGAGCTTCTGCTAGATTGCCCTAATTTTATAAATGATTTCAGCATCTGGATTAGCAGTGGCTGAAATCACCATGACATTTTTCACAAGAGAGATACTGAAGAAAAGATTCATGCTGCAGGAAGTAGTGCTAGTGATTCATGAGATGCTGAAACTTTCTGTCAGGATTGTTGACTCAAAGAAGTTTCATCTTGGAAAAAAATTACTCATTAAAATGTTTTCATACTCTTAAAAGGCTTACCTTCATTTCCAGCCAAATGTCTGCATATTGTACAGTTCTGCTAGAATCTCGATTCTGTAGTAATTAATTCCCCCACACCCCCATTCCTAAATAGCTCTTAGCATGACCCAGGATATCACTGTAACAGACAGCGTGGATAGCCAGCAGTGTATAGTTCAGACAGAAGCCGCTATTCCATAAAGAAGAGCTACTCAGGTTTTCTTTTAGCAGCTTGACAGCTCTACTCTTCTTATTGATGCTTGAAGGATTCCCTCTTTAGTGCAATATTAGGGGATTAGATCATTGAAAACATTATAAAGGCTTTTAAGGAAGTGGAGGTGAGACCGCCCAATTACTCTGTTGGCTCCAAACCAACAGCATGAATGGAGCTTGCCCAGTAAATGCTCTGGATCATAGTGCTGCTATTCAAACCATGCTCTTATCGTGGCTGCCAGACTTTTAAACTGTTTGAAAATAACAAAAAATTGCCAGGGCTATATGGCAGCTAGAGTATATTATTCTTCTCACCTCCATTTTAACCTCTCAGCAACCCCATGGTGGAGGATAGGCTGGGATCACGTGACTGGCTTAGAGTCACCAAGCAGGCTTCCATGTGACAGAGTGGAGATTTGAACGTTGGTTTCCCTGAGACTATATAACACAGATCTCTCATAGTATCTGAAGAAGTGATCTCTAATACAGGAAAGCTTATCTGTAAACTGCTGGAAGTAGTATAAATAATTGGTTAAGGCCTAAATGGGAGGAGAAAGGGGCAGGGCTAGTTCAGAATAGAGGAAGGCGCTGATTGGCCCCTTTCCCGGACTGACAAGAATTCCAGACCGTTGGGTGAGGGGCTAATTGGAAGGCGCGAAGCACCTCACCAGGACAGACCAGAGTTTCATCCACCTCCTGACCCTCCCACCCAGCCCAGCCAGGGGCAATCTGGAGACATCGCTGCCAGTCTGCTCCTGACCACCGCAGGGAAAGGTGGTCAGTAAGGCTGCCAAGGGGAATGAGAACAGAGGCTTGAACAGGCTGTGCCAGCCCTTTTCACCTCAAGGCTGTCCTAACTGCCATGTCCAACTGTAAATTGCCTCAGAACCCTGACAGAGCTGGCAGGAGGCTGCAGAGTGCTCCCCCTCCCTCCCCTTCATGCCTGTTGGGAAGGAGCCTTTAACAGCCCCTGACTGAGGGGAGGGAGGCATTTCTGAGAGCAACGCAGGGGAGCCTCAGGGCATGGGGATGGGCATTGCTTTTGAGGGGGGGGATTTCTCCTTCTGCCAAACGGCTGACAGGGAGGCCACAGAAAAACCCCTTCTCGCATAAATACTGCTCTGCCCGGAGACACATAGCCAAGCCATGTGTCTTTCTTCTTTGCAACTCTCTGCACATTTGAGTCCACTGCACAGTGTTATTCTGCAGATGAAACTGGATGCTGTTGCGGAGGTTTTTTTGTTTCCTTTTTCATCTGCACAACAACCCTGTGCAGTAGGCCTCAAGTCTTTCAATTCAACAACAACCTGTGTGGGAGGCCTTAAATTTTTCTTCTCTACCACAACCCTGTCCAAAGTAGCCCTTTCTGCCTGGGGGGCTGATATTTATACTATGAAGATGAGCTGTAATTTCAGGAGCTCTCCAGACCCCACCTGGAGGTTGGCTACCCCTGGGTTGGAAATATTCCTGGAGTTTTGGAGGTGGGACTTCAAAATCGTACAATGCCTCAGAGTCCAGCCTTTGAGGAGGCCACGGGTGCACTTCTAGGCCCAGGGGAAGGCCGCGCCGCTGCCGGGGGGAGGGGAAGGAAGCCTTCCCCCCGGCTCCAAAAGCACACACACTTGTAAATACAACGGGCTTGGTCCCTAGTACTGGAATAAAATGTTAGTCTTCAAGATGCTTCTTCCTTCCTTCCTTCCTTCCTTCCTTCCTTCCTTCCTTCCTTCCTTCCTTCCTTCCTTCCTTCCTTCCTTCCTTCCTTCCTTCCTTCCTTCCTTCCTTCCTTCACACTAAACCTTTCAGGATAACAATTATGTAGCTGCACGCATAATTGATACCTATATCCATGTTCAAAAGACATTTTAGCTATTAGACATTTTTAAATGGAACATAGTGCTTATGAGAACTTGCCGGTGCTTGCAGTGGAGGCCAGGAAAAAGGAGGAAGTGACAAACCCAAAATGTTGTGGTTAAACAGGTTGGAGTTACTTATTATGGTTGTTAGGCTGACCTAAATATATGCCAAAGTAAATAAGGGCAGAGACGCCAGTGCTGCTGCTGTATCAGACTTGTAGTTGTTATAATTGGGAATATATTAGGAGGAGCTCTGCATCCCCCAGAGAGTTCTGCCTGCCGCCTATGTTATTTTCCTTCTGTCAAAATAAAAGTGCAATAGTACCTTAAAGACCAGCAAAATTTTCTAGGAATATAAACTTTCATGTCATAGCTCACTTTGTTGGTACCTAACCTTTATCAGATTTGTAGATTTATCTTAATTAGATTCATATCTGATTAAGTGAACTTTGAAGCCCAAAAGCTTATGGCCCTGGAAAATGTTGTTGTACTTTTAAGGCACTAATTGACTCAAATTCTCATCCTACTTTTGTATAAAATTGTTAAAGAATCTCATCAAGGTTACTGTAGAGGTCACAAGTATCCATCCTACTTTCTTAACATTCCTGGTGTCTGCTGACAAGACAGATCAGTTACACATATGTAATTGTGTCTAAAACAACCTCCAGTTTGCCACAGGGATGGTGAAAGACCCTGGGCCTTTTAGGCCAATCCCAGAGGGCAACCCCATCCTTTCCTTATTAACCAAGAGATGACTCAGTGTTGTTCAGCACTCCAACCCATTCTCAAAGCATGAGTGATAGTGGAGCACAAGAATCACTTCTCTTCCTTGTAACCCAGAATTGCTTGGGCTCCCTTAGTAGAGCCTTTAGGTTTTAAACACTTACATGTGAAACTGTTTTGCCTAACTCTACTAGTCTACAAATACAACATGAAAATATTGGGATATTTGATGAATCTAGCAGAGTTTTCCCAGTCATAGAAGCATGACACTGAGTGCAGTAAAAGAATCTTCCAAGAAGTATATTGCAAAAAAGGTAAAGTTAAATTTATTCAAGTAGATCCAGTTCACATCCAGGTGGCAGTTAAAGGAGAGAAAGAAGCCTAATCTAAAAAAAAATATTCTCCCTATCACAAAGCACCTGCTTGTCTGACGTTGTGTGTGCCATGTGTGGGAGCATGAGGGCATTGTATGTACCTGCAAAGACATGTGTCTCCATGGGAGAGTAAGAGGACAAAGCGACAGTGAGAGGGACAGGTCAAAGGGCAGCTCCCAGATTAAGACAAAGAGAAGCATCTCATTCAAGGAGATAACAACCTACACAACCTTAGAGTGATGTAGCCCCTCCCCAGGCATACTGAGTAAGATTCATTCTGCACAAGGACCAATGTTGCCAATTGCTTTCACAAAGCGGAAACGCTATTTTAAATAGTGGAATCTGAGAGCTATTCCGCATCAGGATCTATGTAGCAAATTGGTTGCGGAACAAAAAAACGCCATTTTAAATAGTGGAATTCGTCGTTATGCCTTTGTAGTGGAATCCAGTTGCGTTTCTATTGTTTCCCACAGGTCTCGGCAAAAAACTTTCCCGCTAGTGTTACAGATTGGTTGCAAGAGTGTAGAGGGTGAATCAAATTTTTGGGATTTCCCTGAAAGCACTACAACGAAGCGCTTTTTGCGGATCGGTTTCAGGAGTGTTGCAGATTGTCAATGACATTGTGCATAACAGAAAAACAGTAGCGATCTCAATTTGCAACCATTATGCAATTTTGAACGAGTGCGGAATGGCCCTCAGTGTTCCGCATACCTTCATTTGTAGTGGAATCCAGTAGTGTTTCATCCGTTCCCCACAGGTTTCCGGTCTTGCAGGAATCGCTAGAAAGGAAGCGATTGCTTTCTGTGCTTGTTCCTGCCCCTGGCCGTCAATCAAATGGAACAGCCAATGGGTGGTTGTTATCATGCTCCCGAATAGCCCCTTTCCCTTTAAGCACAGATTTTTTTTTTTAAAGCAGACACGTTGATTTGTTGCAACAGAGAGACCCATCTAGCTGGCATGTGAGCTGGCGATTCATCATTACCACGCTCCCCCGAGTGGAACCCCCCCCCCCGCACGGGCACAA
Source organism: Paroedura picta (assembly GCF_049243985.1). Lineage (NCBI taxonomy): Eukaryota > Metazoa > Chordata > Lepidosauria > Squamata > Gekkonidae > Paroedura > Paroedura picta. The sequence continues at coordinate 41,143,993 of NC_135375.1, forward strand.
TTTTGGGCCGAAATTAAAGGGAACTGGTGAACAAGGGGCTGTGTTGTGCTTGGGGAGTTAGGGGAGCTTTAAAGTACTTCTGTGGAGGGACTGTAGCCGGAGAAGCCTCGCTGGGTGAATGAAGCCTCACTGGTTCGTTGCTTTCACCGCTCCGAGGAAAAAAAAATGGCGATCGCTTCGCCAGAAGTTCAGAGGAGAGAGCCAGGGGGAGGGACTTTGTTGCAAACACTACATTGAGAACACACATGTCTTTTTCGCAAGTGTTGCAGGTTGTTGGCAAGAGTGTAGCGATTTTCTGAGCGTGAATCCACTTTTCCCGATTCCCTGGAAATCACTACAACAAAGCGATTTTGGTGCTAGTGCTGCAGGAGTGTTGCAGATTGCTCACGACGTCATGAGGAATGTAGTTTTAGTGGCGAAAACAAAATGTAAGACTAGTGCTATATTAAAGTTGTGCGGAATGGCCCTAAGTATTTCACTTGTTCTCCCCGCAACCCTACCCCAAACACACACAGTGTTAGGTTGCAGTCCTACTCCAATATTTTCTTTCATTTGGCAAATCTTGTCCTGTTTTTCTGGAATGAATTTTGAATGAACAGACCTCTGGTTAGTTTACTTCGCTGTTTGTGCATAAGGATAATTAATGACATAAATACAGTATTGGGAACAGTGCTTACCAGGAAACTGATTGCCATTGGCTTATTTAGTCTAATTACAAAATTTTAAGAATAAATCGTGATTTTAGAACACATATTTGGATTCTTCGTTCAGTCAGAACTCTTAAAAGAACTGGAAGACTAAATAATAAATTTCTAGATTGTAATTCCTATCCTTTCTATCAAACGTATATGGTACAAAGCATGTATGTAGGGGGAAATCCAATAGGTGGGTGGGCAACATACAGTTTGCAGAGGACACTGAGCTTCCCGGATACTTCTCAGTGGTCTTTAGGCTCTTCCTAGAATATGAAAAGCAGCTTTATACTTTGCATTCTAGCTCTGAAATATGAGGAGCAGCTGTGCATTTCACATACTTGAAGGTACTCTCTAAGAAGACCTCTGTGACTGTTTTTCTCTAGCTAATGTCTGCTGAACCTTTAAGGACATCGTTTGTCTGATCCAAGCTGTTTAACGTTGTGTGCAGAGGTGCCTGTTTGAGTTTGAAGGAGCTCAGACATGACTGGCATTGCCTAGGGAGGCAAAGTTCAAGTTCTAAAAATGGCAACCCAAACCAAAAGTGGGTAGTATATTCCATGGGAGGCAATTCTGTAGGCAGGAGTGTGGAGGGAAAGGAACAGATTAGCCTGGTAGGATCATTTCACTCCAGGAACAGTGGCTCAGATTGAAGATCTTTGCAGTTTTTGGCCTTTATAGGGCTTCATTTCGCCTTTTGGAACTGTCCATAGAACTTGGAAGATTATTGTCCATGGGGTCGCGATGGGTCGGACACGACTTTAAGTGATTGCTCTTTGATACATAGTCTAATATGCATACTGATGCTTTATATAGGATAGCATGGGAAAATCAGATGTCACTTAGATACAAGCTAATTTGCTGAATGTTTGCTATATTGTTCCATGTCGAGTTTAAAAAGAGCAGGTTTTCAATGCAGCTTTTTAAAGTGGATTTTTTTCCTTGAAGGAAATGATCTAACAAAAGTGTATAAAATGGGCAGTGCTGTATTTACTTTAGGAATGCTAATGCTCACTAGGTTAATATGCTGCCAGGGAGGAAAGAAGGGGAAACATTCATCTTCAAGATCAGAATGAATAAATTCATAAACAGTAAGTTTTAATCACAAAGTTGTCAGAAGCATAAAATGAGGGGGCATGTACATCTGGAGGTGTGACATGCCCTGCAGAGATTGTATTGATTTTCACACGTTTCCAGGCTAGATGAAAAATAGCATGGCTTGACAACAATCAGTAATATTTTGTGTAAGTAATTATGACACTTGCACTATAGAATGTGGAGTTAATCTATGTCAGGAATGACCAACCTCTGTAATCTCCTGAGAGAGGCTTGATAGTATATCTTAGCTCCGGAGTCAACTCCTTCCCAGTCATCCTGGTTTTGTAATAACACCAGAATCACCTAGTGGTGGTCGGGTGTATACATGCCTGGAACATCACATAAGGAATCCAAAGAGTAGTGTACAATTGAAATGTGAAATATCTTTTACAATTGTTTGAAAAAAAAACTCTTTCATTATAAATGAACTTGCATTTTGGCACATCTTAGTTAAATTTGATAGAGTTGTCAAGAGCCAGATAGAATTGCTTTGACGGCTGGATTCAACCCGCCAATTAGACAACTCTGTTCTAAGCTACAGGAAAGAGTGGAATAGACTACTTCCCCTTTTTCTTTCTCTTTGTCACAAACAGACATTTCCAGAGATTTACTGCATATCAGACAGGCTGACTTTTCTTTGTAAAGATGACTGATAATTGTTTGTGCAATAAATAAAGAATAAGTGGTTTTATGATGAAGGGACTGAATGATTTCTGATAATCCATAGACCATCCCTTCAAATAGTATTACTAACCACAAAGAGCATTGCAACCAATGGAATTAGTCTCCTATGTACAGTTCATTTTTAAATTCATGACAGTAGCTACCCAGAAGATTATCTTTCAGTAGGAGTACACTTAGAAGGATTGGGGGTGCTTGCAGAAGCAAAGAAGAGCTGAGAGTGAATACACATATATTTGAAGTAGTTCTCTCCCACAGTTTTCACTCAAATTCATTTTCAACCCTGATTATGCGAGATCTAAATCCACATACATTAAAACCAATACAATATAATTATGTGATTTTAAATACCCATCCGAATCCTAAATCCTAGTACCCAACACACAGTCTAGAGCAGGAACAGGTAAACAATAAAATGAGTATTGTAGAATATTTAATGTTAGAAAAACTTCTCTACATAAAAAGACCTTGGCATTGTTAAATAGGTGCATTAAAGTGGACAGCATAAATTCTGTTGCTTTAATAAAACAGCAGTGAAAAATATCAGACACTAAAACCAACTACAAATCAGCAAAATTTAGGACATGTCAATCTGGCAGGGAAAAAAAGCTCATAAGACTTAGCTCCAGGCAGAGCGTTTTGAGGGGAGGGCATTCTTGGTGTCACAATCAAGAAGGCTTTGTCTCTTAAATGCCCATCTCATCTCACAGAGTGAAGATAAACTGAGCAGGGCCTGTAAAAAAGATCTCAGCTGACATGGATGAAGTGCTGAAGGAAACCAAAAGATTGGATTCTACCAGGTCTGCATCTTAAGAACCCTAAAGACTGGTTCAAAGCTGGTCCTGAAGTTTATAACTAAAGGATTTGAGTTGACATGATATGCAATAAGATGCAATAAGATCAGGATCACCAGTTTCATTTTTTACTGGCAGGCCACCCTAATGACCAGTTAACCGGAGAGTAGTGTTCAGGTATTTAATCCTTTCTTGGAATAGAGAAGCTCAGAAAGGAAACACAACATATGCTTGAATTTGTTTTAATCTTGTCTGAAAATTTAGTTCAGAGTTAATAAACCCATCCTAGGCACATAACATTAGCATTTTATATAGCTCAGACCTGTGTGCCGTTGCTACTGAGGTAGAGGAAGAGGTGTGCTATACCTGTAGTCCCCAAACTCCAGGCTGTGGCCCGGTGCCGGACCGCAAACGCCTTGGCGCCAGGCCACAGCTCCCTCTTCCTGCCCCCCAAGCAGCGAGAAGCTCGCCAGGCCACGAGCAAATCGGCCGCCGAAGCAGCTGATTAGCTTGCGGCCCGGCAAGCTTCTTGCTTCTGCTGCTTCGGCGGCCGAATTGCTGGTGGCCTGGAGGGGCGGGGAGAGGGAGCCCAGCGGTGCAAACGCGCATGCGCAGACTGCCGAGCATGTGTGTTTGCGTCTGGCAGGGGTGCAAATGTGCACGTGCGACAGTTTTGCACATGCGCAGCGCTGCCGCACGTGCACTTTTGCGCCCCCGCCAGATGCAAACACGCACGCATGGCAAGTTCGCTCATGCACATTTGTGCTGGGGCTGCCGCGCGTGTGCGGGGCCCCGGGCCGCCCTCTTCCCCCACTCCGGCACAGCGGTCCGCAGCAGCTGGAAGGTTGCGGACCGCTGTGCTATACAGTTCATGGCATCGCTATGAAGGAACTTGGGACATTCCACCAGAGTAACAGAATATGACTGTCCAACAGAAAAGCAATATGGAAATACTTTAAATAAATGTGTCAAGATAGCAGTGCTGGAAGCAGCCATGATTGCCACTTTGGTAGCATACAGCCCTCTCGAATGAAGGAGAGACCTATGAAACATCTTGAAGTCAAGAGCAGGCTTATCAGAGCTGGCTAGATTTCCACAAATCTACCTGACTGGAATGTTAAAAACTCATAGTATCTTTCTTTCTTTCTTTCTTTCTTTCTTTCTTTCTTTCTTTCTTTCTTTCTTTCTTTCTTTCTTTCTTTCTTTCTTTCTTTCTTTCTTTCTTTCTTTCTTTCTTTCTTTCTTTCTTTCTATACTGCCCTCCCATAAGGCTCAAGGCGGTTTACATAAAACATGGAGGATATACATCGTAATCATGATAACTATAATAACAATTATAATAACAGTGGGTTTCAAGTTAACAAGTTTACAGCTGTTTATAATACAACAATAACGTTTATAACTTCTAACAAGAACCCATAGGGAGGTCGGTTTGGATTCATATCATTGTGGGGGGTTCTGGGGGATCAGAGGTGGGGGGATCAACTTTGACTTCTCCATGCCTGTAATGGTTTTACTAATTCTATTGTCCCTTTTATCATGCTAATAAAGGCTTGTGTGTGTGTGTGTACCTCAACCAAATGCTGGAGGAGCTACCTTTTACAGGTCCTGCGGAATTGTGGGCCCTGCTCTCTTTAGGGAGCTTGCTCCACTAAGTGGGGGCTAGGACACAGAAGGCTCTGGCCCTAGTTGTAGGGTGGCATCATTGGCCATTCCCCCACAGGGTGCATTATTATAGATTTCCATATCTATGGGGCTGGGTATACCTATGGGTATAACTAAAGGTGCCTTAGCAGTTTTCACTCTGAATGAAGTTAGCATGTGATATATATATATATACTAGGAAATAAGCCCGCTGCATGCTTAATGCAGCAGGCGCTAGTGGGGGTGGGGAGGTGCGCTGGGGCTGGGGCTGGGGCAGCTCAGGCTGGGCGGCACGGTCTGGCAGCGCGGGCTACCTTGTGTTGCTGGAGCGTGGGTATGGGCGGCTGGGTCGGTGGTGGAAGGTGGGTGGGTGGGGCGCACGGCCGCTAGGCAGGATCCTGTGCCAGAGCCACGGGTGCGGCAGCGGGCGGCGGCCGGCGCAGCGGGTGGGGTGGCGGTGCGCTGGTGTTGGTGCGGTGTAGGGGCAGGCATCGCGGAGGCTGTGGGCTGGATGCGGCAGCTTGCGGCAGCAGGGCGCGTCAGGAGGCAGCGGCCGTCCGGGCCGCATTGGATCGACGAAATGGCGGGGAGCGGCGGCAGGTAGGGAAGCTGGAAGGGGGGCGGTTCGGGAGGCGCTTTGCAATTGGTCCCTTGCCAGTGGACTGACACTCGGAGGGCCCAATCAGCAGGCGCTTCACGCCTGCCGATTGGACCCTCTGAGTGTCAGTCTGGAGAAAGGGGCCTATGGGCTGCCTTCCTCATCACGGACAGGGCCCACCCTCGGAGCCCTTAACCGATTATTTAACCCGCTCCACTAGGAGCGGGTTAAAGATATATATTGATTAGAACTGAAAGCTTTTGTTAGCTTTATTACTATTTTACAAGAAAGCATTTATCATGTCTAGCTCGAGGAACTTATGCTGCTTGCTTTCTAACAAGATTTACTGGCTGTTGAAGAAATCTGCTTTTAAATACATCAACTTCTCCTGTTAAATGATAATGTCATTATTCTAACCAATAAGCAGTATTGTGTAGTGGTTAGTGTGTCAGACCAGGATATGTGAGATCAAAATTTATTTTTAAAAAAGAAGAACAATTCTGCTATGAAGCTTGTAGTATGACTTTGGGCCAATCAAATTGCCTCAAATGGTTGTTGTGAAAACAAAATGGAGAAAGGGAACCCATGATTTCCCTGGGGGAAGCACAAAATAAAATGCGATAGATAGAAGGATGAGCAGTGAGGTTTAGGAGATGACATATTGGACTTAGATAAACCAATTTAAAAATCAGGGGAGTAAAACCAAACACTGGAGGAGGGAAATAATTCACCTACAAGGCTGCTCCTGGAGCCTATGTTGTCCCTGGGGATAAGGGCTTCTGATGTTCAGTACCACAACAGAGGAGGCCCTGTGTCTGGTGCCCTGCTGACCACTATCACCCTGGTAAAGGATAAAACACAGAACAGGGCCTCAGACAAATGAGGAAGTTGTTTTGAGAAAATGTGCCACTCCCATCCAAGGATAGCAAGAGGCCACTAAAATAGGGTCTCCAAGTAGGGTTGCAAGCTCCCATTTAGGAAAATCTGGGGGATTTTGGGAGTGGAGTTTGCAGAGGATGGGGTTTAGCGAGGGGAGGAACTTCAATGGAGTATAACGCCATACCTTCTAAGCGGCCATTTTCTCTAGGGGAAATGATGAGCTGGAGATGAGCTGTAATTCTGGGGGAATCCCCAGGTCCTACCAGGAATCTGTCATCCCTATCTCCAGGTTATCCATGAGTAAGTCAGTCTGGCCTTTTCTTCAGAAAATAGATACCTAAATAGAGTGCTCTATTTAGGAGGACTTTCAGGGAGTGATAAAGGTAGGTTATGAATTGATGCTGCTTTTTCTTCTTCACTTATTATTTGTTCTAGCTGCTGTAGCCTACTGGCTTTTGTTCATTTATTATTATTATTATTATTATTATTATTATTATTATTATTATTATTATTATTATTATTATTATTATTATTATTATTATTGGATTTTTATACCACCATTCTGCCATGGGGGGCTCAAGGGGGTTTAATTTATTTTATTTAAATATGTATATGACAATTTTCTTGCCAACTATGGTGGCTCATGACAGTGTGAAAACAGTTCAAGTCCCAAACAGACAATAGTAGGATAGTATTCAGCATAAACTATCTGCCAAGCACTCACCTGAAAAAGGTTTGTGAATTTCAATTGAATTTTATTGTTTCATGGGTTGTGACGTTTACTTTTTGTGTTCTACTTGTATCTCCTTTATTTTAACACTGTTAGTCTCTTTTCCTGCCTTGTAGAGACAGAAGGGTAGAACAGAAGTTTTTTTGAAATAATAACTAAATAACAACTTGGCAGTTCCAGGGTTTTATCTGATGCAGGGGTAGTCAAACTGCAGCTCTCCAGATGTCCATGGACTACAATTCCCATGAGCCCCTGCCAGCGAATGCCACAGTTTGATTACCCCTTAGTGTAAAAATGTGGGCTTATGTTAACTCTGAGCTTGCTTCATTTATATTCACTGTGTTCAGGAGGAGTACAATCTAGTCTGAAGCTGGGAATCCTGCTTCTTCTTCTTCTTTTTTTTTTAGATGGGGTTATTCCAACTTTGCCGGGTATGTCTCTAAACATTTGCTTCGAAGGAAGCTTTAAAAGGCCTGGTTTCCTTAACAGCACACTTCATGTTGTGGTGGGCAGGATATCAACACAGTTTTTAAGGGGGCTTGATACTCCTGAAAAAAGATGGAGGCACAAACTATATTAAGGGTTTGCTTAAAGAGGAACAAATTGTTCAAAAAACCTCACGCGCTTTGGAAGCTGGTGTTTTGCTTCTGTTTCCTGTCAGCGTTACTAAGACGCTGCGAGAATTCCTGTCCTGAGTGGTATCTGGATGATTTCTCTAACCAGCTGTTTTCAGCTCTCCTTGCAGTAGACAGATATGCTAGGAGTGAGATGACTCAGAAAAAAACATACCAGAGTGGCTCAGAAACTGTTTCAAGTAAACACGACTTGGCTCCTGTCAGGAACCAGTTGTGAAACATCATCACGTAGCATGTTAATAGAACATTTAAATTCCCTTTGGCTTTGTTGATAGAGCATGTTAATAGAACATTTACATTATCTTTGGTTTTGTACGCATTAAAATGAGGCTTGGAAAAATACTTAGGGATATCATCATTGTTCATAATAGGTAAGTTCATCTTTCTGTCCTTGTCATATTTCTCTGTAAATCAGTTCTACAGGTTTCTGTAGCAACTCAAGATGCCAGAAAAGCTGGACTTAGCCCTCAGTAGAACAACCAGTTCTGCCACCGTAGATGTCCACACAGTTGTTTGTTGGCACTTATAGGCAGGGCTCATGACACCACTGATGAGGAGTACACACTGTTCCTCCCACCCATCCTTGGAGCAATCTATGTGCTTTTTCTTGAGGATTTTTAAAAGTATGGTAAAGAACATGAATGGATTCGCTTAGCCACTAAAGCATACAAGTAGCCTTTTAAGAAGAAACTACAGCAGTGTTCTATAATGCCAGATATCTTGTCTGGATCAATTAAATTGAGTAGATCAAAATGATACCTGTCAATATTATCATTCTGTTGGTTTGTGTGGGACTGGGAGCCTTCGGGGAGGGTGGTTTACAAATATAATAAATAAATAGGAGAAACAGTTAAAATTAGATACCAGGAAAAGTGAGTATGCTCTGAAAGACTTTTCACCCCCAAAGCTAAGCTGGTTCTTATATGCCGTTTTTCTCTACCCGAAGGAGTCTCAAAGCGGCTTACATTCACCTTCCTTTTCCTCTCCCCACAATGGACACCCTGTGAGGTAGGTGAGGTTGAGAGAGCACTGATATCACTGCTCAGTCAGAACAGTTTTATCAGTGCCGTGGCGAGCCCAAGGTCACCCAGCTGGCTACATGTGGGGGAGTACAGAATCAAACCAGATTAGAAGTCCACACTCCTAATCACTACACTAAACTGATATTTTGTGTCCACAAAATGTTTAATGAGGTGAATAAATTATTTTGAAACTGAAAGGAACCAAGGTTTTTCTTCAGACATGAATTGTGTTACTCATGCTCCTATTGTTAAAGATGTTTTTATATACTTAAGTTGAGGTGTTTACTGTATTGCATCGTATTATGAAACTTCCAATGTAAACCACCCTGAGCTGAGAGGGAGGATGGTATATAAATAAAAAATAAATAAATAAAAATATCCATATGCCCATGGTACAGATTATACTAACCACCCAGTTTCCCTTTACTGAAGAGAAATTTAAAAGTTATAATGAAATAATTTAGGTCGTTTTCCTTGGCAAAAGATGCATTTCTTCTGCGGCTTGTGTTTTATGACTCATTCCCATAAAATGTCATTCAGTTCCAACACGATCAGAGGTTTCACTTAATAGTATATATACCATAGGATACGGTGGATGGAAACATATGTCACACATATTGCTATTTAAAGTTCCTAGCTTTAAAAAAACCCGAAGGTCTACTGAGAAAATTATGGGGGAAAATTGATTTTAAAGGTAGAAATCAGTCTTCAAATGTCCAGCTATGAAATTTCAAAGGACAGATGATTAAATAGACACACTGGGTGAATCTTCCAAAACTGCATGCCCGAAAATATGACCTCTAAATAGTTTTAGAGTACACAGCTTTTATTTTCCCCCCAAGGTCCAGAGACTGCAGATCAAAGCACTCAAAGTCCAGCCTTTAACAACTCTCCCTGCACCACAATCCCATGGCTTATGACTGTAATGAAATTTCAACAAGAATGTGTCATGTACTTTTCCCCTCAAATGCAGATATGAGGACATAATTTCAGCTCTTTGTGAACTAATTAAATTTCAATTCAAATGTACAAAATAAGCACACAATTTAGTAAGTCCTTATAGGATCATACTATGAATCCTGCCGGGCTGTGAGTTGGCATATTAGCGTTAGCTGGTACCCAATGTACAGGAGAGGTTTTGCTCTAATGTGAAAGACAGAGTAGCTAATTCCTGGAGATTTAGAGATGGAGCCTTGAGAGACATCAGTGGGGTATAATACCATATAGTCTGCCCTTGAAAGCAGCCATGTTCTCCATGGGAACTAACTTCTGTTAGTCTAGAGCTCAGTGTTTTTGTATATGTTTACACACATACACAGAAGATGACATTTCAAAATGCTCATCTCTATACCTGCATCTATATTTGTTCATTGGTTCAGTACCGGCTTCTCTGGCTGTACCTCTTCAAGATCTCAACCAGCATCTGGTATCTGAAGAAGAAGAAGAAGGGGCTTTACGCACTGGGATCTTTGTAGCAAATTGGTCACTGAATGAAAATCGCCATTTAAAATAGTGGAATTCGTCGTTATGCATACCTGCCTTTGTAGTTGAATCCAGTTGCGTTTTGTAGCGTTTCCCACAGGCTTCCGGTCTCGGCAGAAATCGCTAGAAAGGAAGCGCTATTGCCGAGCTCGTCCCGCCCCTGGCCGTCAAGCAGCCAATGGGCAGCCGTTAGCATGCTCCCAAACAGCCCCTTTCCCTTTAAGAAAGGTTTTTTTTTAAAAAAAAACAGACCCATTGCAACGAATCTGTGTTAATTCGTTGCAACGGAGAGACCCATCCAGCTGCCTGGTGTGTTTGAGCTGTCGTTTGATCGTTGCCACGCTCCCTCCGAGTGAAAAAAAAAAATCCCCCCCCCCCCTCACGGGCCCGATTTTCGGCTGAATGAATGTGTAAAAAATAAAGTGACTGCTTAGTAGTGTGCTGAGTGACTGAAGTGTGCTTAGTGACTGAAAGGGAGGGACTGAAGCCGGGGAAGCCTCTAAACTGAAAGAGGCTCGCTGGTACGTTTATCCCCGCTCGCTCAGAGAGAAAAAAATGGCGATCGCTTCGCCGGAAGATCAGAGAAGAGAGCCAGGGGGAGGGACTTTGTAGAAACCGCAACAATGTTAACGCACAGGTCTTTTTCGCTAGTGTTGCAGATTGGTTCCAGGAGTGTAGCGCTTTCCGGAGGGTGAATCCACTTTTGGGGATTTCCCTGAAAGCGCTACAAGGAAGCGCTTTTTGCAGATTGGTTTCAGGTGTGTGGCAGATTGTCGATGACGTTGTGCAAAACAGCAAATCAGTAGCGTTTTCAATTGGCAACCATTGTGCTATTTTGAAGGCGTGCAAAAAGCCCCGAAGAGTTGGTTCTTATATGCCGCTTTTCTCTCCCTGGAGGAGTCTCAAAACGGCTTACAGTCACCTTCCCTTTCCTCTCCCCACAACAGACACCCTGTGAGGTAGGTAGGTGAGGCTGAGACAGCCCTGATATTACTGCTCAGTCAAAACAGCTTTATCAGTGCTGTGGCGAGCCCAAGGTTACCCAGCTGGTTGCATGTGGAGGAGCAGGGAATCAAATCCGACTCGCCATATTAGAAGTCCACACTCCTAACCACTACACCAAGCTGGTTCTCTGAGTTTTGTTTTATTTTTAATTGGACATGCCAAAGGTTAGACCTGGGATCTTTTGCACACAAAACATGCGTTCTAACATTGAACCATGTAACTATCCATCTTCAGTGTGGAGTATCATTTGAAGTGGCACCTGAACCTTCTGAATATATGATTTGTCTGAAGTGTGTTCCTTTGGTAAGTTCATATCAACCTTCAGGCCCTGTCCACTCTGTCTGCATTCTTTTGGTTAGCAGAAACTTTCTATATCATTAGAGTCACAGGCCTGGAAGTATCTAAAAAGTCTAGCAATTCTGCGGGCCCTCAGCAGATAACAGTAGCCCCATGGCCAGTTTAAGGATTTGTGGGGCCCGTAGCATCAAAGCTAGCAGGGCTCTAGCAGGGCACAACTGATGCTGTTATTTGTGCAGTGCAAGTAACAGTGGGGCTCCCTTCCCAGGGATAGTTTGAGACTTTTGAAGCAATTGACACCTTCATTTTGCTGAAAACATTTATTAGTATTATCCTGAATTCTAAACTTCCTTAGCATAAAAAAGAAAACAACCAAATTTTAAAAAATTGAGTACACTCAGGGACTGTCATCCTCTTTGAGGGCTGTAATTCCAGTTCCTGAGCATTAATGTCTCTCCCAGGGTCCTTTTACATGTACTAGCTACCCACTGCAGTTCAGAGGGCGCCCTCCTGCCTCAGCTGACATCAGCAGCTCCAAGCTGCCCCCCCCCCTTCACTGCCTTCAGGTTTGCCCTTTAGTGGCAGATTTGGGGGCAGCTCTGGCATTTCATTCAAGGGTTTTCTTGCAGGGGAGTCTGTTTCTTTGGGGGTGGGTTGCCTTTTCACATGGCAGGCTGTGATGGAGGCTATCAAATGCAGCACATGCTGTGGCCAGAGTATTTCCTCCCCTTTTCTCCTGTTGTGCTTTGAGCCTGTGTGTGTGAATGTAGTAAAATGTATAGCAAAGACTTAGGCACCACCCCTCCTACCCATTGCAATAGTGAACCTCTGGAATTCTTCTGGGCTCTTAGCTAAAACCAGGCTTTCCTGCAGGGCTCCCTTCCCTTGCTTTTATATTTTGAAGCTGGAACAGCTTCTGCTGGGGCCCTGCTTAGACACAAGAAGTATAGATGTATTGTATGTTTTGCAAGTCCAGGTGTTGCTGAAAGAGGAGCATCTAAAGGGAGAGTGGGGGAGGAAGGATTTCTTGCAAAAGGGGGGCTGCAATGCCCATTTTCTGCAACACTGCAATGAACAAATCCCTTCAAAGTGTTTAAGGGGATGGAATCCAATAACTGCCCCCAATAGGGCCAGCTGACTCACCCCCCCCCCCCCGCCACTGCTGCCTCCTCTCCAGCACATTCACTCTCCAACTCCTCCTCCGCAGGTTGATGATCCAGGCAGTGAGGCTCCTTGCCTCAATCAAGCCCGGTGGGGCAGAAGAGCACCAGAAGTACCGCCGTAAGCTCTCTGAACATGCACTCTGGCAAGTTGTCTGTCATTCAATTCAGGGGCTTTGCAGGCAAGGCAGGGGCAGGGGCAGGGCCCCTTGAATTGCAGGGACCGTAGCACGTGCTGCAAGTGCTACATGGATGAACCAGTTCTGAGCAGCACTGCTCTTGATTAACCATCTTAATCCTCAAGTGTGGGAATTCATAATCAAATAAAAGGTAACCATAAAGTTGGAAGGAGCCTTACAAGTCATGTAGTTCAACTAGCTCCTCCATGTAGAAAGTCTAACATGACCAACTTCTGCTTGAAGTTTTCCAGAGTGAGACTCTCACCCTTGGTAATTGGTTCCATTTCAAGCTGCTGTTACCATCAGGACATTCCTCCAAATATTTCTCACCAGTTTTTATTTGGAAATGTTTATCTCATTGTGTGTGAATTTTTCTTCTCATGTTTAAAAATGCTGGTATTTGGAAACTGAGCTGATTTGAGCCACACATTGGCACAGAGCAGGGATAGTCAAACTGCGGCCCTCCAGATGTCCATGGACTATAATTCCCATGAGCCCTTGCCAGCAGTTTCTGGCAGGGGGTAATGGGAATTGTAGTCCATGGACATCTGGAGGGCCACAGTTTGACTACCCCTGGCACAGAGAGATTCCCATTTTGCTGTGTCCTACCTCAGAAGATTCCAGCCACAGATACTGGTGAAACTAGGGTTGCCAGCTCTGGGTTGCAAAATACCTGGAAACTTTGGGGGTGGAGGCAAGAGTGGGAGGGATTTGGGGTGGGACCTCAGTGTAATATAATGCTTTGCTCCACCCTCTGAAGCAGCCATTTTCTTCACGGGAACTGATCTCTTTACTCTGGAGATAAGCTCTAATTCCAGAGAATCCCCAGCTCCCACCTGGGGACTGGCATCCCTAGGCAGAATGTCAGGGAGTAAAATTACCAGATTGCCTAGAAAATCCCCAACAGCCAGTTGACTCTGGCCATGAAAGCCTTCGACAATGCATTCCACAGAGTTCTTGCAGGACAACAACCCAGTTCAAGCAAACAGGATGTTCCGTGATCATGCCGAAGGCCTTGCTATGCTCAGGTAGTAATAGCCTTGTCAAAGAGGCACATGGGGTTGATGAAGCACCGATTAGCACTGATTTAATAATTCTTCCAAGAATGGGGAAAAAGATACGGTGTTGTTGTCTCCTATGATTGTAGATTATATACTTATGTTTTTTTGGTTGTCTGTGGTTTGCATTTTGTAGACCCTTTCCACCAATGGTTATACTTTATTCCAGTCCAATGAGCCTTATGGTGATTCTGGAGGAAGGCCCTCTTATGCCAAAGAAGCCTCTTTGTGCTAGGAGAAAGCACTGCCGTTAACCAAATACACTTGTTGAATTCAGTGGGGTGTATGTGTGGCTCCCTCCCCACCATACTCCTATCCCACTCAAGTTGCTTACATTCCTTTTCAGTTTAAACCTCTTTCTGGGATTCATCTAAGAGCAACATGGAAGTTAGAGATATTGAACTGTTGGAATACACAAGATCTGCACTGTACATAACTGAGCAGGGGCATCAGAGGAGATGTATATTTAGCATAGATAGGATAGGAACTTCCTGATGAGTTTCAAATTACCTTTTCTAGTATCCTGACTGGCTCAACAAGAGATTTCCTGCTGGCCTCCAGAACAGCTGAACAACAAAAAAATGACTGCAGACAACAATTTGATTGTAGGGCACGCACTTTCTGTACATAGCCACATATGTTAGATCACTTGAGTCTTAATGTAGCCTGTATGTATGAAAATATTTTTACTCTGACTTTCTCCTTGGTTCAAGGTTTTGTAGAAACTCAAAACAAGAACACAATCCATGTAATACTTTTTATTAAGACCAGTTTAAATGACACCAAACAGACATGGCTGCCTACAATTTCTTAATACAAGAGTCTGTAAGAGGGGGAAAAGATCAGAGTGGTTTTCACTGTTCAGTTTGTTTACCATGGCTATTTGCTTCTATGGTATTTATTTGAGTGCCTAAAATCATCTAGTCCTCTCTCTACTGTTACTCTTGCCATTTGAACTGGAGCCTAGAATAGGGAAACATCAGCTGTGAATAGTATTGGGCTGTCCAAGTGTATGAAAGTCCCTGTAAAGCAAGCAGATATGTGATCCTGGCTGTGGGGACTTAGTGAGGAATTTCCCTCCAGTGGCTTGTAAACTGCCATCATCACCTTCCACATAAGTAGTATACAAGCAAGCATCAGATTTTCTTAGAACAGCTCCAAAAAGAAAGCCAGTCTTGCACAAAGATAACCATCCCAATAGAAAGCCAGTCTTGCTGAAAGAGAAACATTCATCCTCTTTCTGTCCCGGATATGTGGCAATCGCTACCCTGTGCTGAAAATCACAACAAACTCTCATCCTAGTTTCCTGATAACTCTTGGCTCTGGATTGTATTGATGTAGAAAAATGTGCATTGCACCACCAGTGGAAACACTTGGATATTTCCAGTGTTGTACTGAAGAGCATAGCTTTCCAGTTCAGTCAACAATAATGAATATGTTGCTCCAGAAGCCAAGGCTTACTTTGCAAATGCTTTGGCCTTCTTGAGTGACACTGAGGCTAGACAGCTAGCATCTGTTGCTTTTCAACATATGAGATGCCAGCATGGTAAACAGGTCTTCTCTCTGCAGGGTCATTTACTTACAGGACACAAGCAAATTTCTCCTAATGCCTGCATGTTATTCTTTCCAACTATGAAGAAGAAGAAGAGCTGGTTTTCCATACCTTGCTTTCACTAGTGAAGGAGTCCCGAAGTGGTTTAAAATCACCTTTCCCTTCCTCTTTGCAACAGATACTTTGCACTGTAAGTGGGGCTGAGAGAACTCTAAGAGAAGTTCTTTAGCTTCTAAACTTTAAAAATAACACTCTGCCCAGGAACGTTTACTATTGCTATCGTCAACACTTTTATATCAACGCTGGTAAAAAAACCCCCCACAAAACCAGCCCCTTCTTTGTTTTGGTAAAATTTGAGCATCTGCAAATAATCCCATAATAATATTTTGATACCCCTTATTAGAAATGCCATCATAATTAGAAAGATCTAAGAGCCAGGGAAACAAAACATCTGCTTATAAGGTTAAAAAACACAACATAGTGTCTGTGCCTGGAATGTCCTTGTTTGAACTCGCAAGGGCTATGTCTTTTGTCATTAACAGAGTGGAACCATACAATGAAACCATTGCTCATCCAGAGCTGGCTTTTTCATAACAGTTACAAGAGCCAGAATTAGCTTGTATTTACAGGTAAAATTTGAATGGAAGCATTTTTGTCGGATGTTTCCCCTTTAAAGCAATCTTTGGTTCTACAATTGGAGGGTTCTTTTATCAGACTCCAGAGAATCCCTTTTCGAAAGAGGTGTTGGAAATGTCTAGTTTTCACACGTTGCAGCTTGTACATTCTCAAGCAACAAATCAATGTGGTATAGTGGTTAGAACACTGGACTGGGAAAACAGATTCCAATCTCTGCTTACCACGAAATTTGCAGAGTAACCTTGAGCCAGTTGTTCTCCCCTAGCCCACCCTGTCTCACAGGGCAAAAAGGAGGAGAGAGGCTACGTATGCCACTTAGCTCCTTGGAGGAAGGCTGGATTGAAATACACAAAATAAAGAACAAGCCATGGGATTAGAAAGTTATCTTTGCTTCTTTCTAGGTGAAATCATTCTCTCTCTTCTGTATGACATCTACCAAGATGAGGAAAGTAAGCCCTCACAAAAAGGACACCGAATTATGCCACCAACATTAATGTAGCTCTTTCCCTGCGTGAGGCTCTTGCCCTTTGGCGGTTAGCCTAAAGCTGGGCAGAAGATCAGCTAACAAAGAGAGAGGGACTGCTTGGCTCCCTTGTTCCCTTGGCAGGGGAGAGTTTGACAGCCTTGCTGAGATGAACTGATGTTGCCAGGTTCGTCCTCTGAACCAAACATCCATTGGGGCTCCAAAACCACCCAACAAAAACTATTTCTGCAGCTCCTCTGTTTGAACTGCGCTCCTCCCTGCTCCTCCTCCTCCTCCTCCTCATTCTCACAATGGATTTTAATGTGTATTTATGAAGTGAGCATTTTATGATGAAAAGGTTAGGGCCAACTTACAGTTCCACCGCTTGGCCCGCTTGAGCTGGTGGCTGTAGCAGAGGAAGACATACAACAGTGAGGCAGCAGAAGGCAGAGGATTGTAATGAAAAGGCACAATAATGGGGCACTGCATGCAGTTGCCTCTGTTCACAGGACCCAGAAGACCCCGTAAGTTTCCATCAGTCTTCACAGTGCAGAAGTGCTTTCGACACCTGACACCAGCTCCACTTGTTATGAAATATGTCCCATCAGAAATACACAGCCAGACACAATCTTGTGTAGCATTTGCCGTCTACTGAGCTATGATCTGCATTGCGCCCTGCCTCAGAAGATATGAGTCTGTCTCTAAAAATAGCGTACTGAAGTTCTCAAGGTAGTGTTTTGGCAACAAATAGGTTAGGTTAGGGTTATTTCCCCGTATTCCCATGATAAACTGTGTTTATTGTCCAAGGTCAGATTCAAGTCTAGGCTGCGGCTAAGATTCTGCTAGCTAAGTAGGTTTCCATGAAAACGTCAGCATATAGTTCTGTACTTGGGTAGAACACAAAACAAGGAGCCATCACAATAAACAGGGGAAGAATAATTCACACATCTATAATGGAACATTTTGCAACCACCCACTGCATTGGCGAAGACTGTGGTTGTGGTTGCAAAAAAGAGAAATGAAACCAAACCTTTGTGCTTTTAAAGGCCAGTGATGCATTTTGAAGAAACATGCTGTTTTTTTAAGCCATTCATCTGATAAGTTCCTCCCAAAATATTCTCCCACATAAAGGTATTAAACTAAATTATTTGGGTAGAGGCAATGAAACAGAGCCAGTGCTATGCCAGATCAGGTTAGGCTGCTGTATGGTTGGATATGTAGCATTGTTTGTTTGCCAGTGTTCTCACAGAACCATAGAATTTAACACCTGGTAGTTCTTTTAAGGTGGGTTCACATATTTTGCAGCATAAAAGAGAAAGGGATTCTTGTGGAAGTGGCCACTCCAGCTTCTGTCCCCCCTATGCTTGACTCGTGCAAGGCCTGGCATGATGCAGAGATGTGCCCCACAATAACGTCATCACATCATCCTTAGGTGTTCCCTTGGACCAAGTCCTCTGAAGTACAATGACCCCCCCCCCCCCACACACACACACAGTGCAGAACTCCTGGATGTTTGCTGCACCAAATGCAACCCTATGAAGTATGGCGTTTTGTTGCTGTGAAACCTCTCTCCTCCTGCTGTACCTGCTTTTCATATGCCCTGCAAATGTTAGACAAGCTGCCCCCCACCCCAAATGCAGCACCAATGACAGATACAATATGCACTATGAGAGTTGTGCCATGTATCCAGTCACCTACAAGATGAAAAAGGAGACAACTCTTTCTGCCATCGGTAGAGGAAGTAGAACCTATTGATTTTTTGACCTGAAATTTTACTGTAATTAGATATAAGACCGGTGAATACTGGGTCTTATGTATAATGCCTGTACATAATACTTAATAGAATTCATGGATACCCGAAACTAGCATGTTCCCAGTAAAGTCAAACGTTACATATTAATATTACTACCAACCTGACAAAAGGTTGATGATCTTAGCATTCAGTTTAAAAATATAGAGTTTTATCCCCCATGCTTAAAATAGTAGGAAAGATCTCCCCAATATATTAAAATGGTTAGGGTGGCATTTTCGCATCCTGAGCAAGAATTCATGGGTACTTTTTTATCTCAGCCTGTTACACTTAATAGAAACATCATGTAAATTGTTTCAGTTTGTTAGGAGCCTGGCAAATATTTCAAATTTTCAGTGAACTTACAACAGATTTGGAAGGGGAAAAGTTTACAAATTTGAAATTAAATTTCTGAGTGCCCCCCAAACTTCTTCCAGCTCTAGCTTGCCAAGTATGTAATCATGATGCATTTTTGCTGGAACGTGGAAGGGCTGCTGCAGGACATAACAGACACCCTCCCCAATTCCTCAGTATATTAGACTGTATTCCTTGATCATGAGAAAAAGATTGGAGGGGGGACACAACATGGACTGCATACATGGAAACCTCCCACATTTCATAATGGCTTACCTATCAACACATGCATGGGGTAGGGGAATGCTCAGGCAATTTTAAGGCAGCTACAGTACCATCCTAAGCAGAGGAACACCATTTTAAGTCACTCTACTTAGGTTTTGTCACCCTTTCTGTATTCCTCAAATAAAAGGTAGCTCCTTTTTGTAAAAAAAAAGTTTTTATTATCAACAAGGAAGAGCAATAGAAAAAATTAAATTGTTTTCCACGTGTCGTTTTCTTGAAACAAAGTCTACAAGGACATATTCAGCACCAAACTAAAAAAAAAAGGAGATAAAAAAGAAAAATATAATACAAACAGCCACTGAATATAATCTATAAAGCAAACATTAAATATTGCACTTGTTTCTCTAACGTTTTAGAATTTACTTATTTCCCCCCAATTCAAAAGAAAAAGTAGATTATTTTGAATACTGGACTACAGCTCTGAACCTTATATTTTACAGTGTTCAGAAATTGACCAATATTTTATGAAATCCAAGATAAACAGTAATGCCACAAAAGGGTTTTTTTTGTAAGAACAATTTAATAGTGTCTACAACTTTGAAACCGATCACAAGTAAGATGTGATGCAGTGCCAATTACTATAATATTGGTCAATCCTGCTTCATATGGAAATTTCCACTGTATCATGATAAATGTAATGCTATGCTTAACAGCAATTGTTCCCTAGTTGGTTAAAACAAAAACAGCAAAGGATAAAAAAAGAATAAAACCACCAAATGCCCTTTTATGCCACAATCCCATCAACATATTTTAATCCTCTACAGAAGAGGGACATCCACAAAAACGTTTAGCAAGATCTTTTAAAAGGTCATCACTCAGTTTCCTTATTATCTAGTATATTATGTTTGCTTGCTGAAGGCCAAACTCTCTAGCTGAATCACTTAAAACGCGACTCGCTTTTATACTGTATTTTTCACCCTGTTATTGTTCAAACATGACTTGTTGTCCATGTTTTCTTGAAGGCCACTTATGGAAAAGCCTAACCTATTTGTTATGATGCCTCAGTTGCAAGATGGAACTTAAAACTAGTGGAACTTCACCCCAGCAAAGCAACCTATAAACCAGACTGATTAAACAACACAGCGGTTATAATGTGGCCATTCCTTATTTAACCATCAAGAGGGCTGCTTTTGGTAAAAAGAAATCAGCTGCACATTTCTTTCTCAAAAATATGCTTGTGCAAAAATGGTGAAGGTACCGCCACACCTGTTGCTCCCCAGCTGATCTCTTGTACTTAGGGCAAATTAGTTAAGCCCAGTCAACAGTAAGCTGAAAATCTTGTGAGTTTGCTTTCATATCTCTGATTTAAACAAGCAAAGCAGTCATCTGTCAACTATCTATAGCTACTGATTTTATTATATCTAGGGCAGCCTCATCACTCTGTAGTCTTATTCTTTATTAATTTCCCCCCTACAGTTCTTCATTCTTGGAGAAAAAGTAATCTGAGCAGAAAACACCAGGAGACCATTCCTAAAACCAACCCTTGTCTTCTTTTTGAAAATATACTGTCCTTCTGAGTGAAGATTCCCTTCATATGTATCTTCAAATGGTTTAGTACAAAATCTGTGGTTGTGGAATAGCTATGTATAAAAATAAATTTATTTCTCCACCCACCTCACTGTCTGGGAAACCCTTCTGAGAATCACTACATGAATCATGCACAGCTTTTTCTCCAGTGATTCTTGACTGTAATGTTGGTTGCTATCTCCTGTGGCTCTTTTTTGAACACTGCAATGACAAACCTTTTCTTATGTTCCAGAAAGATAATAAGAAATGAGGATGGATTTCTTTGTGCATGTCCCTTTTCCAAGCCCCCCTTTCCAAACCAAAGAAACAAAAACAGAAGGAAAAATACTTAACAGTGCAACATAAACACAAATAGCATTTCAACATTTTGGCAAGTGATGAGTTCACCTGAGATTAAGTGATTTTAGGCAGTCTGTAACAAAATTCTTGTTTGTGGTAATAGTAGAAAGGCAACAAATTCTTAAAAGGAATCAAGAAGGTATACAATCTTGAAGAAGACTCCTATTAATTTCCTTCTGCTATTCCCCCCCACACACATATCTGTTGCTTATCTACTACAGTAGGCTGCAAAACATACAGCAAGGATTGGCTTGAAGGCATTTGATGTTTGTAATCAATCCACAATAGTATCCAAGCTGAAGAGGTGATACACAGATCAGTCTTACTGGGACAGTTTGGAGCATGTGCATATGCAAGAAAAGTCCAGGCTATATCGTTTGTTTTCTAAATAAAAAAAAGTCAGTGCATTTGTCATCATAAAGTTTTCAAAGCTTTCTTTTGCTCCTTGTTGTGCGGACCACAAACAAGTTAGAAGAGGGTAACAACAGTCTCGACGTAAATGAGAAAAAGCTGTAGTGACACTGAACCGCACAACGTAAGCATCGGGCATGTGCAAATTTTCAAATCAAACGAGGAAGTCGTCCCTCTTGCAACACGGTGAGTGTTTTGACACATGAGTGTAGGCTATTAAGGCTGCTCTTAGTATGTGCCAAGATACGACAGGGAGGGAAAGCTCAGGTCTTCAAGCATGAAGAGCAGTCCTATGATGTTGCCGTAGGCTTTGAAAGCATAATCACAGGTTGTTTTGTTATTTCGCCCATTCTTTTAGGCAAGAACTTCCTTTCAACGTGTGTCTCCAACAGGATGCCTTTATCCTCAGCACGGCAAAAATACAACTCAGACCCCAGTCATTTCTTCTTATGAGGCATTCCTTCAACGAGAAGGGCAAGATGGCCTGTCGTCTGAGGGCTGGTCTGGGTTTGGGTCAATCTGTATGAAAGAGAGAGAGAGAGAGAGAGAGGGCAAGAAAATGTTTAGTGCTCTAACAAATAAAGAACAAGAAACGAATACTAGTAATGGAAGGTAAAAGAGAAACAATATGTTTGCATCATGCTCACACTTGTTTTGGGTAGTATGCATTTTTAGAACAATTTTAAGGCATTCCTAGTTAATGAGGGCTTGCTCATTTAAGTTGTGTTTCAAGCATAAGAACCTGAAAAGGTCTAAAATGCAAGTAGTCTTAGATATCTGTCTTTTTACAAGGTGTCTTGCTGACATCCTTAAAGGTAAAGGTAAAGGTATCCCCTGTGCAAGCACCGGGTCATGTCTGACCCTTGGGGTGACGCCCTCTAGCGTTTTCATGGCAGACTCAATACGGGGTGGTTTGCCAGTGCCTTCCCCAGTCATGACCATTTACCCCCCAGCAAGCTGGGTACTCATTTTACCGACCTCGGAAGGATGGAAGGCTGAGTCAACCTTGAGCCGGCTGCTGGGATCGAACTCCCAGCCTCATGGGCAAAGTTTTCAGACTGCATATCTGCTGCCTTACCACTCTGCGCCACAATTGTATGTGACAATTCAGAGCCAAAGGCAATGCAGTACTAGATAGCTAAGTAGACACATGTGCACTTTTGCAGCCAGACATAACTAAGGATGAAATGCCTATTAAATTATGTTCTTTAAAAAGTCATTCTCCAACTAAGATATACAAGATTGTTAATTGTGAAAATGTATCAAAACACATCATTTTGACTTCAACTGAACTAAAATAGCTGAGCTCCATTTAATGGTGTTTGGATTGCAATGACTCTTACATGATTATTTAATATATATATAGTGAATAAATGTATGGCTAGACATCAGCAAATTTTTAAAAACCCGTCAGGCATTTAAAACACTAATTTATTGATACTGGATTAGACTTCTGCTAACTAAAAAACAAAACAAAATTGTCTCGTCTTAACTGTGTTTATCTGGAAGTCTCCCTAATTTCAGTAAGACTTCCTCTTCCATAAGTACCAGTAGGGTTACCAACCAATAGTTAACTATTATAAAACAATCTGAGCCAATCTGTAATAAAATCAGTCAATATATGGAAGGCTAGTCTATTACAAGAAAGAACCAAACTATTTGAAGGGCATTGTAGTGATTTCATGGTCCCACATCATCACTGGGGAGTGGGGCTCCTGCTAAATCATTCCTGAAAATAAAGCTGCTTTCCAGAAAGCAAAGTTTCAGAAGTCTAAACCAGTGGAAGTGATATTCAGAAAGCGAATATACGAGCACTACTGCAGTAAAGGCAGTCAATGCCATGTGACGTACAATTTTGTCACAGGTACAGAAACAGCTGTCCAAAGGACTAAAGACAAACGAGGGAGAGGAAGTAGTAATGGAAAAAAGAAATCTAGACTCATGCTCCACAACTAAGGAGTCAAAACAACTTTAATTTAGTAGCGATATAATGCAGCCTCATCTATTTTTGTTTGCTGATCAGGACATCTTGCAGGGCTTGCACATTATTTAGCTTCATCCACCCCCTCCCCCACCAAATACCCTTCTATTTTCATAGCTAACCAAATTTAGCACTACACATCCAGGACAGTAATGCAAATTAGAACTTGAAATCAGTGAAAACCAAATGGGAATGGATTTTGCTAGCCTAGGAAGGAAGTAGAAGAGAGGAGTAATCTTATTAGCCATACCCACATGGATGCTGTCACATCTCCATCAATTGTTTATAATCTGTTATAGAATATATTCTGGGAGAAATGTTCTCAAAGTCTCCTTCTTTGAAAATGGCAATCTTACCTCAGAATA
The DNA here is from genome assembly GCF_049243985.1 of Paroedura picta. Lineage (NCBI taxonomy): Eukaryota > Metazoa > Chordata > Lepidosauria > Squamata > Gekkonidae > Paroedura > Paroedura picta. The sequence continues at coordinate 41,167,649 of NC_135375.1, forward strand.
AAGTGGAGGAGGCAGGAAACGGAACTCCTGAATGTAGGCGAACAATGGCCCTTGAAGTGCTCTTTCAAAGTCATCACAAGCAGCTACAGGTGCTAGGCTGGACTGCCTTTGCTCCTCAGTGACCACTTCTGCATAGCTAGGAGGTGCTGAAGGCAAAATTAAATGCAGTTTGAACGATGCTCTTATACATGGTAGGATAAATAACATGACAAATATAAGATACAAAACATTACACATCTAGGAGAAACTCACCAGCTAGAGTTTTTGATTTAAATACAATGGGCAGTTTGCACCATTTATGACTGGCCTGTAAAGCAAGTTTACTACCATGCTTCGACTCGATACATTCACCTGCACGCACTCTCTAGGTAGGAAACTAAATGCATACAGTGGAGTGGCTTCTGCCTCTATCCTACCACTCCATTGGACAGCCTTTATTTCTTAAAATATTCACACCCCACTTTTCCTTTTAGCTCAAGTCTGAAGGCTTCCTGTGATCTAAAATATGGCTGCTTAACCATATTTAACTCTTTTTTCAAGAGGAAACAACCCAGTGCTCTTCCTGTCAGAATGAAGGACACCATGTAAAGCCTATGGCAAATTCCTCTAGTACTGCCAGTGGATTATTTAGGTTTGCATAAAATACTAATAGAATTACTAGCCTGCAAAAACACCCAGTGGTAAATAACACAGAATCTGTATAGTAAAAGTACCTTCAGGTCTTTCAGGCAGAGTCAGACCAAGCCAATTCATATTCATGCTACACTGGCTGCTCACACTTGATGTTCTGCTGCCAAACGGGTGTAATGGTATGGTACCAATGACAAGTGGTAAGTTAAGGAACAAATCCATTGCACCTGGAATATCTACATATACCTAGGAGTTAAAGACAACAAATGATTAAAACATTAATCAAAACAGCTGGTAAATCCACTAAGAAAATTAGTAGTTGTGCATGCAACATCAAAAAGATAAACACAGTTCTTACCATTAGAGAATATTCCACACGGATTATACTACAATCGAGAATTGATGGGGAAACAGGTGGAATTTTCAGCTGTTTGCCATTCCAGGTTTCTGTCTTCCCTGATGACAGGGATTCCCCTCGCAGGTTGGCGACAAGTTGCTTTACTTCCTTCATTTTTCCTTTGGCATAAAATGCCTGTGTTTGATAAATGGCAGCCTTTGGCACCACCATCCGGGAAGAGCAGTTCTCAATCTCTGCAAAGATCTGAATTGATTCACCTTGAATAAAGCAATAGAGAAGACATGTTAGATGGAAACAGGAGAACACATCCCACAGTTCAGACAGTATTATGTTTAGTAACATTAAAAAGGTAAAGGTATCCCCTGTGCAAGCACCGAGTCATGTCTGACCCTTGTGATGCCCTCTAGCGTTTTCATGACAGACTCAATACAAGGTGGTTTGCCATTCCCAGTCATTACCGTTTACCCCCCAGCAAGCTGGGTACTCATTTTACCAACCTCGGAAGGATGCAATGCTGAGTCAACCTTGAGCCGGCTGCTGGGATCGAACTCCCAAGCTCATGGGCAGAGCTTCAGACTGCATGTCTGCTGCATTACCACTCTGCGCCACAAGAGGCTCTTTAGTAACATTACGCTTAATAAATTGGATACTGGTAACATCTAGTAGTCTCAAAGATAAAAGTACCAGTATTGAGACTGGTAGTTTGTGCAATGTTTATTACATGCAACACAATGGCAGAACTCACAACTAATTGCAAAGGAGAGGAACTATTTCATATGTGGGGCTTAATTATAACCTAAATATAGGCTTATGTAGATGTAATGGTAACATGGCGATTAACTGGCAGTCATAGGCTCTCTGTTTTGCTTAATTCAGAATGCCCACAATGCTGTTTTGTTGTTGAACAAGAAACTCTTCCATAAGAATTTGTATTACATACCTGGGGTGTAGCCCTTCCTTTCGATTTTGGCACTTAAGGATATTGGGCCTGAGGTACAAAACCAGCAACACAGAGTCTTTTCTTTTGTGCCTGCTTGGGGTGACTGAAAGAAAAACAGAACAGATATACTTATAATTACATTTTTAGTTCAGCTCTAGTTTTTCAACAAATGCATTATAACAGTAGCATCTTGAGCAAAGTTCATTACAAATTCAGGCATGAAAACAGTAAGCATCTTGTAAAAGAGGTTTCTGTTATCATGGAAGTTTGGAACTACATTTGGTGAAGGGTGTTTTTTGTAGTCCCCTCCCCCCGCTGATCCTACTAATATACTTGCAGTGCAATCATAATCAGTTACACCCTTCTAACACCACTGATTTAGTAGGGTGTAGCTCTGTTTAGCACTGCATTGCTGGACTACCAGTAATAGATACTGAAACAAAATTGACAGCTACTTTACAACTACAGCCACGGAAGACAGCCAATATCTGGAAGGGACCTTATATTACAAAGATACCTCCAGATTCAGGGCTGCCTTCCTTTTACAGATATCAAATTATTTGTCTGAGTAAAGCGCATCAGTTCTCCATTAATCCTTCTTCAAAATCAACCTAAAAAAGGAAACCACCTTCTAAGATAAATTAACAGCTTTCCCTACATCTTATGCATTGCTTTTATAAATTCAGTATTACTTTAATTTAGGCTTAATCCCACTGATCTAACAGGGCTAACAACCAAGTCCTACAAACATTTACAGCTTGATCCTAACCACGTTTATTCGATTCCAATGAGAACGAGTACATCCGTTTGAACAGGAAAGAATGGCAATGGTTTAGTTGATGGCCTAATTACATTGATGTTCTTAGTTTTACACAGATGTAAACAAATGTGTGCTTCAAGTCAATGCACATCTGTTCATCTTAAATCCTACAGAACTCAAAAGGATTGGCATTCAGGACCTGCAATCCTATGTATACCTGGTAGCAAGCACTGATTTACTTCTATGTAAGTATGCATAAGATCAGGCTCCATGGTTGTAATTCTATCTGCAGGGAGCAACCCTAAATACATTTACACAGAAGGAAGTCTCTAAGGATGCCAGCCTCCAGGTGTGACCTTGGGATTCCTCGGAATTACAGCTCATCCCGACTATAGAGAACAGGTCCCCTGGAGAACATGTGTTGGGTTTCTGAATCACAGATTCTGTGGCCCTGTACTCCACTGAAGTCCCTATCTTCTCCAGGCTTAATTCCCAAATCTCCAGGGGTTTCCCAACCTGGATTTGCCAATCCTAACTCCCCCCCCCCATCCCAATGTTACTTGAAAATAAATTTCATTGCAATTAGTGAAATATGAGTGTGGAAATAAAGTGGCTTATCTTGCAAATTGAGAAGTTTAAGATTGCAGCTTTAGACCTACTGTCTTAATTTTGAACTGTTAAATCTGGAAGCGAGATTGAAGCCTTACACTTCAATTCCAAACATATGTATTATTCAGTTATATGGGGCATTTTTCCCATGTACTCATGGGAAGAGCCATAGATGTAAGAATTCTTCAGAACACTTAATGAGGTCCTACTGAGTACTTATATGTTTACTAAAGTGACCTTCCATATAGCATTTTTGCTTAGGTGCTAATACTCCCTTCTTTTAGGACTGTTCCTTACCCTACTAATTTATGTACTTTTACACACATCAAAATTAATGGAATTACCTTGCTGACATCAATGGGGGTTAAGATCATTCCCAATGATATCTCTTTTGTCTTACGTGAACTATAGGTTTGGAATGTTATCACAAAAATCTATAATAATATTATGTTGGATTTGGGTAGCTTTTTGAAGAGTTACTATATTCTCCAAGATAACATGATTTTCTGGCCATTTGTAGAAGAACCCTGTTTCAATGGACTTTTCATAACATATTCTATTAATAAATAACCAAGAGTGAAAATAGTTTTAGGTCAGATTGAAAGGATTATATGAAAACTTTAATGCTTAATTATCAAAATAAAATTTTATGATAGCATACAGAACTATGATCATTTCTCCCCACTTAATAGACAAATTATCATAAGAATAATAAATAATGCACTTCAGTACAATTTGCTTACATTGTTTTGTAAAACTTTGAAATTCTCAATTTAATTTTTTTCAAGAGAAATAGAACTGTTCTATATAGATGCAAGTTATTTTTCTAGAACAGTTACAATGCATTAAGAACAAGCAACTCAAAATACTTGATTAATTATACAATATGCTACCACTTTCTGGTTGCTAGGTCATTAAATTCTTATACTTTAAATATTTCATTGTACTTAACAATTATTATCACATGTTTTGCTATTTCAGGGACCATGTGTTGCTATTGTTTTATCTCAAAAACAAAGAATGAGTAATTCTGTCAATTCTTACCAGTAATGAAGGAGTGTTGATATCTATATGTTCAAAGACTGTAAATTCCTTCTTTAATTTTACTGGTAGAAGCCAAGGCCTGTGCAATTCTGCTTTCACCCAATAACGCACACTGCCATGTCTGCCTTCAAATGAGGTAGCAAGTGGTCTGTGCAGGACACAAATGTCAAAACTGAATAAGCCTTTGATCTCCTTTTTGTTTAACGTAAATATACACTCAATCTGGGTAATAATATTGTACTGTACTGTTAATGCATCATCATAATATATAATCAAGCGTAATTTGTTTGCAGGATTTTTATGTTCAATTAGTTTGGGAGAAATCTCTGTAGTTAAAAATGATTCACTCAGCAGATCTACAGAATATGACCATATTTGTTCTGGATTTGCACTGTAATATGCTACAAGGATACATTGGCCCAATCAAGCTGAAATGCTTTATTTACACCATTTAGTCCCACTGAGAATAATGGTCACTAAACAGGCTAAAATCCAAACAATCCAGCTCGATTAGGTCAGGGATCAGTCTAAGAGATCCATTAATCTTAGAAGAGGTCACTTTTAAAATCTGGAAATAGGCAACAAGCGAAATATTAGAACAAGAGGGGGCCAACCAAGTGCTTTAATGTAATTGACCTCCAGAAGGGCCCAATTTCTATGTATGGACATATTGATGTCAGCCAGACCGTTCCTGTGTGGAGGTTTTTCAAGGTCAGAGCTGTAAGATTCTTCAGTTCCTGTAGTGTCTGACTTTAACACGAACAAGAGTTTAAGCATATAAATTTTTTCATCTAACCCTATTATTCTCAAAATAAAGCTGCCATTCAGTACCATTAGACAAAAAAAATCCAGCAGCTTTTTTATACCATGGACTTTCAAAGATATCAAACAATTCTGTTTAAGCCAGAAAGATGCCTTCTTCAATACATGGTATTATAAATGAATCTAATGACCAGAATTAAAACAATAAGGCCTTAAAGATGTCATGTGTTGTAAGCTGTCATAATTGTTCCTCTAAGAAACATAATAAAAAAGAAACTATCAAGATTTCAGTGGATGGTGACACTTGATCATTAATCCCATCCCCTTTCTAGAACATCTGACAATGAAGATAACCTATTTTTCTTCTCTTGGTTTGACTGTAACATTTCTATAAATTGCTCTGTAAAATCCACTTTAGTTTCAGGTATTCCCTCTAGATTCTTTTTGTCCACAAGGCTCATCAGTTAACACAGTTTTCTGCTTCCTGTGAGTAACCTCTAAAAGGCTAGTCTCTGGAATAATTAAATTCATTCTGTTATACATAAAAGTCCACAAACAGAGCTTTCAAAATAAACAGCAGTTTAACTGCAAATCAATCATATCGCCTCTTTGTGAAACCATCACGCAGGAAGCTGAGCACTTGTGAAATTCACCAAAACCACAGGCTGTGCCTGCCTGTGCTTTAAATATGTGACATATTGCCTTCTTTGGCAAATTTGTCTTCTTTGGTCTCCTTCAACCACATTCTACCTCCACTGATTTACTTTCTATAAGTTTTGTCCATAATATTTAAATGTCTTATGTATGTATTATCAGTTCTTTCTTCTAGTATTTAATAACCCTCAAGCATATTTTCCAATTTGTTCCATATTTTATTTCCTAATTTTTGGAATGCATCTGCATTATGACCTTTATTCAGTGTGAAGGTTGCCTTCACCTTCCCTTGACCTAAAACAACTCTTCATGTCTAATTCCAGCCTCCTTTGTCAAATTTTATATATAATCACTGTCTTACAAATGTTGAGCCATTGCCATTGCATTTTTTTTTGTACTCGTTCCATCCCTTTCCCCCTTGATTTATGCTTTCCTGGCACATATGTTCCAACGTGTTCAACGTGAAGCTTCAGCTACATAGCTCTGTGCAACCTTCATTCAGTAGCAAGCCATGCTAACAGCTCTAAAAGGACTAGTAATCAATTCATGCCACTTGTAAGGAACAAAATAGGTCACAGGACTGATCAAAAACAAAATTCCACCTGGGCAACAGATTTTTAAAGGGTAGGAGGTCAATAGTTGGCCCCAATGTTCCATAAGTTTAATAAAAGCAAACCTCTTTTTAAAAGCTTATTAGGAAGATGCCCCCTGTAGCATGTTCTAGTGCAATATCTGTGACCATTGAAAAGGGTTTTCTTTCTCCTTGCTTCCATATCTTAATGTATGAACTTTCCATTGACAGATTTGCTGTCAGTATGCTCTCTCTAACACCAAGTGGATACTCACGTCTGTGGAAGCTCAAAGCTGAATGCATATTCATGCCGTCCTGAATGAATGATGTGGAGACCTTCTTCAGAATTGTCATCATCTAGGAGGGAAAAACCCAATATGCTATTCCACCTGTGAATATTATACACATATCATATTTTTACAGAGAAAAAAGTATTAACACAGGGTTAATTTGGGGTGGTCAAACTACATACCACACCCACATTTGTGTTGTTCCACTGACCTTAATTATTTTTATCCCTGGAACTGGACTGGGGTTAATCCCCAAGAATTTTATCCAGTCTCTGTAACAGTTCTCTCTAGATTTCTAAATTCAGTATTCATCCCAGTTAACCTTGCCTCTGTCCTTCACACTAAGTTAGGTTATATGGTGTGAGTGTGTGTGGGTGTCTTTTAACTGTTGTTACCAATATGCTTTCTATACAATATTTTTTAAAAATCTCATTATATTCTGTATTTAGCTGCAGTGCTGAAAATCAGCACTGATCCACAGCAGTTTACTTAATACACCACTGAAACCCATGCAGTTTACTTTGGATGAGGATTTTTGAATCCAGTATAAAACTTCCTTGTGCTGTGAAAGGCATTTCAAAATTGTCAATTAAGAAGGGGCAAGTTGCTTAAGTCTATGTAATTGGCAACGTCCTCAAATGAGATCATTCCAGAGGCAAACAACGTACTCTAAATATCGTAATAATGAATACAATGCATTTCTAAGCATTCACATTAATGATGCCCATAAATATGGTGTGCCCTTGCATTTAAATAGGCAGATGGGGCCAAATCTGAACTCAAATAAGACTGCAACCATTGTCTTACAAGAGGGCTTGATGCTTATATGCTCACTCCACCCTCGAGGAAAAACAACCACCCTATTGTTGGCCACCCTCTTCCCCACTAATCTACCCTTTGATTGTGAGGTAGATTTCTGGGTGCCTGTGTGTGAGCACAACCACTGCACCACTAGGAAGTCTTTTAAAATTAAGCCTTAAAAAAGAAAAGGAACGTGTATGGGGTGTTGGGAAGGAAACGGGGACGAGCGGCCTTCTATTATTTTATTATTTCCAAAACCCTTTTTCTTTTCCTCCGCGCCTCGTTCTCCTTCCCTTTCTTTCTGCCAGCTCAGCAGTTTCCCCTCAGCCCCAGCAATAGGAGCAGCAGCAGCAGCAGCCAAGCTGTGGTAAACAAGTGCTGAGCTGTCAATCACAGACTAGACTCGAGCAGGAGAGGACCGGCCTAAACCGGCGCGAGCAGAGCCCCAGCCAGCCGCTCATATGCATACAGTATACATCGCACGCCCCACCAGCCAGCGTATTTGCTCAGCGGCGCAACCGAACCTGCTGGTCGTGGGCGCAACAGCGGGAGGGCGGGGCTCAAAAGCCGCTCCTCGGCCTTCGGCTTCCGGTCTCCCGGGCAGCAGGGAAGCAGGCACCCTTCAGCCGCAAGGCAACAAAAGGCACGGGCCACTGGCCGCCCGCACGGAGACCCGGGGAAGGGAGGGTGCACGGGGGACACGGCTCTGCTGCAAGCCCCCGCCCGACGCGGAGCCCCCGGAAAATGGAGACGGAGCGAGGCACCTGCCCCTTCCCGGGCGCATCCCAGGCACCTGGCTTGTCAAGCGCAATTCCAGAACAGCGCTCCGTTTCCGTCCCACTTTCCTCCCTAGGCGGAAGCGCCGGGGTTCCCTTCACTTACGCTGCTGCTACACTCTGGCCGAGGGGAGGGAGACGGGGGGGGGGCTTCAGACTGGGAGCTTTTCCGTCGTACGTGACGGCGCGCACATCCAGAGGACCCCCCCCCTCCCCGGACTCTTTGCGCCGCGCCATGCACGCAGTGCTTGTGCCGGCCTTGTTCTTTTGCCGGGCCTGGGGAAGGTCAAGGAGAAACCCCACTGGAAACCAGTCAGGCCCAGGGCCTCGCTAGCCCTCGGACGAGAAGGGGCTGCGCTGTGCAACCCGCTTGGCCGGGAGCGGCGACCGCTTTCGCGACAACGGGGGCGCCGCGGGAAGGGTCGCGCTGCCGGGCGCCAGAGGAGGCAGGGACAAAAGGGAGCAGGGAGGGCGCCCAAAGGGCCCGCGGAGAACTGGAGGGATCCAGGAACTGGGACGCGCTGCTTAACCTCCCCCCCCCCCCCGCGCCCTATGAGCTCACCCACCGCCCGCCTCCTTCCAATCAAGCGCTGGCATTGCCTTAGCAACAGGCTAACAAACCCCTCCAGGCCAATGACGGCGGGAGCGCTGGGCGGGGCTTCGGGGAGCATGCTAGGCTGAGAGGGAAGCGCCCGCCTGCCTGCCCGCCCGCCCAGCGAAGTCATTGAAACTCCTCCGCTCGCTCGCTGCCTGGCTGAAGCTGCCTTCGGGTGGTTGGGTTACAGTCGGAGCAGTGGCATGCTGTCAATGGGCTCCGGCCGCTGCGAGAGCGCAAAGATTCACCCCAGCTCAGCCCTCTGAGCTCCAGCCCTCCTTGAAGATGGTCTTTGTCGGAGGCAGTCCTGCCTTGCAGTGCTTAGCCGCACCTCCCCCCCCCCCCCCCGCAATAAAGACTGCGGCCCCAGGGCCAACAGGTGCAAGCTCAATCCTGGCTGCCCCCAAAGGGGGGCCGCCGCTTGCATTATTCAGGCCACCCCCCCCTGCATCCCTCCAAAAGCGCACGGACTTTGCACAGCCGTGCCCGGGGCGGGGGGAGATAGACAGTTTCAAGCTGCAAATGTGGGGAAGGCGAGCAGCTGCCAGAACTTCTTGCTGGGGGTGGGGGGGGTTCTTTCGCCTTTCTAATGCCGCCGTTGCGCTGCGTGCGTGCCTAAAATGCAGCCCTTGCGCTGCAAGCAGGGCAGCACGCCGGCCAACTTCCTGGCTGGGCTAGAAATAGAACGACCCCCGAAGCCTTGACGTCCCCGCACGATTCTTCCCGTCCCTGCAGTAAATCTACAGCACCTCCAAGAATATATAAGGGGGTGGGGGGCAAAGCAAGCCAAAATTACATAACCAGTTTTAACATTTTCTTGTGCTAGGAATTAAGTCATCGCCACCACCTGACGCGTGTAACCAATCTGCTGTGAGGAGAAGGAGCACCCCCTCCCTCTCTTCAGTACCGGTCCCAAACAGGATTGAACCGCTTCTAACAAAGGGTGGAAACTTCAGAAAAACAACCTTAGTCTCCTATACTTCCACATTGGCACCGTTTAAACAATAGATTAAGGCTCTGGAGATCGATCCGACCCTCGGCAGCTGAATGTGCGACCTCCAATGTGCTCTCCGTGTGCAGATTTCCCGTATCGACACAGCAGACCCCAGAGGTTTTCAGAACTCCGCAACTTAGAAATAACGCCTTGATTCAAGAATTAAATTGGGCTCAGTGTGTGTGTGGGAGAGGGGTCTTCCTGCCTCCCACCGTAGCTTTGCCTCGCTCTTGCTAACCAGAAGGCTTAGAAGCGAGCGAAGCAACTTTTCTGAGCTTACAGGAGAAAAAAGGCTATGCGGACCTGCACGTGGGGTGCTGAAAGCAAGTGTCAAAATAAACCGCAGGGAGCCCTTTATCTGCTAACAATTCTCCAGCCAGCACTTAATAGCTGGAGAGTCCAACCTCGTATTAAGAAACCTCCAAACTATCCCCCCCTAACTGTTTTGGGTAGGCAGGCAGCAAAAAAAGCACGCCTTACACTAAAATTCATTTTTTCCCTAAAATCCTTTTCAACTCGATGTGCCAGTGAAAAGGTCCCAGAGTTGGAGAAAGTCTTGTCTGGAAACATTTTGCAGATGCCCCATATATACGCAGCCAAAGTGCACGACCAGCTCTATCCTCTTCCACGCAAAATAGCTATACATCTATGGCTGCAATCCTAAGCACCCTTTCTAGGGAATAAGTCCCGTTGCGCCCAGTAGGACTTGCTGTTAAGGAAACGTGCTTAGGATCGCAATGCATAATCATCCAGACTGCAGCAACCATGAGAAAGAGAGACACCAAGAGAGAGACATGCCATTTGACAGCGAAAACGGTTCCAAATATGTTAAGAGCGATTAATTCGGATTCAGCCTTACCTCTTTCGTGCCCAATCAAGATATCCTTATGGTTGAAATATTCTACTTCTTCGGTGTAATTCTGTGTGTAGGCAGTATTGGATCCAGCATTTCTCGATTCAGTCCAGCGTACTTTTGCATGTCCTCTTGCATGGATTTTAAGCGATTTGACTCTAATTTCCCCAGTAACTTCTAAATTCACCCTTCCTGAGACTGTGTCCCCGCTCGAATAGACGGGGACATTGCTGTCATTAAGACAGTCAAAGCTTATTGTCAAACTCTTCACCTTCCCCAGCACCATGATGTTTTTTTTTAATATAACAAAGTCTATAAAAATATACTGTAAGAAAAAAAGGTGGGGAAGAAAAGTCAAGATCTCATATAAAAATGCGATCTTTCCTCGTCACTGGTCAATTTTCTCTGCCCTGCGAAAAAGCTTGCGGGCAGGACCAGTGTGCTCTCTACAAGCGCTTCATTGGGATTGCTTAAAAAGTAACAACGCTAGATGCTGCTCTCCAGCTCTGCGGTCTCGGTACAAAGACGAGCGCTTGCTCGCTGCCAGCTCACTTTAAGGAGAGCTTTGTGAAAAACAACCCCAGCGCGCATGCGTGGCGCTCTCCTCTCTGTACAGGAGGTGTCACACAGGCAGCGCTCTTTCCTGATGCGGTCGCTTGCGGGGGACTTCGCTTCTGCCTCTCGCCGGGGCTTAAACCTTGTCCGGACCTCGAGGAAGGCGTTTCTCCACCCGAGACCCTAACCCCCCGCACCTTTGCACGAGAGAAGCCTTCCTCTCGATGGGCAGAGACGACGTGACCGAGAGCGGGCAGGCCGCCGCCTCTGCGAACAGCTGATCGCAGACGCCCCGAAGCATGATCGCCTGCTGGGGCTGGAGCAGAGGAGAAGGGTCTGGGGAAGGCAGGGGCAGCTGTCTTCCCACGGCTATGTCGGGTGCTTTAGGGCAGCAGCGTGTGCCCTTACAATAAGCGGCATACCCCTCCCCCCAAATACTTCAGTGGATCACCAACAACATTAATTGGGAAGGGGGGGCTAGGGGGAAGGAGCATCACCTCAAGGGGAAGACCTAGTGACCTGATGGATGCTGGAGGATTCCTCTGTTTTGCCTTCTGATTAGTTCAGACTTTGGTTGGATTTTTTTAAAACACTGATTTGGAAATGGGGGGTTGGGTACCAGTCGGATCTAGATGATTTTAAAGGGATCTTCATGCATTCATATGTTTTTTACATTGAAATGGAACAAAACTACCATTCTACTGTAGACTGTGTCTTAGTCTATAGTCAGCATCGCAAAAGTCACACCTCCACGGCACCCTGGGGATGCAATGGCACAAAAACAAAGTTGAAATACATGGACCTTCATGAATACTTGTGATTTTTGGCATTCGATCATCCCAAACGCACCATAAGATATCAATAGCCAGAGCATACACCACAAAAATCACAGATCCATGCCTTTGTGGCAAAAGCAACCAGCAAAAACATGGTTCTGAAGCATGGATTCTTATGCATCTTCAGGATTTTGGCATCCAGTCACCCAAACTCACCATAGGATCACCTATTATATCGATAGTTGCAGCATAACCAGAAAAATCACAGATCCACATCTTTGTGGCAATAGCAAGGAGCAAAAACATGGTTCTGAAGCACAGATTCTTATACTTCCTTAGGAGCTTGGCATCTGGTCACCCAAACTCACCATAACATCACCTATATAATCATGGTTTCAAACCTTCGTGGCAACGCACAGTGTTGAGTGTGGCCCTGGACATTATGTGATATTTGATGGTGAGTCTGGTGTGGCCTGATGCAAAAACTCTGAAGATCCATGCTTCAGAACCATATTTTTGCTCCCTGGTGTTGCCACAAAGATGTGGATCCATGATTTTTGTGGTGGGAACTCATGGGTTTGGTGTGACCTGATACAAAACCCCTGAGGATCCATGAGGATCCATGTTTCAGGACCATATTTTTGCTTGTTGCTGTTGCCACGAAGGCATAGATCTGGAATTTTTGTGGTGTATGCTGTGATTATTGATGTAATAGGTGATCTTATGAGTTTGGGATGATCTAGTGCCCCAGTCATGAGCACAAATGAGGATCCGTGTATTTCAACTTCATTTTCGTGACATTGCATCTCCACAATGTCATGGATGTGTGATTTTTGTGATGCTGTCTATAGGCTAAGACATGGTCTACAGTATAATGGTAGTTTTGTTTTGTTTCAATATAAAAGTCATATGAATTCATGAGGATCTGTTTAAAATCATCTACATCTGACTTTTACCCACACCCACGAGAACTATTTTGCTGATATATGAAGAGAATACAGTACTGAAGATGGCTATCCTCCAGAGAAATCTAGTATGAAAGAGTCCTGCTCCTCTAGGATTTGCATTCCTCTCATTATGTTTTTTCTGTCCCAGCAGCCTTTTCAGATCTTGATATATTTGAGATAGTTGTTTAGATTATTTTCATTAAATGGTAACAAATGTTTAACCAACCTACTGCTAGGTGCATTTACTCCTTCATTTAAAAAAATCCGTTGATGGAACAATGGGCCATTTCTTTCACTAACACATAACTGTTAGCCTGGCACTGGCATCTAAAAGTACTACGCAAACAAATGATCTATATGTATATACAGCTGTGTTTAATTTGCATGCTTTGCTGCTCATTAACTCAGTTCTGACATGTTTTGTCCTCAAATAGTTTCCTGTTCTCTTCATCAGGACTGGATGAACCCACCGTTCTATAAGTTTCTAAGTATAACATTTTATTTTGAGCACTGAGAATTTGCATTGAGAGTTACTGTTCTCTACATACTTAGAAGAAAGTCCCATAAGTGATTATTCCCAAGCACTGGAAGCCAAGTAAATATACTGCAGAGTTGCAATCCTAAGTAACTATAACAGGAAGTATGAATCCCTTGGGACATATTTCTGAGTAAACATGTTTAAGGTTGGGCTGTGAAACAGCGTTTGGGTGCATCGAATTGTTTTTGCATGGCTATCTCCAAGTTATTTAATCAATGAAGTCATTCTTGTTTTCTCTTGGTTGACACCTGGTGGAAATTCCAGTACTTTTATGTGATATTTTTTGTATTTCTGTGCCACCTTGTGGTAAGTGGTGGATAGGCCACTCTGTCAAAACACACCTTTATACCACTGGAGTTGGTAGAATTTGCATGTACATTTACTTATTTATTTATTTATTTTTGAATGTATACCTCATCTCTCTTTACAATGTTACCTCAAGGCGGCTTACAGAATAAAATATTAACATAACATAAAATCCCATTCAAACATCAGTCATACAATCAAAACACTCACAAAGCTGGTGGTACAAAACAATATTCTCCCCAACCCAACTCAGCTTGTCCCAAATTGAGGACCAAAATCATGGTCTTAATAGTGTAATTACAGATCTTCGGCATTCAATATGGGACACACAGGATAGGGCGGGACCCCCAGATCGTAACTCCGGTCAATCCTCCCCCGGCCTCAACCAAATGCCTGGTGGAAGAGCTCCATCTTGCAGGCCCTGCGGAACATAGATAGCTCCATAAGGGCCCTTAGTTCTTACAATTCGATTTGTAGGACTGTCCCTCTCAGCCCAGCCATTTCAGGGTGTTGTACATCATGTCATATTAAAATAACATATAATAAGTACCAGTAGGAAATAATATAAGATAATGATTTCCAAAGTATCTCTTTTCATCTTAATGGAAGTACTTTTCTGGTGCCTCTGCTGGTTAGAGTCTGAATATCCATACTGATGTAATGTCTGAAAGAGAAAGATGTGTGGGAGACATATGCAGAGATGCTTGAGTCATTTCTATATCTAGGTCCCCAACATCTCTCCTCAAGGAGAATAAGCAATTTCCTCTTTCAAATGTAACAACACAAGCATGAAAAACAGATCCTTAATTCATTCAAGGTTTGTCTATTTCAGCATAAAATATGTGAAGCCAAAGCAACTTCTCCATCTTTTCCCCACAACAACCCTGTGCAGTAGCTTATGCTGAGTGTATGTGATTGGCTCCTCGTCTCCTTAGGCCCTGACCTGGATAGTCAGGCAAACCTGAACCCATCGGATTGTGGGTTGGGAGCCATGTGATTGGCTTCCAGGAGAGCTTTGGGACCAGTGGGAACTGTCAGATTTCTACAGGGCCAGCAAGACAGAGCTCTTCTGCCAGGTCTATGGTTGAGGCCAGTCTACGAGGAAGATCGGGTAGCCACCTAGGTGTTAATTGCTGACATAGCCCTCTACTGCCTGATGGCAGGTGTCCAATTTTGGGGAAGGACTGGCTTGTTTATTTACCGCACTCCCCTCCGCCATGCTGGGGTTTTGTACTATTCTATTTTGTTTTAATGGACTTTTCTTGTTGTGGAAATTTTGTGCTGTAACCTGCTGCGAGCTGGCATGCCGAGAGTGGCAGGTAAGAAATCATCATCATTATTTCAGAAGCTAAGCAGGGATTGACCCTGGCTAGTATTTGGATGGGATACTGCCAAATATTTGGGTGGAGCTCCTCCAAGGAACAGTAGAGGTCATAATGTGGAGGCAGCCAATGGCAAAGTACCTCGGATCTTCTGGCTATATTGAAGGGAAAGCTGCTTGGCAGAGAGTTTTTCTTTCATTGAACAATTGTGCAGCTGTTCCAAGCTGTTCCAGCTGTTTTCAAGAAAATGTCAAATACTGGTCTCTTTGCCTCAAAATGACAATGCTATTTATAGGAATCCCCCTCCCCATTTGGTGGCAGCATGTTTGAGAAGCTCCAGTGCAATAAAGAGCATGCAACTGCATGTTCTGTTAGTCAGAGTGTATTTTCATACTATGTCATTAGAAGGGAAGATATTATGGCTAAAGCTCACTTACTTTGGACACATCATGCAATCAGACTCATTAGAAAAATCATTAATGCTCGGCATGGTCAGTGGCAAAAGGAAACGTGGTCGCCAAAGCATCCACTGGCTCTACACGATCAAAGCCGATACAGGGATGACCATGAACCAACTAAAAGAAGCAGTCAGAGACAGGGGCACATGGCGAAGATTTTCCTATAGAATCACTGAGCGTCGGACATGATTGAATGGATAACATCATCATCATCATCATTATCATCATCAAGAACCAGCTATGAATGTCTTGACTATGTTTCAATGCTTTTCGTTTTGTCTTTTAAAAAGTTATGCTGTGGGACATCTCTAGAAGTTTGAAATGAAGGAAGAAAGCCATACCACAAGCCACTCAAATGTAGAAAGAAATGAATGGTGTCTGAGTAGGGACCTCAAATTCCTTACACCTGCCCTGTTCCCTTTTGCAGACAGCGTATGTTACATGTGCGTATGAATGTTACGATCTTGACAATTCCAGGAACAAGGCAGTAGAAACAAAAACTTTGAAAAATGAAGCAAACATATTAAACTTTAAGGGGTAACCAAACTGTGGCTTTCCAGACTTCATGGAGTACGGTTGCCACAAACTCCTGCCATAGGGGGGCATGGGAATTGTCGTGCATGGACAACTGGAGGGGCCACAGTTTGGCCACCCCTGCTTTAAGCAAAGTCCAGAAGCAGTGACAGAAACAGGTGCATGAATCACCTGCCCTCTCATTGTATGTGCTCATTTCATTTTCTGTTGCTTTCCATAGTCCCAGGGGAAGGAAGGAATGATTGGCCAACAGTAATTATGAGAAATGCAGATTCCAGGAACTTTCTCTGCCAAATGTCAAGGCAGCGTGTTTCAGAGGGGAGCTGTATGGGTCTGCAGTAGAGCAGTTAGATATGAGTCCAGTAGCACCTTAGAGAACAGCAAGGGTTTCAGGGTGTAATCTTTTGAGAGTCAAAGCTCCCAGCAGTGTCCCTTTTCACATAAGCCCTCCTTTACTGAACAGGACTGTGAGGTGGCAACAGTGTTTATTCAGGGATGGATGGTGGTTTTTTCCCCTCCCCTTAAGTGTGGCAGGGAGAGACAGTTTGCTAGGAACTGACAGTATACACTGAAGCATCTACAGGACAATGCACCAACAAATGCTTTGGAAGTTAATTGCCCTCTTTACAGCAAGATCATTTCATTTGCTTTCAACAAGACCACATTATTGCAATATGAAAGGAGGGTGAACTAAAATAGGCATCTAGTGGCACTTTAGAGGCTAACAATATATTTCAGCATGTTTCCCTGAGTTCAGAGCTTTACACTCAATTTTATAGGTTTGGTAAGCATGTTTCAACTCTTGATGGATCCTATCTCAATGCACAATGCCACAGGAGGTCAGGAGGTTCACTCCCATGTTGACTCATCTCATCTGGATCACAGTTTGTTTCCAGGCACAATTCAAGGTGCTAGGATTGACCTTTAAAGTCCTCTATGATTTGGGACTATCATACCTGGAGGACTCGCCTATTCTCTTACAAACCTACCCAATCTCGACAGTCATCATCAGGGATCCTGCTGCGGGGGTCCTCACCATTTAAGATTCAGTGGGTGGCAGCCCAGGAGGGGGCTCGTTGGGTTGGAGCTCTCTTCAGAAAGACACATCTGTCCCTTTCTATCACTGCCTTCCTCTAGTAGGTGAAGACTTTTGTCTTTGGCATTTTTTTTCTGTGCCGTGTTTTAATTGTTTATGTGTCTTTGTACGTATTTCAGTTCTGGTTCTAATTGTTTTAAAGATGCTCCTTTTTGTTGGTTTTAGTGGCATTAAAACATGTTTTATTATGTATAAATACATTTGTTAGCCTCCTTGGTGGCACTTATAAAGGCAGAATTTTGTAAATTTAATAAATATTGGGAATTTTTAAACATTTTCTACAGATAAAGTACTATAGGAATAAAAATTCAGAAGATCCCAGGAACAAGCCACCCAAATCTAATTTCTATAAATGGTATTATTTTAAAACATTTATTTACCGGTTTCTTTTCAATAATAGCCTTCTTTTAATGCTACCATTACTGACCCCTCTATGTATCTGGAATCCTTGAGTTTTATGTCTACTCTTTTCTCAATTCTAATGTTTCTCTGCCACCTTGTGGTAAACTGATAGTATTAGCATTTTCCTTTCATGTTACCATGCAGGGGTGGCCAAACACCAGCCGTATTCTGGTAGGGACTCATGGGAATTGTAGTCAATGGACTTCTGGAGAGCCACAGTTTGGCCACCCCTGCCTGTGTTGGAAGAATCATTCTTGTAGATTTTAAATAAAATTACATGCACACATGGAAATGTTAAAAAGGACAATATCTTCTATATTCAAAGATCATCTGTTGACTTCTGAATAAGATTTAAGGGATTTATATTGCATTTAGAAACATTCTGTTCATTGCTTGCTTATGCTACCATCTAGTGTTATATTAGGAGAAAGAACAGTATTATAGACGTATTTAAATATGCAATAGGTGTAAGGTTCATAGTCTGACCTAAGATCATGTAAGTTTCCTCAGTATCTGCTCTTTTCAGTTTCCTGCATAACTGTGGAAGGTATATCGCTGTAGTCCCAATTCTAAGAATATTTACTTAGAAGCTCAGAGGATAGTCCTTCCCAGTAAATGGAAACAGGAAACAGAAAAGTGATGCAAACTCTTTTCCATGAAGAACTGAAGTTATTTTGCAGGGATTTGCCATAAACAATCTAGTTAATTCATGGCAGAGGAAATATTAGAGCTCATCCTTCTTCCTATATTTTACACCAATTTGTTTAAATTGTTTTTAAAAATTATTATTATAGTAGTATGAAGCAGCTTCGGCCCAGTTTGGTGAAACAATCATTTAGGACTCGTTAGAAGAAGGGAAGCTTACTTCCAAAAGCCCTATCCAGGTATTGTCTAGACCAGGGGTGGGCAAACTGTGGCCCTCTAAATGTCCGTGGACTACAATACCCATGAGTCCACGGACATCTGGAGGGCCAGTTTGCCCACTCCTGGTCTAGGGGATATTGCTTTGTCATTATAATAGGATCTGAGATTTTCAGATCCTATTATAAGAAAGAAAGCAGACTTGTGGAACAGTTGTTTAGCTTTGTTTTCATTTTTCTTGTCCATAAAACATTAAATGCATGTTCCCAGTTGTGTTGAGGGAAGCAATGGAATTACAAGAATTATCAACACACACATGACACTGATTACATGCAATTATTAAGAGGCAGCTAATTGATAATCTTCACCAAATGATATAAAATAATTATTATAGTTTTTTTTTTTAGCCAGATGGTATCTGATGCTCACCTAACACAGACTTGAATTTGTATTAGAAAGGATGAAAGTAACGGTGTTTGTATACACTGCTGCCAAATTACAGCTGATTTACGGGGTTTTCATGGTGAGGGGTTTTCATGGTAAGTGAGAAGCAGTGGTGGTTTGTGTTTGCCTTCCTCTGCAGAGTCTTACTTGGTGATCTCCCTTCCAAGTACCAGCCCTGTTTGGCTTCTGGGCTCTGATAAGATCAGGCTATACCATATCATCTTTCCTTTCATGAAGGAGATTGGGAGCCCCCCTATTTATGAAGGTGCGCAAAGTTACAGAAATTCTGAGACATACTGATATTATCAATTACAAAAAAAATCTCTAATTACCTAACCCTTTTGGATCTATATACAGAGTTGTTAGATCATCAGCCCCAGCTCTCACCTATGAAAACAGGTAGATGGAAATGTAAAATTATACCTACTGTCTAATGACCCCATCCTTGTCAGCAGTCTCTTGTCAATTCAAGCAATGGTTCAGGCTGAGGCCTAACAAAATCATAAAAGCTTCTCTTTCTCTGAAAGCCAAGGTCAAGCTGACTGTAGCTTCAAAGACTGAGAAAGTGTGGAGTGGTTGTCACAGGTGCCAGACAAGCTATGATGACTACCTGTTTCAAGGCCAAGGAAGGGGGGGGGTACATTCCATCTTGTTAGCACAGAGACTACTGGGCCAGAGTGAGGAGGAAATGCTTGCCTAATGGACCCCATACAGCTGCAGAGTATATGGTCTCATTAGGGCAAATCACCTGATTGACTACCTGGTTAGCAATACACATAATTGGTCAAGTTACATTTGATTAATGAACTAGGACCATGCAAGTGTGGCTTGCTGAGCATAAAGAATGAGTCTTCAGTTTACTTTTTGTCTCTTTATCTGGATTGTATCTACCTTTGGGACACTTCTGGATTCTGAGTAGTCCAGGTTAAAGGAAACACCAGGTAACTTTGGGATTTAAAACCAATGCTTGTAAAATTGCTTAGGCTAGTTATTTAACTTTATCATTTTATCCCTGCTGTTCACTGTTCTATTATTGTATATTCCTGTATAATGACTTTAAATATATTCTGTGGGTTTGGGGGCTTCAATCTAAATACAGTACTTTAGTCCATATTTACTGCAGCTACTTGAATAACTTTTCCAGAACTCACCTTAGAAGTGTCCTATCTTGTGTAGTTGACTTCTGCTCTTAGAACTGGGCTCTCTTGCTGATATACTTTCTTTGCTGCCCTGAGCCAGCTTTCAGGAGAGTTGTATAAAAAATCAAATTCATAAAAATAACTATTTATTTTGTTTAATAATAATTTTTCATTTGAAAAAGTACACAAACAAAATGCTCTTACAGCCTACAAAATCAACATGCTTAGTCTGTAGTAACTCAGCATAGGATTGCACTGGAAATGGTAAAATATATCGAATTGTAGGAAAAAAGCCAGGCTTCTGAGCATATGAACATTGGTGATCTCAGCAGTGAGTCCATGTTGTAGCAGGAGAGAAGAAGACTGAAACCCAAGAAAACTCCAGCTTACATATAGAATCTGTCCCGGGTGAGCCAGATTGACTCAGCTGCACTTGATTGATTTAAAGGGATTGGATACCATAGCGGGGAACCTCGTGGGCACATTGGCTGGTTTCACTTCTGTTTAGATCCTGCCTCAGACCTCATGCTCAGTCCTTGGCAGATCCACATACACAACAACAGTCTCAGGATTGTGTGCATGGAAACCATCGTATTGTGTGCTTTCTCTGTTCTTTGGAAGGGCTTACCAGTGTGCGTTCAGAGGGGGACAGCTGCACTTTCTGTATTCAGGAAAATAGAAAATGCTTCCATTTCAGAGACCATTAGATACCACCAAGTATTTTGAGAGATGTGACTGTGTTTTTTGTTGTGTGGGCTGTTTTTATCTTCCATATTGCTTTTTGACTTGTGTGTTGTTCCACTGTTTTAATGTGTATGCAACTTGTTGCTCTGTTAGCCATCTTTAGTCTAAACAAATAAGTTCATAAATAGACATTTTCAATAATAAATCTATTTTAAATATTTTTTAAATCACCAGTCTCTGCCTTTTGATTAGCTGTTGCATCTCTGGGAGATGATGGAAACCAGACGAGGTATTGAATTAGCCAGTCATCGAGCATCTCTGTGCCAGTGCTTCTGTGACAACCTTGGTAGTTCTTGCAGTACCTCTGATTGATTGCACTATCCCAGCTGCTCATTGGGTGACTGTTCTGTCACTTCTAAGAGCTTCTGCCTCATTTTTCAAAAACATACCTGCAGAAATGTGCAGGTGAAACAGTGGAATGATACTGGTGGGGGGAGGAGAAAAAAAGAAATTGATTTTCTTTGGGAAATTCTTGTATATCCGTGATGAATCCTTGTATTTATTTAAGGGGAAGCTGTGCTAATTTGCTGTAAAATCAGCAAAACAGTGTGGTCTTAATGAGATCTGACCCAACATTGCTGTAAGGAATGTGCCAGTTTGTATCTTGTATATATTTGGGTTTGCGTAGAAATGTCACAGTTTTCCATTTCCCCCCTTCCAAAACCTTCTTTGTGGGCACACATCCATGAAAACTTGCAGAATCTCTCTGTTAGACTGTCTGGAGAGATGCCAGACTCTTGTTGATAACTATTGGCACTTAACCTTGGCCAAAAGCAAATAAACTGAACCTGAACCTGGACAAGACAGAAATGATGCTGGTTGGGAAGCAGATGCATTGAAGAATGCGCTCATGTTTCATGAGGTTTCTCTGGCATTTTGTTAAGGCTTTTGGGATTATACTGGGTCCAGTACCGTTACTGGAGAAGTCAGTGCAGCTGCAAAAAAGTTTTCTAGGGGATCTCCAGGCCCTGTCCAGAGGCTGGCAACACGACCTGTTCCACAAGTGAGCAATGTGGATCCTTTCAGTCCACATATTCCAGTAGTATCTGGTGGCGCATAGGAAGTGTGGTGATGCAGTCCACCTAATATTCCTTGGCTGCTACTGCATACTGCTGAACAGTACTGTGTAACTTCCTGTATGAACAAAAGGGCCAGTGGAATCAACTGCATTCGTGAAAGAGGAGACCGGCCAAGCATTACAACACAGCTCCTGCTGTTTGTTGAACAAATGCAAACTATACAAGGAGACATTAATATGTGGGGTAGAAAGTTATACAGTGGGTACAAACATCTGTGCTTATGTGTTATAGTGCTTTATGACATATTTGGACCATGCAGTATTATCAACTGTCAGCTTTAATAGTGCTCTTTCACCTTTAGCCCTTTCTGCATTCACGGTTTACTTCCGATGATAACAGAATTCAGGTTGGCATTTTCAAAATTTGAATGCTGTGCCTGCATTCTGACTCTTTTTTTTTTTTAATGGTTTTTTCCCCCCTTGGGAATTGCTGAGAGTGTTCTGCTCATGCAGACTTCTAATCTGGCATGCTGGGTTTGATTCTGCACTCCCCCACATGCAGCCAGCTGGGTGACCTTGGCTCACCACGGCACTTATAAACCTGTTCTGACTGAGCAGTGATATCAGGGCTCTCTCAGCCTCACCCACCTCACAGGGTGTCTGTTGTGGGGAGAGGAAAGGGAAGGTGACTGTAAGCTGCTTTAAGACTCCTTCAGGGAGAGAATGGCGGCATATAAGAACCAACTCTTCTTCTTCACAATGGATAAGAGTGCTTGCACTCGAAAGCTCATGCCCTGAATAAATCTTTGTTGATTTTATAATGGATATATAAGAATTATACATTAATGCTCTTGTGAGGGGGGCGGAGACATGGCACTTGGATACTTCCCTGCAAGACTTTTGATTCATCACAACTTCGGAGTGAAAACATCTGGTAGACATCAGATCGAGCCTATAAACAGTGAGTGGGTTTTCCCCCCGGCACCTTCTCCTCTGGAACAAACTCTCGGCGTGGAAAGCTGCTTTCTTTAATTTAAGCAAGCTAGAGTGACAGGAAGATAATCTACTTTGATCCTCTACTACGATTTATTGCAACTGTGAACTGAGGGGAGGACATCTGCTAAACTCCAAGATATTAAGACATCAATCAACGCATAAAGACGCAAGTACTTTCCCGTTTTTTCTTTTCCCCCGTCTCTGGCTCTGCTTGAAGCCACCTTGATATGAGGCAGGCCAATTCTCTTTTCTAAGTAGAAGAAGGACTTAAAATAACTCAAACTAATTAGTAATAGCTCTTACGGCATTTGTTTTGGTTTTCGGAGATAAGAGCCGTGGGTGAGAAGATCTCGCGAGAATTCTGTTCCAGTACGAGACATTGCTTTAATATCAAAACAGACTGTTGCTCTTCGTTAGGACTCCGTAGGACCTCTATTGGTTATTTGCAAAATTGCCTACAACATGCCCATGTTAAAGAAATTTGCTTATTTATTAGAGAAACAGACCCAAGATTTGAAAGCATATAAAGATGGCTTGCTTAAAGATATGCTCAAGGAGTTCAAGGGCGGCAAGGAAGAAGTCTCTAACAGGAATGATGAATCAATAATAGTGGCTGATGATAGCTCTAAACAAGGTGGAAAATTACCAGCAGAAGAGAAACTTGAAACTTTGGAGATGGAAAAGGGGATGTCGGATCTTTGCAGCCTAGATAAGGACTCCCTACCTAAGAAGACATACAGCCACTCCAAAGCAACAGTATACAAGAACAAATCAAAAGATATATGGATCTGCTGTGAAAGTAATCGATTGAAAGGAGCTTCTTGGGAAAAAAAACTGTACTGATATTGGAGCCCAAGAGGTACAATTGTTTAAAGACTCACCGATGTATACTCCGAAGGAAAGATGACAACTGCACTCTCTAAGCCAAAGGCCAACTGGACAGAACATGGGTCAACGGGAACAACAGGATGCGGCAGGCCTCGATATGAGACCCCCTTAAGAAGCTTGGGGAACGGAAATGAAACACAGTGGTTGAAATTCTTTTCCTCCTTCTGCTTTTTTCCGTAGCCATATAGGCAAGCTGAATTTGAATTAACATATCTCTGTAGTGACTCTCAGCTTAAACTTAAAGCATAACTAACAGGAGGCATCTAACTGAGGAGGTGTAAATGTAACTAACGAAGACTTTATTTTACAAACTAATGAAGACTCTATTTTTATCATTTTTTGTATTAATAATGTACACTTATATAGCTTAAAACCTTAACAACCTATATATATATATATATATATATATTCTTTTTCCGTACAACTAAGTAGGCTTTTATTTTTTATTTTTTATTTTCCCTAGTGGAAATGAGGATGGCTCTAAGACCACGTTAAGTATAAATTGTTTATGATTGTTAAAATTGTTAAAAACTATGCAAACAAATGTTGAAACGATGGTAACAAAGTAGACTTCTCTTTTAAAATGTGGTGGAAACGTGAAAAAGTGTATAAGCTTTGGGTAAAAGTCCATAATATTGTAGCCATGTGGAGTCTTATAATCTTAAATGAAGAGAAGAGGCCTTTCAAGAACAATGGGGCCCTTATCTGATCTACCTAAGAAAATAAGTTAAAAGGGGATTGAAACAGGGTATCAAGTGTATCAAACGAAGAGCATAATCTTTTTCTTTCTGTATCAATAATGTAGATTATTTGCATTGTATTATCTTTAAATATTACAAAAGGGGATTGAAACGGGGGACTAAATGTATCAAATGAAGAGCATAACCTTTCTTTTTCTGTATTAACAATGTAGATTGCCTGTATTTCATTATCTTTAATCTTGGAAAACAAAAATAAAAATCTTATTAAAAAAAAAAAGAATTATACATTAATTGGTAAAGAGTGCCACCCAGTGGTTGAATTCAGATAAGAAGGCTATTAGCCATCCCTATACCTACGTGTATTGTTTGCCTAAAATTGTAAAACCAAATTAGCAAATCAGTGCCACAAAAAATGGGCTTATTTTTCTGAAGTATTTTTCTGAAGAATCTGCCCTGCAACATTTTTGGCTTACACCCAATGCTTTATTTTCTAGTACGACTTGAAGAGCTAAAAACAAAGCTAAAACTGTTTTAAAATGAGTTTGGTCCTGTGTGCAGAAAAGTCAGTATAAATATGAACTGATCATTGCAATGATAGAAAAGCATCAGCTTCAATGGAAAAATTGGTCTGCTTATTTGCATGGCACCCACCTGTACTGATCTTTAAAAATAAACCTTGATGACATCCAACACATGATTGCTTGTCCAAGGACACACATTTATATAAAATCAAAAACAGTGTGAGAAAAGGTGGTGTTGAATGTGAGTGAAAATAGAGTAAAAACTATACATATCCAAAATACATTACTGTTGGATATTTGTAGGATATAAGAATAAATTAATTTAACAGTGAA
Source organism: Paroedura picta (assembly GCF_049243985.1). NCBI lineage: Eukaryota > Metazoa > Chordata > Lepidosauria > Squamata > Gekkonidae > Paroedura > Paroedura picta. The sequence continues at coordinate 41,192,865 of NC_135375.1, forward strand.
CTTGATGGTTCTGTGCTTATTAGCAGATCAGCAAAAGAGAGCCTCTTGTGGCGCAGAGTGGTAAGGCAGCCGCCTGAAAGCTTTGCTCATGAGGTTGGGAGTTCGATCCCAGCAGCCGGCTCAAGGTTGACTCAGCCTTCCATCCTTCCGAGGTCGGTAAAATGAGTACCCAGCTTGCTGCTGGGGGGTAAACGGTCATGACTGGGGAAGGCACTGGCAAACCACCCCGTATTGAGTCTGCCATGAAAACGCTAGAGGGCGTCACCCCAAGGGTCAGACATGACTCGGTGCTTGCACAGGGGATACCTTTACCTTTAAAATAGAACCATGGACTAGAAAAAGTAGATCATGGGTTGCCTGGGATTTGGACATGCACCTCGAGCCCCACAGAGTGGCTGACACAGGAGGTGGAGCCAACTACAAAACCACTGCCATAGGAAGTGCAGACACCAGCAGAATGTCAGAGAAGGAGTCTTTGCATAACTCTGTTAATAACTCATCAACATTTCAGGCAGAATCTGTTTAACAGACAACGCCTTTAAGAATCAGTATGAGTAACACAGGATGGATTATTGTATTGGGAAGTTAGCTGCTGCGGAAACAACTTCAGAAAACCCTCCCCAGCCACTTAGAAGCCCTGCTGGGACAAGCTCCCTTCTTGGCTCTGGACACTTTCCAACAACATTTTGTGAATGCCAGGAGCAATATTGGTGGACAACATGGTACCCCTCAGTGCCCAATGGGGCAGGGAGGATTGCTGTAGGCCTCCTAAATCTAGAGATGGAAGGTGAAATATGTCTACCACTTTACCCCTGATTGATGCGGCAGTAACAAGCCCATTCCTGTTCCCCTTTTCTCCTGCCCAGTGAGGGAAGTCATAGCTGTGTTTAGCAGGCACAGGATGTGAGACGCTTTCCTTGGCTCCTCCTTCATAACAGCAAAAGGTTCTTTGAGCACAATCTTGTCATGCTTTGTTGGATGAGTTTAATTTCTCGTCACTCAAAAACACTGATAAACCACTTTGAGAAAGGGTTGCCAACATCCTGGTGAGGCCTGGAGATTGCCCAGAATTACAGCTGTCTCCAGGCTACAGAGATCAGTTTCCCTGAAGTAAATGGCTGCTTTGGAGAATGACCTCTATGGAATCACATCACCCCGGAATTTCCCAGGCTCCGCCCCTGAATCACCAGGAATTCCCCAGCCTGGACCTGATAATCCTACTTGGCGAGTTACAATATACTCTCTTGTCATATGACTCTTGCTTTTCATGGCTGCCAACAGGAGGGAGGTAGTGCCTCCTTCCAGGTGGAAGGCCATCTGCATTATAGGAGGCACAGTGGGACTTCTTGTTGAAGAAACAGTCATTAGACCTGGAACGCCTTAATGATTATAGGTTACTTGCTAAATATCCAGCTCAAGGGAATGAGATCACACTACCATGCCCAGTTTCAACTGGGATTTAGAAGAAGAAGAGCTGGTTTCTATACTTTACTTTTCACTCTCTGAAGGAGACTCAGCTTTGGTCACCCTGTTGAACAGCCTCAGTCAAAAATATGACTGTGTATGTGTCTTGATTAGTTCTGCTGGTCCTTCTGGTAGATTTGGCCATAATATCCTTTTGGATCATCTGGCTAAGGTAGGGACTGGGGTTTTTAGTAGGAGAGGTGGTACCGTGGCAATTATGCCATGAAGGAACAAGTCTCTCCCCAGAACACAGGGCCATTTCGCACGGCTTCAAAGTAGCAGGATGGTTGCCAATTGGAAACGCTACAAATTTGCCATAACCCACGACGTCGTACACAATCTGCAACAGTCCTGCAACCGACCCGCAAAAAGCGCTTCGTTGTAGCGCTTCTAGGGGAATCCAGAAAACTGGATTCACCCTCCGGATAGCGATACACTCCTGCAACCAATCTGCAACAGTAGCGCCACAGACTTGTGCGTTACCATTGTTGCGGTTTCTTCAAAGTCCCTCCTCCCGAGCCTTTCCTCCTAACTTCCGGCGAACTGTCCGCCATCTTTTTTCTCTGAGCGAGCGGGGATCTACGAGGCAACGAGACAGCGACTGGCTTTCAAGCAAGATCACTTTCTGAAATTCTGCCCGGACACCACAATAGTTTTCCAAAAGCACAGTGGCACACACCGTCACGTTCCAAACATTTGCCCATAGCTTAAAACCCCGTCTACCGTAGGCCAGTACTAGCGGAGTCAACGTACGGGGATCATTTTTAAAAACTTTCCTCTGAGCGTGCCAACGAACGTTCGCCGCTCGCAGGCTCCTGTTTAGATTACTGGGGTTCAATAGATATGATTCGAGGTGATTTCAAGAGGGGCAGTTTATGTGTAGTGGGTCTTTGTGTGGTTCCGGGTGCGTGGTTGTGCTTGGGTGCGGACAACCCCTTCCATCGGCGGCTAGACCTCCGGCAAGCGGAGTCGCCGTCCGCCGTTCATTTTAAAAAAACTTTCAGCTGAGCGTGCCAACGAACGTTCACCGCTCGCAGTCTCCAGTTTAGCTTACAGGGGTTCAATAGAAATGATTCTAGCATGAGGGGCGGTTTATGTGTAGTGGGTCTTTGTGTGGTTCCGGGTGCGTGGTTGTGCTTGGGTGCGGACAACCCCTTCCATCGGCGGCTAGACCTCCGGCAAGCGGAGTCGCCGTCCGCCGTTCATTTTAAAAAACTGTCCGCTGAGCGTGCCAACGAACGTTCGCCAGTTACATGTCATTGATTTATGCTTTGGTTGGTGAATATTATTGGGGAACTGTCGCGTACCACTGCAATTGCTCTCGGTTTTACACCGGCATGCGTTTTTGTAATGGCGGACATCTCACTAAAATGGCTCCCGCTGCATGTTCAAACTGCTCTTCCCGCGTGTGGACGAATCAGCGCATGCGAGAAGTCAAACAAAAGGCGCTAATCTGGCCATTAGGAGCAGATCCTGTTCCCGCGCGAGGAGTTTTGAACGTGACATGTGACCTAATGTGGCCAATGCGCGTGTCCCCTACTGCCCTCTACCAATCAGGAGCCGGCTAGTCCCTTTGTCTTTGTGTGCGGGAAGGTATATGATCCGTTGCACCCTGCACCTCGCACCACCATTTTGCTCAGCTACTAGCGAAAGCAACATGGAATCCTCTTCTCAAGCCTCGTCCGTCCCTGCAACCGGCCGTGGCCCAACTTGGAGGGACGCGGAGATCAGGGACCTGATCGCGATTTTCTCGGAGGAGAAAATCCAGGACGCGTTCCAGTCCTCTCACAGAAATAGGGAGGTCTTCGAACAAGTGGCCATTAAGATGCGTGCCCTGGGCCACAACAGGACCGGCCTTGAATGCCGGTCGAAGACCAAAACAATGAGGGCAGAGTACATGCGTGCCGTGAACCATAATAAGGGTTCCGGCAACGAAAAGGTTACCTGCCCCTACTTCGAGGAGCAGCGCCAGCTGTACGGAGACGGGGAAGGAGCCGGCAGGCCGAAGCGCGTCGGGAGGAGCCTTAAGGTGGTTCGGAAGCCGGCTGCCCCGGTCGAGGAACCACCCGCTGAGGAGGATCCCGGCGAGGGCACCTCGTCCAGCTTTCGGCCTCCACCCCCCGTCCAGCAACGACCAGCGGAATTGGTCACGGTGGACCTGATGGCCATCGCTCCTGGGGAGCCGGAGGAGGTTCCTGAGCAAACGCCCCTTGCCTCCGGTAAGTAATTTTCTTTTTATTTTATATTTTATTGTTTTTATATTGAGCAAATGTGTGTTCTGACGTTTGGGGATCGTTTTCTTGTGTGTTCGTTGCTACGCATAATATGATAGGATGTTTGTGGATTGCTTTGGGTGGCTTTTTAAAACGGTTGTGTTTAAACAACTACCCAAACAGTTTTGCAGCATGCCTCAGCCATAGGCCTTCTGCAGCGCTCTAGCCACTACTTTGGGAGCTTGCTGTGTGGTTCAGGTTGTGTGCTTGCTCCTTTTTCACCATTGTATGCCTTGTGTTCGTTGCAACGCATGCTATGCTTGGATGTTTGTGGATTGCTTTGGGTGGCTTTTTAAAACGGTTGTGTTTAAACAACTACCCAAACAGTTTTGCAGCATGCCTCAGCCATAGGCCTTCTGCAGTGCTCTAGCCACTACTTTGGGAGCTTGCTGTGTGGTTCAGGTTGTGTGCTTGCTCCTTTTTCACCATTGTATGCCTTGTGTTCGTTGCAACGCATGCTATGCTTGGATGTTTGTGGATTGCTTTGGGTGGCTTTTTAAAACGGTTGTGTTTAAACAACTACCCAAACAGTTTTGTTGCATGCCTCAGCCATAGGCCTTCTGCAGTGCTCTAGCCACTTCTTTGGGAGCTTGCTGTGTGGTTCAGGTTGTATGCTTGCTCCTTTTTCACTATTTTCTGCTCTTGTCCACAGAGACACAGATGCCTGGGACGGTGGTCCTAGAGTCCCCTGCAGCAGTAGCAGAGGACAGTGATTCTGGGGCGTCCACAAATGTTGGTAAGTATCAGTTGCAATAAGGGGGGGGGTTAACTGCTTTGTGCTTTTCTGTTTGTGCAGGGCAGCAGCACTGCCAAGAGACAGAAGATAGTCCCTCAACGTTGCTGCTTTAGGGTTTGAAGCTTGCTTTGCCACACTTTGGTCCTTAATCATGTTCTTTGTTCCCTTTTTTCAGATTTCATACCCGGGACACAGGAGGCGGAGGAGCGTGGGGTGGCTGGACCTCCTGCCCTGCGCAGGCGGATACACATACAAGATGGTGAGCGTGCATGAACTGTTCCTTTCGAGCCATGGCTGCAGGACAATGTCTGTGTGCAATAACTGTGTGCTTCCTTTTCATTTTTGTGCTCCCCTGGCATTGTTCTGAGTCTTGGTTTAACATGTAACCAAGACAGGCCACCATGGGCAAACAAACAATAACCGTGTGCTCCCCTGGCATTGTTCTGAGTCTTGGTTTAACAATATGTGACCAAGAAAGGCCACCATGTGCACCAGGGTGGGTTTTGACTGTCTCGTTGTTACTAACAGTTCTTTTTCTCTTTTTTTGCCAACAGAGGTCCTTTCTGAAGACGACGAGCCAGCTGGCTCACCACCCAGGGGCGCTCTCCCGGCTGAGGAGAGGCTGGCCAGGGAACGCGGCAGGCTGCGGCGCGTCTCCGTCCTCACTAGTGTGGGAGAAAGGATCCTGGAGCACTGCCAGGAGGAGTCCAGGCGTGCAGCTGCTGCAGACCAGGCGATGCTCTCCCTCGTGGCCCAGGAGGGCAAAAAATTCCGTGCCATCCTTAGAGATTCGAACAACTCACTACGCGAAAGCGTGGAGGAAGTTCGAATGATAAGGAGGCTGATGGAGAGGGCGGTCGCGGTTATGGAGGCGGCCCCCCCTCCTCAGATTACAGTGAACGTCCCCCCCCCAACCCACCCCCCCACTACCTCCAGCACCCACCCCACCCCCCCACCACCTCCAGCACCCACCCCACCCACCCCCTCTCAGAATGCCGCGACCCAAACGAGAAGGAGGACTGTTCTCGGGAAGAGAGTCGTGAAACCCGCGGACAAGTTCTCCCCCTCCTAGTTTGGGCCATTTTGTCTGTTTATCTGTGTTTGCTGTTTTCTGTTCAATAAAGTTTATGTTTTTGACTCTGTCTCTGTGTACCCTCTCTAGTGATTGTGCCAATTCTGGCACCGTTGTGTGGGTTGGAGGTTGGAGGGTGTTTTAAAGGTTAAAGGTGTCTTAGGAGTTTGGGGTGAAAGGTGTGCGAGGGTAAGGAGTCACACTGGAGTCTTTTTCAGGAAATTTACAACAACATTTTATTTTCAGAAACAGTTTAACAGGGGAAAAAAACAAGGGAATGTAACTTGGACCCCCCCACCACCACCCCCACCCTCCAAGAAAGCCAACTTTTTTTTTAACAAATTCAAATATTTAACAGGGATAGAAAAATGGGCAAAGTAACTGGGAACCCCCCCAACACCCCCCACCCCAAAACACAAAAAGTAAACAAAACTTAGGTCCCACCGCTCCCCTCCCCAGCCCCTTCCAGCTCCCTCACTCTCCTGCACAACCGTCCCATGGTCCCCCGCACTTTGCGGCGGAAGAGGTCTTCGTCCTCCTTCTTCTTAACTGTGTGGGGAGGGAGAAAAAGTACACATTAGTGCCAGACATATTTTCCAATTTTTTTAGTTTACATGCATACACTTTTTGGTGGCCGTAGCCACAGTGTGAGAAGAGTTGGGCAGTGGGGAACATAACCTACGTTCTTCCGCCTCCCTCTGCTGCCTTTGCTGCTGTAACTCCCCTTTGAGGTCTGCCACTTCAGCCTCTAAGGCAGCCACCCTGGCCTCCATTGCACGCAGCCTTGCCTCCATAGTTTCTGCTATAGAAATCAAACAAAGAATTTAATAGCACTTAAAATGGAGGCATCACAGCAGGCTCCCATATTGCTCCATGGGGGAACACACACATGGGTCTCCCGCACAGACATAAAACTCTCACCTGCAGCCTGTCCCGAGGTGGAAGGTCCCTCTTCCTCCCCCTCCTCAAGCTCAGGTGCTTTTGCCATCTTGGATGGTGATTGTGTGGCTGGGCAAAGAAAAAGAGAAATCATAATTAAAAGCACACAAACCAGAGATGAAACACAGCTGGTAGACACACCACAGTTAGAGTCAAAGCGCATAACCAAAGTGGTTCTACACAGTACTGGCGGGCTAAGTCAGAGGGGGTTGACAGCATCTAAGTACTTTCTCGAATTGCATTTGGGACAGTAGGGGAAAGAGGCAGCTAGTCATGCCATGCATGTTTAAGGGCAAAACACAACGAGGGCAGCACTTACCCATATGCCTCCTCATTTCCAGGGGGGGCTTCCCAGCCTTCTCCCATATTTTCACCATCTGGTCATGGAAGACCGTCCTGCCGCTTGGCTGCGGGACCCCCCCCCCACTGCTCCAGACTGTTGAGGAAGTCCAGCTTCACTCGCTTAAATTTTGTCCGGACCTGCTCCCAGGTCCGGACATAGCCCCTCTCCCTCAGCTTCGATGCCAACACCAGGTAAGCACCCTTGGTGTGGCAGTGGGTGCTGGCCATAAGGCGGCCAACACTTTTAGATTGGAGCACTAGCTCCAGAAGTGCCTCAGCCTCGGCGCGCTGCCAGAAGGAGCCCTTCCGTGGCTTCGGCATCTTCGGAATGACGGTTAGGGAACGAACGTGCGTTGCTCCGATCGACCACCCCTATTTTAAATGTATCAAAGCTGCCCACCAATAAAATTATTCCTTGGAACATAAGTGGATTGATCCTCCGGTTTGACAGGGGTCGCCAATACTTCCTGGCTACCCGCCTCCCCGAACTTTCCCCGTTCAGCGCTTCCGTATTGTGTGTGTCAATTTCAGTGGGGAGTTAGCATTTAGGGCTGTCAAAGTGCTTTTCTACCAGAGAATCCCCGTTTTTTTGCAGGCAAAGTACACAAACCGCACAAGACAAGGTTAAGCAAAGAACACCAAACTTTATTCAACAACAGAGTGGGAAAAACAATTAAACACGCCTCCTGTTTCTGTAGATGTGGGTGGCTATGGCGTCCCAAACCTTGCACCCCTCAGCATAGATCCTTTTTCTCCTTGCTTCAGGGATGTCTTGAGTGTCCTCAAGGACCACAGGATCAGGTTCATCCACAGGGAAGGGGATGTTATGTCCCTTGTCCTCGCATATGTTGTGCAAAATGACACACGTGATGATCAGCGGAGTCACATTGTCTATATGCACATGGAGTCGGGACATCAGGCAACGGAACCGGGACTTCAGACGTCCAAAGGCACGCTCCACTACATTCCTTGCCCGGGAGTGACTGAGGTTGTAGTGGCTCTGCACGTCTGTCCTTGGCCGCTTGTAGGGAGTCATGAGCCAGCGTCGTAATGGGTAGGCTCCGTCACCGAGCACCAACGCCGGCACACGCACGCCCTCAATGGTGGCGGTGGGGTTTCCTGGAACAAAGACCCCTTCGTCCATGGCTTTCCTGAGGTTGGATTCCCTGAAAACAAGGGCATCATGCCTCCTGCCACTCCACCCCACCTCGGCATCGATAAACCGTCCGGAGAAGTCCACAGTTCCTTGCAGGAGAACAGAACAAAAGTCCTTCCTGTTACCGTACTCCTTTATGCTTCCCCCGGGGGCACGGATAGGGATGTGGCTTCCATCGACGGCCGCAAAACAATGTGGGAATCCAAGCCTGGCAAACCCGTCCATACTCTGGAATAAGGGAAAGAAAAGAATATAAGCCATGGCAAGTCAGCGTGGGGTGTATCGCGTCTTCGTTGCTGACCTGTCAAACAAGAAACATTTTTTAAAGGGCATAGGGGATCGAATGACACTCACCGCTCCAAGCCGGTCTCCGAGGCACACGACTTTGCTGAACAATTCCGCCTCCATGGCGAGGCAGAACTCCTTAAGGATATCGCCAACCGTAGTGACTCCGAGTCCGAATTGCTGGGCTACTGTCCGGAAGTACTGAGGGGTTGCCAAGTACCACAATGCGACCGCTACCCTTTTTTCCACTGGCACGGGTCGCCGCATGCCAGTGACTTGCCTCTCCATGCGTCCACGTAGAGCCTCCACGAGTTCAAAAAATGTCCCCCTAGACATTCTAAAGTTGGCAATCCAGTGGTCATCATCCCAGCGAGCCCACACAAAATTTTCCCACCAGTCAGAGGATCTTTCGTCCGCCCAGAACCGGGGGGGGGAACCGGACCTCTGCCAGAGCTTGCCAGTGCCTCTTTGCCGCCATGGTTGCCCGTTGAGAACGTCTTGTGCTGCTGGTCATCGCTCTGGCAATACGTTCTCGGTATTCCTCTGAAGCAGCCCTCCTATGCTGCACAGTGGTGCGGATACGCTGGACCAACGCAATCATCCGAGCCAACAATTGAACAATAATCCTCTCCATTTCAACGTTAACCTGTGCTGCGGGCAGTAGGCTACGCAAACAAAGAGAGGCCGACCGCGTGTCTGCCCAGGTGCATATAAGCAGGTAAGCTGTGGGCGTGTACTGTGGGCGGGGATTAACCTTTCAAACATATCTATGCATCAACCTCTGGTTCATAGAAAACAATAGAAAACACGTTCCAAGGGCGCCAATGATTTGACGATAACGCGTTGCTACGGGTTTCCCAAGGTTTTTTTAAAAAAAAGGGGACCCCGACAAGTCCGGCTTTAGGGTCGAGGTCAAAGGTGTGCCCGCAGTTTGATTGACGGGCACGGGAGGCCAGAAGCGCTAAAAAGGGACCTCCTTTGTAGCGAAAAGACGGAGAACCGGAAGCCTGTGGGTTACGAAAGTGACGAGAAGTGAAAGTGCTAAATTCCGCAAAAACCGCAGCTGTGCGTTACGGGCACAGCTAGTTACATTTCGCTAGTTGAAGTAGCGATTTCGCTAACAGCAACCAAATGGCAACTTTGAGCTCTGTGCGAAATGGCCCACAGTCTTGAACTGGCTTGCCAGGAGGACAGCATATAAATTGAATGCATGAAATTAGTAGCTATATGACACCATGCAGAGAGGCCATTCATAGATTTGGAGTTAAAAACCATCAATATCCAGATGATGCACAACTTTGTTTATTCTTCCCACTAATCTCAGGTGAGGTTGTTGATATTCTTGATGCTGGCAGAGTTTAAATACATAAAGGATGAGAGAAACAGCAGCTGCTTAAAGAATAGTTTCATTTAGAAGGGAAACACCATTTTAAAGAAGAGAGAGTAATACTGTCTGACTGTTTCATCTGAAGGCAACCAGGGAGGGAGGGAGGAAGTCTCCCACTGAGCCAATCAGGTCACAGGAGGAGTTTATTTGAGAAATACCAGGGTGTTCTTAATCTAAAAACACTAACTACTCAACTCCCCTGATGCCCCATGTAGATTATTCTTCATATATGCTTTTTAATCATGCACCCTATAGAGGTTGCGTATTCTAACACCCCCTCAGGATCTAGTGTGCATTGTCCTTGAGGTTAGTCCTCTTTTGTAAAATCTTCTGGGATTCTTCTTTAAAAACCTATCTGCATCCTGGGCCCATTATGCACATGGCAGATAATGCACTTCAATGAGCCTTAGAAATAAATTATCCTGTTCTGCATGGGATAATCAGCCGCAAAAGCACATTGAGACAACATTATCCAACATGTGCAGAATGGGCCTTGTTGTCCTTTTACCTGGAGGCAGATCTGTGAGTGTCCCTGTTTTATTGTTAATCAGAGCTTCAATTTCCCCTCCTCTAGCCTTCCCTTCCACTTTTCTGCTTCGTTGTTGGGCATTTTATTTATGTCTTCCCATGTGGAAGTTTCTGCAACAACCTCTGATTTAGTTAGATAGGAGACTCTTCTTAATGATTCTTCCTTATTTGCTCTAGTTGATTTTCTGACTTCATCTTCTGTACCCCTGCCTGGTTCCTGGGGTGCTGCTGGTGCTTCATCTATAAAGTTCATGGTGCTCTGTTGCACTATGTCTACGGTACTGTGTTCTCTTTGATTGGTGTGGATTCTCTGGTGCTTACCTTTCCTGTATTTGTAGCTTTTACTTGTTAAGGTATACCATGTTACAGATTAAGGATGCTGTATCCTTTACATCAGGCGTAGTCAACCTGTGGTCCTCCATATGTTCATGGACTACAATTCCCATGAGCCCCTGCCAGCAAACACTGGCAGGAGCTCATGGGAATTTTAGTCCACAAACATCTGGAGGACCAAAGGATGATTACCCCTGCTTTACATCCCAAGGAATATGCTACAAAAATGCATTGCTTCATTTATGCTTGGGAACATATAGGTCATTGACCTCAGCACCTTCAGGTAGTTCATGCTTGGCTAGTGTCCATACCATAGTTCATATGGCATCTTCCTGGTAATCTGTTGTGTAGGTAAGAAGGATTAATTGCTTCTTCCCAGTATTTTTCAGGTAGCTGTGCTTCTTCCTTTCTTCCTTTCTGCTATGCCATTCTTTTCTGGACTATACAGAAAAATGAGCTGATTTTCTATTCCTTCTCTAGCCAAGTAGTCCTTCATGTCATATTTTCCTCCATTTTCCTCCATTATCTGTGCAAATAGCCAATGGTTTTCTCTGGAACCCTGGGTGAGGCCAGGTGCACCTTGTTTGGGCTATGTACAAGATGTCTGTGCCACATTTCTTATGAATTCAGCATTTAGGCAGGTTTCTCCAAATGATGTCACCAGCCATCTTTTAGCAAGTATTCTTACTGAGATTAGGTTGTTCACAAGTTTGTAGCAGGTTTAGGCAATCTTTAGTGAAAACCTATCTAATCTGGCTATTTGGAAGCATGTGTTTTGCAGTTCCTGAGCCTTCCCCTTCTGCAACCACAGACCTGTATTGAAGAAGTCCACCCAAAACATCTGCTACAGGACTGACTTCTATAATAAAACTGCAGTTCAGGCAGAAGTGATGTTATTGTATATAACTGGTGTAGCCATGAAAACACAAAAATGTAAAATAAAGATAAAGCATCAATGACAAAAGTTTTCAGTCAAATCCGTTTATAAATTAAGCAGGCTGCTGGCCAAAGGAATTGTTTGTAGATTACTATAGTATATAGGAAATATTAAGATGGCAGGTTATCATTTACAACAGTGCCATTAGCCCTTGCGCTGCTTTTTTGTTGTTACCAATGTCCAACAATTAAAAATCCCCTCTAAAACACCCAAATAATCACATTTATCTGTGAAATATAGTAGCAGGAGTAGCTCAAAACTCACAACATTTTGAATTTTGTTCTTTAGCTGAGCCAAAATGGCAGCAATGTGCTCCAGGGAAGAATCCTGACAACAAAGTCTCATACTCTGAACTGGTGAATCCTTCTGTAGCCTTCATGGATAGCCCTATTTTGGAACTAATTTTTATCTGCAGTTCATCATCTTTATTATTTCTACATAAATAGTATGGATTGTAATCAACTATTTGAGTTTTTCTGAATCCTAATAGACATTTGAGGCATTTATTTATTTGTTATTTAGCACATGGCAGAGTTTGACCCAGGAAGTGTGTGTGTGTGTATGGCAGAAAGCAAAGAGGAACTAAAGAGCTTATTGATGCGGGTGAAGGAGGAGAGTACAAAAGTTGGCTTGAAATTCAACATCAAGAAAACTAAGATCATGGCATCCAGCCCTCTCAATTCCTGGCAAATTGATGGGGAAGAAATGGGGGTAGTGACAGATTTTATTTTCCTGGGCTCAAAGATCACTGCAGATGGGGATTGCAGCAAAGCGTCTTTTAGCTTGCTCCTGGGAAGGAAAGCTATGGCAAATATAGACAGAATCCTAAAAAGCAGAAACATCACCCTGACAACAAAAGTACGTCTAGTCAAGGCTATGGACTTCCCAGTTGCAATGTATGGCCGTGAAAGTTGGACCATATGGAAGGCTGAGCATCAAAGAATTGAGGCTTTTGAACTCTGGTGATGGAGAAGACTCTTGCAAGTCCCTTGGACTGCAAGGCAAACAAACTGGTCAGTCCTAGAGGAGATCAGCCCTGCCTGCTCCTTAGAAGGCCAGATCCTGAAGATGAAACTCAAATACTTTGGCCACCTCATGAGAAGGAAGGAGTCATGTTGTTTGTTAGGTGTGAAGTCGTGTCTGACCCATCGCGACCCCATGGACAATGATCCTCCAGGCCCCCCTGCCCTCCACCGTTCCCCGGAGTCCATCCAAGCTCGCATCTACTGCTTCAGTTACTCCATCCAGCCACCTCATTCTCTGTTGTCCCCTTCTTCTTTTGCCCTCGATCGCTCCCAGCATTAGGCTCTTCTCCAGGAAGTCCTTCCTTCTCATGAGGTGACCAAAGTATTTGAGTTCATTGTTATGGAATTCATTGTTATGCATACCTGACTTTGTAGTGGAATCCAGTTGCGTTTCCATCGTTTCCCACAAGCTTCCTGTCTCAGCAAAAATCGCTAAAAAGGAAGCGCTATTGCCGAGCTCGTCCCGCCCCTGGCCGTCAAGCAGCCAATGGGCAGCCGTTAGCATGCTCCCAAACAGCCCCTTTCCCTTTAAGAAAGGTTTTAAAAAAAAACACACACCCGTTGCAACTAATATACGTTGATTCGTTGCAACGGAGAGACCCATCCAGCTGGCAGGTGATGTTTGAGCTGCCGTTTCATCGTTGCCACGCTCCCCCGAGTGAAAAAAAAAATCACCCCCCCTCACGGGCCCGATTTTTGGCCGAAAACAGTGTAAAAAATAAAGGGAAAATACATCAGCAAACGGGCTTCTCTGTTGTTTGTGCTTAGTGACTGTAAAGAGCTCTGGGGGAGGGACTGCAGCCGGGGAAGCCTCACTGGGTAAACGAAGGCTTGCCGGTGATTTGATCTCCGCTTGCTCGGAGAAAAAAAAAAATGGCGATCGCTTCGCCGGAAGATCAGAGGAGAGAGCCAGGGGGAGGGACTTTGTAGAAACCACAACAATGGTAACGCACAGAACTTTCCCGCTAGTGTTGCAGATTGGTTCCAGGAGTGTAGCGCTTTTTGGAGGGTGAATCCACTTTTGGGGATTTCCCTGAAAGCGCTACAAGGAAGCGCTTTTTGCGGATTGGTTTCAGGTGTGTGGCAGATTGTCAACGACGTTTTGCATAATGGCAAATCAGTAGCGTTTTCAATTGGCAACCATTGTGCGATTTTGAAGGAGTGCGGAAAGCCCCTCAGTATGCTTTTTAGTCAATGGATAGAATGGTTTAAGGGTACTCAACTCTTGGATTGTCATCCTCATCTATTGTCAGTCAAGCGGCCTGGTCCTGTGAAAGTAGGTTTATTAGGGCTTTTTATAAGTGTGCATAGAATTATAGCCTTTAAAGTGAATATCATTTGCCTACTGATTTTTTCCAGGTGTGGTTGGGCATTTAGCCATTATAGAGCATCCATCCATCCCCCTTTCAGCTCTTTGAAATAATTTATATTTGCTAGCACTGCTGCCAAAGTAAAGTCTCCAGATAAAAGAGAAATGCTATAGACATTTTCTCCAAACTTTCCACCCTAGCCATTTTGTAATAAATTGTTAATGCTAGGTTCTGTATAACAGCTGGATAAACGAGAACATAGTTTGATTCTCTTTCTGGTGTTGCTGTCTTCCAGCACGTTTCACATCTCCACCCCTTGATGCTTCATTTAATACATATATCTACTGCTTTAGGGTAAGCCCTGGGGTTTGCAAGTAAATTACAGTAAATCACAAATAATTGGTATTCACCACTCCAATAGCAATTTCACACTATGTCTAAGCCCTGTTACATTTCCCCCCAAAGGGTTTTAAGTACCTTGGAATATTTATCCCATTGCCCATGCAAACTTATTTTAAAATGACTCATTTTCTGAATGTTAAGTATTGTGGCATTCTATGATTTCTCTCCAGTTACTACCACCCCTTAATATTTCCCACAAGACAGAAAAATACTGAAATTCCTTTGAGTTTTGAAAGGGGTGGATTTTAATTAACTGCCCTGTGAGAGGTTTTACAGCAAGGCCTGTTTAGATCCAAGTGGCGCTAATACATTCCTACGCAACACCTTCATAATGGTTTCTGCATAATGGTTTCAAAGAAGGGGTACAAGTGTATGTAACACCTACATTATTTTACAAAGTTGTTTTTTACAGGTCATTTGAAAATATTTTTTTCTATGCTATTTCAGTTCTCTGGAATTGAAGGACCCCCCTCCCCTTGTACACACCATTTGCTTTCATAATAGCAATATAATTGCCTCAGACATGTTTCTACTGAAAACATTGGGAAAGAAATCAAAAGCCACAAACACCTCTGCAAAACTCGGATTATACAAGATATCCTAGGAAATTGCAGTTGGGTAGAAAGGCAAGGTATTTGGTGTTTGGTCCTGTGATCCATAAAGAAGTGGAAAATCAAAGTGCCACAGTCCCTTTTGGTTCTAAATCTGGAGCTATCTTTACATTTTTAAAAAGCAGACTCCCTGCTCCCATAACTTACAATGGCAGTAGTAATGTCAAACTTGCAGTGTTAAGATGAAGAGGCCATCATTCTTCCTTTGGACTTGGTCAGGATTCAGAGGCGTACCCAACTTCCTGCAACACTCAAGAAGACACTGGCTTGTGTCCAATCACACAACTTCAAAGGATTTTTTTCCTTGGAAGGGAGGCCCACTGAGCCTCCTGAACTTTTGATCCTGGAGGTCAGCACATTCTCAAGATCAGCACAAAATAAGAGTCAGCAGTGGAAGGGGGAACTGGTGTAAATCGCCGCCCACTCTTATGTAAACTTAAGTTCTTTTTGGCCTTCAGAAACTGCGGTTCGACACAGGCCTCTGGACCTTTCTTAGAGCATTTACACACTGGGAACTTCACTGCCCCAGCTCCCATGCAGGGGCAAAAATTGGGGGCAGATGAGGAGCACCGGGCTAAATGCTCTCCCATGTGGGTGGAGGAAGAGGTGGGGCAACCTGCCATGACTAAGACTCCAGGCTGCAGCCCGGCATGAAACCTCCAGTGCATAAACGGTCTTAGGAAGTATCTTAAGTAAGGGGTTCAGCTCTTCAATTGGTCCCTTTGGATGTCCATTTAATATCAGTTTGGTCTTTAGTAAATGTCAGTTGATGATTTTCTTTAGCCTTATTCACTGAAATGTTTCTACTCCCCATTTCTACATACTAAGGGGAAAAGGGCATTTTTTCCCCGCTGGCCAGATGGCAACACAAATCTTAGGGCTCAAATTGACTTTGTATCTGAATTCATAAAATACAAATTTTCACTATTTGAAATCTCCCTACGAGGTTGTACCATTTTGAAGGCGAAAAGACCCCTCTCTCCTTAAAAAAACACATTTTCCCCATTAAAAAATATGAAGATAATTCTTGTGAGGCTAAACTTTCTGTGAAGGGATCCAAGAAAAGTTGTACTTTCTGCGAGAACAGGCTGAAACCTGCTGGATTTTAAATTTTCATTCTGTATGAGGATGAATCTATTGAACTCAGGCTCCCTCCCCCCTTTATTTTATTTTATTTGCATTCAGAAGTACAGTTATCAATGAGTCAACTAGATTAGCTCAGTAACCCTGCGGGAAAAGAGGCCTTCATATATATATATATATATATATATATACACACACACTTTCTGCTTTCAGAAGAGAGACTGGAATCAACAATAACATTTCAAAACAAATCCTCTCAGACTTCACTCTGAGGAAGACAGATTTGAGGTCTGTCACCACTAGCAGGAGATAATCTTGTAGGGTAGCAGAAAGAAAGTGCTTTAGCTGCACATGAAAGAGAAATGCCTGCTGTGAAGTATTATACAAATGTTGAAGATGCTGGAAACATGCCAGCACTCCAGATATACAGACTGCACTCCCACTGAGTGGTTAAAGGAAACCCGTCCAGGAATTCTACCAAGTACAGCCACATTAAGTGTTTGAGAGGGCCTTTCATGAAATGAGTCAGAAGGGCATTCGCATACTGTTTTTAAAAAGCCGCTAGCTTGCCTTAATTCAAAGTAAATGACAACGAGTGTCTGGAATATAAGGGTGAAGGATACCAAGGCAAAGCTGTTGCTTGGTAGACACTTTTCAAGGCCCTTTCTACATGACAAAATTATATTGGTGTAACTCCATTTTAGTGGTTATAGCTTTCCCTAAAAGACTCCTGGCAGGTATAATTTGATAAGGTGATGAGAATTCTCTGTTAAGAACCCTCTTCCGCCTACCTTAAAAACTGTCAACACAATTTAAGTTGGTAATGTACATTTGCCCGATCAATGGTTAGTGATAAAAATTTTGTGCCCAACTGAATATACAAAATGAGCAGATTTCATCATGATATGTTTGTTGAGGAGGCTGTCCAAGTTGTAAAACATGTCTGGCTGACTAAAAAGAGAACAAGAGTCTTTGCTCTATGTTTGATTTCACTTACCTTCCAACACTTCTTACCTCTTTATACTGATTCTACTTTCTTTCACTTCTGCCTGACCCCCTGCCAGCTTCTCCCTAACCCTTTTTTTCTCTACTATTAATTTTCTTTGCTCCTGATTATATGCGGGTCTCTGGAGAAAACTGAGAAGCTCTGAATAGTCAAAAGGAAGTGATGATGGATACAGAAAAGTTTGGACAGAAGATGAAACATCAATGGCAGAGAACTTATTTTAGTGTGGGCGGGACTGACTGAGGTTATCCAGAAAGAAAACCTAGAGGAAGAAAAAATAAGTGTGGGAGAAAGAAGGATTCATCCTTGCCACTTGTGAGAAAGTAGTGAGGAGAATCAACTAAGACAAAATTATTGCATCCCTGAGTATTGGGAGCTGAGGAAGATGGAAGATGTCATCTTTCCACTGGACTGAGATTCAGCCCATTATTTTATTAGATCTTACTGAGAACCATGCAAATGAGTAATGAAAGTATGTCCTGAGGCCCAATTCTGGGAATTCAGAGCTTGATATGAACTTCCGACTGTAGAGGTTTGTTCTTGTTCTTTTTAAAAATGATCTTGGGTTACCTTTCCTGGTTAACAACTGAAAAATGCCTGCGAGTTGGTAAATTCTGAACACAAAAGGAAGCATACCTCTTCAGAAGTATAATTGTGAGCTTCAATTATATATAATCTTTGACTAGGGAGAAATGGTAATATCCATGGGGGAGATGAAGTGAATAGAAAGAATGAATAACCTCAAGCATCCCTTTAATTTGGTGGCAGAATTTTTAACAAGGGTCTTTCAGAAAGCCCTCAGGCACATCACTGGTAGACATTTTCATATTTTCTTCAAGGAATAATGTGACCTTCAGCATCTTGGCCAGATCCTTAGTGATTATAAAATGGTGTTCTTCTATTGAAACTGATACTGTTACACTGGCCTACAGCAGCTGAGGAAAAGTGTAATTAGGCCCATATATGTAATGTTAAGAGAAGGGAAATACTTTTCATTTAAACTGTAGATAAATTCACCTTTCTCCTCCTTGTGATTCTGTTTAGTTGTCATTGTATAGAATAAGAAATAAACAGGAATTATTTATTTACTTCATTTATACCCTGCTTTTCTTCTGTGTGTGTGTGTGTGTGGGGGGGTCAAAGCAATAATTCTCCTGTCCTCCATTTCATTCTCATAACTATCCTGTGAGGTTTGTTAGGCTAGGCTGAGTATGTGTCACTGGGCTAAGATCACCCATGTTACAATGGGTTCCAGTCTTGGGCTTCCCAGATCCTAATCTGATGCTCTATCTTCTACAGAATGCTGTCTTTGGTGGTGCAGGTTATTCTAGAGCAGACCGTCATTTTTGCTTTGGGCCTTCCATTTTTCAACTTAATTTTCTATTAGTTGAATTTAGGGGCAGGGAGGGGCAGGGAGAGGGAGCCGCGGCCGCTGGCATGCTGGTGGCGCGAACGCGCACGTGCAGACTTGCCGCGCATTCACGTTTGCGCCGGGGCTGCCGCGCACACGCGGGGCCCCGGGTTGCCCTCTCCCCGCACCCCGGCGCAGCGGTCCGCAGCCTAACAAAGGTTGCGGACCACTGATCTACATTATCGGTGATTTAAAGTTCAGTATTGCCTTGGAGGGATGATAACATTTTATCTATGCAGTTCAAGAAAGGCAGTCAAGTTTAGTGAACTTCTTTGGTTTAGATTCATAGAATCTTAGAATCATAGAATAATAGAGTTGGAAGGTACTTCATGGGTCATCTAGTCCAACCCCCTGCACTATGCAGGACACTCACATCCCAATTGCTCATCTACTGTAACCTGCCACCCCCTTGAACCTTCACAGAATCAGCCTCTCTGTCAGATGGCTATCTAGCCTCTGTTTAAAAATGTCCAAAGATGGAGAACCCACCACCTCCCGAGGAAGCCTGTTCCACTGATGGGTAGCCATGTTGGTCTGAAGCAGCAGAACAAATTCAGAGTCCAGTGGCACCTGTAAGACCAACAATTTGAGCTTTCGTGTGCATGCATACTTCCTTAGATACATATGTGTGCACATGAAAACTCAACAATGTGTTAGCCTTAAAGGTGCCACTGGACTCTAAATTTGTTCTTTGGTTTAAATCCGTCTCCGATCAATTCAGGTTCTGCGAATTTGTCCATATCTGGTGAGCTCCAACGCTTTTTGTAGCATATGGCATGATGCTCCCACCCAATGAAACTACTCGAGAAAATGCCAAGGAGAGGCCAGCATAGGATTTTAGGTATATGCTGTTTCAACAAGATCTGTTAAGGCTTAGCTGTGATCTAGAGACTCTGGAATAAGCGCTGTGAAATTTGCATCCATAGTGAGGTTTCTGCAGTTGGCATAGGTACCTGAAAAAGGAGCACACTGAAACAATTGAATATGATCCCCTTGGACTAATGACAAGTAAACTCACCCAAGCTCAGTTTGGGATTGATTAGGAGCAACTTTAGAGAACACATGAAAAAACAGTCCCCTCTGAAATTCTAAATTGCCCACAAGCCCATCTGGGTGATCCTCATGGCTGTATCACAGTTGCATAGGCTGTTAAATATGCACATTGAAATTGAGGGATTTATTTCTGAGTAAATAGTTGAATTTGCTCTGTGCAGTTAGGAAAAGTATCTAATAGTCATTAGTAAGTACAGTTCTGCAGGGCTTGCAAGATGGAGCTTTTCGGCTAGGCTTTTGACTAGGGCTGGTACTAGGTTAACACTAGTGGGCCCCACCCATTCGTTCTACCATCTACTATCCATTATGTTATCATCTACCATAAGACACCAGAACGTAGCCTGGCTTGGATGAAATTAGAAAGGCCCTGGAAATTGGACTGCTGAGATAGATATTGCACACATGAACGCCATTGTGTGTGAAATAATCTTTATAAGTAATGGAAGATGGATGGTTCGACTAATCTTTTTGGAGTGCTGACTTAAGACACAGTTCCTGTTAATAAAAAAGAATTGTCCTTAACTTTGGTTAGACAACCTCCTGACTTTCCAAAAAAGGAACTCCCTAAACCCATCTTGCTGATTAAAAGTAAAGGTAAAGGTATCCCCTGTGCAAGCACTGGGTCATGTCTGACCCTTGGGGTGACTCCCTCTAGCGTTTTCATGGCAGACTTAATATGGGGTGGTTTGCCAGTGCCTTCCCTAGTCATTACCGTTTACCCCCCAGCAAGCTGGGTACTCATTTTACCAACCTCGGAAGGATGGAAGGCTGAGTCAACCTTGAGCCGGCTGCTGGGATTGAACTCCCAGCCTCACGGGCAGAGCTTCAGATTGCATGTCTGCTGCTTTACCACTCTGCACCACAAGAGGCTCATCTTGCTGATCAAATCTCATTATTATAGGGTTGCTTCTTCGGCAGCTTAATTAAAAAGCATCTGTGGCCAAGCTTTGGAAAAGGGACACTTCTTTTCTTTGGCATTCTCCAGGCGAATACAGAGGTTGTGCCAGATGAAGGTTATTCCTTTATTTATTGTTTTGTTAAGGGTTCAACTGACATATAATATTAATAGGCAGAATTATGGTGCATCTTCCAATTTATGGAGACACTTTTCAGCAGAGCTAATAGTCTTACTGGCTTCCCACAAGATAATCAGTAGCACAGCAAGGAATACATGAGTTTTATGGCGTTACAGGATTTCTCTCTGTCTTGGGAGCTGCAGTCTGCATGCACATAGTAATGCATGCATTGATGCATAATGACTAATGAGGCAAGGTAAAGAAATTTTTTGAAATATCTTTTCATTCCCTCAACATGCAGCCAGTTTATGATGCCAGACATAAAAATCATTGATGTGTTTGCCAGGTTCCCAGGATCATGTCATGATTTATTCAGACTTCAACAATCACATTGAGGCCAATCTTTTGAAAATCATCATATTTAGGGAGAGTGGTTAATAGTTCAGTAACAAGCTTTCCCCACTTGTAAATAGAACTCACAGGCTGTTGTTTATGTCATATTTTGTTTTTTGAGTCATAAGATAAAGAACCAGCTAATGATCACAACTCTTTTAATCCCCAAAACTCCTGCAGATTTTTTTAAACAATAAAGTACTAACTTTACCAGCCTTGTAGCTGGAAGACATGTATTCTGGAAGATAATGTGCATACCCATCTTTAGGCTGGGGAACAATTTACTTGGTGGAAATTTAGGAGGATGCTATATTTATAACCTGATGTCATGATTATCTCTACCTTATATTGCAGTGAGAATGGGATGGTTATTGGGCTTACAATTAAACTGGTTGTAGTAGTTTCCTGTTAGCAAGTATTATGACTGGAGAAATATAATAAATCTTGAAAGAAGCCCCAGCTCTGGCTTAATGGAAGCTGTGTTTTAAGCTTGAGGCTGGAGCGGGCCAAAAAGGAGTCTGCTGGCTTGAAGCCAGCCAGGTGGAGGGTGGAATGGGTGGGCCCCAGTTGCAACCCAGGCAGGCTGCAGCATCAGTGGGTCTGGCTGGCCAGCAGGAGGTATGGCCTAAGGCAGGCCTTGCTGTGTGCCCCTCTGGAAGACCCACCCATTCCTCTATTTAAGGCAGACATGGCTAAAATATGACACGGCTTATTATGGCAAGAAGAGTATAACAGCTTGTTCCAGCTTTCCCTTCATCCCTTGTTGTTTTTGTTTCAGCCTTGTTCAATCTGTCATTTGTATTCTGTCACATCTTTGGCAGTTTGGGCTTTGGGATGAATCCCTTTTTGGAGGAGGCTATGCCTACCTCCCCCAACAGGGGACTTCCTTATGGGGTCGTGAGGTGGAGCAATTTGGTGGCATCTTATCTCAGAGACTGTTAGGTAGCTCTCTTTACCAGGTGGCATGGGGGGGATGCACACAGAGACCAACACCCAAGTGGGCTCATGAACTTGCCACTCCTTGGTTTCTCTCCCAGCAGGCAGGCTAGGGGTGACAGAATTTATAGGATGGCAGGGTGGGTCATCCGCTGTTGGATGTGACCCCATGCTGCACTAATGCTCCTTTGCTTGTGTTTTGCACTCAGAGCTTACTTTGAATTTTCATGGAACTGGAGGTGGCATGGCTTAATTGTGTGTGACCTCTCTGCATAGACCTATTTATTTTGTTTTTTCCTATTGCATTCATGGAGTTTATAACTCTGCATTCCAATAAGAAAAAGAGGAGAATTGGATTTTGTTTGGTGTGGGAGTGGTAAATTGCATTTTGTTTAAACTTCCCAATTAGTCAATTTTGCCATCGTTTTGTTCATATTAAAAATGAAGGTGGTTCCTCATGCCATTTTGTTGTGTTTACTCCTGGGATTTCCACTAGAATTAAATAGCTTGGGAAGTGTTAGGCTTGAAACCAGGAGGTTGCTGGTTCAGTCCTGGATTTGGTTACTAATTTTTTCTTTCTCACAGAGTTAGCCCAAATCTGATGTTTATTCCATTTCCCACTTCCAATTTCTTCATGCTGATACAGACCACTTTTTTGTTGGCTTTTTTCTGCTTCCTGTTTACAGCAGAATCCAAAGCTCATGTTTTGAAAATGGCTGTACTTAATTCAGGACAGAAAAATAAGTACAGTCATTCCAAGTCATTTTTTTAAATGTGATCTTCTGAGAAGCAAAAAAAAAAAAAAAAATTGAACTAAAATGGAAAGAAGAACTTGGAAGAAGAAAAGTTGTTTTTTTTTAAATTAGGTTTGGCCAATCTGTGAGGAAAAAAAATTAGTGACCAAAGCCAGAACTGAGCCAGCAAGCTCTTGCTTTCAAGTCTAATGTCTTCCCAACTGAGCTGTTTAATCTAGTAAAAATCATGGCAGAAAAACAACATATAAAGCTTACTCTGTTTTTTTTTTTAAATTCAGGGATCCGAGTTGTCCACTGCCTCAATATACATTCAATTTCTTAAAAGAAATGAAATTTACAATATGGGAGGGGAAAATAGAGGGCATCCTGAAGCCCTTATGAGCTCCCAGCACCTTGCTTTGTGAGGCAAATGTCAGAAGGGAAGGAGAAGGCTGGAGGAAATTTAGGAACCACTTGGAAGGTTTCTCTGTAATTCCTACATGAATGATGAACCCCTGTTATCAGTAGGCTTAAGGGGTAGCTTATAAAAAATGCAAATGCCTAAGCAGTCCTGGACCTCATTGACTGTTGAAAGGCATGATGGTTCATGGAAACTAAAAACAACTTGAGGAAAGTACACAGTGGACAGTCACCAATCAATGTGGGTGGTATGAGAGTCAGAGGCCAACCTCCCAGGGGCAGAAGAAGGTTGAGCAAGATATACAATGAAAGGTTCCTGTTTTGGAATGACTTTGGCCTGGGGGTGGAAAAAATGGAAAAATCGTGGTAATAGCAGTTCTTATAAACCTGGAAAAATTGCAAACTGAATGCATACTGAATGCTGAAAGGTGGGAAATCAATGAAGGGAGGGGGGATTGTGACATACATCCACCTGAAAAGTGGGGTCAAATGCAGAAGTGAAAAAAAAATCAGACAAGAATTCACTATGAAACTGGAAGAAATTACCAGTCCAGAAAAGACTTAGCTCTTGAGAACTCACTTAAAGGTATATATACATACACATCAACATGTATGTGTGAATGTGAATATATGTTATACCATGGGTGTAAAAATGCAGATGCACAACTAGTGGTTAAAAAATAAACACTGTTGGAAATTAAAATGAATATTTTTTTAAAAAAATAAATGAATGCTTCGGTAAAAAATGTCACCTGAATTAAAGGAAAGATGTATTCAGACTAACTATGAAAATTATGATACACATTTGAAGAAGTCAAATGATTGGGCATTCTGACAACAGTGGTACCTCTGTTCTCTGCAGACATTTGCTTAAGGGAATGGACATTTGTTTCCTATAAGAGGGCATATGTGTGTCCAAGCTGGCTTGGACATTCTGGAATGAAAGGGTGGGATTTTGTCTAGCCTTTTACAAAGGCTCTAGTGAGCACATTGAGATCTGGACCCAAAATCAGTTGTCACAAAAAATGCTGCTTCTATCAGAGCACTGAGGAGCTTTGTATCTTTGTCTACAGTAATGTGAATTACGTAATGTAATATAATATAATGGCTGAAGGTATTCTGCTTCACAGTATCTGATGAAGTGTGCACTGCATATAGAAGCCTATACCTTACATAAATCTTTTGTCGTCTTTTGTAGACTCAAACTTTATTATATTGAGTGTATTTCTTCACAAGTGCCTTGATTATGCTAATAGGAACAAACAATATTGTTTACTGTTGGAAGCTGTTCTCAGGCCTGCTTAAAGATATTAAGTAACCACAGGTAACAAATTTATTCATTGATGTATTCCCTATGGCTCCTATTTAATTTAAATGTGCTTTGTGTGCAATATAATCACATTGGTGGTTCTTCCCAGGTTGATGTGTTGCTACACCCTTGATACAACAACAGTACATCAGCCTCACTGATGTGCTTGTGTTGCACACTTATACTCTATTAACATTTGTCACCCCCATTTCCTCTGCTTCCCCCAGATGCTGCTGGAGCCTGGAGGGGGAGAGGGTAAACTGATCTTGCCAGCTGTTTGGTGGCATCTCCTTCCTTTCCAATTTTAGAGCCATAATTTTCTGTGGGAGGACCTGGCCTCTGAAAGGTTGTTGAGATCCCAGGTATATCCACAGGAAATAATGGGCTACCTACCCTATCAGTTGTTAGTTGGTATCTTCAGTCTTTAGGGATAGAACTGGCCTCTGAATTGAGAGAAGGTCTGTATAGCACACCACCTTCTTTTCTCCTGCTTGGCTCCTGGGTCCCGAAAAGTTGACCTAGATTTTAAAATTATTCTTCCCAGAATTTGGGAGTGTTTCGGCTTATTGTGGATATCCCTGAGCCAACCAAACACAGATGATTTCTGGTTTATGTTCAGCTTGGGGATATCGAGGTATACATGCTTGGTCCATGTATGCTTGGTCCAATATACCATTACCTGCCCCCCACCCCCATCTTGGTGAGTTCCAGGCTTCTACTGGAACCTCAAGTAACTATATCATATTTCATTCCTTGTTTTATTTGTGATCTTTCTGTCTTCCATATAAGTAGAAATGTTGGTTTCTAAAGTGGTCACAGCATCACTGGAAATGTGAATTTTTTTTAGCTACCATATATGCACATACACATATCTATGTATGTGTATATATATGTGTGAGTGCATCTAATATCTATCTTTTATCCATCTCCCCCTCTTCCCATCCTGTGTTGAGCAGGGGGTTGGACTAGATGGCCTGTATGGCCCCTTCCAACTCTATGATTCTATGATTCATCCATCCATCCATCCCTTTCAATCAAATGCTCTAGATGCTTTCAGAAGTTATCTCAGACAATGTAACTACCCAAACCATTTGGCGATGGATTGTTTCCCTCATGATCACTGGCTGGAGGTCCAATTGCTTTTTGGAACTACCCCTTTTCTTCTTCTGAGCTTCCAGTGCCCAGAGTCCAGTCACTGAAGGAGCTCTATAGTTCTGCCTTCTGATCTCAGGTTAGTGCTATAAAACCACATAGGTGTAAAGTTGACATTCTTAAAATCTGGTGGCCCATTTGCAATAAATTCCATTTGATATTCCCTGTGAGTTTTATTTGACAAGGATGTTTTTATGTTATGTCAGGTATTTATGTGTAAGTTGGTATAAAGTAGGGAAGTACTTGATCTGAACTTTGTTGCTGTTGTAAAAATGTTTCATTAACCTTTTCAGTTAATGTCAATATGATTTTATGACATTCTGCAAATCCCCCTGGTACTACGTGAAAGTTCTTGAGGCTGTTTTATAATAGAATAAATAAAGTTGCTAACTTTTGGCTTGTTACATCCTCTCTTTTAAATAAGCAGCCCCCTCTCCCATTCTTTATGATTACTACCAATTGCATTTCAATTGAGTTGGGATACTAAAGTTACCTATGGCCTATCCTGATCTGCTGCTGTATTACCCAAATCAATCTCCATGCTAGGCCACATGAAAATAGAAAGTATCAATCCAGTGGTAAAAAGAGGCCATTTAGTTATATTCATGGCTTCTAGTTTGGCGCAATAAATCTCAGATAAATATATGATGGAAAGGAGACAAGCACTTAACCAGCAAGCGACTTTATTACTCTAACCAAGATATTTTGTTTATGTATTTATTGCAATCAATTTGCAGAGCTTTCAAGGTAAGAGATGTTCAGAGTGCCTGCTTCTGCTTTGTGACCTTGAATTTGGAGCCACTGCAGCTGGGAAAGCACAGGTCGAATGTGTGCTCTCAACTGCACTTCTTTGAGGACCCATGCAGCTGCATTCTGGACCAGTTGATGCTTCCAAAGCAGCTTCAATGGCTGCTCTGCGTAGAGAGAGTTGCAGTAGTCTAATCTAGAGGTGACTGTTGCATGGATCACAGTGGCTAAGTTGAATGTTGAAAGGTAAGGTGCCAGTTGCCACACCTTGTAGAGGTGGTAATAAATCTTGCAACCAGTCCTGTATCACATCCAGGCTCCTAGCAGAGTTCAAAGTTGCTACTTGGGCACAGTCAAGAGCTGGGAGTTGCACTGTCTCACCTGGGGCATACTAACCCAACCAGAGGACCTCTGTCTTAGGTGGATTTCAGATGACTCTACTTGAGCCAGTCTACCATGGCCTTCAAACAACAAGCCAGCAAATTTGGTGATGTAGGCTCCCTTCTCCTTTTATACAAGGCCTTAGTGATTTTTGCTGAATCCGTAAACTTCTTTCCTTATCGTGATGGTATTATCCCCAGCCTTTTCCCCAAACACTATTCCATTTCACACCTGCCTTCCTTAGATAATTCTGTGTATATGTGCTTGTACCCCATCAAATTCTCATAAATAAAACAACTTTCCAGTTTACTTCAAAGTAGTTTGTTTAGAGATTCTAAGGGAGCAACTTGGTATACATAGATCCTGTAGTCACCCACCTCTCACAAAGTCTCCAATAAAACTGCCAATTTCCCCATCAAATCAGGAGACCTCCAATCTGGGTAACACACTGTGTCATGGAAGTTCACTGGGCAAACTTCTTCCAGTCCTACCCTCTCAGGCTTGTTGTTGTAAGGATATAATGGAGGTGAGGAGAACAATGTAAGCTGCTTTGGGTCCTCATGAGAGAGAAAAGGCCGACTATAAATTATATCTGCCTTGGAAGAAGAGCATGTCTCATGGCTTAAGTGCCACCCAGTGCTGAACACTCACTCAGGTGGCTGTCCTGTCCCTGACTGCCTCCTCTTCCAGCCAGCTTGCCTGTCTGTCCAGCAGCCAGCCAGTTGCCTTCCATCCCCCACCCCTGACCACCCCCTTCTCCATCCACTTCCCTCTGAGGCTCAGAGGCTGCAGATCCCTGCCACGTGAGAGCTGCCCCTGCCAGTGAGTTCCCTACCAGCTGCCTGCAGCCTTTCCAGGTCCCGGGGAGAGGGAGAGGACATCCATAGAGTTCTTCTACCCCCACCCCCAATCTAGCGCTCGTTGTATTCTTGAATGCAGTGGGCTTGATGTCAAGCAAACAAATAAAACAAGAATTTTCATTTATTGAAGGCCACATAAGGCCAAAAGATTTTGGAGGGTACTTTTCCTGCACCTCTGGCACCAGAAGGCCAAAGGATTGTTGGATGTCTTTGCTTGGGGTGGCAAGCCATGCAACAGCCCCACAACCAGAATATCATGAATGAGACTGACAGGTGCAAGTACAGGATATGACATGGGGAGCCGACAGTGGCACTGCTGGGTGGACGGCACAAAGTCTCTCTTGGTCCCTTTGGACATTATCTTTGGGTTTGCCAGATTTCTGCAGACTGTTCATATCTTCAACAGATTCATCTAGTAGGAGGGGCTCGGAGGAAGCATTTATACTGATAGGTTTATGATGCCACCTTAGCTGTGGAGACTCTTGCTTATACAGCTGCGGTTGCCAGTGGTTTAGTTGTATTCCGCACTATAGGAAAGATTAAGCTGACTCTTGGGTTGCATAAACTGAACTTAAATAAGTTTTGGGTACCTAGTGGTTCTGTCATTCTTTTGTGATCACACTCTAGCAGTGCCATTGTAAAGCAGAACACTTGTCACAGAGATTCATATGAAAGTTTTCTATGTATGCTCATGGCCCAGCAATGAGTGTTAATGGCTTGTGTGCACCAGGGGTGGAGATTGTCACCTTTAAGTGGCAGTTGATGCATTAGTTGTTATTCTCTGGTTCCAATGTTACATTTGAGAACTAGTCAAGTTATTTGCAATGATCTCTTGCTTTAGTTACCTTTTGTGGTGTTTTTCCAAGGCAAACATAAGCCACCTCAAAGGGGAAATTCAGCTGTAAAAATAATTCTATTATTGAAATAACTAAATGATTATAGTTCTATATTATAATGATTCCAATATTTTAACCTTTTGGTATATACTTTTGATCAATATTGTTAATGCTTACAAGAGTCAGTAAGGAGAAAGGGCTCATCCAATAAATATATTATTGTTGCTATAGGGTATCTTTTAAATGTCTACTAATCAATAGCTAGAAATTAGGTATTGACTAAAATAGTTTCATAATAGGTAATTATTGGTTTGGTCTTTTAGAAATTAGGCTTTTTTCACTGTGGGAATAAAGAGTAAATAGACTGTCATGAAATTAAAGTGTGTAGTGACCTTTTGGTACAAGTTTCTCCTTTCGAAGACGTTATTAAGCTTAAATATGATTGCATAGTCCTATTATGCTGTAAGCATCAATTTTTAATTATTTTAAGGTCAGCAATGGGAATATATGTGATTAGTACAATATTTTAGGGCACCATTTCACAGTTGCTTCAGATTCTCCTTTAGTATACCTTGCCATCCCATGGAATCCGAGCACAGGATTTTTCAAATACTTTCAGTGATTTTATTCCTTGCAATGATTGAACAGCATTGGTACATAATGCCGCTTAAAAGTACACTGAAGCCCCATTGATGTCAAATAGTTTTACATTTGTTTAACTAAGTGATCGATGGAGTCCATTGACTTCAGATGTTAGACAATAGCATTTGTCCCATGGTAGTATTTTAAGGACTAATACATACCACTAAAGTTTAGCTTCCACAACATGCTGATCAAAGGCCTTCGAGGACCTGTTGGTGTGGAGGATGTCTCATCTGAACTGAGATCTCTGTGGATATGGCCGCCGCTTCTCAGTAATTATTTCCATGGTTATGGTGATGCTTTTTATCTTCAGTATTGTGCAACATCCCAGGTTAGTTGCTGCTTCAATTTACTGTTTAGCTTTATTAGCCTTGAGTGTGAAAGGTAGCAGGCACAGGTCATCCAGTCAGTAACACATGACGTTATTACTTTTCCACCAGAAAAGGAGCCAGATCAAGCATGTAATTTCAGACAAATTTAATGTGTCTCTGCAAAACATTTAACTTCAAAATTCTTGCCTGGAAAAACTCAAAATTGTGTGTGCTTGAATCTGCAGCAGACTCTTAATAGTTGCTTTAGTTGGACAAAACAAGTTTTTCCTTTTTGTAGTAAATCGAAGTCGAACAGTTTGTGCTAAAGGTAAACACTGATGTGTTTTCCTGTCGGATGATTCAGATGTATTTAACTTTCCTGTGGATATTACTGTATATTTTGTAGAAGAATCATTTTATTTTTTCTCTTCTGTTCAAAATATGCCCATAGTTGATGCTCATTCTAAAATTGGATGAGTCAGAAAGATGACCTGATATATTCTTTTCCAGTTTGTCCTGGAATCTTCCAAGAAGGAAGAAGGATCCCATTTTGTTTAATAAAAGATGACTATTTGATTGCTGTTAAGGCAAGGAAAGGGGGAAAACATAACTTTAACAACAAGTTTGTACTCTTGTAATCCCACATAAACCAAACAGTTTTCCAAACGGTCACCAACAGTCCAATTTTATAAGGCAAGAATGAACTGGAAACCCATAAAACTGTTGTGGACTTCAAGCCAATCTTAACTTAAGTAGGTGAAACTCTCCTGATGCTCCATGGGAAAATTGTTTTCTTTCCTCCTGTTTGTTTGGGGCTCATCAGCTGTTTTACTAGCAGCTGCTGCTGACTGATCAATCTTACTGAAGGAGGTGGTAATGCTTCTGTGGACCATAACAGATGTCAGTCATCCAAACAGCAAAGCAAATTACAGGAGGGAAATGTGCCAAATGCCTCTGCTTCTAATTCTTCTATTCATAGATCTTGCAGGGAGGTCAGAAGCAGAAACCTCTCTCTTATCCATTATTGGTCTGCATGATAGTTTTCAGATCAGAGCTTTCTGCCTGGCTGTCAATGTGCTTGATTGGATTTGGATTGCTGGTTATTGGCTACTGATTTGGTTAAAATCCTAATCAGCCTTCTGAAAGCCTATAAAGCAGCATCCCAAGCCCCTCCAAGTTGGGGGTTCTTTCTATATTTGAGCCTCCTCCCCTAGCTTTATAAGGCAATATTTGTTTTTATCTTTTATATCCCATTTAGGAAGTAATTGTTCTGTCCTACCTTTCAACTTTTGGATTTTGTTAAAGATCGTTTTGTTTTGAGATTCTCTACCTGTATCATCTTTTGCCTTCCTAATTGGAAGTGCTGTATAGAATTGAGACCAAGTTTTATGCCAGACTGGTCGACCCCTAAAGAATTTCCCTGGTGGTCCTGTATGGCCCTCATGGGTAGAAGATGTTTTGCATTTTATAGACCTGATGCATGTACTGAGTTGGCCATCAGCCCTGAATCCCATTTGGGGAGAAAGGTGGGCTTATAAATATTTAAACCAATCTAACATCAGACTGGTAACTTTGTATTTCTCCTCCTTTGAAAGACTAGCTCTTCTATATTTGGGAACTGGGAATGTCCATTTAATCTTTATATGTTGACATTATCCTTGTTTCAGTTGTGGTGTGGTTTGTTGTTTTCCTTCCTTCCTTTGAAAAAGGTATTCAGGGTTTGAGCTGGAATTAGAACTTAAAACATAAGGCTGTTTGTGTGGGGTTTTTTGTTTGTTTGTTACTGAATGTATCTTGATAACATTCATACAAAAGTAACCTGATTGTCATTTTTCCATCTGCACCAAGCATGGCTACTAGTGTCCTTCCTGTCCTCAGAACACTTGGCCACAGTTATCCATGCAATGGTCACTTCCTGCTTAGACTTCTGTAACTCGCTCTATGCAGGCCTACCCTTGTCTCTGACTTGGAAATTACACTAGGTACACGATGTGATGGCACAGGTCCTCACTGGGTCTTCTTGGAGTGCCTGTGTCCAGCCATTGTCCAGGGCACATTGCTCTGTGGGTATGAATTTGTTGTGAGTCCTGGGCCCCCGGGAAGCATGCCTGGCTTCAACCAGGGCTAAGACCTTTTCCATCCTGGCCCCTACCTGGTGGAATGAATTCCCAGAAGAGCCGAGGGCCCTGTCGGAGCTCTCTGAATTCCACAGGGCCTGCACGATGGAGCTCATCTGCCAGGCTTTGGGTTGAGGTTGAGCTGAATACTGGGTGATAAGGTCCTTCCTCGTCCTTGTACGATCTGGACCCCCTGGGAGGGGGCTTACCATTGCCCCCAGTTTACATCTATTTGCCACAGCTGGGAACAGATGATTGAAGATTAAGGGCCTAATATGAGATTATGTGATCGCCATCTGTGTTGTTTCATCTGTTTTATACTGTATTTTATTATGGGTTTTATGTATATATATATATATATATGTTGTGAGCCACCACGAGCCAGCTTGTCTGGGAGTGGCAGGATAAAAGTCCAATTAATAAATAATAAATAATTCTGATATATTTTTCTCTGTAAGAAATATAGCTTTGCAATGTACTTCTTGTCCATTGTGATGCCTTTTGAAAGTGGGTAGGTATCGATATAAAAGTTCTGAATGTGCACACCAACTTTCATTCTGATATCTGAGTCTTCAAGGAAAATATTACATTGCAGTGTATGTTATTTCCCCCATCTCTTTGAGGGTAGTATAGAAGTTGGGTCGGTAATGAAAATGGAAATGTAGAACTGGGTCAGGAAAACATGCCCTACATTTCATTCCAATATCTCAGGACTCAACGGAGTAAGAAGCAAATGGAATGCCAAACAGACCAATAGTTAAACCAAATATTTCCATTCACTCCGACAGCAAATAATCTGGTTGTTGCATTTGATTAGTTGGCAGGCAGCCAACCTGGTGTGGCGCAGGAGGTGTCCTGCTAAGACTGTCTTTTTTAGCTTTCTTCTAGTGAGCCAGATCTCAGGTCGGCTTTTGTGCAGACCAAGGAGCTTCAATGTGCACAAGAACATGTGGCCCAACTGATAAATTGAGTTTCTAATGCAGTGGTCCTCAACCCCCGGTCCGTGGACTGGTACTGGTCCGTGGATCAGTCGGTACCGGGCCGCGGCTCCTCCTTGTTCTCCTCCCTGGCTGCTGCCTCAGGGGCTGCCCTGCCACTCTGCCGCTGACTCACTTTTGGTGCTCTCCAGTGGCCACCATGGCTGGGGCTCCCCCTCGGCATAGCACTGTGCAGATGCTGCTGGCAGCATCCTCCAGTGGGTGGCGGGAAGTCAGTGGCACCGGCGGGAAAGCAAGTAGACCAGGGGCTCAGGTGGCAATGGCAACGTCACTCGGCAAAACACTACCCCCCTGATGGACCTCAGTAAAAATTGTCAAGCATTGACTGGTCCCCGGTGATAAAAAGGTTTGTGACCACTGTTCTAATGAATAACTGATTTTTAAAATTGGGTGCATGTCTACATTTCCAATGGAATGGATCTTGATTACAAATGGAATTGTGAACACTGAAGGTAAAAGTAAGTCACAGTGTGGGAGCCTCACTTGTTTATGGCTCTCTTGGAAACTGCTGCAGGGTGATTGACAGCAAAGTCACTGCTGAAGGGTAGAATGGTGTTTTGAGCATCTGCATCAGCTTTCACTGCATGAAATGAATCCTTGCCTTTTGCATCCCCTTTGCCAAAAACAAGTGCTGGGCTCAGATAACAGAATGACACATATAATGAATATGGACACTCAGAGTCATTCTCATAATTCAATTTTCAATGCAGCTACTATGTAAGACACTGTTACAAACAGAATGCTGAACAGGCAAATTAAATCAAAGATATCACTTCTCCCCCTGATATCTAGCTGGTAGAATGGTACAGGCTAGATATCAGGAAAAAAATATTCACAGTCAGAGTAGTTAGGCTGTGGAATTGTCTGCCTAAGGAAGTAGTAAGCTTCCCTTCACTGGCAGTTTTTAAGCAGTGGCTGGACAGATAGTTATCATGAATGCTTTAGGGCAGGGGTAGTTAAACTGCGGCCTTCCATATGTCCATGGACTACAATACCCATGAGAATTGTAGTTCATGGGAATTGTAGTTCATGGACATCTGGAGGGCTGCAGTTTGACTTACCTCTGCTTTAGGGTGATCCTGCATTGAGCAGGGCATTGGACTGGATGGCCCCTTCCAACTCTACGATTCTGTGAAATACCAGTAGCACTTTAAATTAGTGAAGTCAATGGGGCATTTTGTCAATAATTACCGTTTTCCCCATGTAAATTAATGGAAATACACCTGAGAACTTGTTTATATTTCCTTGAATATAAATCAGTTTTAGAAGAATCTACTTCCAAGTAAAATATGTTTGGTTTTAGCTAAGCTAACTGTCATTCACACCAGAAGATCCATCCAAGGAATTCTTATTTCTTCCTTTAATCTGTCTTTCATTTGCATTGTTTTTTCTCACAATAGTTTCCCTTCTTTCAATGGCTTTTTTTTTTTTTGCAGTAATTAGTAATTGTTTAGTTCTTCAAGGGATGCTCATTTTCTAATTCTGAAGGTTTCTGAAGGAGGCAAGAATGGCCTTCTAAGCTGTTGGACTGGAATGAAACAGTAAATCAAGTCACTAGTATGACTTATAGATCACATTAAAACACAGGGAATCCACCACAAAATCATTACACTAAAAAGCGACAATTTTGATTGATTAAAATGGTTTGGGCTGGATAGTGTTAAATCACTGTGAGTGATGTGACATTACAGTTTTACATATCATATTTCTGTCAAGACAATGAAGGTAAAAGGCATTGTCATCCGACGATAACGGACAATGAGAGGAGGCCTAGCATTAGATTTATGGCTTGGTTTAGATTTAGAAAGAAGTAATTCTTACCTTGTGCCACTTATCAAATGACTGTAAATTCAATGATGATGTAAAATTCTAAGGCAGAGCCACTTAAAATTTTGACAAAGTGCCAGCTATAAAGTATTTACTGTTCTCAATGGTTCTGCCTTGCACACTTAAATATTTATCAGAATCATGAACCTTTCTGATAAATGTGCTTGATCTTTGCTGCTGTTTTGTTAAAAGAAAAAACCTTGGATGCTATTTTTTATCAGCAATTCTATAACAATTCTAGCCATTTTTATTAAAATATTAATAATTTAGAGAATAACTGTGGAATTCTGATGACAGTGTAAATCTTCAGGGACTGCAAAAACACCCGCCTATTACAGTGCCTAAGAACAGCATGGGTGATGATTACGACTGATTGCATATCTTGTTACCTGCTTATGATTTATGACTCACCTGTTAATCTATCTTGCATTTAAGCATGCCTGTACCCAAGGATTGTATTTAATATTGTTGTTACTAATCACAGCATTATCTAATGCAGTAACAAAAAATGGGGATGTATATATTACATGCAAGAGAAATCTCAAAGACAATTTGGGAGCCTTTCTTTAAAAAAATGACAAGGAGACTTTCCATATAACCTTTAAGAATGTACAACTGTGTCTTAAGATTGCATGAAAATGTAACTTCAACTTTGTAGCATGCCTTCTTTTCTTGTGGTAATACATACACCTGTTACTTTGGTTATATAGATACACACGGCACAAAACTCTGCTTTGTTAGAACTGAGTGTCCATATTTATGTCAATTTGACTAGCATGGCTGTCTGAGGAAGACCTTAGCCCTTCATATTGGGATTTGCAACCACAATTTAGCAGTCATTTTGTGCACAGCCTGGTAAAAATTATGCAACATGAAGTACAGGTATGTGTATGTTAAAAGAAATCTGAGGTCCATTCCGCACCACTTCAAAGTAGCAGAAGGCTTGCAAATTGTAAACGCTACTAATTTGCAGTTCCGCAAGACATTGCACACAATCTGCCACACTCCTGAAACAGTCCCACAAATAGCGATTCGTTGTAGCGCTTAAAGGGAAATCGGGAAAAGTGGATTCACCCTCTGAAAAGCGCTACACTCTTGCAAACAATCTGCAACACTAGCGAAAAAGACCTGTGTGTTCCCATTGTTGCGGTTCCCCCTGGCTCTCTCCTCTGAATTTCCAGCGAAGCGATCGCCATTTTTTTTTCTCGGAGCGAGCAGAAAGCAACGAACCAGCGAGCCTTCATTCACCCAGCGAGGCTTCTCTGGCTACAGTCCCTCCACAGAAGTGCTTTAAAGCTCCCCTAAGTCCCCAAGCACAACACAGCCCCGTTTGCCAGTTCCCTTTATTTTTGGCCGAAAATCGCGCCTGTGTGGGGGGGGTTCACTCGGGGGAGCGTGGCAATGATGACTCGCCAGCTCACACGCCAGCTGCCAGCTAGATGGGTCTGTTCGTTAGGAAGAATCAAGGCATATTCGTTGCAATGTGTGTGTGTTTTTCTTTTAACTTTTCTTAAAGAGAAAGGGGCTTTCCTGGAGCATGATAACCACCGCCCATTGGCTGTTCATTTGACTGATGGCCAGGGGCGGGACAAAGCACAGAAAAAATTGCTTCCTGTCTAGCGATTTTTGCAAGACCGGAAACCTGTGGGAAATGAATGAAATGCTACTGAATTCCACTAAAAAAGCAGGTATGCGTAACGCTGAGATTGCACTTTAAAAAATAGCATTTCCGCTTTGTGGAACCAATCGGCAACATTGCTCCTTGTGCGGAAACACCCTCTTTTGGAGTGTCCTCTTTTGGATCAGAGAATGGCTCTAGCACCACTGCCTTCCTAATCTTTTTGTGCTGCAGACTTCAGTAGAATGGTAAAGGCAAGACCTGAGAGAACAAAGCAGAATGATCAATTCTCTAGACAAGTGGCAGACAAGCATTTATTTTAAAAACAGTCATATAATATGGATATTTATATATTAGTCTTTCTTTCTCTCTCAATAATTTAAAACATCTGAAGCAAATCTGTGTTCCCCAGCATGAAATAGTTGTTTGCCACACATACGGGTGAAGGAGAAGTGAGCTGTTTTGGTGACTGGTACAACTGAGGTATAGCTTGTGGATAGGTTGGTTAACTGCATCAGTATCCTAATTAGTCTGCTTTGAATGAATCAAGAAGGAGAATAAGGTTTGTAGCTCTAGGTTGGGAAATATCTGGAGATTTCAAGGGTGGAGCCAGGAATAGGTGGGATTTGGGGTGGGGTGGGACCTCAGTAGTGTATAATGCTATGGAGTCTACCCTCCAAGCAGCCATTTTCTCCAGTGGGACTGATCTCTTTGGCCTGGAGATGAGCTGTAATTCTGGGGGATCCCCACAGTTCATCTGGGGACTGGCATCCTTAAAATTGAGGAATGGTTGGGATGCACTAGAGGGAACCATATTTCTCACGTCAGGTTCTGAGGATATTTAGGAAGCTGACAATGCAATTATATACCAATGTATTTAAGACTGCCTATTGAAATCATGAGGTGTTCATTGGATTAACTACATAGAGCCACACTGTTAGTCTAGAAATGTCTGTTATTGTTTTATGTTACTAACATAAACATAGCAACCTAAATGTATATTCAAAAGTTAACATCTGAACAGAAGCAGTAAACTGTAGAATTTCTAGTTTCAAAAGTTAACACAAGCAAGGGGTGAATGCTACTGATTTTAAAACTAGGTGAATTCCATCTTCTCTCCCAAGCCTACAAAAACCACGGGAGTATTTGAGTTGCTGTTGCATACAACTCAAATTGATTGCATACAACTCAAATTGTTGCATACAACTCAAATTGATTGCATACAACTCAAATTGTTGCATACAACTCAAATTGATTTCTCTCTATTTTGCAAAGGTAACAGATTAATGAGGATGATACTTAAAGCACCTGGAGATAACAGGAGGATTAATGCATGACTAAAAAAACAGGAATCCAATGGGTCCTTAAAATCCCACAAGATTTGTTCCAGCATAAGCATTTATGAGTTGGAGATACCTGCATCAGATACACCAAGTATTTCTCCATTAGGCAGATATATTAATATACAAAACTGCAGGCAACAGAAATAATGTTATACAGAGAGGCCTGTTTAAAACAATATCCAGTCCTATGAGTCAGCGATCCACTCTTTTGAATAGACATTCTTTTAATTGGATTTTTCCCTTTACCATCTTTTTTCTACTCCCCACTTCTGGTGCCTGCAGCTTTGAGTATTTACCTAATGGACGAAGACTTTATGCATCTGATGAAGACTGTTATGACTCATAAAAGCTTATGCTGGAACAAATTGTTGGTCTCTAAAGTAGAATCCTGCTTTATTTTGCTGTTAAGGACTAATCCCACTTGAAATTATAATGCATTACTAACTACCTAAGCAAGAGTGACTCAGGTACATCTTTTGACCCATCCAATATGAAGACTACAAGATAAAAGGAAGAAGACCAGGGTAAAGTGAAAATAAATGTACAATAATGGTCTATTAGCATATCCTAAGGCTATATTTATGTCACAGCATCTGTTTCTTCTAAACTGTAAAGCCACAGCATTGGCAAATACCACAAAGTTAATATGACATCTGTACAGAGTTACCACCGTTGTACCTCACTTTCAGCCGTCCGAAAAAAATTCTGGGACAGCTGTGGCTCATTTGTGGGCTTAGATACAAAATATCCTCTATGGCAAGCCACAACCACAAAATTACTCCCTTATCAAAACATTTCAGCTACCATGAATGAATAATGGGTGAAGTCCTTGGAATGCCACATGGCTCTGTTGCAAGATAAATGTGAGGCAAGAGATTGAAAGCAGCAGCCACCTTCCAGTTCCTGTCTGAAAGAAATGGAACAACAGTGTGCAGCGTATTCATGGGTGTTTTTTTAAAGAAATTATTTGATGGGTTTCTTTAGTAAAAGCAGATAGAAATCCTGAGCCGCTCTAATAGGGCGTTTCAGCATTTGTTTCATAAGGAAGGCTAATAAGGCAATCTTTTGAATTTTTGACTGAAGTTTGGCTTTCAAGAATGTGGTGAGGCCCCAGTATGGTTCGTGAGAGAAACTGGCAAGTCAAAGTTCTAGACTAGAGTCTCGGTTGGCGAGAAGAGAGAATGCACAGGAACGTGGACTGCTTGAGTCTCTGTGCGACAGAATCTTAATTTCTGAGATGTTGACAGCACAAATTAATTGTGCAACGGGGTATTTTAATGCCAAAAAGTTTATAGAAAACAAGCTGCTTTTCATGTGCAGTACTGTACAGTGCAGTAATAATTAATGACGATACCCCAGGCACTGAAAAAGATAGGCAAGAATATTTGCACACATTTCTAATACGGAAGGTACCTGGAGAAAAGGGCCCTTTCAACCAAAGTCTGTGAGCTAAAGTAAGATTGATTTTATATAATGATTTATTCTGGGCCATCAATTATCTTTATGCAGAATTTCTACAATGAGGGATCCTTTCCCTT
Source organism: Paroedura picta (assembly GCF_049243985.1). NCBI lineage: Eukaryota > Metazoa > Chordata > Lepidosauria > Squamata > Gekkonidae > Paroedura > Paroedura picta. Next base: position 41,231,396 of record NC_135375.1, read on the forward strand.
GGTCTTTCAGTTGCTGCTGCAAGGGATTACAGTTCGTTTTATCAAATTTCTCATGCCATTTGGTGCTCCAAGAGCCATGTATTGAAAATGAAATAAATAAGTTCCCGTGGCCTGAATGAATTTGGGATGAATAGATAAGGGTGGGTGCAAAGCGGAGGCTCTGTGACCTCTCTGGTGCCCCACCCGCCTCTCAGTGGCTTCTTTGACATCAAAGGTTACAGATTGTTCCAAATGAATAGAAGGCCTTTCTGACCCTGCCTCCAAAATGCATAAGAACCTGGTAGCAATCATTCCATATATCAGCAGAAGGAGCAATATTAGGCATATTCTTGAAATACTGTGGTGTCTAATAGGTGAACAAAATCTAGCCCTTGAGAAGTTATAATTTCTTTGGGGAAGATTCCACGCTGGAAAATTTCTTCTGACTTGCTTGTTACTTTGTATGGATATAAACTAAAGGTTGAAAGGGGAACTTTAAGAGGGCAGGAAGTGTACCCTGAAAAATCCCAAACGTAACTTGGGTTGATTTGGTTTTGGATGGCTTTTTCCTCACTGTATCTCTCCTCACTGCTGTTTTTTTTCCAGCACGGTCTTCTTCTGGGTCACTCCATGATTCTAGCCAATCAGGGATCATGTAGTGTGAGAGAGAACATAATGGTGCTATATATAGCCACTTAGCTATGGCTGGTTTGTTGTTATCACTGAAGCAAACAAAACAGTATTAACCTTTGGTGGGAGAAGAAATGTGTCCCTGGGTTACTGAGACAACACAAGCTTCCTCTTGCAGAGCTGTGTGGGTTCCCTCATTGCCCTTTTAAGTGTAGTACAGAGAGATGGAGAATGTCACTCCAGTTGTCTTAGCATTGCTGAGTTATACCCACTTTTCTTACACCTACAGCATGGGCCAAATGTCCCTCTTTGCCAAGTGCCCCCCAAACTGTACTAACAGGAGGAAGTACTTTAGATGGATATGAAAGATTGCATGAAAGCCCTCCCCCAATCGACCTTGACATGAGCACAGTTCCTCCCCCCCCATTCAAACTCTAGTGAAAGTGGTATTTTCAATAAGGTACTGCAAGCTGTGTTGGTGAGTGATGCTGTTAAATGTTCAGAGTGACAACAGGCAGCTTGCATGGTAGAAAATCCACCATAGTTTTAAACGCAATATTGATGTTTTGATTTGAAGAGGGAGAGGAAATGTGAATTACTACTTGAACTAATCATGCTCACTAACAACATGGTTAGAGGGAAGCATGTAGATGATCAAGAGCACCAAATTATAAAGAAAATTCATATTGAACAAGCACCTTTTGATCCGGTATCTACTTCCTTGATGCTAATTTATGGGCGTGCCCTTTTGTCTGGGACATTAAAGCCCACTTTCCCCCCAATCCTATCAGGCTTAATAAGTCATAAATTCATGACCACTCAGCTCTTTGGAATTGTGATTTTCCCATTGAAGGAATTGGTAAATGCTTAACAGGGATAAAATGGAGAATGTCACAATTTCCACAAATGCGGGTTTGAGCCAATGGTTTCTGCACTCTTGGGATGAAACTGTGTTCATCCTTTTTTCTTTAAAGAAAAACAATAATATAATTTTATAGAAACATTACTGTTAAAATTAATGCCTGCTTTTGCATCAGCCCTGTATATACTGGGTAGACATGATATGGAATGCATACATGCTATACTATATGATATTAAATAATATACTAATAATAGTATAAAATGTCATCAGAAACAGAAACATTGTGAAGGAAACCCTGCGGGATGAAAATGGTCTTCCCGATCATGCAAAAAATTAAACATAATACACACCGTATTTTGTACATCCAGAGATGTATCTGTGTTGTAGTGTCTCTAGTTGTGACACTAGGTGGCACTACAGGACTGAGAGAGAACAGTTATTTGCGCTGCAAAATACCCCTTTATGTTCCTGATCTAACCTCAGAGATTGCTTCAGTGAAAAGGAGAGCATGGTAGCGTTAAATGTGCATACAAAGTCACAGGATAATCAAAATAAATTTTTGTTTAGAAATTGGATGCTAGTGGTGGGTTCCACACTTCTGTGAGCGAAGCTCCAAATGTCACAGTAATACCCATGTCGCTCAAAGAAGTCCCTTTTAATGATAAAAGTTGTTGCTTTAATATGGTGATAGCCTTTGTTATACCGAGCCATAAACTGCAGTGGAAAGGCAATCGGTGAGATTATATGGAGGAATTATCAAAAGCATCTATGTTTTGTTTTCCTATGAGAGTTCTTAAAATGTTGCACCCCGTATTATAAGAGAGGGTGTGCATGTGTGCCTCTACATCTTAGACAGCTTTGTACTTTTTTTCTGGCAGTGCACACACGCTGGGTCTCTTTTATGTATATGCACAGCTGAAACATAGTCAACATACTCACAATCTAGAAGTCTGTTTACATATTTCATCCTTTTACACATTGTAGGAAACAAGTAGGTATTGCACAGTAACATCTGTAATATCTACCCACTCAAAGGTCTTCAGCTTTTCCTCATTGGGGCTGACACTTGATAAGGTTGTTGTAAGGAATTCCCCCCTCCCCCCAGTTTTTTTTACTTATTTGTCCTTTGGTGGAGTTTGCATCCTGGATAACCTCCCTCCAAATTTAAAAATGCCATAGAATAGATTGCTAAACTGAAACCGGAGGCGCTATGTCTCCATGGAAGAGCATCCGCTCCTCATGCCGAATGTCCCAGGTACAATCCTTGGCCTCTTCAGTTACAGCAAAAGCCTCTGCCGGAGACCCTGAAGAGCTGCTGCCCGACAGAGTAGACAATATTGACCTTGATCGACCAATGGTCCGATTCGGGGTAAGACAGCTTCATGTGCATGTACATGTTCATAGTATCTTAGCCTGCTGGGAATTTCTTCTGCTCAGATCTCATGAAATGAGTGACAAGTGCATAAGGACACAAGTACAAATGTGCTGCATGAATATACAGGTATTTTAATGCTTCGCTTTATTTACAGTTTTAAAAAGAAAATCCTTCTGCTGCATTTTCCACTAAAAAAACAACTAAATGCTTAATGGCTACTCTTTTCTCTTTCCATTGCTGTGGATGGCCCTTATCTCCTGCTGTGCATTTGTTCCTTATTAACTGTGCTCTTTGCCTCCATGTTCCTGCTTCTCACTTAGTGTGGTGTTACCTGAGCTTTCATGCCTTTAATTCCATTGCCTGCTGCCAATTTGCCTCTTCCTACTTTTGTAATTTCTTTTTGCTTTGTTCTGCTTTCTCTATGGTCAACTTAACATTCTCTGCAAAGTGTGTTGCCTTCCTTGAATCGACGTTTTCTGCATCTTTTCACAACACAGGATTATTCTAGTAGCATCCTCTACCCCCCTCCCTTAGGTGCCATGCCATCTTCTCAGATGAACATGATTGTTGAAATTTCAACCTCATTGCTCTGATGATTTCTAACTGTTCCCCTGTAATATTCAGTGACTCTCACATTTTGGGCAATGGTTGAGCAATCTCTTCCCTTATGAACATTGTACATTTGTGAACTGAATCCACAAATCGATCCTTTTCTCCAAAGTCTTTACATTGTGTTGGAGGGTCTAGATTCCCATCTCTTTCTACAGGATGACTGGAAACAGTTCACATTAACCCTTTACCTTTAATTATGCGCCCACACTTATGTGGCAGCACTTGGATTGGATGAATGATTGGAATGTGTTAAACCCAATGTAATGAATAAAGATTTCCTTTGCTGGTGAACGCTGCGATAGATTGGCCCTGTCCGAGTAATTTGCTACTGTATGCATATATTAGTTGTTTTGCAAGCTGTTGGATGTATGGTTGTGCTGTTTCTCTAGCAAATTCTGCTGTGTTTTTAAAATATGGCTTGCAGGAAGGTAGGGTAGATACAATTTTTAAAACCATGTGGTAAGGGGCAGATTTCCTATTAGTTAGTTTAGATTTATAACTACTACTATTCATGTGAGTGTGGAGCCAGTAGCTGTCTTAGCAGAACAAAATAAAGCTATAATATTGAAATGCAGGCAGACATATTGTGAACAATATAAGGGGGTTGATTTGGGCACTAGCTTGCAGGTTGCCATGAGGTGCCGTATTTCAAGAGCTAAGAGCAAGATGCGTGCATGTTGTCCACATTCCCAGGCTGTCAAGAAACTCATTAGATGACCTTGGACAAATCCTGTCTTATCCTAATCTACATCACAGGGGTCTTGGGAAGGCAAATGAGGCCAGGATGCTGTTAACCACTCTGAGCTCCTTGGCAGAAGGATGGGATAAAAATCTGTTGAATAAAGACATGAACATTTTCTGATTTGCTGCGGGGGTTTTCTGATCCAACCTGGGCAATTCCTGCAGGCTTCAGCCCAGATCAGACTGAAGTAGAAACACCCAACAGTAACATGTTATTTTAAAATATATTTCTTAATGGAGAGAGAGAGGACTTTAAAAAATCTAATAAGGCCACCTCACCAAGCAAGGCTCTCTTTTGCCTTTGTTGCATTCAGCCGCTTAATCTGGTGTTGAGAATGGCTTGGGGGTGTATCTATCATAACAGTAAATAACAGCATCATATGCCCATAAAGGAGGCCCTCTCCAGTCTCCATCTCTGTGCATTTCAAAGAATGTGCTTCCATTTGGAGCAGGGCCTATTGTGACTTTGGTGCTTGAGATACAGTGTCTCAGTTCAGTATCGCTCCTGACGCGTTAAGTGCTAGCCTAAATACAAAGCCCTGGCATCGCTTCTGAAGGTTATATGGGGGCTTAGTGATGAACCTTAAGGGAAAAGATTTAGGGCTGATCCTGTGTTGAGCAGGGAGTTGGACTAGATGGCCTGTATGGACCCTTCCAACTCTATGATTCTATGATTCTAAAAAGAGAAGTTAAGAAGTGACATCCTGTGTTACCATAGGCAAAGTTTCACCATATGCCCCTGTTGTATATTATAGAGATTGGAAAAATGTCACACAGACCGTTTATGCACTGGAGGTTTCATGCCAGGCTGCAAGCTGGAGTTTCAGTCATGGCAGATTGCCCCACCTCTTCCTGCACCCACACAGGGGAGCATTTGGCCCAGTGCACCTCATCTGCCCCCGATTTGTACTCATGCAAAAGAGCTGGGGCAATGAAGTTCCCAGTGCATACACAGTGCTTCTTAAGGGTTGCAGTGGTAAGCAAGGAGGATTATAGCAACTGTTGCTCAGGGCTTTAGCATGTGTGTCTTTGTATTACAAATGTAGTTGTTTAAACTGTTCTGTTTAAATCAAGGAACATAACAAGAAGAGGACTGATATCAGCCAGTCACTTAAATTTAATGTAGTCCAGATGTATTAAAAACAGATCAGTCCAAGAACAGCTGTTTGTGCAAGTCCCATTGAGATGAATGGTGGTTGTGCCAGAGATAGTTGTGACTCTCATTCATTCCAGGGGTGCCAGTACAAGACAGGAATGCACTTTCAAGTAGGAATATGTGTTGAAACCTAAATAGATGATTACAGTAATCACCATCAATCGCTGCTCCCAGGTTTTTCTTTTTCCTAAATTTGCAAGTAATCACCAGTAGTTAAAATGCTTGAATTGTGCAAACTCGAGGCATTTCCGCACATCGATAAAAATAGTGTTACGCCAGTGGAATGGCGTAGTGCTAAATATTATTGCGTGTCCCAGACCTCCTCACCTTTCTGCTGTCTTGCTCTTGTCTGCTACCTTTTCATGATTCTCACGCTCTACAACTGCAGCTGGAAATGGTGGAAGAGAGCAATGCGCTTTATACACAACTCTCTCCCACCTGTCAATCAATCCAGACAACCACTCCCCTTTCTCCATGCTTTAAAAGTCCCGCAATGCCTGTTAATTTTTTAAAAAATCATACATATTTTTTTAATGCTTGTACATCTAATCACAGATGCATAGATCTTTTTGAATGCCACCCCTTATGGAATCACAAGTCTTGATACTTTTAAAAAGTAATCTTGTTCCTGATTTTTTTTGGGGGGGGGGCATTAGAGAGGCATGCTTTGTGTTACAACTTTGGAGAAAAAATATTTCTTGCACCGCCTGCATGCTTGTCCACCTATTTGTTACTCCTGGATGTTAGCTATTTTAAAAAAGGCATTCCTGTTCCAGGGAACAAGAAAGAGGGAGGTGGGTGTGAAGGAGAATGAGGCAGGTGCCTTTAGCATGTTTGAGCTTCTGTACCTTTCCTCTGCTGGTTGCTCTTCCTTAGCTTGTGCTAAATAGGTTGGGTAATCCACTTTATGCGATTCCACAACTAGCACTTTAGAATGGAAGATGAAGCTAGCCAGTTACTGCCCAGATGCTGAATGTTGGCAATGTCGTATGGAAGGGCCAGAAAATAACGACTACATAAGGTCAGCATTTCACTATATTTAACAGGTGCGGAAATCCCCTGATCTCCCTGACAAAACAGGTTTTGGCATGTAAACACATTATCTCCAGTCCATGTTCTGCTTTCCACACTCCCTTTCTCCATCTATTAAAAAGATGGCAGTAAGCTAAAGTTCCTAAGTCTGTGTTGAGAATTTTTGTTTGAGATTTGGGGATGGAGCCTGGTGAGGGGCCTCAATGAAGTATAATGCTGAAGAGTTCACCCTCCAGAGCTGCCATTTTCTTCAGGAAAACTGATCTCTTGAGTCTGGAGGTGAATTGTAATTCTGGGCGATCTCCAAATTCTAATGGAGACAAGTAACCTTACCCTGACACCTGAGTGCACAATGGCCATAGTAGCTCACTAGGCTAGATCTATGCCTGGAATCATGGTGTTCCAAGTTCAAGACCTAAAGCTTGAACTTTATGGTGCCATCTGTTGGACTGCAGCTGAGCACCAACCAATCAATGCTAGTGGCTGTGAACTCTGATAGAACTGGCTAATTATTAAGGGAGGGGACTGATTCCAGGCACCTCTGCCTTGCCTTTCCTGTCCAGAAAGCTATCAGTAATGTTGTAACTGATGGCACCATCTGTAGGATGAGAAGATCCTTGTGCAGCACACAGTGAGTTATAATTGGGGAAATTTCTGAAAGAATGCAGTGTGACTTAATCTGACAAGAATATGCACTGTGAGAATGAGTATATTCAGTTCCTCAGCTCATGTGTAACAATATATGAACACATCAGAACATTATTATTCTGAATAATACCTCAAAAGAGATGGCTGTCATCCTGCAGAACTATTTCTTGGGAATAAGCTCTCTTTAATTCAGTGGGGCTTACTTCTGAGTAAGCATGCATAAGATAGAGTGGTGAGAGTACACAGTGGTCTTTCAGTTTCTAATTGGGTAGTGCCTCTGCTAGCTGAGAAACAATCTTTGCTGACTTTCTACCCTCTTTTTCAGTGTATATGCATGCCTCTCATTTTTCTTTCCCCCCCTCCAGCTGGTAATAGTTTATGGAACATGTTGCTGTGTTAATACCTTGTTAAGGCTTTTTCAGCTGCTGGGTCTTTGAGAGGTCAGTGTCAGGACTATTTTACTCTGAACCCTTGATGTGCAGGGTAAAACTGGGGACAGGTAGAACTTCTGCCGTCTTTCTCTACAGGGAGCCTAATGCTCTGGGCACCCCCCCTCCCACAATGCAGTGCTCCTGGCAGTATAAGCAATAAAAAATAATATGTTTCTGGTCAAAAGTAATTAGGCCAACGTAAAGAAGCATTTATATTAATGGGCTAGACATAACATCACCAGCATTGCTTGATATTTCTCAATTCAGTTTGGTAAGGCTGCAGGTGTTTAAGAGCTGTTGAATGTTATTGTCTGTACAGTTCTGGCAGGTAGCAAAAAAAGAAAGAAAGAAAAGGAGCCCACAGCTTATAAGCCATAAGTGAAAATAGAAGCATGAATTCAAAAATCTAAAAGTTTAATATTGTAGCGCTTTGTGGTATTGAATCACTTGTGTCTGTTACCTGGTATGTTGGAAAAATCATGGCTGTGACATGAGGACGGAATGTGACCTTTATACAGAGATTTCTTTTTTTTAAACCACAGCTTTATATCTTACTTTTTCCTAATAGAAATTTCATTGAACAACATATATTACCATGAAATGGAAAACATATTTTAGTGTGATAAATGTATACAGGTCTTTAATTTTCATTTGTGGCCATGAGAGCCAAGAAAGGTGGCTAAACATTTCCCGCTGCCCCCCTTTCTTTTTCTGCTTAATTTTCACATGTAGGCTGAGTGGTCAATTTTTGTACTCAGTTGGTTGTGAGGTTAATCACAGGCCAAGAGTGTTTATGTTTCTATAATACCAGCTTAACTTTCTGGCTGCCACCACATTTTTTTAAAGGTCTACTTCTTTTATGCTACATAACTTAAGAAAAAATATCAACACTAATCAGACATTAATAAGGCATTCATATAACGAGAACCAAATGTTACATTCGTGTCATGTCTGATGTATGCTTGTGTAGCAACCCAACCGTTATTCAACATTAAGGAGTAAAGTCATTGGAATAATTTCTACCAAATGTGTTGTGAAATGAATCAAAATTCCGATGCCAGAACCACGTACAGCCAGTAGTGAAATGTGAGTCCGTGATTGTTTTTATAATTTATTTAACTGCCACTAGGATTACCTTTGATCCTTCAATCAAGAATGGTATTTCATTAGCACCTTCTACATAAAATTTTACGACCGGTCCAGGGGAATAAAGCATTTGGTTCTTATCAGTCAAGGTGAGAAAGATCCTGAAGACCAAACCAGATAGGACATTTCCCCATGAGTTGGATCTGGGTCCATGACCAACCTTTCTTACTGTCACAGTCAGATGTTTTGGAAGGTCAGGAAAATAGCCTGTGGGGAATGCTGAAGTCTCTTCTCCTTCTATGCCATATTCCTAATATGAATTTAGCTCTGGTGAGACTTGGGAACGTAGTTCCAAATGACTGTGCCTGTGGAGAGTCAGGTTGGGGCAATCCAAACCCAACTCATGGAGGGAATCTTGTTTGATGCTTAGTAGTTAGCCAGCATGAACAGACATGCCTAGCAAGACTTCAAGCATTAGCTGTAGAGACCGTGAGCACTCTTGGCCCAAATCTTGCCAGGCATTTCTTGTGGAATCACAATGCAGGTTTAGCTGCTATATCATGTAAACATGCATTGTTTATAGGGAAAGATGATTAATATAGGGGATGCAAGTATATGGGCACATCCTACTGTTGCATGCCTTCTGTTGTCCTTTTGACTTGATTCTTTCCTTGCATTTGACCTTTCTACCTTTTCCTCAGACCTTTGTAACCCATATTCCCACAGACTGGGTAACAGACAGCTTACTGTCCCACCTTGCTGGAGGAAAAAAAAGATGAGAAGTGGGAAAGAAACTGCAGCAAAGCTCCAGAGGAAATCTCTGAAAGTTTCATTAAGAACTGAGCTCTCTTTCTACCCAGTAGCCAAAAAAGAGAAGACAAGACCCATCTAGAACAAAGGTGTGTGCTAAGGTAGCCTAGGGTGCATCAGCCTGCAGTTTTCTCTCAAGTATTGGGTATGTTTGCAAATTTGCTTGTAGAAACTGAAGGCATTTATAACTCAAGTTTCATAAATATGTCAAGGATTCCTATTTTATATGCTAAGTAAGAAATAAATGAGACATTTTATGTTAAAGCAGTAAAATTAATTTAGGTTTGATAGGACAGTAAGTACTACATATATTTCCATTTCTTCCTAAATTTCCATTTTTCCCCATTGCTTCAAGATTTCCTGAATTGTGTTTTTCCAAGTAGGGATTAGGCACTGACCTCTGCAGAGGGAACTGGACAGTGAAGAGTTAAAGAATAAGAATGAAATCATGCAACAAGCTATTGTCTGATGTTTGAGCATATTTCTACCAAAAAGCATTGAGCAGACACAATCCACGTACTTCCAGTTCTATTGGTTTGTAGCTTAGTGTTAAAGCATGTGCACACACACATACTGTACCTGTTTCCAGTTATTAAGGTAGAGATGATATAAGGAACAGTATGTTCACTTTTTGAATGGAACTTGAAAGGAAGTTGGATGTTTGAACATAAATATATCCTGTAGAAAGTCTATAATATAGGCATACTAGGGGTAAAGCCCATTTGTAAAAATGGGCAGAGTAGGAGCCCGCTGAAGGATGGGCGGCCCCCCCAGAGGCGTGTGGCTGGGAGGGTGCGGCAGAAGGCCGGCGTCGGGCATGTAGGCTACCCTCCGGCGCAGGTGGGTGGCTTGGTGGCGAGCGATCCATGGCCATGGCGGCCAGAAGGATGGGCGGCGTGGGGAAGGGAGCAGCGGCTGCGTGATCGGTGGCGAGAAGGTGGTGGCATGCAGCGTGCAGGCAGGCGGGACTTCCCTCCCCAGCCCGCAAAGGTAGGAAGGCGGCGGCCATCAGCAGGCACGCAGGTGGGCCCCCTCCTCGGCAAAGGTGGGTGGTCCCACGGGTGGAGGCTCTGGGTGGCCTCAGTGGGTCTTGGGTGGGAAAGGAGCAGGCCCGCCACATTGTTGGTGTGGTGGGCCTGTGCCTTTACCGCAGCCCCCCCCAGCCAAGGCGGCCACATGGCTGTCGGAAAAGGAGCAGGGCTGCCATATCTTCGATGCGGCATCCCTGCTGCTTTCCTGAGGGCGAGGGGAAGCCGGCGGGAGGACTTACCGGCGGGGAAGGCTTTTTCCTCAGACCTGCAATTCCCCATCTGGCTCAGGTGAGGCCGGGCAAACTGGAGTGACACTTGGAGGGCCCAATCAAGAAGAGCTGTGGACTCTACAGGAACTCTACCAATTTTGAAGGGCCTGCAAACCAGAGCTCTTTCACCAAGTGTATGTTTTTTAACTGTTAATAACTGCTTTTATGACTGTTTATTTCTATGTTGTAAACCACTCTGTAACAGCTGCACTGAGAGGGTACAGTATAGTAAGTGAAATAAATAACCTCGATATAGTCATAGTTCTCTTGGAACTCTTCTCACAGTGCTCTCTCAGCCCCACCTACTTCTCAGGGGCCTCTTCTGCATGAGGGATTTGGCTGTGATCACAGCTTGTGTGCGTGAGAGGCTAATTCCCATTTCCTCATGGAATTGGGGCTGTCTGGGGCTGTCCCAGGTCTGGCCCAACTAAGGCACTCAGTTGCCCTGCAGCAAGGGAATGTGGATAAATTTGCATTCTCTTTTTTTGCCACAGGCCTAATTGGGAGCGCATGTTGGGCCTGGGCCATGTGTAAGTGGAAAAATCAGGCCATCCTGGCCTGCTTTCCCTGCCACTGTAACCATGTGTCATTTCCACCGTCTCCTGCTTGCTAGGCTGCCTGCCTAGTCCTCTTGCTTCTGGCACCACCAACAGGCTTCTCTCCGCCCTCAACCTCAAAAATTCCTTCTTAAAAAATGAAAAAAAAAATCTCACAGCTCCTGCCACACTATGAGATGGCATGGAGCATTTATTTCAGTTTCTTAGAAGGAGTCTGCCTTAAAAAAATGAAATAAAGCTTACTGTGCCATGTTGCAGGGTGGTAATGAGCATTTATTTCATTTTTTAAAAAGGAGGACTCCTCCTAAGAGACTGAAATAAATACTCCATGCCACCGCGCAGTGCAGCTGTGACCTGGTTGCCTCATGCAGGAGCATAAATCCTGGGCAGGTGGAAGGGAAGTGTGGGCCAAAGGCTCCATGTGTGATACTGTGAAGAATCGGGGCAATTAGCCTCAGGCGAGAAATCAGAGGGCAGTGCGGCATTAGATGCTCTACGTGGTAGACATCAGGGTGTCCATTGTGGGGAGAGGAAGGGAAAGAAGTTCGTAAGCTGCTTTTTGGACTCCTCCAGGTAGAGAACAGTGGGGCATAAAAAATTCTTTTCTTCATCTTGCATATTCCAATCGAATTTACTGTCTGAAATAGTGGCACATCCCTGGGGCAAACGTAGGGATATATATGTCATTGGGTTTGACCCTGAGCATTGTGATTTTTAAATAACTATTCTTTTGCAAAATCACTGAACAGTACAGTATCTGTGAGTGCACACAGTCACAATCATGTGGCTTTCAAGACTACAGACTACACACTAAATGAAAACAGTATTGTGGTCAATATAAAATGGCATGGAATTCTTAGAGCCAGGTTGTTGCCTCTCATTTCCAATATACATGTGAAGCAAACACAAAGCAGGTATGAACAGACATGTTAAATAAGCCATCACCTATATAAACTGAATGGCAGCACTGAGATTTCAAACTGATTCTCCACATTGCTGTTTGAGCTCCCATTCCTTGCTAGTACTTGGCAAGGTGGCAGGGGGGAAATGGGGGTGGGAGTGATTTGGCCTTGCACTGATGTATGACATCACTTCCTTCACAACACAAGAAGAACCATCATTTTGTCAGCATGGCACTTTGTGATTAAGGTTGGGGCTAAATCTGGGTTTTATTTGCACTGGGCTTTTTAGCCTCTATGAGCCCAAATCTTAAAAAGCAAACTGCACCTTTTCCGATTTCCATTTTTATTTTAATTGCTTTAAATTTTCCATCTGCAACATCCGTGATTGACTCCACAGTGATACCACCATTTCTCCAGGCTAACTGAGAGTGGATATTATCTGCTAAATCTGAGAAACGTGCTCTGAAAGCTCTATATTTCAATTGTAGATATGTGCTTTTTCTGGTTTATCTTTCACCCTCTTCCCCGCACCTCCACTGATCATGTCGCATGTGGTAGTCTGTCACCGATTGGTCAGGGCTTCAATTCAAGGACTGTAGGAGACTTCCCTCTCCCCCCTTACCCTCCCCCAGCTTGCTGAGGACAAAAGGCTGGAAATAAAGCCCACTCCGGCCTTGTGCTCCTTTAATTCTGGCTGGAGCTCCCTCCGCCCTGCGCTGTAGCTTCAGAGCTAGCCAAGAGGGGAGACAAAAGTGCACATGGCTGCTCCCCCTCCCTCATCAAGAAGAAAGGAGAGAGGAGACTGACAATTGGAATAATTCAGGGGTGGAATACAGCATCTTAGTAAAAACTGTTTCCAGTTGGGAGAGAGGAATGTTCCAGATTTATTGATTCAAGTTCAGATCAATCAGATTTGGGCAAAATTGACAGTGGAGAGAAAAAGTGAGTGCAGACAGTACCCTAGAGCAGGGGTAGTCAACCTTTGGTCCTCCAGATGTTTATGGACTACAATTCCCATGAGCACCTGCCAGCAAACACTATAAACCCCTGCTATAAATGGACTGAAACTACTGTTGAATTACAATGTGGGTAGGTGGAGGCATATGCTCTAGAGCAGCGGTCCCCAACCTTTTTATCACCGGGGACCGGTCAACGCTTGACACTTTTATTAAGGCCTGGGGGGGTAGTCTTTTGCTGAGGGACGTCACTGCCGCCGCAGTTTTAAACAACAGTTTTAAAAAGTATTATCACAGTGCTACAATGAACTGAAGGTACTTTGGAGAGGGCTTGGCCTAGAATCAAACTCAAAATAGATGTAGGTTTCTTTACACATTTTCCATTTTTGCTTGGCTATAGTAGAGGGTGTGAGGGGGACAGCTTGTCACGTAAACACAGAAGGATCTCTTGTCTTGCTGTACCTGCCATGCAACAGTCCCTTCGTTGAATGTTCTTTTTGTGTGTACCCTTTCATCTTATTTTTATCACTTTATTTTTTATCAGTTGTGGTAGACAAGCTATTTGGGCCCAATTCAGTAGGCTTGAAAAGAACTGTTTTTTTTTTGTACCCCACTTTTCTCTACCCAAAGGCATTTCAAAGCAGCGTACAATCCTGTACTCCTCCTCTGCCCAAAGCAGACATCCTGTGAGGTAGGTGAGGCTGAGGGAGCTCTGAGACCTGTGACTGGCCCATGGTTACTCAGTTGGCTGCATTTGGAGGAGGAATGGGGAATCAAACTCAGTTCTCCCAATTAGAGGTCACTGTTCTTAACCAGGACACCAAGCTAGCTCTCTAAGCTTTTCTTTCCATCTGTTTTCTTGAAACTGCACATTCTGAGCAAGAATTGCCATCTGGGTATCAGGGTGATTTTGTGTTAAGAGCGGAGCTATGTTTTATAAGCAAATAAAAATTATTGTTTCTTGTGAATGTAAACCATGGCATTTTTTCTTTCATCTTTAACTTCTACAGTGAATCCATATGACAAATAATGCTTTTCTCTAAATCTGTCTGTCTGCCCATCTATCTGCCTGCCCCTGGCCTAGATAGTTCAGGCAAGTCTGATTTCTTCACATCTTGGAAGCTATGCAGGGTCAGCCTTGGTTAGGATTTGGATGGGAAACCTACAAGAAACAGTAGGATCATGATGTGGAGGTAGGCAAAGTCAATTTCTAAACATCTCTTGCCTGGCTGCCAGACTATCCTACAATCATAGGATGTCCTGGCTATGCTATATATATATATATATATATATATATATATATATATATATATATATATATATATATATATATATATATATATATATATATATATATATATATATATATATGAGAGAGAGGATCTGAATTCAAGAAGAGATAATATTTTATGTCTTGCTCGGTCCATGTTGGATAAGGTAGTTAATGCTTTAAGTCCTACTCCAGCACATACATTTGAACTCATAATACACAAAGGTTGGAAGTAGTGTCCCTTCCCCCTCAAACAACAAACATCAAAAGCAGGTAATATTGCATGGGCTTTTAAATTTCCTGCCTGCGTTTTATGGATTGCCTAGCACAAGAGGGCATGTTTTTTTAGCTCGCTAAAGGAAGATGCAACATCATACAGCTTTGGAATACAAAAGCTTTATTACAACTCTCACTGTAGCATTGGGAGCAGACCATAATAATCCTGGTCTAGATGGTGCCCTGAGGCTCCCACCTAGGCATCAGCCGAAAGCATGGTACCCCTTGCCATCTGAAACCCCCTGGGAGGATGGCTTAACAGGGATCCAATGGGCATAAGCCTCAGTCTGGTTCCCCAAGCTACCTGGCAATGTGAGCTTGCCATCCCAGCCACATGCTTGCATACATGCCATCTCTTATGGAGACCCCTAGAGTGGGAGAGACTGATTTGCAGACCAGTCTCCCCAAAAAGGATACTCCCATGCAGGACTGTCACAGAACAAAGGCCAACCAGGCCTTATTCCTGCCAACACTTCTAAAACTGTAGCCAATCAGAAATGGATGCTCGCATTCCATGCAACCAAAGATCATAACCCCAGTCAGACAAGTGCATACCATCTTTGCAATATAGAGTGAGATATGTCTGGATGCTGGATAACTGACGCCCCCCCCCAGCCTGAAAGAATTTTAGCAATAGCCTTTCACACAGAAGTACAAATCTGGGGTGGATGAGAGGTGTGTGGCAGCAGGAAGAGGCGGGGCAACCTGCCCCTGCTCAAACTCTGGCCTGCAGTCTGGTGTGAAACCTCCAGTGTGGAAATTGTCCAGGCTTCTCATCTTAGAGCAATATGCTCTTTTATAAAGTAAAATATGACCATGATGGAGGCACTGGAACTTTCCCACATATATGTACATTTAATTTGATCCCACTGTGAGCACTAGTTTCAGTCAGCTCAACCACTTCCATATCTTGCCCTAGGCAGCACCGCTGAGGATTAAGTTCAGGGTCATTTCCCCCTGGTCAGTTCCCTGCCCACCTGTTCTAGGGCATAGTCATTTTTAGAGAAATTTTACTTCTTTGGCATGACAGGAACAGGCATTTTTTCCTGTCAGGATGAGGGTAGTTAAAGTCATCCATTATTATAACTCCTTCTGATTTCATTTTCCATCTCAAAATCACCCTGAGTGTTTTGGTCAGGAGGCCAAAAGCACATTCCCCAGTACTAAATTATTTTTGGAGGCTCATATTGTCACCCATAGCTATTCTGTGGAGAAGTCAGCCCTTTTGAAGATTTCTAGTTGGTTAGACACTGTGGTCTTCCTGACATTTATAACAACACCTCCTTCAGGATGCCTTTCCTTATCATTCTCATAGTCTGGCTGTAGAACTGATAGCTTCCTTATAAATTAGGGTCTTAAAAATAACTCTACCCAGTTAATACTATATTCCCTGAAATTTAAACATGTATTGATAATCACCATGTTTTAACTTAATTTTTTTTTAATTAGTGGCTTCTGATTGCAGTCAAGTATTACCAACAGCTAAGGGACTTGAGCAAAGTTCCCCTTCTTTTAATTCCTGTAATATTGAGCTACTAATATTAACAGGGTCATTATAAGACTTACTGAGATGATGTAAATGAACTAGTTGAGTGCATAGGAAAAAGTAATGCATAACTACAAAGTAAATATGTTATTACTATGACAGTGTTACCAGCTACTGTAATCCCTGGATGTGCATGTGCTGCTGGGACAGGAATCTTAGTGTGGTGTGTGCACTGATGCTATAAGTTCAGATGAAGATTCACTTTTTGTATTTTAAGTTTTCGTTTTGTATTTTAATGCCAGTGCAGACAGAGTTGCCAAGTAGTTTTGTTTGCTTATAGAGTGTCTATAATTTCTACAACAAAGCCAAAGGGGAGGGCAGGGGGAGGAAATATTTAGCAGCATTTTTTCCTGCTTAGTACTCTGAGCAATTTTAGCAATGAAGGCTCTGTCAGAGTTTTGTCTGGTGCCTTGTTTCAAACGTGTGGCCCCTTGTGGGGCTGCCACTGGAGGACTCTTGTTTGCTCATTCAACTAACGCTGTGGTAGGGAAACGGTTTCAGGCGAGGTCAGTAGTCTCTTTAGACTTGTGAGCTGGTCATTTGGAGTTCATCGCACACTTAGAAGCTTCATCGTTCAGTCTCGGTGTTTTGAAGAAGCTCTCCAAAGACTTGCTTCTCCTTTCCAAGTTTATGCCTAAAATATTGAAATGTGAACCTGTTTCCTGGCTTTAAACCATCCCAGTCCTGCTTACAAAATTCCTGCTATTGTGCAGTGTGAGCCTCCACATTTCCCTGAACACTGGGAATTCCAAGGCAGCACTACAAGGGGGCAATGGCAATATAAGAGAGAGATGCCATTTTTTGGATGATGTTGGCTTCTATACTTAGAGCAGGTAGGAAGCGATTCAGCACCCAAGCAGGCAGTGCATGGGCCCTTGAATATGTCCCTTGACCACCTTCTCCCAAGCTGAGACATAGGCAAAAGGCTCTTTTACTCCCTCCATCCTCCCCATGTGAACAGCTTCTAGCCCTTCCCTCCATCCTATGAGTGGCAATAGAGGCTCAGCCAGAGTTCTCCCTGTACACACACCAGCTGCTCACTTCTTTACGCAAGCCAAGATACAGGCAGATGGGAGGGAGCAGCTGAACTACAAGAAAAAGAGGAAGTATTACCAAAGGTTCTGTTGCTGTTCACGCTGGGGAGGAGTGAGTTAAGGAGCCCTTTGCTGGTATTCAGGGATCAGAGCCAATATTACTGCCCCTCTGTTCAGTTCAAAATCTGGCCTTTCTAAAACAATCCAAAAGCAGCATCTGACCAGTAGCTGAAAGTCCTATCTAAGCTAGGTTCCCTAGGTGGCTTCTGCAGATCAGCTGGCTGCTAGCCTGAGTCTCATCACATGGGCGAGCTGACCCCATGGCTGCATCTCAATTTGGAATGGTGGTCTGGCCCCACAAATCACTAGGAACCTTGGGCCTCCATGTCTCCTCTCAGTCTCCGTGATTAGTGGGATCATGGCAAGTGATGCCATTTGTGCACCACTGAAAACGAGAGTTTCGGGAGTCCGGGATTAAGGAGGCTTTGTGGGATGGGGCTGCTGCCATATGCTTGTATGGTCTGTATTTTTATTGGGGGGATATCTTATTGTAACCCGCCATGAGCCAATTGTCTGGGAGTAGAGGGTAATAAATTACATAAAAATAAAAATAATAAAAATGACATATTGATGTGCCCTAGGAGGAAGGGAAAATGTATATTGCCAGTTATAGAACTCTCTTCTTTTGAAGATATTGCAAAGCATGGGCATTTCTTTAGAAAACTCCTCTCAGGGTGGTTATCATCTTAGTATCATTTTAAGGTGAAGTATTAACATGTGCCCTCTGCCCTTAGTATGCTGAGTTGGTGATGTTTGAAATCTAAATACAGAAATGAATATAACTTGGTGGCCTTAAGCGAGGCATAGTGTCTTGGATGCTATCTAGATATACGCTAATTTACTGTGCTGCAACTCTCATGGAAGAAATAGAAATGGCACATGTATTGACTAGTACCAGCTGTTCCCTGCCAATTCTACTTTTCTACAGATAGCAAGCTGTGCATTTGGCAGTAGCGAATCTCAAACAGTTAACATGTGCCCCAGGGAGGGCAACTGCTTACCCTAAACCCATCAAAAAGCGCAGTTATGCTCTGCAAGATTCATGTTATGCTCATCACATCTGTTTCATTTTTTTGGGGGGTGGGGGAGGTTGTTCGTGACTGATGGAAGAGTTGAGATGCAAAGTCACAGTTTTTAATATAAAACAAAAGCAAGCATGAAACACAGACTGGATATACATCTCAGTGAATAATTTTATAATGAGGCTTCTAGCCCAGGAAACATGAAATGTACTCAGTTATTTATAGATATGAATGACAAAACAGAATCCGTTCATGTGTCAAGCCACAATAACATTACTGCTCTATGTTAAAACACTATAATGGGAGTTGCTTTACACATCACAAAAGGGCATGGTCCTGCAAATTGCTGAGTGGTTTCAGATCTAGCTTCAGCTGGAGCTGCTGTTGCAGGACCCAGCCCAGTGGAATGATTTATGGATCATTCAGTCTGGAGGTAGTTCATTCCTACCAGTTGTCCACATAAGACTCTCATCTTATATAGTTGTAGTAACTCATGTGATGGAAATGCTGGTCTGTATTATGTAATCTTAGCAGTTCTACTTTGGCAGTGCTTTAGAGAGTGCAAGACACATTCAAATGAATGGAGACTTACGGTTTGCATTTTTAGGGTCGTGATCTTTCATGTGGGTTAGGTCCCGAATCTTTCCATCAGCTTCTTCCTCTCTTCCCACTTATATTACCTTTTTTCCTACTCTGCTGTGAGCCAGTCAGTGCCATAATCCCAGCTGTCGTTTTCCTTATGATACTTCTGCATGTCTGTGGTATACTGGGCTAGGGCATCGGCACTTATCTCATACAGCTGAAGTACGGGGGATTTTATCATTTGCTTATTATTTGCATTTACAGACCGCCCCTATCAAACCAGTCGGGGTGGGATGCTGAGTGTGAGCCATCAGTATAGTAGTTATGGGTGTGGGCTGGGTCAATCCATCATGTGATATGGGGCTCTGCTGTAGAGGCTGAAAGTTTCCAGTTGGATACAGCCAGCTGGTAAAAAAGGAAGGAGGGGTGTCATGTTGGTCCCAACATGCACAAAAGCAATGTAGGATAGGGCCTGTGGTCAGGAGGACTGAGTGAGCTAAGTGAAAAATTTGGCTGGGTGTAACTTCATTGACTTGTCTTTGATGAGAAGGCTTTACTTCTTAAAGACACGTGGACAACTTACCTCCCCTCCCCTGTAAATCTGAAAGGAATACAGCAGCAGTTGCTTTGTAACTGATTTGGAGTGACAAGGGCTTAGCATAGCCCTCTAGTTGCTGAACTCGAGCACTCATGATTCTGTGCCTTGAGCAAGAAGGGATCAATTATCCTGTTACCATCTACTGTCGTTTTAAATCTGGGAAGGAGTTGTACAGGGTAAAAGCCTGGGAGACTGCTATTCTATTGTTAACCCAAGTTTCCATTTCTTTATTCATTCCTTTTGTTGTTGTTGTTTAATGTGCTGTCTGAGATTAAAACAAGGGGCTGCCCAGTGAAAGTATTTCTGGGTGTTTCCCCCACCACCACCCAGTGAGAAACCAATGAAACAGTATTGTACCATGATTCGACAACGTATTTGTTAATTACAGTGATCATATAGTCTTTCAAATGCTAATAGTCTGACTGCAATTTCACTTTGTTTGGTACTGATAGAACTTATGATTAAAGAATGGTATAGCTTTATAGTGATTTTACTGCCATCTGTGTGCACCAGGCAATAACTATGTACAGATGGTTGTGATTCAGAGACAGGTTGCCACATGCAAAAAAAGTATGTTTCAGTTATTTCAGTAAGATTTATTGCTGCAGTCACAGTTAAACGCTTGAACCTTAATGATAATTGCTACTAATCCTTCAAGAAAAATGATTAGAGTTTAATAAACCGCAAGGAGCAGCTTTTGTCATAAACTTCAGAAACATATCGCAAAGGTATATTTTATTTTTTTCCCTCCCTTGTCTAATCATTTATTTCAGCAAACACGAAGCTTCGGTGCTTAAATGTTGGCACGGCTGTATAATACTTCTGACAGTCTTTTAAATTCCCATTATCTTTTTTAAAAGAAGAAGAAAAAAAAACCTGGGGGAAATTCTGTAATTTAAACCAGATCCTTGAAAAATCTGGAAAATTTGGAACCGAGGAGAAAAATATGGAGGCAAAGGTAGGGCATGCCAAATGAGTTTGGTATGTTTTGGTGGGGGGCAAGCCACCAGATGGTCCTCAGATGTCTAGTCCTGCTACAATGTTGAGTTTTAAAGGAGAGGTCAAAGAGGGTTCTTGTTTATGGCCTATGAGACGAGCCACAATAATGTCATTTTTCTAGCTGTCCTTTTTAATATACTATTTTGTCTCCTCCCCTTATTTTTTTGCTGTGTACCACCCCCCCCCCGGAAGAATCTGGTGCTTTAAAATGGTATACATTTAGACAGGGCAGATAGCACTGTTTATTTGCATTCATTTTAATGCTCCTTCACAAATAGCTTTACAAATTATGAATATGGCTATTGTTGTGAAACAGATTTTAAACTGGATGGCCAATAGTCACTTGCTACTGAATTCTGAATAATTTGGTAGGCAAATGCTTCTGGTTATTCTGAATAGATAATACTTAAGACTGCTTCTGTTCAGAATAACCAGAAGGGCTTGTCTACCAAATCATTCAAAATTAAGCAACTAGTGACCACTGGCTAGTTTTAAAAAACATTCCACATCACAGCAGTAATATCTATAATGTGTAAAGCCATTTGCAAAAGAGCAGCTAAATCGTCCATTTCCAGTTGCCATTTTTATTTCAGAAAAACAGCATTCTGAGTGTCCTCTGGACTGAAGATGGATTGTACATCCTGCGATGGGAAACAGAGGTTGTTGTAGTTCTAAGAGTCAACATTTTTTAACCATTGTTATGCTTTGATATTGATTGATTTAGTTATTGATCAGGGGCATGAAAAAAAAGGAGAGCCAAATGTGGGTTATTGTACTCCCTCCGGAAAGGATCCTCTCTATTTCAGGTAGATATGAGAAAGATGCTCCGCTGAAAGCAGGTAAAATTATCAGTTGCATAGCTGGCAGAGGGAAGCGTGAACCCAGCAAGTGAGTAGCTTTCTCCTTCCCCAAGAGCCTCACTTGGGGGTTGTGTTGGTTAGGATTCTTAAAAATAAATAGGGAGGGTATCGGTGAGAGGAGGGAGGGGAGGGACCCTGTCTCGTTCCACACCTTACTTTGCTGTGTTCCATTTTCTTTCAGACCTTTTGGACCCTTTTTTTCTCAGCCTGACTGATTTTCCATTTCACAGCCCAGCCAGGAGAAAATATACTTAAAATTAAGGAGCACAGCAAATTAAGTTGCGGGAAGGAAGAGGAGTTAGCTTTCCTCCCCTACATAAAAAAGTACTTGATTTAGAAGAAGAAGAGCTGTTTTTTTTATACCCCCTTCACTACCTGAAGAAGTCCCAAAGTGGCTTATCAACAGCTTTCCCTTCCACTCCCCACAACAACCACCCTGTGGGGTAGTTGGCACTGAGAAAGCTCTAAGAGAATCATAGAATCATAGAGTTGGAAGGGGCCATACAGGCCATCTAGTCCAACCCCCTGCTCAACGCAGGATCAGCCCTAAGCATCCTAAAGCATCCAAGAAAAGTGTGTATCCAACCTTTGCTTGAAGACTGCCAGTGAGGGGGAGCTCACCACCTCCTTAGGCAGCCTATTCCACTGTTGAACTGCTCTGACTGTGAATTTCCCCCCCTGATATCTAGCCTATATCGTTGTACTTGAAGTTTAAACCCATTACTGCGTGTCCTCTCCTCTGCAGCCAACAGAAACAGCATCCTGCCCTCCTCCAAGTGACAACCTTTCAAATACTTAAAGAGGCCTATCATGTCCCCTCTCAACCTCCTTTTCTCTAGGCTGAACATTCCCAAGTCCCTCAACCTGTCTTCATAGGGCTTGGTCCCTTGGCCCCAGATCATCTTCGTCGCTCTCCTCTGTACCCTTTCAATTTTATCGACGTCCTTCTTGAAGTGAGGCCTCCAGAACTGCACACAGTACTCCAGGTGTGGTCTGACCAGTGCTGTATACAATGGGACTATGACATGTTGTGATTAATAAAATGAACTTATTAAACCCAGTTCTCCAGATTAGAATCCAATGCTCATTAACCACTACACCACACTGGCTTTTGCTAGTATGTTTAGACATGAATGGGTAAACTTATGCTTATTGGTCTCCTCCTGACTACAGGGTGTTTAATTATTGTAAAGAAATTAGAAAGATCTTTGAGCCTGAATGAGCAGTGCTCTTTAACAGAGAGATTATATTTTTTATCACCACTCTTTTTGGTTGTCTATATTAAGTGTGTGCTTAATCATTATTAATTGTTGTTATAGCAGGCAGGGCACAGAGAATAGGGGAGAGACAGGCATGAATTCATCCCTCAGCATTAGCCATCCTATAAACTGGGTGATGGGGTACAAAGACACAGGAGTCTCCACTTCCCCGCAATCAATGGAAACGTCTATGTCTTTGTATCCTACCACCCAGTTTACAGGATTGATAGGCTAGCCAATGTTGAGGAATGAGTTTCTGCCTGTCTTCCCCCTATTCTCTGTAGCTCTGCCTGCCAGCCAGCATGTGCAAATGAAACCTTTGCCTCTGACTTGCTGTCTATTGTAGGGGAGGGGGGACATCTGTAGTCTCTCCCTTCCCCATCGGAAATAGGCAAATGATAGTCTCTTTCTCCCACTCCCCTTTGTCTTGTCCTGCTTGCCTGCCAGCCTGTGGAAGCAAGTATTTGCTTCTGCTTAGCAAGTGCATCCTCAGATAATGAAATAACTTAGAGAAATAAAGGGCTTATACAGTTATAGAATCAGAAAGCTCTCTCCAATTCAGTAAGGCGGTTCAATAAGCAGAGAAAATTTGAAATGTGTTTCATAGAAACATCTGATGCAGTGGACTTTTATTTTGGTGGTTGGAAGGCTGGCCAGCTATTGTAACTGGATGATCTCTCCATTAGGCACATATTTTATGAATCACTATTCCCCCCCCCATCCATACTGCCTCTTCAGGCCTGGGAATCAAACCAGAAATGAAGATGCCAGAATAAGTGTCAGATTGGAAGGTGTCCAGTCCCTCCAGTGCCTGGAAATGATTCAGATTTGGAGCATTTATTGTATTTATGCATGAACTTATTTTGTTTGTGTCTTGTTCATAAATGTGCAGTTGCACAACCCTAATAACAAAACACCAAATGTAGATAATGATTTTTTCCTCTTAAAAATGACCTTAGCTCCTGTAATTCGGAAAATACTTTCCCAAGAATATTTGATCCTTCAGGAAACTCTGGGCCATACATAGGTTTTTCTATAGCTATCTTCACAACAAACCCTGTGTGAGAAATTAGGTTGAGAAATATTAAAGGACTGGAAGTTGCCAGTAAAAGTTTCATAAGTGATATTGGAACCAAGTTCCAGTGAGAGATTTTATTCACATTGATGGAATTAGGTTGATGACAGGAAGTGTCCTAGAATTACCAGTCACATAAGCCCTGCCTGCCCAAGTACACAATTTATGCAAGTTAGAAATCTGCATTGGAGATGCACATTTTGAGTGTCTTGCCTCCACTAAAATAGTTGACAGGAAATGTGTAGGAAGTTTATATGCATCTCCAGAGTTTGTGCCTCCTGACGCATTCCAGCTGCGTCACTTTTTGTACAATATTTAGCAGAAAGCATTCTGGAATAATCCGTTATGGCTTCCAACCAACTCCGCAACCTTCTTCCCCCATTGACTGGCTACTCTGTCACATTATTAAGTGGTATTTTATGCAGAGGAAACATCAGCACAACTTATTACACAGAGTGTAGTGAATTAATATATTCATGTTTATTAATTTAAAATCTTGTTTGCTATGAGCAGCATTATCACTTAGCTACAGTGATTTTCCACCTCATTTGGTATCCTACTAAATTTAGCTGCATTAATATCTTCCATAGCCTGTCAACAAATCTTTTGAAATGTTATGTTTTACCTTTTGGGAGCCCAGCAAAAGTTGGAAGGAGATAAATTCTGAATTTTGGTTCCCTTAAGATTGTCTCCTTTTTCATTACATATATGCTTCTATCATAAAGCCTCTTGTGGTGCAGAGTGGTAAGGCAGCAGGCATGCAGTCTGAAAGCTCTGCCCATGAGGCTGGGAGTTCAATCTCAGCAGCCAGCTCAAGGTTGACTCAGCCTTCTATCCTTCCGAAGTCGGTAAAATGAGTACCCAGCTTGCTGGGGAGTAAACGGTAATGACTGGGGAAGGCACTGGCAAACCACCCCGTATTGAGTCTGCCATGAAAAGGCTAGAGGGCGTCACCTCAAGGGTCAGATATGACTTTGTGCTTGCACAGAGGATACCTTTACCTTTATGCTTCTATACTCACATAATGTAAACTTACAAAGCTCTGGAAGCCTCTCCCATAGACTAGTTGAACAAAGCTGGAGTCAATTTTCACTTTTTATGACCACAACATTCTATTCAAGGTATAAACGTCTTCAGATATATTGAAATGGAAGTTACCAGTCCATACATGTAGGTCTATTATCCACACATTTCTTACTACAGATTTTCTGAGCAGGAAATCTTTAAGGTTGACTTCAAATACTATGCCCACGTTATGCACCATTCTTTTCCCTCCAATGTATTTATTCTGCAGCTATTATTAAAAATACCTGCACTTTTCATTATTATTATTATTATTATTATTATTATTATTATTATTATTATTATTATTATTATTATTATTATTATTATTATTATTATTATTATTATTTTGTTTGTTTATTTCCCTCCTCTCCCAGCTGGGCTGGCTCGTGGTGGATTACAACATAAAAAGTCAAAAATACAATAACCCCCTTAAAACCCCCACTGAAATTACAAACAGTTTACAAATACAAATTCCAGGCCAGTGTAAAGCGAGTTATAGAAATCAATCTTGGAGGTGACTATCACATAGATCACCTTGGCAAGGTGTTCAGAGGACAGATAGGGCACTAGTCGCCTCGCCTGGCAAAGGTGGAAAAATGCCTGGTGGGCTACCTTTTTGAACATTAGGGTGGGAATGTCACTTGTGATGTATGGGGGAGTGGCATGCAAATATTTTTTTTAATAAAAATTATGCAGTTACCCTCTTTCAGCTACACAATAGCGTCCAGCAAGCACCTTAAATCCTTGTGGTTCAGGTTTTGTGCATGCATTTTAGTATTAGTCTATTGAATGACAGGCAGCAGAATGGAAGGCAGACAAAGGGGGAAGACCCATGTTGAAACTGACAAGACTTTTTCTGAAATTGACAAGCAACTGCAAAGCCCTGTTTTCTATATTGCCAAGCACTAGGGGATTCTCTGCTGTGTTATTGATCACTGAAACATGAGTCACATGATCTCATTATTTGGGGGAAAATGTAGAATGTAAAGAATGCATGGTAGAACCCATTGCCACTGGCAATGCAAGCTGTGATGGTTGGCAATGAGTGTGTGCGTGCCTGTTTTAAGTCAGCTACAACTCTACCACGCTTGGACAGGGCTGCAATTTGTATGGGGAAGGAGGTCCTCTGGCAGAAGCTCTGCGGGGAGCCTTTTTAACCTTGTGCCATTAAATTAAAAAACAAATAAACCTTGGGGGTGGTATTTTTTATGATGCCCCCTAGCGAAGTTGCACAGTAACATGTGAAAATTCAGTTTAAAATGCAATACAAACAATAAAACAATAAATACCCTATACTCCATTTCCCCTTTTACTTTCCATATATTCAGTGGTAGGATATTCTGAAGAGGGAAGGAAGGAGGCCCATTCTGTTTTTGTTTTTTTTTTGTCCCGGCTTCAACCATAAACCTGGTGGAATAGTTCCACTTTATAGTCCCTGTGGAATCCAAGATATCAAATACATCCAGACCATGACAACAAAATTTGTTTATACGTATTAATAATGTGCAAAGCCTTAGTTCCCACATAATGGATAGCCAGCTTTTCTAGCAAAGTATAACATATCAGCCCGTCTCTCCATTACTAGTATGCCTGCCACATGAATGCTTAGGAACCTTAACCTACTCATCCAGTTTTCTTACCGTAACTAAAATTCTCATTGCTGCTGCAGAAAACTTCACACTCTCAATCTCTTTCCTGTAAAGCCTTCCTTCCCCTGCTATTGTAATTCATGCTACCCTAGCAAGAATTTTATTTAAAATTGCTGCTTTACAAAAAAGACTTGATTTTAAACCACAGACTTTGGGGTGAGTCCTATAGTGTTGTCCTGGCGTAATGATGTCCCTTGTAGTTTTATGCCAGAAATGATGTTGCACACTGGTGCAATGCTGGTTCACCTCTGTTTTCCCCATTGCCCATTACCAGCCTGGGAAGTACTGGCAGGACATGGGGATAATCATATTTCCTTACCTCAAACAATTGCATCATGCTTGCTTTGAAGCCTCTTAAAATTGCTAAAAGCTAGGGTGTTTTTAAAAAAGAAAAATAACACCTGAGAAAAAGATGGGGATGCAACAACTTATGGGAACCATTGTCTCAGTTATCAGGAGTGTGAGGAAATGGATTTAACAGTGAATTAAAGGGTTAGTGTGGAATCACCCTTCATCTGACTCTGACTGGGTAAACGTGTTCTCATTCTGTAGTATAGGCTTTCCTACCCCAAGCTCAGCAGCCTGTAAATTCTCTAAATTAATGGTTGTTACAGCTGTAGAAATTTAAGAATGGTTGAAGGCCTGTTCAAAAACTCTTTGAAGGGGTTTCCACTAAGGATTATGAGATTCAACCAGTCTGTAATCAATCGAACCAATACTGTATAAATCAGAGAAATTAGTAAACAGAAAAGACTGGAAAGAGGCCAACTTAATTTCCTTTGTTCTCATGTCTGCTGGGCTTGCTGTAGGCATCTGAAGGACTTGCCTGAGAACACAGTTTGGTTGGATTGTCATGCCATATGGCCTCTCTCTCCCTGACTCATAGAGTTGCCAACTCCATGTAGGAAAGACCTGGAAATTTGGAGTCAGTGCTTTGGGACAGCAAAATCTGGGGACCCAAGAGACCCCAATGAGGTTGCAAAATCACTATCATCACTATCACTAAACATTATAAAGTTTCAGTTGTGTGCATTCTATTCACTCCCTACCTGATTCAGCCTCAGGTTTGCTGCCAATAGGGAGATACCACTCTGCCAGTGAGGGCCAAGCAGTGCAAATTGCACTATGCCAATGAGGGCCAGTCAGTTCAAATTGTATGCAGACAACTCAATCATTACCTGATTGGCCCTCCCTGGGAGTGTGCTACCAATAGGGAGATACTACTCTGCAAGTGAGGCCAATCAGTTCAAATTTCACTCAGCCAATTAAGGCCAAGCAGTTCAAATTACACTTTTCCAATGAGGGCCAAGCAGTTCAAATTGCATTTTTTTCAATGAGGGAAAATCAGTTCAAATCTTCCAATGATGGCCCCCCCATTAGCCAGCTGATCAGTGGCAGGGCCTGTTGGCAGGATCCCCCACCAACCCTATCCCCCCCCTTTTACAAGCAATTCTGAAAAAAGGATTTCAGGATCCTTCCTGTACCTGATCAGTGGACTCCTGGCTTGAGGTTAGAAACAAATGAGGAGGTTTCTTTTTAGCTCTGGTCCCTTCTCATTAAGTGGTAAGTTTGATTTGTTCTTGGGACAAGCTCTTTTTTGTTGTAGCCCTATGGGAACAGCTACCTGTTATAGTAGACAATGTACATACCATACAAGCATTTTTAATTGCTTACTTTTTTATGATCAGCTGATATGATTCTCAGTGGATTGCTTTGAGGACAGAGGTCTGCGGGGGCATTCATGGCTTGGTGCAACAGGGCAGTCTAAATTGAAAGTGCTGTTGATGGAAAAGGAGAGGCTTTGGGAATCTGCAGAAGAAAGGCCTTTTGGCTTGCTAAAGTTTGAGGTCTGCTGTAGCAGAGCTTTTAAGAAAGATGTTTAAAGAAAGGCATTGAAAACAAGTTTTCCACCAGAGATGCTTGAACATTCACTTATTAAACTATTATCCTCCTTACAAATCATAAGCATGGAGTCAATTGTTCAGTGCACTATTTCTTTTTTTCTGTGCTGCTGTTATTTTATTATTTTCTAGGTGATTTTACCCATCTGGGTTCCAGCTGTGCTATAGGATAGGCAGGGGAAGAAATATTTGGTATAGATATCTATTTTAAATTTAAAATGTCACTTTTTTTTTGCTTTATATCATTAGCCATTTCAGGAAAATCTGGGGAATGTGGGTTATAAATGTTTTAAAAACCAACACGTTATGACTTTTAACTTTGAAACACTTGTAAACCTTGGTATGCGCTATAACTATTTCCCCCTGCTTATTTCCTTTAAAAATTTGGTAAGAGTGAGTGTAGTTTTTTCATATTGCATACTGAACAAACTGTACAGGTCACAGTAGGGTAGAGCAGCTTCTAAAACAGGTTTGTGGCTAGAGTTGCCACCCTCCAGGTTAATTCTGAAGCATTATATCTCACGGAGGTCTTTCTTCTCACCCCATCCTCCCCAGACTGTACCCCCAAATCTCCAGGAATTTCCCAATCCATAATAAGCCTCTCTTATAAATAAGGCAGATAGAGCCAGAGTATAAATTTGATCTTGTTTACACTTTTCTTAAAACCATCATTTCCCAGACTTTAATTTCAGAACAAAACAGCTAAGCTTCTTTAATGCAATCCTTTGCAGAATCACTGCAGTCGAAATCCACCAGTTGCCTTTGACTAGAGTATCTCTGCATGGAATGGTGTTGTAAATCAAGTAAAAAAGGCTGTTCTATAAGTGAGCAGGTGGATTGTGAATTCTGGCTTGGGAAATTTCCGGAGATTTGGCAGGCAGTGGCTGGGGAGGTTGAGTTCAGGAAGGGGATGTATGACCACACAGTCCACCCTGCACAGCTGCCATTTCCTCCAGGGAAACTAATCTCTGTCATCTGGAGATCAGTTGTAATTCTAGGAGACCTCCAAGCCCCATTGGAAGGTGGAGATCCTAGTAAGCAGGAAGAATGTCAATACTGGATCTTGGTATCTGGGAGAACTGACATTAAAGAAAAGATAGGGATTAAAACTAAAGG
The DNA here is from genome assembly GCF_049243985.1 of Paroedura picta. Classification (NCBI taxonomy): domain Eukaryota; kingdom Metazoa; phylum Chordata; class Lepidosauria; order Squamata; family Gekkonidae; genus Paroedura; species Paroedura picta. The sequence goes on from NC_135375.1 coordinate 41,260,785, forward strand.
CACATTGAATGTTCAGACAGGAAGGGAACCAAAGATGCCTCTCCCCAAACCTCATTAAATAAGCATTGTTCTCAGGGTTCCTTTCTTATCTGTATTTGCCTCCCCAGTAGTAAGTACCCTGCAGTTCTTTCTCACCGCCATTAACACAAAGCGGCTACATTGTGTGGAGCACACGCAAACGGAACAATTTTCTCCTTAGTTATAAGGACTAGGACTGTGACAGCTGTCCACGGAAAGCTTTCATTCACTGAGGACAACTTTGAATCCAGACATTTGTTTAAAAAAAAGAACCATCTTTTTACTGGGCATTATTATTATCAGGGAGAGAAATGGCAGGATAATGTACACGGGAGAAACAGGAGTGCTAAGAGCCGGTGTAAAATGAAATGTTGAGTTCTGGAGAGCTTTTGTAACATACGCATAAACTCAGACTCCGAACTATGCAGCTGAGACTCTTAAGGAGAAGACTGGATAATATTCCCCATTGTAATTCAGAGTTATTGTTGTTTGCAGACAGAGTCTATGGAAATTGAGCAGTGTAGGAGGGAGCAGTAGATTATGAAATATCTATCAAAAGATTCAGCATGTGGATGATAGTTTCTCTTTGATTGATGTCGCCTGCTCAGAGGGGAGAAACTCAAAAGATGGATGGATGCAATTATTCATGCAGAGGAATGCACTTTGCTGTATGCTCGTTTGCAAATCAGGTAATTATATGTAGGCAGGATTAGTTAAGCTTTTTGCTAGGTATATACACATCCAATTTTGTACCTTAGTAACTTCAGACAAAGATCCGACACAGTAAGGGGGCTCCTTGAGATAGTCACACATTTGTGCTCTGTGGAGCACTGCCACTGATCTTCAGGATTTTGTTGTTGTTTTTAAATCACACCTCTGTATTGGTAGAACAGGATCCATTATGCAAGTAGTGTTTTTTTTTTTTAGATGGGGGGGTCTGTATTATATTTATCAAGCATAATTAGGGCAAAACACGACACATCACAAGAGTGCATGACCACAGAGTTCAATTTGCTAGTGAGATTATAGCAAACTGTACAATTGGATACACATTTTGTCCCATGCAGAAAACAGATGCATAATGCCTACAGTTCCTCCGTGTTGCAGTGTCTTATATCACTGGCACACTTATTTACAGTACACAGGCTCCCTTTCTTCTTGCTCAGCAGCACCATAAATGCAAGAGTTGAGATGAAGCAGTTTTCCCTGTGAACAATACACACCTGCATTATGAGTAGTGTTTGCTCTCAATATCTGACTAATTTCCATTGGCTGTTGAGAGTGTGAGCCAGTCAAACTTAACTGCATTTAGATTTTGTTGATTTCCAATGGCAGGAAGTTATGTACATGTTTGTCAGACGTTTAATTCCATCAACATAATCAGCGGGATTGAAACGTTTGTGTCTTTGGCTGGAAGGATCATGTGAACACTTGTAACAGTTATCTTACCAAATCTACTACAGTGCACCTAGATCTCATACTCCCTCCCTGCACTTCCGTCATTATGTGGTCTGAGTAGGAAATACAGTCACACTTGCCAAAGCCTTATCAGTACCTCTTGTTCACTAGCCTCTCACCTCCAAGGGCCAGTTTCAAGCAGAGGTTACAATTAAAAATAACTTGAAATATATCCATGTCCCCATTTGTGGGCACCATGAAAACGACTGTAGTGTGTATGTCACAACTGTCAGTCTTTTCTCAGTAGAGTTATACAAGAGGAATAACGGGGGTTCTGTCACAGGTCAGCCACAAGGTATATCATCAGAGCTTTGGAAGAAATCTTTCACCGTGATTTGTTTCAGGTCAGGGCTCTTAAGATCTTTCACATTTATGAGTTCTTACATTTACTTGCCCACTGAAAAGAAGGTGCAGTTGGGAAGTCATTGATTCCAGGTGGTACTACAGTGTTCAGTGTGCCTGTATGGAAGCTTCACTGGCTTTTAGTTATTGGACTAGTTATATTTTAAGGAGTAAAATGAGGACAGACGAGTATGGTATGTGAGTATTTCTTTTCTAAAGGCTATTCTGATGATAGGAGTGAGCACAGAAAGTCTATTGGAGATATACTCCTCTGAATATAATTCTCAACAGTACTCAGTTTTCCTTGCATGTGCTAAAAAGAATTGTGTACTTATGGAGTTTATAATGGTGCGCACTTTGAGATTCATAGCCAGATCCTATGCTTGTTTACTCAGATGTGAATCCTATTGATTTTAATGGGAAATGCTCAAGTGACTAGGAAACAGTTTACAATCCTAGTTGGAGGAATGTAAATTCTCTCTGTGTTTAGTTTAAACTCAGTTGAACTCTTCTTATTGTAGCTCATCTCCAGACTAAAGAGATCACTTCTCCTGGAGAAAATGGCTGCTTTGGACTCCATAGCAACATACTCTACTGAGTTGTCTCCCCGCCCCAAATCCTACTCACTCCCAGCCCCACCTCCAAAGTCTGCAGGTATTTGTCACAGTAAGGGGTGGTATATAAATCAAATGAATGAATTCATAAATAAGTAAAGCTCCCTGACTTACTGAAACTGCAAATTGATGAGTGGCAGAGCAGGTGGCAAGAGGGGACACAAGAGGATGATGCATCCTGCAGCAGTACATCTGACGCAGTGTGATGCAGGAGTGTCATGGCATGATGGGCAGAGAGGCACGAGTCTTTATAAGTGCCACATGCATGGTAGCTGCAGCAGCCTCTTTTGCCTGGTAGTTGTGGCAGGACAGCTTCTCACTCACCCTCTGCTGATGGTTTATGGGTTATGTTTGGTTTATCTGCTGTTACGGTTGTATGGCTTTTGTCATAGCTCGCAGGTTGGCATAGGGTGGAGCCTGTTTTTTTGGGGGATCCAGCCTGTGTCCTGGATTCCCCAGGTTAGGGACCTCTGCAAGAGGCAGCAGAGTACGAGCAGGGATGATCCCAAGGGGAAGGCACAGGGCTTGCACTGCTAGGTGGGCTGAGGTGGACCAATGGAGGTGTGAGTCCCAGTGGTACCTCAGGTGGACCCATTGCATGGGATCCTAGCAGCAAGGAGACTCATGTTCCAGGCTGGGAAATGGGAGGGATTCCCTTGGGAACCACTAGGGTCAGGGGGCATGGTTGGCTGACCACTGCATTAGGCTCCTTGTATGCTATGCCAACAGTCCATGTTTGTATTAATAAAGCTGTGGTCATGCTAATTCAAGAAACTGTGTGCACGTACTTCAGGAGCTGGGGATGCCTGCCAGTCAAATAAATCCAGAGTTGGCAACCCTAAGGCAACTGCAGCTTGGATGCAACAGGAGTGTTTTAGAAGACGGGAGCAATGGGCAAGAAAGGCTTAATCCTCCACTTTTCTCCATATTTCTTTTTTAAATTCAAAACTTGCAATATCCAGCCAAGACCTGAATATCCAGTGAAGACCTCTTACTGCCTCTTTAGTACCTCCAAACTAGGGAGATTAGTGCTTTGACATGACATAAAGGATTTTCTTGTATCTTGTTATCCATTGCACTACTTATAATTTTCTGCACTGCTATTTAAAACATTTTGATAGTGAAAAACTCTAGCTTGAACCTTAGCTTTGTGCTGATTTTTGTGGAGTTCTGTTTCTATAAAGATCTTGTGGGCGCTCGATGGATAAGCAGATTGGCAGGTGCAGCATTATACAAAGCCCCATTTAAACTAGGTGGTTATATTATTAGTATTAGTACTTTCTGAAATTGCATGCCTTTGGAAAATAAAATGGATTATACTCTTACGTGTCCTTTCTTAGCAGATGTATTTAATGTTTTAGTTATGAAATATTTGATGGGGAAACTCACTAGGGAGATTCTTGGCACTTGAAATTAAGTTCACTTGGAAGGTGGAGGAAGAATTTTAATAATTGCAGAAAAGGTAATTTGATACATTCCTAGCAATAAGTATGCCAATGACACCATGCCTGCTGCCACAAATCAGACTAAGGGCTCTATTCATGAATGAGTCATGTCCCGCTTACCCTTCGTTTTTATGCAGTGTAAATTTAATGGCAAGATCAGGTACTGTGTCTTTCCTGTGGGCTGTGTTGAGACTTCTGTTTATAACAGGGGTAGTCAAACTGTGATCCTCCTGATGTCCGTGGACTACAATTCCCATGAGCCCCTGCCAGCAAATGCTGGCAGGGGCTCATGGGAAATGTAGTTCATGGACATCTGGAGGGCCGCAGTTTGACTAGCCCTGGTTTATAACAACACCATCCCCCTTAAAATGTCCATCTATAGGAGAGGAATCGAATCAAAATAAATTTGGGAGCCAATAAAAATGCTGCGCAAAACTCTTCCGGATACCTGTGTATGGTCAGACAAGCTTTTTAACTTCCTGCATAAATTTGCTGAGTCGGGAGAGCAATCCTAGGCAGTCCTGCTCAGAGTCATCCTCCAGTCTCTTCAGTGGGGTTTTCTCTCAGGCAAGTGTCCTTAGCATGGCTCTATCACTCCAGTTGGCCAAATAGGTGGTTTTGAGCATGAAATCTGGCTCAGTCATTAAAGTGAACGGGGGGGGGGGGGATCATGGGTGATATATTGTTCTTGCTACCTCATCAGCGGGTTGTGTCCCCATGGCATGTTTAGCTGCAGGGACACTGCATTCTAATGGCAATTTTAATCCACTGAAATTGTTTCTCTACTCTAGAGCCACTGTTCATGCATCGCATTCATTTTCCTGGTCCCTGCATGAAATTGACACCTCAAAAAAAAAAGGGGGGGGAGGGAGAAATCCAGATAGCACGTGTCAATCTGGTGGGTATGTAGTTTTGCCAGTCTGTGCCTGTGATTGTTTAAAGACAGACTATAGAGGAGTGGGTAGCATGTACCTCTGAATCTGTTCAGCAAAAGGCTTTTAGTGGGGAGTTTTATGGTAGTTGTAAACCCTTGCAAAAGTTGCCAATTAGCTAGAAAGCATTATCTACCTTTGTCCATCTTATATGCCTGCAGTTTACAGGAAAAGAGCAAAAAGATTTTATGTGTGTGTGTGTGTGTTTGAGAGAGAGACACACACACTTGCTGCAGGATACCTACATTTGTTCCCAGTACTAAATTTGTGGTGAGAAGCCATGGAGCAGTTATGTGGATGTTCATAGCGCTTTTTTATGAGCATTGATTAATTTTATATTCTTTATGCCATAAATCAAGGTAATAAGGAGAAGTTCCAAACGTGCCATCGAAAGTGTCTTTTGCTTTGCCTTTGTTCTGTTTATAACCTTGCTTTTTGTACATAAAAATGTATATGCTGGAGAGCAGCTGATGTACGGTAATGGCCTAGGGCTATAAAAGTCTCTCTTGGCACTCTTAACATGGTCAGATTATGTGTTCTCTGATTCAGCTTGATGCATTCAAGGATCTTCTGTGGTCTGAAAGGTCAGCTGCTTTTAGATGTGCGCCAGCAGAATACTAATCCTGTCCTTATTCAAATTACCTGCTACAGTACTTATTAAATTGATGGCCTTGTGCTCTAATTTAATACTGTCGTTGTTCAGAGGCAGGTCGCAGCTGCACTCTGTGCTGAATTAGGTGGAGCCGAGGCAAAGTTCAAGCAGAAACCACGGTTTTGGGCTGCATTTCCCCACTAAATTAGCAGTCAGATGCAGTGTATAATTAATTAGCACAAACCAGGGAAAGCTTGTCATTTAATAAGCCTTTTTTATTTCCACATTACACAAACAGTGGGAATTGATCCATTAAGTGCCTGGCTATTAATGCTGTTTAATGTATGTCTGGTTGCTAAATTGAGATGTCTAGTTACATACGTACATTCAGTTTTCAAGGGCTCCTCACAGATAGTTAGGTGATTGCTGAGATTTTCCGTCATGTGCTGCAAATCAATACTGTCTTCATTAACACTCATGAACATGGTTGGCTCAGAGGCGAGGATCCAAGAGGCCGGGCATTGTTTAGCTGGGAAATATCATCTTATGTCTGTAAGCCCATCCTGCTAAAAGAAGGGGCATGCTTATCTTTTGTTTTCTATATTATTAAATATTGAGGTAGTTAATTACTCAATTTCAAGACATTAAAAAAGGCACAGAAGACGATCCTCTTCGGTTTCACAGACGAGAGGGCAAGTGCTTTAGAAGCTACACACCGTTCTAAAATAACAACATTTGAGACCAGTGGCACCTTTAAGACCAACAAAGTTTTATTCAAGGTGTGAGCTTTGGTGTCCTCACACAGTTCTAAAACGTTTACGGCTGCCAAATTCCAGGCTGCAGCTGGAGATCTTTTGAGTTTACAACTGATCTTCAGAAAACAGAGGAAAAAATGGCTGCTTTGAAAAGAGGTCTCTATGGCATTTTACCCAATGGAAGTCCCTTCCCTCCCCAAACCCTGCCGCGCATGCGCGGACCTGCTTCCCCCTTCCCCCCCACAAAATTAAGTTTGTTAGGCCGCAAGCTAATCGGCTGCTTTTGTGGCCGATTTGCTTGCGGCCTGGGAAGTTTCTTACTGCGGGGGGCGGCAGGGAGAGGGAGCCACTGCCAGCTGCCGGGGCCTTCGTGGCCCGGGCCATAGCCCGGTGGTTGGGGACCACTGCTATAAAGAATTCAATGCTGGCTGAGACTTATGATAACTGAATATTATGTTCCATCAGTAAACTTGGCATATGTGTATATGTGATTGTGCTTTCTTAAACATACCATGCTGGTTTGAGTTACTTATCTGTACAAAACGATTTACCAAACTCCTTGGATAAATTATTAAGGACTGTAGTCTATACTCCTATGTATAATGTGATGGAATTAGGATCCTACTTCATAATTTTTGCATCATTTAACATGTCATGTTAATACTTAGGTTTTGCTTCAGTTCTGTTTTTAGATTTCTGGTTGGTTCTACAACCATAGCCCTATTGCATGATTTATTGAAGAGGCCACATCCTGTTAATTGTATTGACTCCCTCAGTGTAACTTGCCTTGAGTCCAAATGAAAAAAGCAGATAATAAATAAAATGTGGCTGCAACTTACCATGGCCACCATTAATTAGGTGGTGGGGGGGGGGGGCGGAGGGATGGCGCTGTGGCAGTGCTCCTGGCTGGGCTGGGCATGCATGGCATGGGAGGGGGGAGGAATGAGTACATGGCGCTTATAAGGCACCACATGCTCGTTAATGGCCTCTTTTCTCCCTGGCTGGCCAGCAGGCAGCTTCCCACCTACCCTCCCTTTGGTTATGGTTAGGAATTGAGCAGTTGGATGGCTACATGTGTTGTGGAGTTATGCGGTTATTTGAATTGTCACAGCTGGCGGGGGGCCAAAGGAAAGGAACCTAAACAGAGAGGAATAGAGCAGAGGGAGAGTGATTGGTCTCCCATGACTGGGGGCCTCAGAAAGAGGCAATGGCATCGAATGTGGCCGACCCAGATGGGTAAGTCCAAAACATTCAATGTCAGGTAAGCTGGAATGGGGCTGAGGGAGGTCCACACCTCCTTAAGCATTCCAGCTACCTTTGGTTAAGTAAGCTCAATGGCAAGGGATCTCGTGGCCCAGCAGCTTGAGGGTCGACTGACACAAGGTGGATTTCAGGTTCCTATTCCCTTGTTAGCCAACACATGTTATTTGTTCAAATAAAGCTGTGGCCTGTTTGCCAATTTAATTATTGTTCTGAGTGTCATCATGGAGCCCAACTGCCTGCCTGCAAGTTAAGATAAACAAATAATTAAATCCATAATAATTTATGTAGTTGTGAATTTCCTGCATTCTGCAGGGGGTTGGACTAGATGACCCTGGAGGTCCCTTCCAGCTCTATGATTCTATAATTCAATGGTTGGGCACCACCATCTGATAATTAATATTCTATTGTTTCTAACATTGTAAATGACACCTGCATATTATGTCTGTTTACTACCACTAATATCCACTTGTTCTATTTATTTGGATTGATCTATTTAAGTAGGAATTTAAAACACTTTATGAGACTTGAGCTTATTAAAAATCTTATTTCAGTTGAATTTCGTGGTGTGGTACATTTCTGTCTTAATTATGAGGACTCCAGAAGGACTGGTAGTTATTTCTCTGAAGGCAGCTCGAAGGAAAAGTACTGCAGGAAATTGTGCCAAGTGTGTAACGTCTTCAGAATGTCAGCTGAGAAAGGCTTCTTCTTTTTGCAAAATGTTGTGGTGAGTCCTTAGAGAAGGCAATGTGAATGCTCAGGATCAAAATGCTATCTCAATAGCAGAACCTATTGTTAGATATCGTTCTGTTTTGTAATTTTATATGCTGTTTCTGTGCCTGCTGTATGTAATAAACTTTGAAAAATTAAAGTGAATTAAGCTCCTTAAGTAGTACAGTATAGTTGGTTTGACTTAATATTTTTTTCATGTGCCCTGGGTTTTTAAATTCCCCCCCCCCCCCGTTCTCTGTGAAAAGATGTACTGCAGACTTGCACACATTCAAAAGCAGCCCTTGAAAGGCAAACAAACAATTTAAAAATCATATGTAATCCTTGCATTGCTATTAAGCATTGTCAGAAGATTTAGCATTAAGGTGACCTGACAGAGGTGACCTTAAAATTGATGTGAGCAGTACTGAAGAAGATTATGAAGTGATTTTTTTTGGCCATGTCTTCTATAAACACTTTGTGTTCTTCTGTCAATACAGGGTTCAAAGAGTATTTGATGGTAGGTTGGCAGAGAACTTCTTCACTCTTAGGTGGAAGCCACGGTTTATGGAAAGCTCTGCTGGGATGAGTGGCAGGTGTAGAAGAAAGACCTTAAGTCCTTTACCGCAATCCCTCTACTGTAAAAGCAAAACGGATTTTTTTCTTCCTTTGTCTGGCTTAGATAAAGTGATGTTGGTCTCATGGCTTCTCGAAAATCACGAGGACTTCACTCTTGTTAAGGACTCCTGGTGCGTGAGGGTTTAATCAGGGCACAGAGAACTTTTGAACAGAGATACTAATTGTCACAACACGTATTTAGCTCTGCTATTGGATACATAAAGGGGAAGACCCTTGCCAGGCATCTGTAGCTTCACTGCACTTGAAGAATGAAAAAGCAGAGGGCATAGCTGGAAACATCCCTCACAGTATTAAACATTTATTAAATCCTATCATTCAGATCAATGAAATGTAAATCATATTGGATGATTAGCCTGCTGCTCTGCAAAAGCATCACTGTACACATTTATCATTAATAAACACACAAAGACAGATTTGCAATTGTACAGCTGTTGTCACCAACATGTCTGTACAAAGAAAAAAAATCCTTCCATCAAATGCTGGACATATTTAAATTTGTTTATCTTCTTCACTGGCTTACAGTTAGAAATAGACATGAAATTAATTTGTGGTCAAGCAAAGTCTTCCAGGTTTGAGGGGCAGGTAGAATTTCAGTGTGCAGTAATGCCTCAGATTTATCAGTTCCTCTCTTCCTCTGATAATAAAATCATAGGGATCACAGGTGAGTAAAGCAAGACAATCTGACATCTGCTAAAGGAGTTGTATAAGAAAATACGCTTGGAAATGAGTAGCAAACCTGAAACATATTAGTTATATTTCTAAAAGTAAAAGCAATCTTTTATGGCACTTTTGGAAGTTTTCCTCCTGCTTTTGCTATAGATTAGTGTAGCTCTTTGTTTCTTTGAATCATAATAGAACTACTTTCTGTAATTGCAGTATGTTCAGGGTTTTTGGGGTCAGGATTTATTCATGTCAAATATATATTCTTTGGGAAAGCTATCTAAAAATTTATGGCATGCTAACTTTGGGTGGTCATTCTGAAGCCCATGCTTTGGAGATTGGAGCCAGGACACATCTGTTGGCTTAAGACAGGAATTAATTGCCTGCAGAAGTTCTTGGAAGGAGGACTGAAGAAACAGCTAGGGTTAAAAGCAAGAATACTTGGCCAGCCTTTGGTTGGGCTGTAACAGAGGTGTAGCTCATGTGAGATGTTAAGGATACAGAGAGAGCATTGACAGTGGTCACTTTAGGAAGACAGCAAAACCCAGAACTCTCTGGGAGTCAGGATGGAGATTTAGAGGCAAAGGCTAGGCTTCTGCACCAGACTGATTCGGCTTTGGCACCCGTTAAAGTCAATGGTGCCATTGGGAAGTCTGGCATTCCTGCCTTTCCTGGGCCCTGGGGTGGGTGGGGATTCCAGTTACAATCTCCAAGCTTTCACGGTAGCTCTGGAAGACTCTTCCCTGACCCCCCCTACAAATTTCACAATGATTGGACCACAGGGTCCATGTTCAGGAGTTCTGAAAGAGTGTGCCCCCATCCACTCCATTCTATCCGAGGGGACGGACTCTCCACTGGATTGAATGGAGAGATGGGGGCATCTCTGTGTGTGCCTGCTCCAACATAGGCTACATTTCAATGTTCTATGAACTTTTTTGACCAAATAAAGGAATACATGAGGGAGGGGAGGTAAACTCCAACCCCTCTCATATCCTCAGGATCATTTGAATATCAATTGTTGCTTGTGGCAATTACCAGTTTGCCTTTATGCCTTGCAACTTTGTCGAATGTTCTCTCTTTTAAATGAATATAAGTTTTCTGGTGCTTTCTCATATTTTTGAACCCTCCCCTTCCCAATCACTACAGGTTGCAGGGGCCTTCTACCCTCAGTATCCAAACAACACTGTATCCCAGCAGTACTTCACAGTGGGGAAGAAAATGGTATGTCCTGTTGCCAGAGGAAGATTTATAGATCTGAGGGAATGAGAGATAGGTAGACCAATGAAAGACAAAAGAGGGGTTTGAGTTTGTTTTGTCCATTGAAATAAGGACCTCTTTGCTGTAGAACAGGAGGGGGGAGCCAGTAAAGTGTTTAAAGTGTTTCAGATAAGGATCTGCATAAGATAGGAATGTTCATAAAGAGGGAATGATCTAGAGTCTGTCACTAAGACTTGTTTGCTGGGAATACTTCAAAGTCATGGGGTCCTGATTGCTACTCACATTCCCTTTTATATGAAAGAACAGCATGTGCAATTGACAGGGAAGGAATAGCGTTCCAGAAACTTTTGATAGAATTCAAAACTTGGCTCATGAAAACAACAATGTGGAAGTGATTTTATATTCAACCTCTCCCAGCATCTAAGTTCACTTCCTACTTTGGAAATGTAACATGTAAATCAGCCCTTTTTTGTTGTTCTTTGAAGTATTTTTATTTTGGTCAAGCTCCAGTGCTAAAACTAAGCTGGGATGGGAGAAAAATGCTCTAATTAACTGAGCACAATGAAGGCAGCAGAAGGGTGGAGTTTAATGTCACATGATCTGTTATTGTTTAAATATAGACACCCCCCCAACCCCTGCTTAAGGATTCTGGAAGTAGACTGAGAATTCATATACAAAATAACATCTCTCTAGCTCTGCTATGCAAGCAAGAATTCTCATTCTTTCTCTCTTCTTTTTTTTTAAAAAAGGATGATTTCTCCTTTCTGTTTAGTATACTTTTATCCTGCCCTTCAAACCAAGAATTTCAGAGTATCATGCATGGTTTTCTATGATGCCAGGCTGCCTGCCCCTACACTCCAGGCTTGGTGCTCTGACATCATTTCTGAGTATGCAACAGAGAAGTGGGTCAAGATGGGTAGCCACCTTAGTCTGTCCATAGTTGCAGAAAAGAGCAAGAGTTCAGAGTACTATTGAACTCTTTGAGGCATTCTGCACATCATAAATATAATGAAATGCTTACTTTATGCAAACGCCATATTTTTGGCATTTTGCACGACGTCATCAACATCCAGTGCCCCAGCAGCAAACCGGTAGCTACATCTTCCATTTTAAAGCGCTAGCTGGGGAATAGGGTTATGTACAGTGGCATCCAAGTGGCCATTCCAGGCTGATGCAGCCAGTGCCACATCGCGGGGTGAGGGGAGGCGCGGGCACCAGTGCATCAGTTGGCGCACACACACAGGTGCAGAGCTCTGCACCTGTGTGCAGGCACCAGGTTGCACATCGGCGCCTGTGCCTCCCCTCCCCTCCCCCCTGCGACACAGCACTGGCTGCATTGGCCTGGAATGGCTGCTTCGAATGCCGTTGCAAACAACCCTACTGGGGAATCACATAAAGTGGATTCCCCAAGCTAAAAAGCGCAGGCTAGTGGGGAGCAGCCAGCAGGCCACACAACAAGGAAATGTGTGGAGTTGAAGTAGCTCTATCTCTGCCTTCAGTTCCCGCCCTCGCATCTGCCTCCCTCTCCCTTCTCCCAGGGACGGTTTTTTGTTTTCTTAAAAAGCAAACTGCCTAGAACAACAAACAGGCAATCCATCGTTTAAACACAAAGCATGCCTCTCTAACCCCCCCCCCCCAAAAAAAAAATCAGGAGGTTTGTCCAAGGGCCCAATTCAGCAGTTTTGGCTGCAGCTTCCATGTAAGTCAATCGCACCATGGACTAAAATGGGAATTTTGGGCTTTTCCGCGTTTCCAGGGGCCTGGAGGAGTTAATGTTCATGCTACTTGCAAAAATTAAACTAGTTCTGTTTCCATTTATTTGGTGCCCTGCCTAGAAGGCTAGAGATCCAAGAAGGATGGAATGGACCAAGGCCAGTCAACCACCGTGGGTCAGCTATAGAGAAGGATAGCTCAGTGTCTGAGCAGCCTGGCGGGGAGGGGTGCTGTTGGGCTTCAAGCAGAATAGATTTGTAAGGCAAGGAGGTAGCAAGGCCATGCTGCAAGGGCAGTCCAAGATATTAGGGCAGGACAAGGAGGACTGGGGGGTGGACTTGGGGGTGGCCAGAGGAGGAAGACCCTGGCCAACTGGAGTATTGTGCGGGAGAAGTGGTGCGACATAACAATTCATGCAGCAATGATAGCCTTGTTGTCTAGTGGTGTATTCAGCAGTTTCTTAACCATAGGTCAGAAAGATGGAGGAGCGCTCACAAGCTTTGAGGTCCCATGCTGCAGGCTCTCCAAATGCCTCCCTTTACCCCAGCAAGGATCACATCTAGGTTTTGCAAATCTGCTGGCATATCCACCATTCCACCTCTCCTAAATGTGTGCAGGAAACACTCAAAAGCTCCGCAGTTTTTTCCATTATGGAACAATGAAATCCCTAAAACATGCCCAAAGAGGAGCATGTCTTCTCCTAGCTACGTAATTTTGGAGCCAGCCCAAAGTGCTAAAGCCGGGCCAGGCTCTCTCCAGTATCCTCTGTGTAGTTTGTGAGCTAACCCACCAGACTGGGCTCAAGCTCCCTTCATTCCCTAAACTCTCCCCTCCCCAGACTCCACTCCAAAGTCTTCAGGAATTTCCCAACCATGAGTTGGCAATCTTCAAGCATAACAAGACAGGAAACAACATCTGTGAAAGCTTAGCCTTGTCCTTGTCATGCTACTTCTCTACATGTGGGAACAGGGCTGCCAACTCTGGGCGGTGAATTCCCCAGAAGATTTCCTTTTTTTGGGGGGGGGGAGCCTGGGGAGGACAGAGTTTGGGAAGGAGAGGGATCTCAGTGGGATATGATGTCATACCTTCCATATCAGCCATTTTCTCCACAGAAATCGATCTTTCTAAATCTAGGGAACAGATTTCCAGGCCTAACCTGGAGGTTGGCAACACTGCATAGAATTATTTCCTATGTGGAACAGACTTGCCAGGTTTCCAATCACATCCCATTTGTGAAAACTAGGGATCAGGACTCACCAGGCTTACTCTTCGACAGATTTTCTCTTTTCTCCTACAAGCCATGAAACTCTACTCCCTCTCATTCGCTGCCTTTCTCAGAATTTTTGCTACTGATTTTCAGCATGGCTTCTCCTCTTCCATCTGCCTAGCTGATGTTCTCTGTTGGGACAAAAGATGTTTACATTTCCTTTATAGAGAAGAACAATACAGATATTTCCACCAAATCTCATTCACTCCACCTACCCACCCCACCTTCTGCCTACTCATTCTCACTTTTCCATTCTGAACTGAACAATCAGTATAGCACCCCACCACCACTTGCTATTTCCGCAGGTAAGCTTTGGTGCTTCTAGCCTCATTATAGTTCTGCTGTTCAAAAGATTCCCTCACTTTTTTATTTTCACTGAGGTAGGGGATAGATTTTATGTACCTACTTGCTACCTGTGGAAGCTGCTGGTGGGTACATCTGCATCTCCTATCTGGTTAAGAATTCAGCCCAGAGTGGTTTTCTAGCTGGTAAAGGTTGTATAGTATTGACCTAGAAGAACAATGCAGCTAATACTGTCATGCTAAAGAAGGCAGGCATCCTAATTGAACCCACAGAGAGGCCCAGAATGCCCGCCACCAAGGGATACTTGCTTTATGCACCAAATACCAAAGTTCTGTAGCTTCCAAGGCTCAGAAACGCCAAGCATAAATAATCTGATATATACACACCCATCTAATGATCCTCTAAGAACACACAAAGGTCTATATACCAGATGTTTCCCATATTCTATTTTCAGCTGATCCAAGCCAGCATCCATTACAAATGAAAGCAAAGACAATACCCCCATAAAACTCAAACCTTCAGCATTTCTTTTCTTAGGGAGATAACCACAGTTCAGATGAGATGCACAAATTGTCGTTCTATAAACATGTGTATGGTAAGAATAAAAGTTAATTTGCCCTTTTTTAAACCTGGCAAATGGGTTCTTGATTCTTAATCTAGTCATGATCGAAACTGCATTTAGGGAGGTAATATTAATCCCATTTTACAGATGTGGCAACAGTTTTGGGACAATACAGCACTAGCACTCATCAGACAGTAATACAATTAGGCAGTCAAACATCCCCTTCCACAACAGGAAAGAAAATAGACTTATTCAATTTCTTTCTTGCAATGGTTCTTCACAGTCACATTTCTGCATTGTTAACTAGCAGGAGAGCCTCTTGTGGCGCAGAGTGGTAAGGCAGTGATATGCTGTCTGAAGCTGTCTGCCCATGAGGTTGGGAGTTCAATCCCAGCAGCTGGCTCAAGGTTGACTCAGCCTTCCATCCTTCTGAGGTTGGTAAAATGAGTACCCAGCTTGCTGGGGGTAAACGGTAATGACTGGGGAAGGCACTGGCAAACCACCCCGTATTGAGTCTGCCATGAAAACGCTAGAGGGCGTCACCCCAAGGGTCAGACATGACTCGGTGCTTGCACAGGGGATACCTTTACCTTTACCTTTTAAGTAGCAGGAGAAAGTTTTCCATATCAGAAATAGGCAAGTATTCTTCGTCTAAGGGAATGTTGCCCCTGCTAACAATTCCACATCTATCGCTTACATATAAATACATCACATAATCCTTCATGGGCAAAGTCAAGTAAATGCTAACACTGTCATTAAAAGTAATTCATGGATTGATGCTGCAAAGAACTCCACGCACAAACAGAGAGAGAGAGAGAGAGAGAGAGAGAGAGAGAGAGAGAGAGAGAGAGAGAGATTTTTACATGAAGGAAATAATATTCTTACAATTCAATAGCCACCTTAAAGTAGTATTCAGAGGCAGTCAGAATGGTCTTAACATTTATCTGACACAAACATTTATCTGACATGGACTCTTCAGAATTGCGTTAAAAAAGCATTATTTGGTTTCCATACTTAGAATTGCGGTTACAAACTAGGTCTATAACTACACATGTAGTAAAATTAGGTGAAAATGAGGCAGAGCACTGCGGTAGAAAAATGGACTGTACCACTTCAGGGTGTAAGTGAATAGTTACATTGCACAAAGTTCCCCAGCATTAATAATTCCCATAAGTGGGAAACTAACACAATGTGCAAAGATGTAGGTTGTGATCTTTCTCCTTGATATGCTAAAGTATCAGCTTCAGGGAGATCTTACATGGGGAGTATTCAAAATATGATCCTCCCCCTCTACAGTATGAAATGGTACAACTTATTCTGCCATATCAAGACTTTACCTGCTTAGTCTGTTGCATGTGTGGACTAGATGGGGGCATGGTTGTCAGTGTCATTTTTCCTTCTCAGACTGATAGTAGCTGGCTTGGGGTCTTGGGTAGCAATACATCTGTGGATGGGGGAAAGGTGCAAGTGTGATCAAAAACACAAAGAAATCTCAGCTGTTGAATCAATGATTGATGCTCATGTATAAAGATCAAATCCTTCCTCAGCACTGGTTTTTCATCTCTGGTTTGGGAGAAAAAAAAGGCAGTTCAAAAATGTGACCATTGTGTTTGGGCACGTAACTGAAATGAATGACATGGCAGAACTGAACTAAGTATGTAGAATGTCTGGATGCCAAGACTTATCTCTTCCCATGCTTGCCACGCTCAATGTTGGATAAAGGCTGTGTCCACATATTTTATGCCAAATTATGGTTGTCAGTGTCCTCATTAGACGGTCGATATCCCCCCTGCAAGGCAATGCAGTGTCTGTGTTGGATTTTGGCTGCAGATTGTCATGCAAGGGTACGAAAAGCAGCACTGACTAAAGTTGCATTTTCTGTGGAACTATGAAATGCCCGGGATTCCTGTCCTCCTTTACATTCAGTCACTCTAAGAACATTTTCCCTTGCAAAATAGCTCGTTTTCTATGGGGATACAGGATAGCAAGGTCCATCTGAGCTTAATAGAATATTGTAATGCAAATGTGAAATAAAAAGAGCAAAGTTACACCTTGGCAGAAAAGGTTGTTGAGAGGGGATACAAAACTTTCTTAAGCTCTTTCTTTTCAAAATTGTAGTCTACATAAAAATATTCTAGTTGCCCAACTTCTGCCCCCCTTTTTAATATACACTGTTTGAAGGAAAAGGACAGTGGATATGAATAATAAAATTTAGGACCTTTATGATGTAGTAGATTGTGTGGATTAGTAACAGAAAAACAGTCCCCTTTCTGCCATGAGGTTCACTGGGTAACCTTGGTCCAGTCACTATGTGTCAGTTTAATCTACTTGCAGGTGTTGTTGAGAGGATAACATGGGAAGTACATGGAATGAAAGCTAATCTGAGCTCCTTGGAGGAAGGACGCTATGAAAATAAAATCAATTTGTCTGCCTATCCCACCTTAAAGGGTCATTGTATAGTTCAAGAAGGGGAGCCACATTAGGACACATAGGGATTCCATGGAGGAAAAGCAGGCTCTAGCTTTGATACGAACAGAAATTCACTGTGAGAGAACTGTGTTAATACAACATTTATGCTAAAAGCCTTGGCAACTTTATGTAATCCATTATTGGTGCCAAAGTAGACAACCTTCATGGATTCTTCTCTGTGTTTCATGTGTTCCCATCCATCAGTGTCATTTCTATATGCATCCACATATAAAGGTAGGCATGATTATTTTAGAATAGCTTGTCATTTCTATGTAATCATAACCCAAGCTTGCAATTTCAGAATGTTTCTCATTTCCATTATGGGGTGTGTATATGGAAACCCCTCAGTTGCTGCATTTTAGAAGTATAATTCATGTTAATTCAAAATACCTCAGAACAATTACAAAGTATTCTTCATTGTGGGAAACTGAATATTCCCTGAAAGGATTTTTGTGCATTCGGGGGGAGTGGGGGAGTAATTAACTCCTCTAAATACTCTCCCTCTTATAATAATAGGATGTCTTCAGTCAAATTTGCAGAATTTATTTTATTTCACTAATTGATTGGTATATTCATCGTTCAAGGATATATTAGGTAGAGCTGGAGTCTAAATGACTTTCCTCTGATAAGCCTTCCAATTAATTCTTCTCACACTGTTTTCCTGGTGACATTTGAACTTCTTTCATTATATAAAACACATCTTGAATAAGACATTGCTGAATAATAATCAGGGATGCTAACATGTTAGGAATTGGACCCTGACAAAGTCAAATGTATTCTGATTTAGACAATGAGCTGAACTAATGTCATTTTCACTGTATCATGCTGGAGAAGAATATATTCTTTCTGTTGCTGCACATGTGTTCTTAATTTACCAATGTTTCAAGAAAAAATATCTGGAGTGTGTTATAAGGAAGGAGGAAGAGTATATGCTTTCCTGTTAATTAATACTTAAGGCTTAGAATTTTGGGTCTCCCCCCCCCTTACATCCTTCTAAATTCTCTTTTGTCAGTGGTTTGTTGTTCCCCTTCTTGAAAGGGATGCCTTCATTTGGGTAAGCAAGCATCAAATAAGTTATTCTTTAAAACCCATGTTAAATCATGCACTGGGTTACATTTGCTTTGCCAATTTGCATTTTTCCTCATACAGTCAGCAGATTTCTTTTGCATAGACTGAGAGAAGGGATAATATCAGATTTAACTGACTGGCTAATACAAGGAGCAGCTCATTTTAAATGGTCCCTACATCTTTATAGGATGTTAGAAATGAAGACATTACTTCAAAATGTAGGTAATTATTGCCTCCTCTTTTATCAGCACTATTTTCTGAGGTATTATCATAAGATAGCACTTTAGTATTAAGTAGGGCTTGAGAGTGGCAATAAATCAGTCCAACTGAGTCATCATTGTCCGAGGCATCTGAACGACTGAAATGTTGTGGATCCTACAGAGAGTGTGAAATCACTTGACCCTTGGCATTAACCTTTGCTGAATGAATAGACACTGCTTTCCACATCGTGGAACAAAAGCAGAATAGTATTGATTAAACACCACATTCACTTGATATTAAATACAGGCTGAACTCACTCCTTGCTTTTCAGTTCCAGAGGGAGAAACCCAGAGAGTTGCTGAGTCTCAGGAGATTGCATGTTTGTAATTCAGAGCAGTATTTTTCCTACAAAGGTTTTTTTTACCCTCCTTGGATCAATAACTGGCAGCCATGATCAGCCATGAGTATGTATTGTCAATTCTGACCTGTGTACTTTATCACTCAAGGTGAGAGGTCATCACGCTGTGACTAATAAGGTGGCCCTTCTAGGCATGAATTGTTTCCTGACCTTAATTCAACATTTTCCCCCTAAATTCCCCATTATTACCTCTCTTGTTTTCTAAACCTGTTAGCTGTTTTCTTTGAACTGCTGATTAAGTTGCTGTTTGGCAATACAGTATTTACTAAAGCTTTGAGGGGTGTGCTAAATAGTTTTGCTTGCAGTTTGGTTTCTAAGTCCCTGTGAACTTCGAAGTATCAAGTTGAAATCTTGGAACTTAGCTCTTCAAGACTTCCTTGGATGAAAATGTTTGCTTGATTCAAAAACAAACAAACAAAAAATGAATGAGAAGCATGGATATGTGAAGTTAAAAGAGATTAAGTTCAGAATTCAAGGACAAAAGCTTTCGGTCAGATCCTTAAGAAATATTAGACCTCGCTCTGATCTCCGCCAGAGAACAAATTAAATTCACAGCAAACACAGAAGACACAATCCAGTGAAAGTCAGTTTAAATTCTTTGAAAGGAAGTGGACTTAAGCCTTTAAACGTGCCCTTTGATGTCATTGCTTTTAATGGATCTACGTGCAACTGACTTTTGCTGGATTACTCTCAAAAGCTGGTGTGCAAATAATACAGACTCATGCGCTAAAATTCCAGGTTATACTTCTTCATCATGAAGTTAGATGGTCACATTTTTGAATATTCCCCACAATAATTAATATCACATTAGAGAAAGATATAAGGTAGTATGCCCCACCTGCTTTTTCAGCTCGAAATGGTACAGTCCAGAATTATATAAACTCACATTCTATAAATTTGACATAATGTATAAACTGACTGTAGTTTCTCACCAAATTCTCGGAACATGGCTAAAAATAATCAATAATATTCAAAATAATATTCTGCATCTAAAGGATTGCTAGGTAATCACCAGGTAAATTTAAAAGGGTAGGACATTCCAGAGATGAGGTGCCACCATGGAAAAAGCTCCATCTCTAGTTGCCACCTGCCCTCACCTCTTCAGGAGGGGGCCCAAACAGCAGGATTTGGGAAGAGACAGTGTGATGCATGCACGATGCACCTGTGTTTTCTGTGCATGGAAACAGTGTCAGATGGCAGAAGGAATCTACTTAAGTGTTGCTTGCTTGTCAACTGAGCGAAATCCAATACATAATAAACAATAGAGGAAAAGATTTTAGATTATTTTATGTCATCTATAGTAAAGGGGTTCACTCACCCCTCTTTTGCAGTTAGTGTATGATAGCAACTAAGGCAGCCCTTAGGTATAGAGGTGACAGTTTTTATGATCAAGAATGGTTGAGAAAGGGGTAAATTATGTCAGCCAGGAAAGTGGTTTTATTCCCCATTTGTTGGGCAACAGAGAGGCAGGGTAAGCACCCAGCTTTATGGAGGATTTTAAACACACTACTAACAGTAGTTCGGTACATAAGCCAGCATGGCGGCTTTTGACTGAGCTGTATTATTGATAATAATAATAGGTAGAATTTATGCAGTATTTCAGTATATTCAAAGCAACCAAGGCTGAACTGAAAGAGAGGGCATATTTTGCAAATATTTTATCTTCTTCTCTCCCCCCCCCCCTTGTGTGTGTAAAAGAGTAAAAAGGAGGGAGGAGAATGCAAAAAGTACATCCCACATTGATCTTCTCCCATCCTTGTTTTACTCCCCTCTTCACTGCCATTTATATTTGTTTGCAACCATGACTGTTTTGATGCGTTAAAAAAAAATGATGCCTTCATCCAGGAAACAGTGTACCTCACTTTTTGCTACCCAAAGGAGGCTTGTGGTGGCTTATAATCACCTTCCCTTCCTCTTCCCACAACAGACACCCTGTGAGGTAGGTGAGAATGAGAAAGGTCTGGGAGAACTATGACTGCATTTAGAGGAGTGGGAAATCAAATCCACTTCTCCAGATTAGAAGAAATTGCTCTTAACCACTACACCAAGCTGGCTCTCATGTGACCAATCAGATGTCATTTGTTTTGGGTTACATGATAAATTTTGCTGAAGCTAAGATGATCTGGCCTGTCAGTGCCTAATTGGGAGACTTCAACAGATCTCAATCAGCACCATCCCCATGGTCTTAGAAGGGTGGAACTCTGCTTAGATTTGGTGCTATAAGTGTACCACATGGAGGTTCATAAAGGCAGTATAGAAATGTAATTAATTGAACGTGAATGAAGTTTATAAGTAGTTAATTTCTGAACAGTTTCAATTTAGTGCAGCCTCCAATTAATTATGGATAGTACTTTTACATGATTTAGATGACGTAGCTGTAGAAAGATAGGATCTATAGCTTTTAAATCGATAAACAAAATGTGTCATGTAGTAAGTAAATCTGAATGGAAAACAGATGTTTTCACTGTTTCTAGGAACACCCCACCCCCCGAATGGCACAACAGTGAGAGCTGATTGGACTACAAACAATAGACACTGAAAACATATTTTTAATTTAAAAAAAATCAGGAAATATACCCTCACCCCTTTTCACACTGAAATTCAAACTTAATGAAAATTTGCCACAGCACTGCTTCACATATTGAATCCTTGCACTGACCCTGTAAAGCAGGGTATAAAGTACAAAGTGTATGTTGCAGATGAGATTATGATTTGTATGCTGCAGGTAAAGTTGGAACAAGTGATTTCTTGCCTCCCTATACACATATTTAACCACTACACCACATCATGTCTCACCTCGAGGGTTGATCACCTTTAAATTCTCAGTCATAACCATCACTGTTTTTAAGAAACAATTTCATACCGAAGGCTGAATTTGAAAATAGTCAATGTGTTGCACTATATTACTTGGAAGTAGCAAATGGCATTTGCTAAAGTGAAGAAAAATAGAAAGTGGCAAATAAAACTGTTGCACAGATGTATGTCAGGTGACCCCACTGTGTTTCAACATTAAGCAAACTGGAAAAGCAGAGCAGGGACCTTTTGTTTCTAACAGCGGTGATCACAGAGTTGTCCTACAGAGTCTCATGTGCATGACTGCAAATTAACAAGTGTTTCTCGATGCACATGTTGAGAGATGCAGCATTGACTTTGGACTAAAGATCAATATTCTTTGATCCTGGAATCCTTTGTCTTGTTTCATGCAGAAAGTAGCTTAAGGAGACCATTTTATCCTGTATTAAGGAAGACAAAAGATTTGGAGACTGCAAACAATTGATCTTTGATAAATCAGTTTTGTAGGTAGAAAACATAAGCAAAGAAGAAACAGAAATTTCCCCCCGTTAAAGCGCTCTGTTTACGGGATGAGTGTGCAGTTCAACAGTACCTTGGAGAGAGATCACTATAGTCATTTAAAGAATCCTGATCTTCTCCCCTTAACTAGTGTCTGACATACCAGAAGAAAACAAGAGAAATTAATCACTAAGGATTTTCTTTGAAGGACAAGCTCCGAGGCACCCATGCCCTGAATGCTCATGTTAGTTTGCTACTGTTAAAGCACAGAGGACTGCCTAATGAAGAAAAATATCAAGGCTTAATTTGTTAAGGAAAAAGAAAAAAATGTTAGTGCTCAGCCTTGCTATGAAGTCACACTATTTTATGCAGCACTCCTGCTTTCTAAGGCCCACTGTATATATGCACTTCCTGCTCAGTTTAAGCTCTGGACAGAAAAAAAAAACTTCCTAAATGTATTTCAAGTGTCAAGTAAAATATTTACCGATGTGTATTTTTGTCTCAAGGATTTCTGTTTTTACTGAGATTTCAGCATCTATCTCTTCCATCATTGCCATTCAAGCTTATTTAGCTGATTCTGCAAGATATAGTAATGGAGTATTTTACAACTATAGGCTACAAGCTTCTTAACTCATGCTGTAATTCTGAAGTTCTAGTCCAGCTGGTTGCTGGAACTGACCAATCCAGGGCTCTTATCTGGCCCAGAAGCAATTGGGGGAGAAGGCAGGAAGCTGCTAGGGGAGTAAATGGGTAAGTGGCTGTTTGGGGGGGGGTGATGAGGTGTGTGTGGTTGAAGCTGTCAAGAAGAAGAGTTGCTTTTTATACCCTGCTTTTCACTGTCCAAAGGCATCTCAAAGAGGCTTGCAATTGCCTTCCCTTCATCTCCCCACAACAGTCTGTGAGGTAGGTGGGACTGAGAGAGTTGTGACAGGACTGCTCTGTGAGAACAGCTTTGAACAGGGCTGTGAGTAGCCCAAGGTCACCCAGCTGGTTGCATGTAGAGGAGCAGGGAATCAAACCCAGCTCGCCAGATTAGAAACCACCACTCTTAACCACGATACCAAGAAATTTCTAGGAGGCAGGACTATGAGGCTGGGGTACAATAGTATGGGGTGAATGGAAGTGAAGGCAGAGAAAAGGATGAAGGAACAGGACTGGCAGGGAAGAGAAGAGGAGGAAGGCCAACATGTGGATTGAGATGCAACTGGGCTGCTTTTTGCACACTGATCAGAACGATGTCCTGGCCTTCAAAGTGAGTGCAAGAGGAAAGGGAAAAGGGGCACTGCTGTTGCCACCACATGTCTAATCAGCTGGGAGGCAGAGTGCCAGTTAGGGTGGGGAATGTCAAGCTCTCTTCTCCCTCACAACTATTCTTAGCCCATGAACGCAAAGGGGTCATAGGAGGACAAAAAGCACCACCTGGACTTCCCCTCAGCTTATCTACTTCTGTGAGAAATGCAGAAGGTGGTCTGGGAGAGCCAAATTAGAATTAATAACCTCAAATCTTTCCGGAGTTAGAACTTCAGATTATAGTAATCAATTCTCCTGGAGAAAATGGCAGCTACAGAAGGTGGTCTCTATGAAATCACATACCCATGGAGATTCTTCCCCAAACATCACCCCAAATCTTCAGGAATTTCTGAAGCTGAAGATGGCAATCCTAGGCCAAGTGCAAATGGAAAGCCAGTTTGGTGTAGTAGTTAAAAATGGCAGCCTCTAATTTGGAGAACTGAGTTTGATTCCCTACTTGTCTACAAGCAGCGAGTTGGGTGACCTTGGGCCTCGTACAATTCTCTCAGAGCTCTCTCAGCCTCACCTACTTCACAGGATGTCTGTTGTGGGGAGAGGAAGGGAAGGTGATTGTAAGCCACTTTGGGTAATAAAAAGTGGGACACAAAAAAGAGCTGTTCTTCTCTTCTAAGTGAAGAAAAAGTTCATCACAGTGGAGTTTATTCCAGAGCTAGAGTAGATATTAAGTACAGCTATTCTAGTATAATGGTTAACAGATTGTGAGAAACAGGCCATGAGTCCATGGGGGTAAACGGTAATGACTGGGGAAGGCACTGGCAAACCACCCCGTATTGAGTCTGCCATGAAAACGCTGGAGGGCGTCACCCCAAGGGTCAGACATGACTCGGTGCTTGCACAGGGGATACCTTTACCTTTACCTTTACCTTTACTGGCTTTGGAGTCTCCCTTTTGTACTTTAGGGAGCAGTGGTACTCTTTTCCTTTGCACATATTAGCTGTCTGGGTGTGTGAATCTCTAAATGCATGAAAAAATTCTTCTTTTGTCATCAAAATTTAACATAGACATATTTGTGTTTAGGGACCAGAATTTTCAAGGCATATGACATCCAGTTGCTTTGTGTTCTGGAATACTTTTCCAACTTTTAAATTAATCTTTCTATTCAGTCACTTCCATGTCTGCATAAAAGGGCCATTATGCTCTTTAAATAGGTAATACATGTACAATAAAAGTTTTGTGAAAACTGACTATGTAATGATGTTTGTAATACATAGGTTTGTTGGCCACTCACTCTATGGATTTAGATTTATAAAATAATGAAGTCTCCTGTGCCTGAAATAACACAGAAATTGCTGCTTCTTTCCCAATATTCTTCTGTTGATGCTGACTTTCTAGTTTTTCAGGTGAATTTGTCATTCATTTCAGGGGTTACTATGGGTTCTAGCTCATGTTGTCTTTCCATTTCCAAGGAGAGCCAGCTTGGTGTAGTGGTTAGGAGCGCTGACTACTAATCTGGTGAGCTGAGTTTGATTTCCCTCTCTTCCTCCACATGCAGCCAGCTGGGTGACCTTGGGCTTGCCATGGCACTGCTAAAGCTGTTCTGACCGAGCAGTGATATCAGGGCTCTTTCAGCCTCACCAACCTCACAGGGTGTCTGTTGTGGGGAGAGTAAAGGGAAGGCGACTGTAAGCCACTTTGAGACTCCTTCTGGTAGAGAAAAGCGGCAAATAAGAACCAACTCTTATTATTATTAGGGATGTTTTTCTTTAAAGCTGTTTGGTTTTAGATTTGGATTTTTGCTCCAAGTCTAATCTGATTGTATTTTACACGGTCATGATTTGCTTTTTATAAAATTAACCTGCTGCAAAAAAGTTTGCTGAAGCAGTTTGTAAATGGTGGAATGTGTTAACAGCTCAGAAACTTTACACTGAAGCTGTCTGTGCCCTGACGTGTTTTTTCCCCTTACACTTTCCCATTATTTTCCTGCTAGTTCAGCTGTATGAAGCAAGCCATGTCAACTGCATGCTCTGAAGCACAAAGAAGACTCTGGAAGCATAGGATATTACCCAGGTTTGTGTTTCATAGAGAGACTCTAGTGGCCACTTGGCCTTTGATTATGCAAATGCTATAATAGATAATACAAGCCTTGGATCTGACAGATGTTGCCGTTACAATTCTAAACAAGGGACTGGAAGAGATGTGTTAAATCTCCCAGGAGCCTTGCCTTAGTATCCTCTGGTATCCCTTCCCTATCCCTCTCAAAGTGCCTGTGTTGGACGATAAGTGTTGATTACTAGAATTCTTTACTTCAAAAGTGTTTTTTTTTAAATAAAATGATGAATGCCTGTAATGTTGTTGGTGTCATTTCAAAAGAAAGTAGTACATAATCTGAATGTGAAACATATGTTGGGTTTCACATCTGTAGTATATCCTCTACAAATCCAGACCTAGACGGGTTTTTAGGTGAGTTACTCCAGTGCCTGGTACAGTGGTGGCTGGTGGGTAGTATAACAGATTGAAAGAGGCCTATAAAGCGTTGACTGAGGAAGAGGAAAGCCCTTGTGTGCTTCCCAGCAGCAAATGCCTGGACACAAAGTACTGAAACCAGAGGAAAACTGGATTGAGCACCAAGCAGCCATATTCACCTGGTACTGACCGGTAGGAGTGCTAAATGTGGTCCTGGACATGGTATGCCCATGGTGGATGTTCCTTGCTAGTCAGCAGTATATACTTGTATGCTGCTGGTTCCTGTTTTTACTGTCTCCTTGTGTTCCCCAATCTTAAGGCTTAGGGCTTCCTTCTCTCTTGTTGTCACTTAGAGGTATAGGCTTTTCCCTAGCTGTTGCACCTGCTCACTGGCTGTGGTTGGTTTGGAGGCATAGGAAATAAACTCCACTGCTAGTTAATATTCAGAATTTGGGCAAACACAAATTTAGACACTCTTTTAGGTTTTGATTCTTATTATGTCCACGCGTAGAATGGTCAATACTGTTTACCATCACAAGCCTCAGCAAAATGGAACACTTGACCATTTGATTGTATCAGTGCCATGTGGGTGTACCATATAAAATGGAGTTTTGCAAAAATTGGCATCACTGTAATTATGGAAGAATGTGTGACATGGACTAACCATCATACAGCAGTCGAATTTGTAGAATTTATGGAAATGACTGACCTGAGAAGAAGACTGTATTGAACATAATGAGCAGTGGAAAAAAATTGCCATGCTAAACCTGTGGTTCCCCTTTCCTTTTCTGAAAATAGGAACGAGATTTGCAAGCATGACATTGAATATAAATTGATTTTATGTAGTCATGTTCTTTAAAATATAAAGTAATATTAAAATAACCATCCAGTGTGCCCCATTTATTAACACCAAATTTAAGAACAAAATATTAAGAGTCCAATGAATGTAAAATGTGAGAACAAAAAGGTAAGGAGAAAAAAATAAATTAAAATTATGTGATTTTAGTCAGCCAGCATATATCCTACATATTACCCAAATTTGAGCAGTTTAAAATTCTTTCTGAAAACCTTTGTTTTTCTTATAATTCATATTAAATGTATTATTATTTGCTTGTGGTATTATTTTGCTGGCAAATGTACTTTGCTGTATGTCATTCTCTGGACTAATAAAATTAGATTTTTTAAAACTTCTCAGGTAAACATCTATGTAGTTACTTAGAATTACAAATATCTCATAAAACTAGTATTTAGCACAGTGTTAAGGGTATTAAAATATAATCCCATTATTACAAAAAAGACTTAATAACCCCAAAACCTTTGACTTCATAACACAGTGGCAATAATAGAATATTATGCAATGCTATCAAGTTTTTTAAAATGGTGCACATATATAATTCACTTTCATCTCTATTTTTTCCTCCCTTATCACTCTGATATGAAGGGTCTATGGATTTATCTCATGCCTGCCGTGGTTCTTCACCTGACTTAAAAATAATTAATTGCAGCACTCACTGATGATTTATGATTCTCACTGACGTAATTAATGATACACATCAGTTTTTCCTCTTAATTGAAGCAGTCATAACAACAAACTTTTCCCCCTAATATGCATTGAAGGAGAATGAAAAGCATGGGTTCTATTAGAAAGGTTATTGTTTGATATTTTTGAACACAAAGCAAATTAGAGCTACTGATTATAGTTGGCCAAGATGGAATGTAAAAACAACAACAACAAAAGGGAAGGATAGTACTGGTTACAGGAAGCATATTTTGGGCAGGATCTGGAGTTATATCTTTTATAAATAAACTGTGGATTAGATTTTGTCTTAATACTTGATGAGTAGTTACATTAGTTTCTTGCAGCAATAATCTGTAGCAGTTTAAAGACTAACTTTTATGGATTAGAGCCACTTTATTGTGCATGGAACTGGGTTCCAGTCAATGCAATATTACATTAAAATAAAAACTTGTCTGTAAAAACAAGACTTCACTAGATTGTTTGTTTGTGTGAGTGGTTTAGTTTTAGCATTTTTCTTGCCTCCTTTTAAAAATGTAAATCTGGAAGGCAAAAAAAAACATCAGATTGCCATCTAATAGGTTTTAGATTACACACTGCAGACCAGCCAGTTTATTCAGACTGAGTCGAAATATAATAGAAATGACAGTTTATTTCAAATGTCTGACAAGTGTGGACCTTCAGCATACTGCAAAGAATGCTTTGCCTAGATAGTCGGTATCTTAACAGCTCTTAAAATTTGTGCATTAGAAAAAATGACAATTTCACATTTCTGTGCTCAAAGCAAAGAGTTGGAACATGCAGATACTGCTAATACTATGCATGTGTGTGATCATTGATTGTCTAGGAGGGTCCCCGTCCACTGCATCAAGATGTTTGAAATGCTGACATTTGTAGAATCGCAATTTAGCCCATCTGAACAGCATAATTAAAAACTCAGGCAGAGTAATTGTTACTTATGTTTATATATTCTGTACTTTAGTAAAATAGCACATAGGGTGGAATTCTTTGCACATTTAAAAAGTAACAGTAGATGTGTCAAGTGTTCCAAACTTGATTTGTGCATTTTATGGTACTCCAGTCAGCTGCCTATTAAAAGTGTGATCAGGTAGTTTAGACAGTGACTAGCTGTGTCAACAGAAGGAAAGTGGAGGATTAGTCTCTATGGCAACAACAAAGTATCCCTGTTTGTAGACAGACAAATTCTGCTACATCTGAAAAAGATTGACAGGTCTATTCCTTTGCAACTGACCCATAGAAATTAGCAAGTAAAAGTTATTATACTGGGCTGTATTGAAGGATTCTCAATATCTTAAAGTGCTCTTGTAAGTTTTTCTGCAGCATTTGCATGAGAAACCTGGCAAGAATTGTTCTGAGGTTTATATCTAGGGTTTGATAGATTCTTTGTGGGGGAGTATTGCTGGTGAGAATAACTTAATTTTCAGTTCTCTGTATGACAGAATTGTTGGAGCATAGACTGAGGGAAAAACACACATCAAAGAACCCCAGCTGAATAATATGTCACATTTCCAAACCAAGAAGCATTATAGGAATATTATAAATTGTATGTTCACAACCATACAAATATAGAAATATTCTTTAGTCTAGTTAGCCTGACATAATTAGGATCTGGATTTCCCCCATGATTAAGATTCTAGTTGGAAAGAAAGTCATACATCCCAGGAATTTCTGATTTAACCAGCTGACCTTTTTATTTTGCTTAATATTCCTGAGCTGGGAGACATTTAAAAAAAAACCCTAGAATTGAAATATTCTATTGTAGATTTAACAGCATTTCATTTTTAAGAGAATAGGAAACTGATGTCCATATGTAATTGTTCATAGGTCTTTTTTAGATACTGGCTGCAGAAACTCATTATCACCTTTAGACCAGTTATTGCAGAACTATTTTCCAAACTCTTTTAATTTACTGTGTTTACTCAGACAGAAGGTGAATATATTAAGAGGACTTGCCCTAAAAGTGTTATAAACAAAAAAGATTCTGTTGCTCAAATTAGCCACTGCAAAATTCTGTCTGAGTTAGATACACTGAGGGTCGGCTTTATTGACCAGTTTTAGAGTGAAATGACTTTAGACCTGATAAAGGAATTCAGCCTTCTTTAAAACTTGTGTTTGAGTAAAATAAACAGCAGTTTAGTTTCATTCACAGAAACTCCCTCAAATACTTCCTCACTAAAACCACCTCCACATTTGCTTTCTCATAAGAGGCTTCGGATTTGCTGGAAACAGTTTTAACACCACAGAAGAAGAATTTGGATGAAGTCTGCGATACAAACTTTGTTCTTTCATACACATTTCAGAA
The DNA here is from genome assembly GCF_049243985.1 of Paroedura picta. NCBI lineage: Eukaryota > Metazoa > Chordata > Lepidosauria > Squamata > Gekkonidae > Paroedura > Paroedura picta. Next base: position 41,290,271 of record NC_135375.1, read on the forward strand.
ACGATGGTGTAAAATTGATGAGGAAATATCATTAATTTAGTGGATAGTTCTGTGTCCTGATTAGTGTTTGAGAAGAATTATGTTTCTAGGCATAAGAATTCCAAGAAACCTGATCTGAACAATGCTGACAAATGGCTATGCAATTTAAAAATTTCACATTACCTCTCCAAACTGGATGTTATTCATTGTTTACCCAGCTTTGAGTAAAGCAATACAGGCACAAGGGGTTTGTACAGTGATACAGGGACAGGGGTTTGTTCTGTTAATCAGTTGTTTCTAAAGCACTATAGTAATTTCAAACAGTGCCTCTTTCCCCTGTTCTTTTTCACTGTGCAATCTTTCTTCGAGTTCTTTGAACACACTCAGATGAGTACTATAGAGGTAAACTGAAGTGCTATATTGGTTTAGAACTACAGTGCACAAGTTACAACTTAAAAAGAAGTCTGTGGAAGATCATGTGGGGGAAAAAGCAGCATTGTAGTTAGCACCATGGATATTTTAAATAGGGATTCAGTAGTGCAACTAAGGGAGAGAAAGTAGTTTCCCTCAAGAGCAGCTCAACCAGGCTTTGCTAACTTGATGCAAGCGGGCTTGTATGAACAAGTAAATAAATTCTATTAGCAGCCAGTTACTAAAATGGCTCTGTCTGAAATGACAGAACAAATCCATTAGCAATCAGTTACTAAAATGGAATACAAAGACAGTTTGGAAATGGCCAATTTGTTACCTGTTCACATTATCAGGGTGCCCTTGTTCTGGATAGTAATATTCAATGGCTTCCATGTCTTTTGAGGGGGGGAAAGCAGCATTATGCATGGTGGCAGCCACGCTGGGATGCCGACATTCCGTTGCGGCAGGGTGGGATGCCCCACCATTCCCAAAGTGTGCACAGGGGAGGGTCTCCCCTGGTGTACGCCATCTGCCTCTTTGTAAAGGCCGCATGCATGCAATGTGGGGCTTAAAGCACCGGGTGCGCTTTGCTGCAGTGATGGTGGTGGTGGGAGGAGTGGGGGGTGGGGGGCATGGGGCCCCTACCACTCACTGGCAGAGGAGTGGCATGCCGCCCTCCCACCATGGTATCCCTGCAGGGTTGCCATAGGTCAAGGGAGGAACCAGTCCAAAGGCCCAGCTCCTCTGATTATGCACAAGGCTGGCCCAAACTAGCCCTCACCAGTGCCTGCGCCAGCTCCGGGAATGTGGACGAATCTGCATTCTCTTACTTGTGGACCTTGCGAGGGCCTGGGTTGGGCCAGGGCTCGGCGGTGCCCCAGATGGTGGTGACATTGGACATAATTGGGGATTTTCCCCGAAGCCCTGTCGCCTCCAGCTCGGGCAATCCGCCCCATGCATAATTGGTCAATGTAGCTCATGATGGACTTCCAGTGGTCATCCATTCTAACAAAGATCAGACCCACATATGGTTGCCAACTCTTACTTGGAAATCTGTCAGAGGAGTCTAGAATTTGGCGTGGCGGAGGAACTCTACAGGGTATAATAGCCTACAGTCAACCCAGCCATTTTATACAGTCAATGCAGCCATTTTATCCAGGCAAACTGATTGCTTTAGCCTGAAGAGTTGTAATTTGTGACCTGCAGCAACCCACAGCAACTAGCTTTAATAGGTGTTCCCTTACTGATTACTAGACCTTCCAGTCTAGTTTTCAGTATTAAGACATTACTGGTATCTTGGCCTAAATCTTACATAGTGGAAGTCAAATACATTTTGGATGTTCATCATTGCTTCCTCATCCAATGCTTCATCTAGCCCCCCCCCAACCGCTTAGACAAATGAGCAAGATGACAAGGAGTGATTGCTTTGTGCATAGGCATATTGATGATGTAGCTTTCCACAATTTCTGCATCACCTTGCTTAAGTGTTATGTGGAACTGAAAGGGGGATGAGAAGGAAAGTTGTAAAGAAGGACTCTGCTAGGTGCAGGGGAACCACCCCTTACCCTTAGCACTATCTTTGGCAGAATATAAATGTGTACCTCTAAATTCTAAGAGCATACATTTAAGTCACAAGACTAGTGTTCTTGACCAAGAGTACCAGAGGCAGGATGTCTGATTTATATAAAGACACATTTCCCCCTCCCCATTTTATCATCAGACATATTTTCCCTGCATTCCCCTTCTCAGCTAAGTAATAAAAAACATAAGTAACAAAGAGAAGTCAAAATACAGTTTCCTGTTTCATGAAACTACCCCATTAACAGCTTCATTGTTGCAGATTTATGTTTCCAGAGTTATCTGTATTTGTAACTGTCTTAACTGCAACTGAAATAAAACATAATTTAAGAATTATTCTTGTGACAGCCATAATTAATTTTCAGACGTGCTGAACTGATGAGTGTTGCTTTTCTGTGTTTTGCAGTTCCTGTGGTCATTAATATGTTATAGATCTGCTATTTCCTAGCAGTAAGATATGGAAAGTTAACCCATAGACAGTTAATCTTTCTTTTGTTAACTCCTTCTCCGCTGAAACGTTTTGATGATCATCTGCTGATTGGAAATGAAATATTGAATGTTTTATCATACTTTATTCATTAACTCCCTGATAACAGTCCTTTGTTTTTGTTACTTGGGATGAGTGCGGTGCTAGCTATATTGTTTTTTCACCACTTTATGGCAAGAATAGGAAAAGTAGAAGTTCTATGCTGTTTTCATATTGGGCAAATTAGAAGCCAAGACTGTAAAATGAGTTTTTACTTGTCCTAAAGTCTCCAGACTGTTTGCCTGATTGACTTTCCAAGCAAGGTGTTAACAGACAACTCTTAAGTAGCTCTGCTTGGAAATAAGAATCATGCTATCCAGTGAGGCTTATCACCAGAAAAGTATCCTTCTGTATTACACCCTAAAATGTTTTTTTCTTTGTCAGCTTTCTTTTATATGAAATACCTAAGTCATGGTCTGTAATAAAAGAGAAATACCATTTTAAGAAAACATACCTTGAAGAAATAAGAAACTGATTTGAAATAAAAACTCCAGTGAAGTGAAGTCTTGGGGAAAAAACATTCTGGCTTTGGATAAAAAAAAGTGTGGATTGTCATTATGTGACTGAGACACTTTAAATGGCATTCAGGTATTAAGAGATACATGTGGGGGAATTGCAAGGATCTGGGGGACCTCTCATTTTGTCATTTCCCCTCCTCCACTAGTTTCACTTCTGCTTCCCCTTTAGACCTCATAGCCTTTCCCCTTTTCTTTCTTCCCACACTTCTGCCAACTTACCTTTAGCTGCCTTCCCCTCAGTTTTCAGCTTTGCCTCCTTGACACCCTTGGATAGCCAGTTCCCAGAAAAAAATCTGACCAAATTGCATGGAGGGTGCCACGTTTTGTGCCTGGCAAGTCCTCCATCAGGGAATATGACAGGGGAGCAGGGTGGTATGTTTTCCAGAGCTGTTTTGGCCTGCCAGTCTACCCGTCATCCCCCCCCCCATTGCTTTACAGAAATCAAGGCTTCGAAGGCTCAGCAGTATTGTTGCTGCTGCTTAGCAAACCCCCAAATAGCAGTTGAGAGCTCAGTGAGCATTATTTTCTTCAGTTTTAAAACCCCCACTTAAAAAAAGAAATACTCCAGAATTTTCTGCAACCTGATATTTGCTTTAAGTGTTAGAGAAACCCACCCTGTCTGCCCCTAGTTCTACTTTGAAGATAGAGTCTATGGCTCAGTTTGGAACTAGATATAACAAGTGGGGGATTCACAAGGACTTCTGGGGGCATGCCATTTTTCACTAACTTACTCTATCTTCCTTCCCCTCCATAAAAGCTTACAGAGACTATTCCTTTCTTCTATTTCATTCTCTCCTTCCCACCCACCAGCAAAACCACCTTTATCTTTCCCCCCATCTTCAACTTTCCCCTTACCCAGAGAGTCTGTCCCTGGGAAAAGTGTGGATGAGTTATGGGAAACTAGCATGAATTTGCAGAGGACACCTCATTTTGCCCTTCATTCTCTTCCTTTTCCTGGCAGCCTCCATGTCCTCATCTTTCCTTCTCTTCCAGTCAAACCTTAATATTTCATCTACCCTCCCCTCTTCAACTATATCCATTATTTATTTATATCAGTTATACCCTGCTTTTCTCCACAATGGGAACACAATGCAACTTACATCATTCTCCTCTTGAGCATTTTATCCTCACAACAAATCTGTGGCTTAGGGGAGAGTGAGTATGTGTGAATGGACCAAGGTCACTCAGCCAGATTCCATGACAGATATCAGACTGGGTCTCCCAGATCCTAGTTTGAAACACTATCCACTGTACTGCACTGGCTGTCATGGGGTGTCTGTTTTTGAACAATGACAAACAGGCAGGCATGTGTGGGTCCTGCAAAGCTTGTATGAAATTCCCCAGTGATCACTGGTGGCCAAGGTGGCTCTCTCAAAGGCCAAAACAGCTTTGAAAATGCTTCTGCTCCTACCTTTCACTGACAGAAACCAAGTCTTGAGAGCTTGCAATACTATTGTGATTGCCTAATCATGGCCATTGAGGGCATTAATCCCACAATGTTTATTTTTAACATTTTGGATTCTTCTGCAAAATGAGGACATTTTATTTGTTTATTTACTAGTATCAATGCCCATTTTAAAAATGGGCGTTGATAGGCTTCCCTTTGGGCAGCAAAGCCCTCTCGCTATCTCTGCGAGGCGGCGAGAGGGCTTTGGGGGCCGAAGGGAAGGGAATCCTCCCTCCTTCCCACACCACAGCCACTTCCCTTTAGCCCCCGCCTCTGCGAGGCAGTGAGAGGGCTTTGGGGGCCAACAAGAAGGGAAAGGCTGCCCTCCCCCCGCTGTCCCCCACCCCCAGGGCACTTACATGTGTCCTGGGGAGTGTCTAGCAGCCATCTGCCAACAATGGTGGCAGAGAGCCCCTGGTGGGCGGGAGCGGGCATGGCCTGTGCAAGGCAGGGCCCAATATTGCCACTTTGCATGTCCCGATTGGGCCCTGCCTCAGACTCACCACGCCCACTCTCCGCCCACTTAGCCCTTAGCGCTTTATTTAGTAACAGTGAGCTCGCTGCTACAGATTAATTAATTAATTAATTAGATTTATTACCTGCCAGTATCGTGCAGTGTCTTGCAGCAGGTTACAATAAAACACTAAAACCTCCAATTACATATATAACCAAAAGCCCACGCCAGCATCGAGACAATTCATAAACCCCTCCCACTTCCTTCCTTCCCACAGTGCCTCAGGGGTATGCAAAAAGTTCTGTCTTAACTGTTCATGGCACCAGTCTCTATATTTTGTTGTCTACAGGTATGGCAATGCTGAAAATTAGATATGTTGATGATGTTGCTATATAATGTGTGATATAGAAGGAAAAAAGCATTACAAAATGATCATAAAGACAACATTTTACAATATATTAATTGTAATTTATCCAAACAAATATGGAATGGCCACTGAGCTCTTGGGATCCAGATAAATTCAAATATGCATATTCTTGCATGGCCTCAGGAGTTGTGTGGTTTATTTCCCTTGCCTACCTTCAAGCATTAAAAAAAATCTCCAACACTTTCAAGCTACTAAAAGTGATGCATCTTGGGACTTGTTTCAACACAGCACCCCTAGCATATGGCTGCTATGTTGACAATTGAAAGGAAAGGCATGGCCAATCGACAGCAAATTCATTATCCTTGAGTGCAAGTGGCCACTGTGCAACCACCAAGCTTCTTGGCCTGGCATCAAGCAGGAACACTGATGTGATCTGCCCAGGGTTCTTTTTGCATGGAACTGGAGTGTCTGATCAAGGTAAGTTTACCTGGGGATCAAATTTGCCCTGAATGTTCTCAGCATCCCTGCTTTGGAATATCTTGTGATGTGCCACATGGAAGTTTTGCTCAGCATTATATAATTCTTAGCATTTCTATAGGTCATTAGAGAGCATTTGAGGTGCTCCACAAAATCAGAAGAAAAGTCTGTTGGAACCTTAAAGTCTAAGTAATTGGTTGCAGCTTAAGCTTTCAATGGTTTTATCAGATGAACTAAAATGAATCTTCAGTCATCTGGATATTTTATACAATGAGGGAAAAGAAAAAAAGGGGCAAAATGAATTAAAAGGCCTGGTTTGTGAATGAAAATAGAGTTGGTGGTATTTCACGTGTAATTATGCTTACAAGGATCTGTAGACCAGTACTTTGCTCCTTATTGTAAAAAAGAGAACTAGTTCCTATTGCTACTTAGTGGCAGGAATTATATTTGGGTGGCTTATAATTCATCCTTCTACCCACTGTACCATACTGCCTGTCATTATGATGAGGATGGCAGCTCCCCAATCTCAGTACTTGTTCTTTAAGAAAATAGGATGGATAAAAGGTAAATGTATATTCCCCCTCTGAAGAGTATAACGTGGCCCGAAAGGAATGGAGGTTTGTCCAGTGTATGGTTTCTGACTGGTTAGGAATATCCAGTGTAGGCATGGTCATTACATGCCTGTCAGAAGCTGTGGACCTGCATGAGGCAGACACTGTTGGCCCTGATTCCTCAACTACCCTGTATTTTCCATTATTAGTGTCAGAACTCTTTTCCCTCTATGCTGCTGGGGCCTCAGCCTTTCCATTGCATCATTTCACTATTGCTGTGTCTGAGATCATTCTTTGCATCTATGAAGAAGAAGAAGAAGAAGAAGAAGAAGAAGAAGAAGAAGAGTTGGTTCTTATATGCCGCTTTTCCCTACCCGAAGGAGGCTCAAAGCGGCTTACAGTCGCCTTCCCTTTCCTCTCCCCACAACAGACACCCTGTGAGGTGGGTGAGGCTGAGAAAGCGCTGATATCACTGCCCGGTCAGAACACCTTTATCAGTGCTGTGGCGAGCCCAAGGTCACCCAGCTGGTTGCATGTGGGGGAGCGCAGAATCGAACCCAGCATGCCAGATTAGAAGTCCGCACTCCTAACCACTACACCAAACTGGCTATCATACACAGAAGATGAGTATGCATACAGCAGCAACAGATGCTTTATTTTTTCAACATAGTATATTATCTGCAAAGGCTTTAGAGATGTTCTGATGTTACCAAAGCTCATTTGTATACAGTCTACTGCTTTATTTTGTTTTCTAAACCTTGCTAATATATACCGAGAAGAATTATTTGTATTAATGCCATCATCGTCACCTCAGTTCCTTGATATATTTGGTATACATATTGGACAGTTGTCTGTATAGTAAACTGACAACCTCTGTGGTTGGCTATAAAGCAAAGTGCCCTTGTGACAGCTTGTACTATAGGTGTAATGTTCCACGTGACTTAGAAATTTGAGTATTCAATTCCAATGCACACTTTCTCTTGAAACTGGCTTGTTGGCTCAGAGTTTCCAGCAATGACTATGCTTCCCTGACTGTACTTCCAGTGACGTGCCAACACTCTGATTGGCCCTTGGAAGGAGAACCCTTCCATTGAGGGCCAATCAGAGGCCTGGCATGCTCTTCCCCAGGTCTCTGATTTACCCTCAGTGGGAGAGTAACCACAGGCTGCACTGGGAAGGATAGCCCCATCCACCTGGGAGGCTCCATGCCTTATACACATTTCCTTGCCACTGGTGGAGGCTGGACCAGCCAGGCTGCCTCCACCACAGAGGCTCATCTACTCTTACTGGTGTCCCCGCTTCCACCTGCAGAGGGGATATCCAACTGCCTCCTCCCCAGAGACCCTGACACTCTCCATCACCTCCTCACCACCAGTGGGTCTGTGAGCCCTGGCCATGCAGGGGCCATGCCACTGTCCACCATTTCCTTGCTACTGCAGCGGTTGGGAAGGTTGACTGCTTCTCCAACATGCTTCTCCTGCTCTCTTCAGTCACTGGCTGCAAAAGCTGGGTGGGAGCATCTTCTCTGCCCTTCTCCTCTTCCTCCTCCCACTTTGTCAAGGTGGAAGAGCTGGCATAAAGGATATATACAGTGCAGCTCCTTCACCACTGGGGAATGTCAGCCAGCTCTACCCCTAATATGTGGTCAGAGTGAAATGTTTCTTTGTGTGCCAGTAAAGCCCTTTTGTAGCAATATACTTATATGAAGCAGAGGAAAACTAGAAAGGGAACGTTAAGAATTTCCAGATATCCTTGTGGTACCTGTATCCCCCTGATGGAGTCAGAGACATCCATAATTATTTGGGGAATTTTCTGTAAATCAGGGTATCACAACTGTATAGAGCTTAAGTAATGTTCAGTTCAGAAGAAACATCTCAAGTGTAGAAATTTTCCTATGTTTGCAGAATGACCTTGGGAGAAATATATTCCTATTCTTATATTATAGGCTGACTATAAAGCACTTCCTGCAAGTGGCAGGGAGGCATATACTTTCTGAATCAAACTGGTAGTGAGATAAGGACTAGTGTGGAGAGTTATGTCACACTAAAGCATGTATTCTGAATGTACTGAGAAAAACATTTCTAAATTGCTATTATTGCTTTTATTACTATGTTGAGGTATTAAAATATGTATTTACTTTTCAAAACGCACATATTCTGTAGTCATAGAAAACAAGGATAAACCACCAATAAAATGAATTAAAATCAGATCATGGGGAGGGGGTTTCAAGGGCAAGGGCTGTATAAGGCCTCATTTATTCACTGTTCTAAAGCTTGTGGTTTTTACTCATTGAAGTTCACTATACTGGAGATTTGCCAATGATAATTACTGTTATTGCTAGCAATATGTTTTCAACAGTGATTGGCTTCATTTCAGATTCAGACCTTTGCAAAGTAAAATAATATGAAAGAAAATGCACAGCAACAAAAGAAAGATTGTAGATATAATTTCTTGATACTATACGGTTTATGTAGTTAACATTGGTTTGAAATGCTCAGTGCTTGCAATTAAAGTTGCATTTTCAAGCCCACCGACATGTTGCCTTTCTTTTCTCCTCCCAGGGTACTAAGCAATTAAAAAAACAACTAACTTTTAAAGACATGACTCGGTGCTTGCACAGGGGATACCTAACTTTTAAATGATTATTGTCTTTGAATGTGCTTCCATCATAGTTTTTTTTAGAAGTAGACATTAGTAAACCAGGACAAATTGATATGTGATGTTTTGAAAAAGAAAGGAGAGGTGGGGGGGGGGGGAGAATGTCTTTTTGGTGTTTCACATTAGTGTGAAGTTTTTAAGCATTGCTCATTGATAATGACTCACTGCTCGTCCATGGAAGCCAAAATGCAATGCTTAGTCTGCTGATGTAAACGGTAGCAATTGGATGCCTTCGGGTGTTCTTGTGGCAATTTAGGGGTCATGGCTGAGGCTAAAAATTGATACCTGTTGCAGATTAATATGATGTACCTTGCCTGTCCTTCTTTTTTGAGCATCCACAGTAACAGAATACTTGGCTGAGCCGTACATAAAAGTTGCGGAGCTCATTACCATGAATAAGTCAGTTGGGGGGGGGGAGATTGCTGTTGGATTTGTTATAGAAATCAATATTTGGGACAGATTGCTTATAAAGAATCTAAAATTAGACCACCACATTTTCAAAAGGTCTCCCCCTCCAGCATCATTATGTGGAAATTATACGAGTCCAATAGCACCTTTAAGACCTACTAAGATTTGTTGGTTTAGATCAGTTAGCTTCCATGCAAATAAAGGGTACCTTACTATCTTAATTCAGACTACTTCTGTTTAAACTGCTGTATAGTCATAATAATTAGCACAGGTTCATTTTAGACATAAATGTTTCAAATAACTATTGGGAATGGAGAAAAGAGGAGAGCATCCTAAGATACTTTTGGGGTACGATTGCATTGCTGAAAAGGTCTTGTGTATGCAGGAGTACGTACATCGGTGTGAAAATAGTCACTGACAGTCCTCCTAGGCTCAAAGAATGGCGTTACAACCCCCCTCCCCGCTTCTATACAGCACAGAGTACTATGGTGTGCTATTGTCTTTTTCCACTTAATAGTCCAAGTTTTTGCAGTTGTGCACACAGGTCTCACTGCAGCCTATGTAGGGAGTTGAGCATCTGCAAAGTTCACCACGTAAAGGTTGACAAGATGCTGAATGCAAGCAGAGTCTCTATGTGATGCTATGCTGGTAGGACGAAAAATACCAATTTCCTCAAGGCAGAGACTATTCCTTCCATTTCTGCTTTTATTTCTTTTTTAAAAAAAACAATATTAAATGAAACTAATTTTTGTGGTTTGGCAATAGTTGATGCCACCTGACATATTAGTCTTATGAAATTAAACCATTTGTCAGAGATTTGAATGGCTGCCGTATGAAGGAAAATACAGGTGCGACTCTAGAAACATACTTTCGTTTCAGATATTATTTTTCTGACTGGGAGGAAAAGACTATGTCAGGTTATTTCATAGCCGGTGCTTGTATTTAACTTCTCTGGCTTAGTCCGCAAGCTTATTAGGGTTTATCTAATGATTTTGTTTTAAGTTAACATTTGATTACAACAGTAATTTGTTCCTTGTGTTGAACACAAGCACTTTGCGCTAATTGTAGGAGAAACAGCTTCTAGCTATGCATTTTATTCTTCTTACTAGCATTGTAACTCCTGTTAATTTGTTTCTAGCATTATCTACATAGTGCTTCAGTAATCTGCTTGCCATTTTATAAAGCCAAAAAAAGCTGTGTTAGAAATGGAGTATTTTTTTTTTTGGAAACAGAGTGTTTTTTAAAAAGAATATTCCGTGTGTCTTAACTGTGTTGTTTTAGTATTCCTTTATCATAGTGGTTTTCAGGAAAGCTCTTGTCACAAAAATGAATTCTATTGTGCTATAAGCATTGTAACTAAAACCATTGCTAATGATTGGAAGAAAGTAATTAGAATCTAAATGAAAGTACTAGAGCACAGCAATTATTACCTGATGTGTACGTAGCATATAAATACAGAAAGTGCAGAGTTATAGCAATCAATGACAAGAGAATATCTTTTTAATCAGTCACCTCACCTTGTGTCCTTTACAGAAAATCTGAACAAAAAGATTCCCCCCACAATAAATCCTTCTGTGCATGCCTCAGTGTCAGTTCTTCAGAAAGTCTGGCAACATGTCCATTTAGTGTGATAAATTCTGATTTTATTTTTTCCCGTGTGTCTGAAGGTTCAGCATTCTCTGCTTCCTATGATTTCAACTATTTTCCAGCCTTCATCTCTACTTTTAGGTTCAGAATTCTCTCTGTAGCCCCATTCTAGAAAGTGGAATGTATGATTTCCCTAAAGCTGGGAAGAGATTTGGAGAGCGGTGTTGCTTTTTCAGTGACTAGTTTAAAAAAGGAGGGAAGCGATATAAAATTGACCAGCCGTGGAAAAAGGAATGCAGTGAAACAGGCAATACATGATTTGGTGCAAGTATTTGTTTATACTTCATAGCAGAAGGGGGCACTAGCGGTCTACAGTAAATAGCCAGTAAAATGCTAGTTTCGTTATACCATATTTAATAATAATAATATAATTTTCCTATTTAATATTGAGGATGTTTTCCTGTGAATAATTAGCATTATAAATATATAATGCTAATGTTAAAAGTTAAATAATTAATAGAATATATGTAAATATAGTCTGTTGTCTCCTCTGTCTCTGCTAAAATTAAAATTGGCCTACTGGCCATGGCGAGGAACTAGTGCTTATTGTTTTAATGTTGACAGAGAGGAGTCCTGGCATAAGCCATAATAGCAGTTATGTGAAGATAATTTTGTTAATTTAAATGAGTCATAATGCATATACTTAGCAATGTATTTATCATTCTTGAACTTTTTGGTTTTCACTGGAGAATCTGAGGTGTTTTATGTATACTGCAGATATTATTCAAGCTTCCCCCACAATCCTCGCAAGTAGAAGATCTTGTTCCCATAAAAAACCACAGAAATACCTTCTAATGTTTATAGGCACCTTTTGCGAATACATATAGTGAGAGGAAGAAAAATGTAACATAATAAAGTGACAGTTTGGCCATCATTGAATACTGGTTTAGGACACAACTCTGGAACTCAACTTCAGTTGTAGCCATCTGAATAAACTGTGGAAGGTGATAAACAGTGAATCGTTTGTTCTTTCCTTTCATCTCATTTGGTGTAGGAGTAAGTAGAATGCCAGAACATTAAGAATATGAAGAGCCACTATTTAAAGCTGGTAGCTTATGAAGGCTGTACAGTTAAGTGGAAATCTGTCCCCCCCCCAAATTTCTCCTTTAACATGTGAAAATTCATATGAAAGATTTGTTATACAAACACTATTTTAGTATTTTAAATAAGAGGAAAAAATGAAGATTCCTCACAAGGTATTATTCCTTATTGAATCTGATATTTCCCCTTGTTAGTTTCTTTACCTGTGATGGGCAAAGTATGGGTGGGTTTCTTCTCATCATGGGAGTCAGGAGTTTGTTTCTGGAATAATCAAAATAATTCAGAATATGCTTTTAAAAAACCCACTAAATTAGGTGTACCTGTGGTATATGAACCCTGTAATAAATGTACTTAAATATACTGTTGCAAGCAATACCTTATTCACAAACAGTGAGGCAGGAACAAAGGTCATTCCCAAGGTTTTTGTTTGGAGGGTAACCAAAGAACTTTGCTGAAATTCAGATTGCAGACTTAACCAAAAGGGCCAGTGCAAATTTTATACAAAAGCAAAGCAAAACAAATCAACTCAGTCAAGATAGTTGACACTATCTCTGTTATAAAAAACAGTTCACAAAGTTTCCTTTTTCCTCCTTCAGCACTTGGGGGGCATGTAAGTCATGCAAGCTCTCCTTACTGGATGAGTTCTGTGTGAAGCAATGCCATTTTTAAGTTTGCAGAAAATGTTCCATTAAGGGGAAAAACAGACATATGATCAAATAGTAGATTTTAAAAAAAATTATTGTGCAAAGGCCAAAAGGCTCTCTACATTTATAGCATTTGGGCATTTATCTCGACATATGCATGCACACACAAAATAATATGCATGATCTATGCTAAGTTAAACACTTTTAATTCCCATTGATTTCAGTAGGGAAAATCAATGGGTCTTGAATGTGTTTAATCTTGGATAGATTGTGCCCATGCTTAATTATTTGTTGTGGTTAATTTTTTTGTATCAAGTAATTGACTAATGTAGCTTGTTTCATGCAACATTGAGATAATAGTTCAATCAGGGCTCTTGTGAATGGAAACCAACATGTTGCAAGAAAATATGTTATATTATCCATATTATTTTCCGGAAACCAATTATATTTCAAAGCCAGACCATCCTGTAGAAACCTACTTGCTTTTAATCAGTGAAGGAAATGGGTTGATTATAACGTAGATTTGGGAAGAAAGCTGTGCCAAAAGTGAATGAAAAGTCTATACAATTATCTCAGGAGAAATTTTACTTAGGGAAATGTTTAGATTTCTTTAGATTGACCATGATTCAAAGGAGTGTTACTGTCACAAAGACAGATTCAGGTGGGTAGCCATGTTGATCTGAAGCAGCAGAACAAAATTTGAATTCAGTGGCATCTTTAAGTCCAACTAATTTTTAATCAAGGTATAAGCTTCCTTATGCAGTATAAGAACATATATATCTGACGAAGTGTGCATGTACACAAAATCTTACACCTTGAATAAAATTTTGCCACTGTTCTCAAACTTTGTCCTGTCACAAAGATACATTTAGATAGTCAAACTGCATTTCCAGCTGTATTTAGATTGATTTTTATGGTCTGATGTAACAGATCCAGGATTATTCATTGTAGCTCCTTGATTTCATTTCATGTTGGCATAAATATAATGCTAACAATAAAAGAGCTGGGATGTAATCAAAATAATTTCATTATGCAGGCCAAACATTAACCCGTCAGTATTTCTGTAGGAAGCTATCTTTGTATGACATTGAATCTGAATGTTGCCAATAGACCAGCAGATTGGCAAATATCCAAAATGCTGATGATGCTAAATAGAGGAGGAGGAGGAGGAATGTGTTCTGGTTGATTTCTAGAACCAATATTCTAATTTAATAAAAACAGTGTGTTGCAGTGGAAATTTATTTTATGTACAATATAGACAATAAAGGCTCATTGATATATAATTAGGGAAGTTACAGTGCAATCTAAGCACAGTTATACCCTTTTAAATCCATTGGTCAATGAGTTTAAAATAGTGTAACTCTGTTTAGGATGGTTTACATTTCTTCTAAATCAAAACAGACTTAAAAATATTGATGGATTGTATCTTTATATTTGAATCCTCAAGAATCTCAAAGGTTCTTAGCCTTGAAAGATGGGCTAGGTTGAGAGAGATTGATTTACACATGGCAGTGAAATTCATGGCTTTGTGAGGACTTGTGCCTGGGTTTCACATCCAGGCTGAACACTGTAGCCTCTGTACCACATGAGCTCCAAGAAGAGAATATTAGGTTAAGAGCAGGAGATCCAAATTGATTGCTTCAGCAAAGAAGGTTGTTTGGCACAACACTGTTGACTCACCAATAAATGTCTATTTTATAGGGTAGTGGTCACTTAAGCCCTATATAATGCCAAAAGATGTTTATTTACTGTATTTTTATCTCCCAGGTTTCCCCTTCTCTTTTTAACCCTCTCAAAACACTGAGGTAGGTTTAGGCAAAGTGTATGTGACAGACCCAAGGTCACCCCACAACTTTTCATGGCACTACATCATGGTGGCAGCACAAAATAAAAAATCATCTCTAAAGATGTATTGCTAATAAATGTGAGGAAGACTGCTATTACCCAAATACTTTCCCTTGGATTATTTTTCTGGCTCTGGAAAGCTGAGTTTATTTCACATTACCTACTGCCTGTTCATTTTTAACTGGAAATTCTGGAATTGAACCTGGGACCTTCTGCATACCAAAGAGAGGCTCTTAAACTGAGCCACAGCTGATTCTTCAAGAGTCCCTTTGGTTCTTGACCCTCATAGTCAAAGACTTATGGCTCTGGCCAGTGGCCTGCCCAAGAAAAAGTACTTGCAAACAGAGGAGAAAACAAACTCAGACTGGATGGTATTCAGTGCCTACTAATAAGTTATGATGGTACTGGAAATAAGAATGTAAAAGTGCCCAAAAAGTTCTATACAAACTATTTTATTTAAAGGTGAGATGAGATGTAGCCCACAGACAACAGGGAACAAGCAGCCTCTAGTGAAGTCAGTCAACAGCCTAGCTTACATCTCTTTATCCAGCAACAACATATGCATATTGCCTTTATGGGTATATTTCAACTACAAGCCAAATTCCAAAGTATCTTGGGGTACAAAAAAAGCCCATAAGAATGGTTTGTAAAACATCCAGAGCTGGAAAATATACTTTGACATGAAACAGAATATTTCTTTTGCATAGACTGACCCCTCCTGCATATTTAATAATTTATGTTGGTATGTTTCCTGTACAAAGTTGTGTTTTTTAAAAAAATTGGAGCCACCAAACTACAATTTTAGCCTATAATATCAGGCAAATAACAAACTCTTGTGAATGTTAATATCACTAATATTAAAGTGGTAAATAAGACATTTTTGTTTAAAAACATTAGTAATTATGCCCAATATTACTAATTATGGAATAATATTAATAACAATAATGATCTTTTTATTCCCAAGTCCTGTTTGTTGAGATGAAGAGCCCCCCCCCCCCCAACATGAGAGATTGTCCCTTTTGTTAGTTTTGGATGCCTAAGGCTGATGAGACGGTAGGAGCTGACAGAAAAAACGAAGTCCAGAAAGAATAGAAATATGGAAAGTTTTGCCCTTTTTGCATTGCTTTGAACATGAAGCAGCAGGGGAGGGCAGGAAGAAATGCAGAACCTGGCTTTGATATTAAGTTGTAGACTCTGTTGTTCTTTCTCTTGAAGGTTACAGAAAAATGACAAGGAGAGTCTCAAAACTTGGTATGATTCTTTCTTCCCATAAGGAGAAAGAATAATACAAAAAGATGGGTGTTGAGCATTATTTATGAGCAAATTCAGATAGGCCAAGATAACTCCAAACTTTGAGGTTTGGTGCACTTCTGATACCTCCTGTTCACGTGTGACTAGAATCCCAGCCCATACTAGTTTTATACCAGTCAAGATAAGTGACTAGAAGCAGCATGCTGCTTTGCACAATCTCCATAGTTGCATACCTGCAAGTGGTGCAAGATCGTCCCGAAGAAGCATCTGCCCCCAAACCCTTTCTCTGCATCCAGCTGTGCACTTTTGCTAACAAGTGGATTCTATTTGCCAGGTATGAAAAAACCCACAGTGTTGATTTGAATGTGGAAATGATTTCTTGCTTATGAATTATGCATCAACTTCAAATGAGCTTCATAAGAGAGATGCTCAAACCAGACTCCCCCCCCCCAAAAAAAACCCACCAACAAAACATCAAGGGCATCAAATGTTATACTTGAGAGTGGTTCTAAAAATGACAGCACAACCCCTACAAAAATCTGTTTTTTTTTTTGCTTGCTTTACAGCATTTAAAAAGAAATCCCTTAGGACTTGACAAGGGATGCCAGCCTCCAAGTGGGACTTGGGGATCCCCCAGAATTACAACTCATCTCCAGACTATGGAGATTGGTCCCCTTTGGGAAAATGGATAATTTCAAAGGTAGACACCAGTAAGGTCCCTGACCTCCCCAGGCTCCACCTCAAATCTCCAGAACTTTCCCAACCTGGAGCTGGCAATCCTAGAATTGACTTTTAGAAAGGGGAAAAAAATAATAATCAGGGCCTTCATTAAAAATGATATAAGAATAGCCTGCTGGGTCAAATCAGCATCTGGTTCCACACAGAAGGCAACAAGTTGACCAGGAAGGCAAGCAAGGTATACAGGCCAAGGATTGGCCCTGCCCTGCTGCAAGCCTCACTTAGTTGGCATTCAGAGATCTGCTATCTCTGACTATGGAGCCTCCCTTCAATAACCAGTATTAGCTGTTGATGGATTTCCCTTCCATTAATTTGTCTAGCCATCTCTTAAAGTGATACTTGCTCATGGGTATCACCACCTCTACTGGCAATGAGTTCCACAGTTTAATTACTTGAGTAAAGAAGCATTTCCTTCTGTCTTTTTTGAACCTATTTCCCAAACTAGTTCCAGTATAATGGGAGGAGAAATCTCGATCTCTTTTCTCTACCCCTCATATCTCCCTACCTTTCACCTAAACTGAAAAGTTCAAGATTTCCTGAGCCTTTTCTCATAGTAATAGTGTTCCAACCCTTAATCATCATGGCTGGACTCCTTTGTACTTTTTTGCCACAACAAGGAAGTGTGGAATTCCAGAACATGACAAGAACTGCAAACCGACTGCACCATACCTTTATATAAGGGCATGTATATAATGGCTATTTTATTTTCAATTTTTTTCCTAACAATTCCTAGCGTGGACTTTGCCTTTCTCACTGTTGCTGTACATTAGGCCAAACATTTTATTGAACTGTTTGCAACAATCCCAAGATCTCTTTTAAACTCAGTCTCAGCCAGATCAGGCTCCATCAGTATCTATTTTAAATTTAGATTTATTTTGTTCCCTTAAGCATCACTGCACCTTTACTCATATGGGATTTAATTTGTTACGTGGTTGCCTGATCACCTAATTTTGAAAGATTCTCCTGTAGTTCTTCACAGTCATCCTTAGTTTTCATCAGCCTCAATAATTTCATATCTTCCAGAAAGTTTGGTTACAACACTTCTCAGCCCCAGTTCCAAATCATTCAAGAGCAAATCAAATAGCTCCAATCCCAATACTGATACTTGTGAATCCCCACTGCTCATTTCTTTCATTGAGAAAACTGTCCATTAATCTCACTCTTTGTGTCCTCTCATTTACACAGCATTTAATCAATGAGAAGACCAATCCTCTTATCCCATGATCGCTAAGCTTACACAGGAGTCTTTGGAGAGGTAACTTTTCAAAAGCCAAGTCTATGATGACTGCTCTTAGGCCAACTGCATGGGCAGTAAAGGCCGGGATGGAGTGTATATGGACCTAGGGCTAATCCCTGGGTCCGTATGACGCTGCTGCCAGTCTATTGCCCTCCTGGGCCTGGCATGGATCGGGGCTCAAAAGCCGTGCACTAAGGGAATGCGGATTCTTCCACATTTCCTTTTGGTGCTGTGGGGACTAGAAGGCCTGTCCCATGGCAGGCCCATCTGGAGGGGAAGGCCTGGCTCTTCCCCACCCTACAGAGGCCTGCAGGGAACAAATGCCCTGTTTGAGGTACTTCATGGTGCCGCAGGGCAGACCAGGGCATATCTTATTTATTTTGCAGGAAGGTGGGTTTGTGTGGAATACAATTCCACCTTCCAGCAAAATAAAACACCCCCCGCTGCCCCCCATATGGCAGAATCTTCCTTCTGCCACTGGGTGTCCTGCTGAAACGTGTCCCCTTTGGGGACACAGTACACTGTGGAGCATGCAGCTCTGCAGCAATGTACTGGCAGCAACCCAGAGTGGTGCTACTGGTGTAGAATTGACCTTACCCACATATTTTCCTATAACCTGCTCAAAGAACAGAAAGAGGCTGGTGATGTAGGACTTCCCTTTGCAGAAGCCATGTTGATTTTCCTTCAGCAGACTTTTTCTTCCTCAACTTGCTTAATATTTCTCTCTTTAATAACATTTTCTATTAATTTACTTGTAACAGATGTTAGGCTAATTAGCCAGTAATTTCCTGGCTTCTATTTTAAAAGTTGGGGTGACATTTGCTATTTTCCAGTCATCCGCCACAGAGGCTGGTTTTAGCAATAAGTTATATATGCTTGTTAATAAATTAAGAATTTAATATTTGAGTTAATTGAGAACCATTGGGTGGAAGCCATCCAGACCTATAGATTTTACTGGTTTTCACTTTGTTTATTAGCCATAGAACTTCATCTCTCATCACCTCCAACTGACTCAGTTCTTGAGACACTCTTCTCATAAACAGTGGCTCCAGTGTGGATATGGGCCCCACATTTTCTGCAGTGAAAACTGATGCAAAGAATTCTTTTAGTTTATCTGTATTCTACCATTTTTCTTTAGAAACCTTTTATTACATTGTCATACAAATGCCCAACCACCTCCCTAATTGATTTAATTTGAAGAAACATAAACTGTTTGTCCTAATATTTTGGCCATTTGCTCCTCAAATTCTCTTTTTGCTTACCTTATTGTCAACTTGCATTTATTTCTCAGCACTTCTATTCCTTTCTACTCATCATAATTGGGAAAATCCATTTTTTTTAAAAAAAGAAGCCATTCTGGGGTCTTTTATAGCTTTCTTGTTTTGAGTTGTTAATCATACATGCTTCCTTTTAGACTCATTAGTCTAAGGCATGCATTTTTTTCCTGATTTGAGATCTCAGCCTTGATCAGCATAGCATAAAATTATTTCCAGGCATTCTAGAAGGATTTGACTTCTGAATTCTCCATTGTAATTTGCTTCTGACTAGTCCTCTCGTTTTAGCTCAGTTGAAACCAACAGTGATTGTTTTAGACTTCAGAAGCAAATTCCTGTTGACATGAATGCTGAATTTAGTAACATTTTGATCACTGACCCCAGTCAGTGTAACATTTGCATCTCATAACAGGTTCTGGGCCTCAGTCTGAATTAAATCTGGAGTTGTTATGCATCAAGTTGACTCTGTGTCCAACTACTCCAGTGCACAGTCATCTATGATATTTACACAGCTTATTTCTGTGGCCTAACTCGAGTCCAGTCAGTGTGAAGGTAGTCTGCAACAGTTTTCTTGCTCTGTTTCCTGCCATTATGCACCATGAAGCCAGCGTGTCTAAAAGGGATCATAAAAATGATGTCTGTCGGGACACATTTATTATTATTATATACTACTAGTAAAGCCCGCTGCATTCTGTAATGCAACTGGTGCTAGCTCATGGTTTTGGTGTGGGTTTAATATCTCACTTGGAAGCTGGCAACCCTAAAAGGGGGTCTCTCTGTGCAAGGCAGTCTTGACCCTAGTCAGATTTATCCATACCTCGGTAATGTGGAATTCCAGAACATGAACCTACACTAATATGGCAACCTTACCTCCTTTAGGCAATGTTTTCTTGACCTGAAATAGGTCAGGTTGTGCTATATGGCTTGTTAGATGGCTGCAGAGGCACTACACACTTTTGAAGCCCCACTTTCAAACCTCAAGGAATATTTCCAGACCAGGGACAGCCAATGTCCGAGTGGGGCCTAGAGATATCTTGGAATTGCTGATCATCTCCAGACTATAAAGATCCACTCCCCAGGCAAAAATCGCTGCTTTGGAAGGGTGACTCTATAGCATTGTACCCCACTGAGATTTAGGGATGCTAGCCTCCAGATGGGGACTGAAGATCCCCTGGAAGTACAGCTCATCTCCAGGCAGTTAGGCTGAAGGGAAAGCTCTTCCCCTTCATATGCACCCCTTCAAAAGAAAAACTCTCCAGCAACCAGTGCTAGTTCCTCCCAAAGTCTCACTATCTACTTTCCTGTAACGCTAACTCTACTTGAAATTCTGGACCACATGCCTTTGATTTCGTAGGATCTTCCTGGCAAATACTGATTTTAATTTACCAGGCAAGCTTTAGAAAAAGTCACTTCAGTTCCTATGTCTCTCCAGCCATTTACTTGTTCACTATTTACAGTTTCAGGTTGTAAATATTCTTTATTTAGATCTTCCTGCACTTTCCTCTACCATCATCTCTACTATCACTGCTCATCTCTAGATTACAATGATCAGCTCTGCAGGGAAAAATGGCTACTTTGGAGGGTGGACTCTGAGGCATTGTACCATTTTAAGGCCCTCCTCCAAACCTCCAGGAATATTGCCAACCTCCAGGTGGAGCCTGGAATGCTCCTGGAATTACATCTCATCTCCAGATTATAAAGATCAGCTTCCCAGGTGAAAATGGCTGCTGACAGGTGGACTCTGAGGCATTGTACACTGAGGGGGGGGAAGAGATTCTACCAATAGGATTCTTTGGAACCTTCAGCACGTTGTCAGAAGTATGCTCCCTCCTTCCCTCCCCCTGCAGATCTGCCCCGCTCCCCAGGCCCCACGGAGCACACCCGCCGCCTCTTCATGCCTTCCAATTGGCCCCTCTCTTGTTAGTCTGAGGCCAACGGGCCAATCGGAAGCCACATGCTGCACGCCTCCTGATTGGCCCCTCAGGTTTCTGTATCCCAGACACCCTGCCCCCTTAACCAATTATTTATACCGCCCCCTAAGTGGTGTACAGATATGATAAAACAGAAAATATTTCTCCGCAGGTCCCCCTTCATTTCACAATTGTTTTGAAACACACTGTCTGTAGAATACAGTAAAAGTTTTGGTTGGGATGCATTTATATTCAATATTTTATACCTAAGATGAATTAGGAATGCCAGCCTCCAAGTGAGATCTGAGGATCCCCTGGAATTACAGCTCATTTCCAGACTACAGAGATCAGTTCCCATAAAGAAAACGAATGATTTGGAGCTTGGACTCTATGGCATTGTACACCACTAAGGTCCCTGTCATCCCAGGCTTTACCTCTAAAGAGCTAGGAGTTCTCCAACCTGGATCCTGCAACACTATCTCTCCCCCCCCCCACCCTCATGGAGGCCCTGGCAACCATGGAAATAATTGTAATATCTGTTTTAAATGTTGCTATAAGAGACACAAGTGACATGATGACAATGCTTCCTTTTACTGCAACTATGACTGGAGGAAATTTTGTCCGTAGAAAGGAACATCCCACTTTCTCAAATTAACCTGCATGGTACCTTTGTATTCTGCCATAAAAAAAACTGTGGTTTCCCCAAAAACTAGAGACTATGAATATTTAAAGAAATCTGTACTGTTGTTTTCTTTCTTCATGGAGATTTTGGGGAAACATGTTTCTTTTGGATTTGGATTCTAGATCTTGCTAACATGACAGATGAGAAGGCCATGTCGTCATCAAAAGCCAATTGTAACAATCAGCTTTTCAATATAATCTGTCTAACTTCTTTTTTCAAAATGCAAGTTGGAATATTGCAGCAGTCTGGTCTGTGGAGTATGAAAAGAGGACGTGTGTTAGGGAAAGGAGGTGCTGGCAGGCGGTAAACTTGCTCTGCTTACTGTACTCCCAGCCCATCTGGCCTTAAGCAATGAAACGAGTAGTTTCCTGGTTGTAGAGTTTGGAGCAATCCTGAACTTCTTAATTTACTCCTAACCAACTTGTTGGAAGGAAAAGCAAACTTCTTACCTCAAGTGGCTTTTCCATTAAGACTGCCAGGCAACCAGGTCTTAGTCTGATTGATGTCCTGTTCAAATGTAGCCAGATTTGTCTTGCTGGCAGTTGTATAGTTTTCCATGGGATTTCTGGTACTCTTGAATGTTCCTGACTCCTGAGTTATATATTTTCCCTGGCCAGAGTCAGCCCTGGATTAAGTATTAAGCAAAACAAGGAAATGTTTAGGGTCCTAAGGGAAGGGGAGGACATCTTGAAGACGGAACATTTTCCTCAGTCATTTCTTCTGTTATGGCTATTCATAAGAAACGAAAGGCAGTGGAACCATTAAGCACCGAGAAGGGGAATGGGCAGCAGGAACAACTCCATGCCAAGACAGGTTGGATGCCTCGTCTCTGTTAAGGATAGAAGCAGATTAGTTATGCCTCTTCAGTTTTGAGGACTTGATCAAAATGTGGCAATTTTAAAAAGTAGTAGAAAATTTTTAAAAGTTATAAGTAGGCAACAATAAGCATTACTTTGCAAATCATATATATTTTCAAGGTTAGAAAGCAATGGAATAAAAGATATTTTGTGTCATACAAATAATGGTATTTCTCCATTAGAAAATCTTTTTTGGAAAAAAATGTCTATCAGCATCAATTTCTGTAGAAAGAGGATTTTCAGAATGGAAAAGTATGCTCTCAAGATCATGCAACTTCAGTGGAGATAATATGAGATCATATTTTGCCTTATAATCTTTGGGAAGATGATTAAAAACAGTTGCCGAAATATTTTTTGTATTTGTATTACCCTCCCTTATAAAATTTTATTACAAATGCATTAAAAAGTGTTGAAAATTTGCACTTTTCTGTTTCCCTGTTATAAATATTTTGCTTATATTGCTCACTGCTAATATAGTTGTGAGGTCTGAGCTAAGGGATGGCCTGGAAGAAAACTGAATTTTTAATCTCTTATTACCTGAAGCATCTTCAGCACTTCCTGACAATGTCTTGCCAGTTAAGCAATGGAAGGGCCAAGGGGCACCATTGTTGGGCTGTGTTTAGGACATCAGTTGGCTTTAATCTGGCTCTGGCCAGAGCTGAAGACAAATTGTGCTGCCCCCACTTTTAAAAAAAAAGGGGGGAGTTTTCCTTGGTTTTTTTGGAATAAAGAACAACTAATTTTGTGAAGTGTTAGAATAGAGAAAATGTGCTTCATAACTCAAGTAGCAAAACAAGTCAAATAGCAAAATTGCCTGTCAAAACCAATAGGTGGTTGGTGGAGTACATCCTTTGTAAAGTTTGCCATTGACTAGTACAGTCCACAACCTTGCAATGCCTCATTGGGCATAAATAAACTCTCTAAAGTAAATAGCATTGATCAACACATTTTCACCTCTTATTTCTTTAATCCTTACGACTTTCTTATCCATCATGTCACCTGGAAATTAATTGCTTACACTTAATCCTAGCTGAAATGTCTTCTCTGCTGGCATTGGAACTTCTATTCTAGAAAAAAAATACTAAAATGTGGCCTCACTCTGAAATCACTGATACTGCTGTTCCCCTCTCTGACACATACCATTACATAGGGGGTGGCCTGGACCATGTGGTCAAGTCCAGTGCACAAGATGCACATTTGGGGCATGGTGGGCGCATGATAGAATTTTCCATGGGTAGGAAGTTGTGAAATGGCTTAGCCAGTTCTGGAGATGGGTGTTAATGGGTCTATACAAAAGGAACCATCATGTCAATGGGTCTATCTATGAAGGTGGAGGAAGCAATTTCCCCTGGCAGATTGGCCTAGGGTGAGTCATAGGTGTGAGACAAAGGAGATTACCTAGAAGCCTCTAAGCAAACATGGCTCTGCTGGCCATTTGATCAGCAATACAATGGGGTGGAGGGGAAATGGAGGAGCTTGGATGAATCTGTCATTCTAAACCTGTAGCGAAGGACAGGCGGGGGGGGGGGGTTACCAAATGTAGTCTGGCCCAGCAAGGTCTTGGCAGACATTGACAGTGTCTGGCTTTGGCATAGGCCTAGACTATTGAGGATTGCCTCTGGTTGTGAAAGACAGTGAGCCAGTGTGTAGGGCAAGGTCCTGCCATATGTAACAGTGTGGGGGGGGGGATCACTTTGGCATGAAATTGGGGTCTCTGTGGGTGGACAGATAATTGTGAGTTCCTGCATTGTGCAGTGAGTTGGATTAGATGGCCCTGGAGGTCCCTTCCAACTCTAATTCTATGACTAAACCTCTCTTCTTCTGAGTCACTTTGCCTTGGTATCCTGGTATTCCTGTGGGCACACAAGTTAATATAGGTAGCAAGCATGGTCTTCTTGCTGGAGAAACATGAACTTTCCACAAAACACCTGAAAGAAAATAAAAGTCCCATCTGAGTTGAAGACCACTGGCTTAGATGAGCTTCACATTCCACGAGTTCCTTGTAATTTTTAAGCAAACTGCATGGTTGTTTTCGATATATCTGAAATTTCTTACAAGATTCCTTGTATACAAGGAACAGACAAACACATCATTAACCTAAAATAAGTAGGAGGAGAGGGAAGAGGAAGAAAGTTGACTGGTTCATGTACCGGTGATATCACAATGGATAGTTTGACTTGACAAAAGTGATATCTTGCTCAAGCATGGGTGAGTCCTTGCACAGGATCTGAACGAAAACAGTCACCTTAAGAAGAGGTTAGCAGTATTTTATGCTATTTTCATCTTCAAAAGAAATTCCAAAGACTTCTCTCAAGTGTTGCATCTAAATCTTTTAGGATTTTAAATGAGGGGGAGTTTTCCTTGGTTTCTACATGTGTAATGTAATACAAAAACCGAATTGACCTGTATATGCAGGATTTTCCTTTTAAATCCCAAAACCATAATCCTTCCAGTGTACAACTGCTTTCTTAAAGCAATGAGGGCACAGGGTGAGTTAAGCAGTCAAATGAAGAAATTGCTAGGATATTTGAGGGAAAGGTATTGCTTTTTCTGGGAATGCTCAATGATAGATATACCAGGTATGAAAATGCCCCTGCTTTGAATTTTGGCAAAGCTCTTACTAGAACATGTTGCAACACATACATCTTAAAAAGAACCACAGGGGTAAATGTATCACTATCTTAAGGCATGTGAATGACAGCACAATGTTTACTATTAAGACTTCATCTATTCCTGCTGCTTATTCTTTTTTCTAAAATCATAATCCTCTCTGTACATGATGCGGTGGTTAACTGCTGTGGAGATGATTGTCAGCATCTGCTGATTATATCTTTAGGTGGAGAATAAGAGTGGAAAAACAGCCAATAGGCCTTAAAATTATACTATAACAAAAATACACATTCGATCACGGGTAGTCAACCTGTGGTCCTCCAGATGTTCATGGACTACAATTCCCATGAGCCCCTGCCAGCAAACGCTGGCAGGGGCTCATGGGAATTGTAGTCCATGAACATCTGGAAGATTACAAGTTGACTACCCCTGCATTAGATCACTATGGCGCCTCTGTGTAACCAGTTGCACAGAGTTCCCACCTTGCTCATGTGAATGTTGCTCCTACCTGGAATTGTACTGTTATTTGCAAAATCACCATCCTATTTTCTTGATCACATATTGTCAGGGGAAATAGTTATCTCATTATCCATTTGGAGACTGCAGAAACTATTTTAATACCATGGATGGAGCTACTGAAAATAGTCATGATATTTCTGGTGATATAATCCTCCTTGCAGCATGACCATATCTCCTTTCACAATGGCCAAGTCTCATTTGGTTAGATTACTTGTTTTTCATAAAACACTAAATAGAACAGACTTCATTCTGAAGATTTCTATCTCCAACAATAGTTTCATTTGACATGTGTGAGGTTTACATGACTGATAAGAACTGGTATGCAGGGACTGTTAACATCATTGGCTAATTTGCACATCCATGTTTATAACTTCTTGACTAGCATCATGTAATGTGACCTCTAAAAGCCATCACAGATGAACTACGATAGGTGCATGATTTATTCTTCCATCATTTATCATCAACTGCATCTCACAACTGTCACATTATTGTCATGTTTTTGAATATAAATTCTTTGCACAGATCTCTGGCATACTCTCTATAGCATTCTGCATATTGGCCTCCCCTAAGTCATGTTTAAGAATATAAGTTCCTTGGAGCACAGACCTCTGTCATACTCTGTAAAGCAGTCTTTTTCAACCTTTTGAATATGGAAGAGCCCCTGAAATGATTTTCCGGGCTTCAAGGAATCCTGGAAGTGATGTCATCTGGCCACACCTCCCTGAAGTGACATTACCACCCAGGTTAACATTCAGGGTTGGTGAGGACTGAGTAGGGGAGTGGCAGGAGGCAGTTTAAGGTGGAAGTAGCTGTGCATGCTCCACCCCCTCTCCACCACAAGACAACTCACTCATTCTTGGAAGGGGAGCAGTAGAAGTTGCTTGTTCCCTAGCTTGTGGCTGAGTTCCTTAGGGCAGGTGAAAGGCCACAGACCCCCTCTGAAGCTCTCATGGACCTCTGGGTAAGAATCCCTGCTGTAAATCATTGTGCATATTAATGTTGCTGTATGTATAATAATAATAATGGCCATTGCCCAATGTGGAGCACAATTTTATTCAGTGGTAAAAGTTCACTCATTGACTAAGAGACATCACACTCTAAATAATCAGCTAATGAGCAATCAAGCAATTTATGCATCTGTGAGCCATCTCATGTGGCTACCCTCAGATGGGAAAAAGACCTTGTGCTGCTGTGTGGGCAGTGCTAGAAAGTACATGTAGAATTGCAAGAAGATGCATTTTACCTATTTCCTTCATTAATTTCTTCCTCCTTCCTCCTCCAGAGCTTCTTGGAAATTTGACTTCTCAGCATCTTCAAGTGACTGGCCATTTGTCCAGTCATGGCTGTATGCCAAAGGGACATCATTAATTCTACAGGATGAAAGGGTTAGGGTTTAAAACTACCACTCCTAAAACGGAAAATTAATCGCCCATGGGTTTGTAGAACTGAAACTCTGGTGAGTTCAAAAAAGAAGGTATAATTTTATGTGATGGTAGCAAATTAATCTGTTTTTGTTGACTTAAAGCCTTCAGGTCAGAACCCATTCATGTGCAATATGTCATACATGGAATACTATTACTGACAACATAGCCTTAGAATGCTGGAGTGATCACTTGTCTTACACAGTTCTATACTCCATCCATTTCTCTTTTCCTTGTTCAAGTATAGCTCTTTTTTTAAGCCTGGAAAAGATAGCATTCCTTTAAACATTAAAAAGTGTTCTTTATCATATATGCTTTCCCATAGAATCAGAGTAGGAAAGGATCCCAGGGTCATCTAGTCCAACTCCCTGCACAATGCATATTTATGTCGATTGAGGATCAGGCAGTTAATTGTAACCAATGTATTTTGTACATACTACATGCAAGCATTTTGACATTCTTTGGCCTTCTACAAATAAGTGGATTCTCTCAGTGGATTCTTCTCTGTGGTCTCTGTACAACCCTGTACATGAGTTCTCCAGCTGCACAGAAGCCGCTTCAGAACATTCTAGAGATAAAACTCTAGCCAAATAATTAGCATTCAAGTCCTTCCACCTTCAGGCTCCATTTTTGATTCACTACCTAGACCCCAACATTTAATTATATGGGTGGCCTCTTGCCTATATCTAGCCAATGATTTAACATTTATGACATTGTCTTCTCTGGGAACACTTTACTCCAATTTGCTTCTATAACATTTCCCTCATCAATTACCTCAGTCAATAATGAACTGAAGGGTTAGAAAGTCCAAGTTTCGGAATCAGTTCAAAATCACAGTAAGCAATGAAGCTTAAGGTAGAACATGGTATCTTTTGGGATCTTCTTTCAGGGCTGGGACTGAGATGCACTTTGCAGTGGTAGGCTTCAGAGTGCAGTGCTGGGGAACTGTTGCTGCACCCCTTAACCTGTGACTTGTGAGGTCCCACAAGATTCCATCTTGTCCCACATGTTTTTCAACATCTACATAATGCCACCAGGAGAACTCATCCAGAGATTTGGGATGAATTGCCACCACTGTGTGGATGACACTCAGCCCTATTTCATACTTCCAGCAGACCCTAGGGAGGCTGTGGAAACTGTGAACAGGTACCTGATGGTGGTTTAGGGGTGGATGATAACTAACTCAGTCCTGCAAAATGGAAGTGCTACAGGTGAAAGGAAGATTTGAGTCAGGAATTAAGACATCTCTTGTTCTGGACAGAGTTGCAGTCCTCCTAAAGGAGCAGGGTCATAGTTTAAGTGTGCTGCTGAACGCCAACTTCCAGACTCTCTCTATCCTTGGCTTCTACCAGTGGCAAAAGTCTATTTCGTTTTGTTTGGTGCTATTCTCTGTTATTGGCCCTCTACCCCTGTTGTGTACTTGGGTTTAAAAGTTACATTGAATTGTTTCATTATTTTATAAATACTTGATCTTAAGGACTGATTTGATATTGAAATGTTTTAATGTGTTGAAGTTTACCACCTTAGGGACCTTGTTTGGGTGGAATAGTAACGTAGAATTTTTTTAAAAAAACAAACAAACAACTAAATAAAGCATAAAGTCACAGCTACCATTCCTTAATGTTTTAAGTAATTTCCTACTCATCTGAAATTAGCCCTGACCTGGATAGCCCAATTCCATCAGATCACAGAAGGTAAGCAGGGTTGGCCCTGGCTGGTATTTGAGTAGGAGGCCTCCAATGAATACTAGGATTGTGACATGGAGACAGCCAATGGAATAGTGTATCCTGTGCACATCCAATCCTTGTGTGTATGTATTCGTGGGCAGGAGGGCCAGAGTGAGATAAGCCCAAAGAATGAAGTTGTGTATCAGCCTGCATAGTTAAGCAATACCCTTTCTGGGAGGCTGATGAGCATTATATATAACTGCACACTTTGGAGATTCATTCATGCACTGAAAATGATTGTGTCCTCATAAGATTATGCATTTCATTTCTTCTTTGAGGAGTTGCATTCCTAATACATTGGAATTAAGTACTCACATTTTAACATTCCTGAATCTCCATTGATTATATGAACCCCCCCCCCCCCCGCCATCAAGTTGTTAACAAAATGATCTAGTCCTGTGTTTCAAAAGAAACAATTTACAGTTTCATCAGTTAAGTGTATGCACTCTGCTTTATAAATGTAATAGTTGCCTATTGCCTATATTGTCTTGGTCCAGGCTGACAACAAAAGGATAAATACAGTGTGTACGGCAGGTCCCTCTGGTTATACCATGAACATGACACATGTCATCCTGTGATAAATTGGCTCTGTGTCTGTTCAATTTCAAATCCAAAGCTCTGGAGGCAGAGGTGTTAGGAAGCAGGCATAATTCTGGCAAGCAGAGGCCTCAGATGCACAAAATTAGCGTGCATGGAGCAGATAACAGAGAGCAAGAGCGAGACAGAAAGGAAGTTTGCACAGGTTTGACGACTTCCTGGGGTTTAGGTGGTATTGGCAGATGTTAGGTGTGAAAAACATCTGTAAGCACGATAATGAATGTTACCAGAATTTGAAGTGACAACTGTATCAAGCACAAATGCTACCTTGTCTCTGCATTTGCATACCAATTAAATAAAAAAACAAATATTGGGTTCCAGAATTTGTTTGACAAATAATCTGCTGGGTTTACTCAGTACATCTGGGTCAGGTTTGTTGGCTGCTTGACAGCTGCAGTATCAAAAGAGATTTTCAGCAAAAAAAGATATGTCTCCAGATTGCTACCTTGTGCCACACTTTAAATAGAAATTCGAGATGGGTCAAATTGGTTGAGAAACTCACATTGGATATTTAACCATGTGGCTGCCAGGCTCATGTTAGAACTTGCTTGCTGTTTACCATCATAGCTGCCAGTCACTGGTATTCCTGAGGGTTTCTCTGTTGGCCTATCACAGTGTGATAATGGAGGGGGGGGGGAAGAATAGTAATACTGAAATTACAATGGCTCTTTTTGATGTAGTTCTTGATTTTTCAAAAAAAAAATCAAAACAAACTGTTCCAAAGAGGAATGAGAGGAATGTGTCTATAGTCAATGAAAATATATTTGGACCCACTTTTTAAACAGAAACAACACAAATTATTCTAAAATTGTGAATGAAGCAATGGATGTTACAGGAGATCCAGTACTGGCTTCAGAAAGGATCCTTGAATCCTCCCTCCCCCACCATCTGGCCAAAATGTTAGAGGAGGGGCTGTGGCTCAGTGTGAGAATGCCATCCTTGCTTGCAGAAGGCTCCAGGTTCAATCCCTGGAATCTTCACTTTAAAAAGGATCACAGTGAAGGCAATGTGAAGGACCTCTGTTTGAGACCCTGCAAAACTGCTGCCAGTCACAGTGGACAATACTGACCTTGATGGAACAAAAGTGTGACATTTTTCTGTTACATAAGCGTAGCATCCTTTTGTATGCGTGTGAGTCTACATGTGCCAGCCGGTGAAGCTGAATATGGATGGAAAATTAATTACATGATGACACTCCATCCTGATCTTGTAATGCTACAGGGGATGAGGAACAGACTGGGTTTTTCAGGAGCAGCCACATCCCTCTTGTAATGCCTTGCTTCAGTCTGAGTGTGAAATCTCTCTCTCTGTTTCCCACAGTTTAAGCATTATTCTCCATGTGGCTGCTATAGATATGATACATGTACACGAGGTACATATTTTAAGTACATAAAATGTAAATGAAGGAAATCCTCTTGGATTCACCTGGATGTGTTAGATATGTCTGAGCCCACTTACTACAAGAAACTAGGGCAAACATTTTATACTGAGAAAATTGAAGCGGCTTGCATGCAACACAGATTTCCTAATGTATACAGTGCATTGCAAATTACCTGTAAAATGTCTAACAGGAAGCATCTCATAAACTATGGCATAACATGAAAATCACAATAAAACAAATAGCACGTCAGTGCTGAAAAGTGCTACAAGCAACTTCATAACTTGTCAAGCATAGTAAAATGTATACCGCTAAAAGCTATATTGAATGTTTGAGAGAATACATTGTGGGAAGAGGAAAGGGTTCAATTGCTGACACAGTTAGATGTAGAAAATATTTTGACATATACCAAGCACTGCCATTTTAAAGTATGTACTTGAGTTAAATACTAGACTACATACCAAAGTCCAGTACTTTAGAGTCCTCCGAAGTAAAGCTCAAGGGTTTTTTATACATGTCCCTTTGAGATTATCTTCCATCCTTTCTTGGGATTTGCCCTCATTATCTATCAAGAAACCATCAAGCTGAGCCCAGACTAGTATGTGCAACAGGTCTACTTTCTGGATACCATGGAAATATAAAGACCACTTTATAACAGAAATGTACCTAATGTTTATCTACAAGCTTCAAGGTACCATCCAGAACACATATTACCATCCATTGGGCTTATAGATTTCAGTACATTTTAGTTTAAATATTCATTAGCCACCTTCTGCCAATGGGTGTAAGCCATTTCTTATGGAGATCCCTATGATGGGAGAGACTGATTCACAGACCTGTCTCCCCCAAAAGGAAACCTCCCATGCCTAACCGCCACAGAACAAGTCCAAAGGCCTTGTTCCCAACAACACTCCTAAAGCTGTCGCCACTCACAAAGAGCCTCCCACACCCCATGTGGGCATGGTTTGCAGCCCCAATTGGATAGATGCACTTCATCCTTATGGCATAGTGCATCTATCTGATGTGAAATGTCAAGGTGCTGTATAACTAAAGCACCCCAACCATGAAGAATTTTTGCCACTGCTTTTCCCACCTTACTCCTGGCTAAATCCACTTTGCATGGCTCAAGAGCATCTCTCCATACACGGCATTCCAAAAACTCAGACAAAATGATGTGAATCCCCAGAAGTAAAAAAACAAATTACAGTCATATACAGTCATATACAGTCACATACAGTCGTCATATATCATACCCAGTAATTGTAAGCTTTTTGTGTTAAATAAGTCATTTTCACCAAGATGTATGCTAACAGGTGACAGCAGTCCCAACTGGAAGACTTCTTCTGTGATTATACTCAATAAAGATGGCCATCTCATGCCACGATGACCCGACAAAGAAATGCTAACATGTTCACAGAATCCTAGGTCCTTTTCCCAACTGTATCTGGCAGCGTATCGACCAGCCCAGTAGATAGTACTGTGCTCCACAATAAGCACCAAATGGACCCTTGTAAACAAAATTGAAGAAATTAAGCTGTTAGTGACTGGAATCAGGGAGCACATAGGTTTTGAAAGCCAAAGATCACTACGCCCACAAAGACATAATCTTTTCAGTGGACACACCACATTGAAATGCCTGGGTGGCATCTCCTTTGTGAAAGGAGTATGTACTGTAATGTTCCACCGCCAAGCCAAGTCTCACCAAGCACATGCACAGGATATTGCACCATAAAAGGCCAACGTGAAGGCAACATGCATTAAAGTCTCCTCAGAAAAACAGATGTCATGCAGTTTTACAAGTAGGTAAAGTTATAGGCCTCCTGTAATCATGGGTACTTGGGGCCATCCTCCTCCATCCTCTGACTACCCATTTAGTTACAAATTAGGTTCCTGGGTCCCATTGGCCTAATGCTTTGCTGTAAAATGATAGGCTGGCTAAATGGACCCGCATAGATTCTGGTGAAATGCCCACAGACCGAAGGTGTGCCAGGTAATGTAAAATCGTGGGCTCATCTGTAGACATAGGAGGTAAATAGCCTGAATTACTAGCAAATCTACAAAAGGCGATGATTGCCTGTTCATAGGTCCAATGTGTAGAGTTTTCTATAGATCTCCTTGTAGAATTAATCATTACCAGGGTTCCAAAGATGTTCTGGAAAGGCCTCTGGTTCTCTGTTCACCTTGGCTGCCAGAACATGGAATATTTCCAGCTGGAATCGAAATAACTTGTGGGCCACTTCCTTACAAACTCCAAATATATGTTTTGCTATAAAATGAATATTATACTCAAGACAGGTGAGCACCAGGCAATGCACCATCTTCATAACTCTTTCAGAGCAGTAAGTCTGCTTGTTCACAACATGGACTACTGCCTGGTTGTCACACCAGAACAAAACCCATTTATTTGGAAACAGATCCCACCACAGGATGTCAGATATTAAAATTGGAAATAATTCAAGAAATGTCAAGTCCCTAAGTAAGCTGGTCCCCAAGAGTGAGGCCAGCAGTGGGCATGACACTGTTCCTATAAAGGTAAAGGTAAAGGTAAAGGTATCCCCTGTGCAAGCACCGAGACATATCTGACCCTTGGGGTGACGCCCTCTAGCGTTTTCATGGCAGACTCAATGCGGGGTGGTTTGCCAGTGCCTTCCACAGTCATTACCGTTTACCCCCCAGCAAGCTGGGTACTCATTTTACCGACCTCGGAAGGATGGAAGGCTGAGTCAACCTTGAGCCAGCTGCTGGGATCGAACTCCCAGCCTCATGGGCAAAGCTTTCAGATGGCTGCCTTACCACTCTGCGCCACAAGAGGCTCCTAAAAACCAGACTTCCAGCCAAGTCAGAATGGACCTGTAAATCACCGTTGGGGTTTGCCAGATGGAAACACCATTATTTTTTTCAAAAATTCTAACCAAATGGCAAAATCATCCTTGACCCCTTTAGTGAACCTGTTGATTTGAGGCTCTGATCCAACAGTGGATCTAGCAAGGTGAGCACAAATAGCCCTGCCAAGAGAAACTACTTTACCTGCAAAATTGAGATGACCCAACAAAGTGCACTTCTGTAATATACTAAGCTTGTCCTCAGGCAAACAAGAGGTACCCGGGAGGATATCCAGCTGAATTTCCAAATAAGTGAGCTGTCAAGAAGGTCCTTCTGTTTTTTATTCTTTTGCTAAAGGAACACCTAATTCTAATGCCAAGTTCTGAAAAGTAGCTAAACCCTCTGCACTTTTATATGGTCCACCAGAAGTCAAAAATCAAAATCCAAATGGCACAAAGGTGTATTAAAGTCTTTTTTTCTTATTTAATGAATGTATTTCTAATTTGCAACTTATCAGTATCCATTAATTTCCAAATATTAGCAACCAAAACGAGGTCCCAGGTATTCTTATCCCACTTTCTGTATCTTCATCAGAGATTGCCAGTCAAAATCCACAATAAGACAGTGTTATAATTAAAGTCAGAATTATAACATAAATTGTGCATCTAGCAAAAACAAATCCAATCAGCAACATACCGGAATAAAGTTTCACGGTTATCACATTTCACTTGGAATATGAGCCAGTAGCACGTATCACTTAGGCAAGAGCTCTGTTTTTGATGGGGCCATTTCAGCTCATGTGCCCAATTTACACTGTCTAAAGCTGTTCTTTAAAAAGCATGCCCTGATATCACAAGTGTTAGTATTCTATTTTAATTAAAAGGTCCCAGGTCTTAGCAAGATGTCAAAGACTTATAAATAACATGTAAGATTCATGCTTTTCAGTCCGTTGGGGGCTATCATATTCAAACAAATGTTGAATATTTGTCTGTGAATCTATCCACTGACCAGGGCTCAAAGTTTCCAGTCCAAAAAATCTGAAATCCTCTAAGCCATTTTTCTTCTCTGTCCAATGTTGCACAAGGGGAGCATCCAGGATCAGGTTTCTCAAATGGCATCTGTGCTCTTGAATTCTGGTTTTTAAAGCTATCGTAGACAAGTCGACATGTGCTAGCTTGTATTTGCATAAAACCACATAAACAACATTCTTAGTGTCACAGGTAATAAACCCATTAATATCAACTCTAAATTCATTAGTGTGCGTGTAACGATTAATCTCCTATAAATATTTGCAAATGAAACATCTTCCACCTCTATAGTTCCCTCTAGCATACTTGACTGTACAAAGCGCTGGTGTAATGGCATCATTAACTGAGGAGCCTTTTGGATAGGATAGGTGATGAATAAGGCAGAATTGACCAGCTGCTTTTTTAGGAACAACATCCAATGGGGAAATCCAGTGGAGGGACTGCAAATGGGCCTGCTACTTGCCCAGTTTCACATTCCTTTTAAATATTTTTTCTGTACAATGTCTGGCATAACTTTAAATTGGGCCAGTTGGTAGCTACACAAAAGCCAGTAAATGGGATATGAAAACCCTCTTTAAAACTGATGGCCAAATAAGCATCAGAAGCCTTATTGGGATAACAGGTTAACATGGGTAACAAATGCCATGGTTTCTCCATCATCTATTGGTTAATTTCCTTCAAAGCACCTCCTATGTAACCATGGGGAAGACCTGGAAAAAAATCCCCTTCGACCCAGTAACACCAGTCCCTCTCTGTATCCCCATCATCCTCATCAGATGACAACTCACCTGAAGAGCCCACTGTGTGAAAAGCATGCCCTGTGATGGCAACAGGTCCACCATTGCTTCTTGCACCGAGCATCCCCATATGATTCCTCTGCATTCAGCTCCTCTGAGTTGCTACCGCTGGAGATACTCTCCCCATAATGGTCTTGAAAGCTGCCATGAGCTGCTGACATACCCGTGAGCTGCACAATATTCTGGGAATAACCCAGTCAAAATATGGCTGAGTCTCCCACATCATGCATTCCTGTAGCTTGCTCATTATTCACCCCTGTGTTACTCACTGCAGCATGCCGTCCACTTTGACTATCTGGCTGTGTGAACACTGTCTGCTAACCGCATTATCCACTGGTTGTTGCACCTTTCCTCTTGGAGAAAAATAATTGCCTGGGGAAAAATTCTTGAATGGGATCTGTCCCCAAGAAAATATACACTGTGTAACACACCAGGGACATTGACCCATCCTATCTTGTTCATAATGTGACCCAGCCACTTGACCGTCCCAAGCTGCTAAGAGATCAGCAGCTGCTAAATGATCATTTTGTAAGCTGTCATGTGCAGCAGTAGCTGCAGATGCCTGTCGATTGCATTGATGAAGCAATAACTTGAGCACGGTGATGCAAACCCGCTCTGATGCTACCCACAGGCAAGCTGCCCACAGCTCGTACACTGGACCTGTGGGTGTTGGAATGGGTTGCTTTGACTGCAATAGAGGTGCTATGCCTGCCTGCTGGCTGGGGAAATGTCATCCGGTGCTGCATGCCCTGCCCTTGTGCAGGCTGGCTACCAAGTGCTGTTGGAGTAGGCCTGCATGTAGTAGAACGTGTAGCCTGGCTGTAATAGAGACGCTGCATCAGCCAGGTGTGGGCAACTTGGCCTGTTGCTGCCTACCTGGCCCTTGTCCAGTTAAAGCTGCCCCAGAGCGAGCACCCTTTGCCGATTGAATGGGTTGGTGCCTGTCCTGGATCCCAGCCTGCTTGAAGAGAATGGGCATGGGTTGGTGTCAGCAACGCCCATGCCTCCCCTTCACCTGCTGATGAGCTGCGTGCCTCAGCGAGACTCTTTCCAGCGGCTTGCTCGAGCGGCACAAAGAGCAGCACAATTTCTGAGGCTGCTGGCTTGCTCCTCCGTGGCTG
The DNA here is from genome assembly GCF_049243985.1 of Paroedura picta. Classification (NCBI taxonomy): domain Eukaryota; kingdom Metazoa; phylum Chordata; class Lepidosauria; order Squamata; family Gekkonidae; genus Paroedura; species Paroedura picta. The sequence goes on from NC_135375.1 coordinate 41,326,792, forward strand.
CAACCTGGAGCCTTTGGTGAGTCACGGATCCAATTCAAAAAAACAGCAACGTATATGATGATTGCACAATTTGCAACTGGCATCATGTATTGGAATGGAATTATTATTTATTTGTTATTATTATTTATTTGATTTGTATGACCGCCGCTCTCGGAAACCGGCTCGCGGCGGTTCACAACATTTTAATACAAATACAATATATTAACCATTAAAATTCCCCATTAAAACCCCATTAAAACCCCATTAAAACAATGACTAAGTCACAATGATGGCGATTAAAACTATTCCCATACAGGCCCACTGGATGAGCAGAAGGGAACGGAGGATAATTGGGCATAGGATGGAACACTCTGGGGAACCAGGTCAGTTTAGTACTGGCCTCCCCCCTCCGGGGAGAGGGGTCCGATCTTAGCCCCGGGCCATCACCCGGCCTTAGACAAACGCCTGGCGGAAGAGCTCCGTTTTGCAGGCTCTGCGGAACTCAGAGAGCTCCGACAGGGCCCGCAGCTCTTCAGGGAGCTCATTCCACCAGGTAGGGGCCAGGACCGAAAAGGCCCTGGCCCTTGTCGAGGCCAGGCGTGCCTCCCGGGGTCCTGGGATCATCAGCAGATTCTTACCCGCAGAGCGAAGTGCCCTGCGGGGGGCATAAGGAGATAGGCGGTCCCTCAAGTATGCAGGACCCAAGCCGCGTATAGTCTTAAAGGTTAGTACCAAAACCTTGAACCTGATCCGGAAACAAACTGGCAACCAGTGCAGCTGCTTCAGCAGAGGCTGAACATGGGACCTCCAAGATGATTTAGTGAGGACCCGTGCAGCTGCATTCTGTACCAGCTGTAACTTCCGGGTTAGAGACAAGGGTAGGCCCGCGTAGAGCGAGTTACAGAAGTCTAATCTAGAAGTAACCGTTGCATGGATCACAGTGGCCAGGTGTTCCGGGGGCAGGTAGGGCGCTAGTAGCCGAGCTTGGCGTAGATGGAGAAACGCCGTCCGGGCTACCTTAGTGACCTGGGCCTCCATGGAAAGTGAGGCATCCAGAATCACTCCCAAATTCCTGGCTTGGGGCACAGATGACAATTGTATCCCGTCCAGGCAGGGAAGACGCGCTTCCTGTTCCTGCTCCCTTCGGCCTAGCCAAAGGACCTCCGTCTTAGAGGGGTTGAGTCTCAGGCGGCTCTTCCTGATCCATCCAGCCACTGCTTCCAAACAACTGGCGAATTTTTCTGGGGGGAGATCTGGCCGGCCATCCATCAAGAGATAGAGCTGCGTATCATCAGCGTACTGGTGACACCCAAGCCCATAACTCCGTACCAGCTGAGACAGGGGACGCATATAGATGTTAAATAACGTGGGGGAGAGCACCGCTCCCTGTGGCACCCCACATGGGAGTGCAAAGGAGTCGGATAACTCCTCCCCCACAGCGACCCTCTGTGATCTGTTCTCTAGAAAGGAGGATAGCCATTTAAGAGCCACCCTTCCAATCCCAGTATCAGCGAGGCGGTGAACCAAGAGCTCGTGGTCAACCACATCAAATGCGGCTGACAGGTCTAATAGCACGAGAATGGCCGACCCGCCCCGGTCCAGCTGGCGCCGGAGATCATCTGTCAGGGCGACCAGCACAGTCTCCACCCCATGGCCAGGACGGAAGCCAGACTGGTATGGATCAAGGGCCGAAGTTTCCTCCAAAAATGCTAGGAGCTGGTCCGCGGCGGCCCTCTCAACCACCTTGCCCAGGAATGCAAGATGCGATACCGGGCGGTAGCTGGCGGGGTCCCGCGGATTCAGCGATGGTTTTTTCAGAAGAGGGCGAACCACTGCCTCCTTGAGCCGCTGAGGGAATTCTCCCGATGTAAGGGAGAGGTTTATAATCTCCCTCAGGGGAACACCTATCCGTGGGTCGCTGATCTTAAGCAACCACGACGGACAGGGATCAAGGGGGCAAGTGGTCGCCCTCACCGACCCTAGCAATTTGTCCACTTCGGATAAAGAGAGCCGCCTGAAGCCATCAAACCTGATCCCCCGTAACGGCCACGGAGCTTCTAGTTCACGAACTGTATCAACTGTGGCAGTAAGGTCACGACGGAGCGACAAGATCTTATCCGCAAAATAGCTCGCAAAAGCCTCGCAGCCTAGTTCCAATTGACTACTATTTTGATGCCCTCCTTCGAGGGCAGTAAGGGTCCGAACTATCCTAAATAATTGGGCTGGGCGAGAGCTAGCGGACGCGATTTCCGCAGCAAAGTAGTCACACTTTGCCGCTTTCACCGCCATCTCATACGCCCTCATAAGCGTGCGATGAGATGTTCTTGTAGCTTCGTCGCGGGTCTTCCGCCACACTCGCTCTAGCCGTCTCACCTCCCTCTTCCTCTCCCGAAGCTCCGCGGTAAACCACGGGGCCTGCTTGAGGCGAGGGCGGAGAGGGCGCTCAGGAGCTATCTCGTCAATGGCGGCCAACAGGCGGGACTGCCAGTCCTCCACCAAGGCCTCCAACGAGACACCGGAGGGCATCGGGTCCCGCAGAGCATTCAGGAATCCTTCGGATTCCATAAGTCTCCGTGGGCGGACTAAAATGCGTCCGTCACCCAAACAGGGGAGGGGTGGCATCCGTAGGCGAGCCTTCAGGGTATGGTGGTCAGACCACGGAACGATGTTGTTAGCCACCAGATCGATCTCAACACCAGCACCAAAGATCAGATCCAGGGTGTGGCCAGCCTGATGAGTGGGACCAGCAACAAATTGCGAGAACCCCAGTGTCGCCATGGCCGACACCAGGTCCAGGCCAAGTCCTGGAGCCGACGAATCCGCATGGACATTAAAGTCCCCCAAAATTAATAATTTGGGGAACTGCAATGTCCAGGCGGCCGCCGCCTCCAGCAGGCCCAGCAGGGCATCAGGCGGGGCAGTGGGTGAACGGTACACCGCCCAGATGGCCACGTTCTCGACCGATTCCCACGTCAGGCCGACACATTCAACTCCTGGGATCGATGGTGCTGGGAGAGCCCTGAAGGCATAGCTGTCCCGGACTAGGATCGCCACCCCACCCCCCCTACCATGGAGCCGGGGCTGATGGAGGACCGAGAAGCCGGGTGGCGCAAGATCTTTAAGGGCGACTGTTTCACCTTCGCGCACCCAGCTCTCGGTGATGCACGCCAGGTCTACCCCATGCCCTGCGAAATAGTCCCGCAGGGTTGAGGATTTGTTCTTGATCGACCTGGCGTTGCATAGCATCAGCACCGGCTCCGCCCTAGCCCTCTCTCCTACAGATTTGGGGATGGGACGGAGGTTTGAAGGACAGCGAGCACATCGACCAGGCCACCTACCGTGTTTCCACGGTCGGGGCCTTTCTGGACCTGCGTGTGCCGCTCTCCCCCTATTATTGAACCTCCTCCCACCGCCATACCTCCCTTGGCCCAGAAGTGCTGGAATAATTCTCCCAGGTTGGGTTATAACCCCCTCTCCCCTTCCATGCCCACTCTGTCGTTCCTGTCTGGCAGACCATGCCATGTCTAGCCACGTCCAGTAGTGCCCTGTATATTGGCCCCAACCTTATCTAATTACTGCAATACTTTGGGTAGAGCGGCTGTAGCTCCTCCCTCTCACTGGCCCTAACCAATCTAACTAATCTAATTTAACCTAGCTGCTACCAATTCCCTCCCTAACCCACCCTAACCTCACCCTCCCTACACAGCCCCCTACAAAAATCCCCCCTAGCCCACCCAACCCAACCTGACACCTATAAGAAGCAATTGTATCACAAACACTGAAATATCTGAATTTAATGTTCTGTCTCTGTTTATCCAGTTTGACTGCAAATGCTTTAAAACATCCCTGAATACAGGAGAGACAAGGTAAAGCTCAGAGTAAATGCATTTAAACATTGAACAGCTATTAATGGAATTCTTTTCCCTGGTGTAGGCCCAGCTCTCTGTATAACTCTGCTGAGCTTGGTTAGTTACACCCCTGGAAATAAAAAAGGAGAAAATGAAAGGCTAAAGAGATTGAGAACTACAGCAAAGATAATGCAAGCATAAAATAAGCTGAGTATATTGCGCTCTCCATAGATATAAAAAGCCAACAGTGATCTTGAGCTACAGCAGAGCTCTCTGGGATAGACTTGCTTTTCAAATGCTAAGAAAATTGTTGAAACTTCAAAATCTTTGCAAGGGGCAGGGAGAAAGGAGAAAAGAGGAGGTAGGAAAGTGCAGCATGCTGATAATGAATTACAGATTCACAGATATTAAAAGATAAGGAAAATCTATTCAATCTTTTTGTGTATCCTGCTGTTGATGCTGGATAGTTTCCCCTCAGTAAAAATCACAGCTGCTATGTTCCACTGAGTTTTCAAAAAAGGTTTTCACTATTTCCCTTGAGTGATAAATTCCACCATCTCACAAATCACAGTGCCAGATTCTTTTTCTCTTTTAATAAGCGTGCTTTTCGCTGTGCCCCATCCTGTTCAGGGGGGGAAAAATGTCAGTTGAAACTGGTTCAAAATTAAGTAAGGTTTAGGTATGATCATAAAATGTTATTTGAGTGGATTTTGGAGTAGCTTTTACTCCTCCCTCCCCCAGCATGGAAAATAGTTGAAGCAGAATACAACAAATGGGGGTACGATGGGTCATCCACCTAGACTTTGCTTCCCCCCTTCACGTGAAGACCTTTCTTTAATCCTGGGGCCCTGCTCAGTGTTTGAAAACTTCAGCATAACTAAGGAGAAAAGGATCAGATGAGCTCGGGATAGATCATCATCCCTAGTATTTTATTAAAAAATCCCCAGGCCACGATTACTTTAGAGTGTGCATTAGGAGAAAGGTAGTAGCATTTTGATAGATAACAGAAGGTGCATTATTTCAAGATGTTAAGGCCTCTGGGACAGACACTGATATAAAGCAGGTACTGGAGGCAGAGCCAGGAAGACATGTTGCTTGCTCCCATGAGAGACGAAAGCCTTCCCAAGAACCCCCCAATGCTGCATCTGTAGAGGAGATGTCCAGAAATAAGGAAATAGCTTGAACTCTTTTTATTTACCATTGGACCCAATAGGCACATCTAGCACAGGCTTTCTCGGCCAGGGTTTCTTGAAATTCTGGGGTTTCTTGATGGCCCTGGAAGGGCATCCCTCTTCAACTGGGGTGCTCAAAACTGAACACAGTACTCCAAGTGAGGCTGAACCAGAGCAGAGTACAGCAGTACCATTACCTCCTGTGATGTGGACACGATACTCCATTTGATATAGCCCAAAATCCCATTTGTCATGGATTTGATGAAAGCAATGAGATAAAGCTCATTTGAAAATGGTAAATGAACTTTGTCTTATTTCTGATTTTGTTTGTCCAACTTGAATTGACTCTGTTTTGGAAGCAATGTGAAATGTGAAAGGGTAAAGTTTGTCTAAGAAAGTAATAGCATGTCAATAGCCAAGGTTTTCCTACATGTTTTACCATTGCTTCTTTAGTGGAAGCAGGACTTGAAGGTTGTATTGGCACATGTACCATCAGAACTATGACAGTCATCGGCTTTGTTTCTACTCCCTTATTGAATGGAGGTCATTTAGACGTTTAAAAGGGTGATTCCCATAACATTAAGGAAAAACTCTAAAATGACATGTTTTTGCAATGTTTTCTTTTCCTTGAGATTACATTTTCTGCCACAGCTACTTGCTGTTATCAAATAATTCCAAGCATACCAGAATACAGAAATACAGTAGCAGTTTTCTATAACCACACCGAAAGGCAACCCAAGAGATAAGATGCTTATCCTAAACACTATCACACATCCAGCAGAGAACAATTTGTGCTTAAATTTGCATTATTTTGGATGTTTGGTTTTGTACTTTATTCTTATTTGGGGATTGCATTCATTGGAAGCAAAGGAAACCATCTTTCTTCCACAGAAAGCCCCATTTACTTCATGCAGAAGGCTCTTCAATTGTTCATTAATCAAGAAGCAAAATGACTAGGATTTCAAATAAATCCTATTGACTCACTCTATGTTATCCACCTTGAGTCCAAATGAGAAAGGCAGACTATCTGGAACAGCTTCATGCCTTCCGATTGGTCCAAATATCGGACTGGCCCCACCCCTGGACTTTGGACCAATAGGGAGGCAACACAGTGCGCACCTTAGACCAGCCAGTCTGCCCCTGACCACCGCAGGAAGAGGAGATCAGTAGGGCTGCCGAGGGGGGTAAGAACAGAGACATGGACAGGCCTTGCCAGACCTTTTCACCCCGGAGCTGTCATGTCCAACAACTTCCCTCACTTTGCCTGAGACCACTGACAGAGGTGGCAGGTGGCTGGCGAGTGCACTCCTTCTCCCCTCCCTGCTGTGAAGGAGCCTCTGACAGCCCCTGATGAGGGAAGGGAGGTGTTTCCAAGAGCAACACAGAGGAGTCTATGGCGGTACTTGTGCTTTCCTTTTGAGGGAGGGAAACTTACCCCTTCTGCCAAAAAGCTGGCTGACAGGGAGGCCACAGAAAAGCCCCTTCTCTCTTAAAATACTGCTGTGGCAAGCCTCGCTGCTGGAGGGAAGATGCAGCCAAGCAACTCTCTGCAGATTTGAGGCCTACTGCACAGGGTTGTTGTGCAGATGAAACTGGTTGCTGTTTCCAAGGTTCTTTTGCCTCTTGTTTCATCTGCACAATAACCCTGTGCAGTAGGCCTCAAGTGTTTCAACTCAACAACAACCTGTGTGGGAGACCTTAACTGTTTCTTCTCTACAACAACCCTGTCCAAACTCCAAAGCAGCCCGTTCTGCCTGAGGAGCTGATCTTTATACTCTGCAGATGAGTTGTAATTTCAGGAGGCCTGCAGATTGCAATGGGTGGGAGTGGTGCAGGTGTGTCCCTCCTGGGCTCTGGGCTCTGGCTCTGGTCAGCCCTTACCAGCAACTGTTTGTATTCTGGGGTGCAGACAGACAGACCAGCATTAGTCCTGTGAGTCTAGAAAGTTCAGGAAGATCTAAATAAAGAATATTTACATCCTGAAACTGTAAATAGTGAACAAGTAAATGGCTGAAGAGACTTTTTTTCAAGCTTGGCCTGATAAATGAAAAAAAAAAACAGTATTTGCCAGGAAGGTCCTATGAACTCAAAAGCATAAGTAGCCCATAATTTCAAGTGGAGTTAGCTTTACAGAAAAGTAGACACTGAGACTTTGGGGGAAACTAGGTGATCCACTTTTATTAGGCAACGACCTGGCCTTGCAGACAACAACAAGGACTGCAGTGGTCAGCAGTAAGGCCTCAGGCTTCAGTAGGGTAGACATCACCTGCCATGCAACCAAGGGGCCCCATGCATTCCTTTTGAAGGGATGCATGTGAGGGGTATGAGCTTTCCCTTCAGCCTAACTTCCTGGAGATGAGCTGTACTTCCAGGTGATTCTCAGACCCCAGCTGGAGGCTGCCATCCCTAAACCTCAGTGGGATACAATGCTACACAGTCACCCCTCCAAAGCAGCCATTTTTGCCTGGGGAGCTGATCATTACAGTTTGGAGATGAACAGCAATTATAGGAGATCTTCAGGCCCCACCAGGAGGATGGCTGTCCCTGGTTTGAACATATTCCTTGAAATCTGGAAGTGGGGCCTCAAAAGTGGGTAATGCCCCCATAGCCACCTAGCACCCCCGGACCTATTTCAGGTCAAGAAAACATTGCAGAGAGGAGGTAAGGTTGCAAGATTGGTGTAGGATCATGTTCTGGAATCTCACACTACCTTGGTGTGCATAAATCTGCTGTGCACAGAGACCTCCTCTTAGGGTTGCCATCTTCCAAGTGAGGCTCTCTACCCATCTCCCTCATGGGGAATCTGCTATAGGGGGAGGAAGGAAAGACAATTGGAAACTGCTTTGAGACACCTGAGGCCTGCTGGGTAATTGCGGCCCATTCCCAGTTCTCTCAGACCTCTCACAGACCAACATCCCTCACAGGTTGTCTATTGTAGGGAGACGAAGGGAAAACGTGTTTGTAAACCACTCTGAGACTCCTTTGCGTAGTAAACAGCAGGGTACAAAAATCCAGCTCTTCTTCTTCTAAGGAGCAACTGTGAAAGAAGCATGTGGGCACATAACATTTTATCAACAGTAAAAATAATGGAGACTGAAGGAGCAGTACAGACACCTGTGTACTGTGACTACCCCATGTGTATTAGGGCAGGGGGACATTTTGTTGTCGGTGGCCTAATTAAACACAAAAAGGGAAATGAGGATGAACGCATAACTGGGAGGAACTGGTTGCCATGTAATCTCCCCCTAAGAAGAGTCTCCAGTCTGATTTTCCCTTCACATATCTGAAGAAACAGCACTGGAAAGCTCATCTGTGACCACTATGCCACAGTTCCCAAAGGTCAGTCCTCTCCCACACTCAATGAACATTCTAAACTACAGGTTCTTGACACTCATCTCTCTACACCCATGCCCTCATTTGTCACCAGGCCACCACAACCTCCCACACAACACACACATTCAATCCCATGCACTCTTCCCATCTCCAGGCTCTAGCACCCGTTGTATTCCTGGATTCAATGGGCTTTGTCCCTAGTAAATAAATAAATGAATAAACACTATGTTGGGGGAAGTTTGGAATGTGAAATTCCTAGAAACTATCAATAGCACTGCCTCTCACTGAACTCACTAGCTCTTGATGTGGAACTCATCCCTGTAGTTTATTCTGGAGGAGAGTTAGCAGTCATCTAGAATGGTGTTGGTGGAAAAATGTGGAATGATTGCGATAGAATTTGCCATAAGAGTGCATTGGAAGACGTATGGGGTAAAGATTATAATGGCAAAGAATGTCTCTTGTACCACTACGTTAGCTAGTTTGTGACTTTCCCAATTGTTAAAGGTATCTTGACACTTGCTGTCCCAGAAATCTGAGTCTCTGATTTCTCAGGAGTAGGTGAGTAGTTGTGATGACTTTGCCTATTTATTTGCTGACCAGTTTGGTTGGTTATAACATAGTTTAGACAGAAGAAATGTGTAATGCATTGTCTAATCTGAAAGATGTTGACAGGATCTTGGGATCTGGATGTGTTGAGGATCTTTGTCATTCCTGATTGCTGAAATTATATAAGGATTACATTAATGAGAAAGTTTCCTTTAGTAACCATGGTTAGTAGCCACTGATAGACCCAACTTTCATTAATCTGTCTAATCAATAATTTCTAATATCTTGCTTTTTCATTTTTTAAAAATCCTAGATCTTTGTTTATGAAATGTCTCATCAGATTGATTACATAGACCTCCGAGGTATAATCTGCTTTGTGTCTCAGTGAAAATGGCAGACTATAAATATAATATTAATAGAAGATGTATTTGTATGTGGCAATAGGTCTTTACAGAATAGCAACAACAATGTAAACAATAGCAAAATTACAAGAAGTAAAAAAATATATAGTGAAAATATAGTAAAAATCATCAAGTAGAATAAAATAGTAGCTACTATAACTGTAAGCATCTGGTGTGAAAATCCTTGTTTGTTTTTTAAAAACACACATAATAATATGGATTTATAAAATGTCTCTATATTATTGTGGTGTGTAATCTTCCCAACTTCACCAAGATGATGCATATATTATAGTATAGGTTCTGGATGTCAAAATGATGGGGTAGGCTCTAAGAGGTAGTAGATAAATATTTCTCACACACAATTCTTCTTATTTATTTATTTATTTAGATTTTTTATACTGCCCTTCCCTACGGCTCTGGGCAGTTTACATAAAACATTTTGGAACATTCACATAGAACACTATCAAAACACAATTCTTGAAATAAACAATGCACTATATTGCATTGAATCAAACTCCAAATTCTATTTAGTAGCTGATTTCCCCCTCCTATCCGTTTAGTATTTGACATCCGGAAAAACTGAACTAGGTAAAAATCCTAATGGATACTTTGGAATCAAAATCAGTATAAATTTCTGATAGCACAACAGAATCTATGAAAGGGAAGGTGACCCTAGCCATTCCAAATACTGAACTTTCTATAAATATCCAATATATTGGGCAGGGGGAGAGGGATGACTTTCAACATATTACATCGTTTGTAAAGTTGTTAAAGATTTTAATTATTGCAGAAGAATGGCAATTGGAATATTAAGTGGGCACCATCCAAAAGAGGAATCACAGCATTAGATTTTAATTACTCCTATCCACTTGACTCTTCTTTTGTTCTACAATTTATTAACATATTTGTATCCCATTCTTCTTCCAAGGATCCTGTATTGGGATTAGCCCATTATATCCTTTCAACAATGATGTAAAATAGGTTTGATTAAAAGATAGGAGCCAACCTGATGTCGGGCAGTCAACCTCCTGGATGAACATGGATTTGACTTTTATTGTCTTATACGCTATATTCTATCTGAGACAATATAGTAGAAGGCTCATTTAGTTGTTTGGGAAATTACAGGATTATACACTGAGGCTGATTCCGCATGAGTAGAAAAGTCTGAGAGGATGGTCATATGGAAGTGGGGCTAATACCCACTTCCATATGACATAGCTGCCAGGCAGCCCCCCCCCCCCCTGCAGATCAGGCACTCAGTTGCTCCAGACTAAGGGAACGTGGATTCTTGGGAACTGGATATAACTTGGGAACTGGATATAACAATTGTTCTTATACAAGCTGGGAATCTGGTATGAATCATAGGAAGGAGGAAATGTTTGGGAATCCAAACTCACCAAATCTCCTTTGAGGATCTTATCTGCTCCATGGGCTTGACAGGCCACATTCTCCCTCCCTCTCCCTTCCCTTTTAATGTCGCTTTTCCCCAAAAAGTTCTCCATGATCCTGGGGCATATTCAGTCCACAGATTGTCATGTTTTATGGGTGGATTTCCATTTTTTGACTAATTGGTGAAGTATCTTTTTGCATACCTGGGAATTCCTACAAGTATGAAGGCTTCTGCACCATCTGAGTGGCCCCATTTTTGGTATTGGGGTGATGATGGGAATAGCCACTTTACTATACAATATAAAAAGAACTTTTAATCTGGGTTGCAAATTTATCTGCCAGTTCTTTTAAACATTGATGAATACTGAAATACTATGACATTTCCAATGAAAAAGCAATAAAGGAGGCTGAGTCTTGTCTTTTATCTGGAAGCCTTCCCTTTTATTAAACATCAGCTTGGTTCATTGCAAATGTGCTGTTCACTGGGCAAAAGGTTATAGCTCCTTTTAAGCTAAATATACAATTCCATATCTTGAGAGGCCATTGGTTAAATATTTTCGGTACCATCTAGAGAGACTCATTTAAGGAGCCTGAAAAGGAAAGAAGGAACTGGTGCAAATGATCTTTTTCTGTTAAGTAATCCATTGACTGTGTGCAAAAGAGAAGCTGGAGGGGTTCTTCCTAATGGTTTAATGTAAGAACGTTTAAGCAGCTTTTGCCATTGCATTGTGGCCAATGCAGTAAAGAGAAAATAAGATCTCCCTCTGATATTGCTTGGCCCCAAGCAGATTCTTTCAGCTCACACATTTAAAATTGAAGTGCATTCATGATACTCATAGAATATTTTGTGTGTATAATAATATATCTTTGATTTGTTTTGGTTTAATACTTTGTGCTTAATTTTCATCTGGCCAGAGTAGTTATATGAGTGGCTAATGCTTAATGTGACACAAAATCCTAATTGTTATAGGATTGGCCTACATTTTGACTTTTTGGCAGTCTTAAAACTGAACTATATTGTGGTTTTAATTTCAAATAAGTAATATCAGAAGAAAAGTTTGATGAGGATTGGCCTCTATGCCCTGGTTGGCTATTGTGTGAGACAGAATGCTGGACTAGATGGTCTGATCCAGCATGGCTTTTCTTATATTCTTATGTTCAGCTCTAGTACTATTTGGTTTAATTTATTTTGTCCCAAACTGCAAAGCTTTTAGTTATGAATCTGCTTTTAGCAAACCAATGCAGTAGTTAAGAACTTAAGTTTTCTTTCTCACCTTCAGCTCTGAATGTGAGATTTAATGGTGGGCTACAAGAGAAGGTGTCATTAGTTAGCTAGCAGAGTTAGCAGAAGGCGGTTTAAGGAAATGTTATACTTAAATATGAAGACAAAGGTCACACACAAGAGATGCTTGAGCTTGTAAAACGTACATCATGTTGCACACGTTTCTTAATCGCATACCGGGAAAATCCATGGGGAGTTGGTAAGTAGGTATCTGTGACTTATTACTCTAGCACAGCACTATTATATTTTAGTTTTTAGCATTTTTAAAGAGTGGGTAATAGTTATGAGAGATGAAGAACTTGGAATTAAGTACTGTAGTTATACACAAAAGGATAATTTGGTTTTGATAAATTGCTCTGTGCATGTTAACTAATAACACACAAAAAAAATTCTGTAGCATCTTACCAGTATAAAGAAGAGGTTGCATCATTATTAATGTCTAAACTATAGTGTGTCTCACACAGGATTATGGTAAAGGTCAGACCATGTTTCGCTGAATTAAAAGCTATTCTGAGCTATAGCATTCCTAATCAACTCGGACCAAAAGGTGCATAGATCAGTTATAATGAGGCATAGAGAATTTAAATAAACTACATGGTACTGTATAGTGATTTATAAATACACTGTGGTATCCTTTTAACTCATTAACAGTGAATGATAATACTATAGTTATTCTCTCATTTTCTGCTGTGTAACTATTTTTAATTGCAGCATTTCTTTGAAAAAGTGCCCTATGTTTTTCTTCTTCTCTGCTGTTCCATTTTAAAATATGAGCAACCTACTCAGCAAGCCCTTTAAACAGATATGCTTGTATTTAACCTGATTTAGTTCTTCCAAAGGAAATGGGACTAGACTAGTTCAGACCTTTCAATACATACATAGGTAGTTTGTCAAGTGTACATCTACCAATGACTGATACTCGGTGCCAAGTTACATACTCCTAAGCCAAACGATTTAGAAGGAACTAACTCTCCTTATGATCTCGTTGGAAGCCTATCTAAAAACAATTCTCATTTCGGAACACTTAAAATGTATTTGATCTTTCCCCTGACAACCTCCCAAGCATCCTAATAAATCAGTTTTAGACATTTAAATGAAGATCAGGTATATTTCTTAAACTCAAAGTCCAGTGTACATTGGCAAGGACATACTAGAAGATGGTACTGTAGAAGGCATTTCCCAGTCCAGTCTATTTTGCTAGTACAGTTGAATCCATCCTGAATATTCTATCTGTAAACAACCTGTGCCCTTATACCAGTGTTCCCTTGCCTCCTGTTTTAGTTAAGATGCTTTGCACTGCTATTGCAGACCCTGACATGGAGGCCCTAGGCTAGCCCAATCTCATCAGATCTTGGAAGCTAAGTAGGGTCACCTCTAACTATTATTTGGATGGTAGACCACCAAGGAATACCAGGGTGACTATGCAGAGGCAGATAATGGCAAACTACCTCTGAATGTCTCTTCCCTTGAAAACACTGCAAGATTGCCATAAATCAACTGCAATTTATTTGTACTGAAGCCATTTCCTATTGCATGCTCATGAGGGCATATGAGATGGCGGTTAGGGCAGCAAAGTGTGAGTTTACCCCGCCTCTATCACATCTGCAAGCTCTCACCTGGCCCAATTATTTACGGTAGTTTGATCTTTGGCCGCCCTTGAGAAAGGGTGCCGAAATAGTAGTCAGTTGGCTCTTGGCTGTGAGGCATTTGTGAAGTCTTATCACTCCAACGGGACCTTCCCACCACTTTTAATACAGAGAGGAAACTAGAGAGGAAACTCTCTAGACCAGTGGATAGGAAGTCCTCTGGGAGATCGTCAATAGGGGAGTTCCCAGAGGTGCTAAAGGAGGCAGTGATTTGCCCTTTCCTGAAAAAAATATTGCTGGACCCACAGGACTTGGCCAGCTAATGCCTGATTTCTCATCTTGCATTCCTTGGAAAGGTAGTTGAAAGGGCATAGCAGACCAGCTCCTGGCATACTTGGAGGAAACTTCAGTGCTCAGTCCATACCATTCAGACTTCCCTGGCCACGGGTTAGAGATTATGTTGGTCTCCTTGATGGATGATCTCTGGTGCAAGCTGAATAGGGGTGGATCAGCCACCCTCGTATTGCTCCATCTGTCAGCTGTGTTTGATGTGACCGACCATGAGTTGTTGACCCACCACTTTGCCAGAGTGGGGATTCGGGGAACAACCCTTCACTGGCTGTGCTCTTTTTCCCAAAACCAGATACAGATGGTGGCAGAGAGGGAGACCCTGTGATGCCTGTGCAGACTCCCTTGTGGGATCCCACAGGATGCGATCCTCTCCCCTACGCTATTTAACATCTTTATGTGCCCTCTAGGACAGTTGGTCCAGAGCTCCAGACAGGGATGCCATCAATATGCAGATGATACCCAGCTGTATCTACTCATGGGAGGCCATCCAGCCTCCCCCTGGACACATTTGTCAGATGTTTGGAAGCCGTTGCTGGATGGTTAGAGCAGAGCCACCTGAAACTCAGCCTCCTCCCCAAGACAGAGGTCCTGTGGTTGAGCAGGAAAGAGGCAGGATAGGAAGCACATCTACCATCTTTGCGGGGTCTCAAATTAACATCTCACCCACAGCAAGGAATCTGGGAGTGATTCTGGATGCCTCCCTATCAACGGAGGCATAGGTCACTGGAGTATCACACACAACATTTTACCACTGTTGCCAAGCATGCCTACTAGCACCCTACCTGCCCCCATATTGTTTGACCACAATGATTCATGCCATGGGTCACCACTAGACTAGACTTCTGTAACTTGCTCTACACTGGCCTACCCTTGTCCTTGACCCAGAAACTCCAGCTGGTACAGAACGCAGTAGCTAGGGTCCTCACTGGTTCATCTTTTTATTATTATTATTATTATTATTATTATTATTATTATTATTATTATTATTATTATTATTATTATTATTATTATTATTATTATACTTATTTCCCATCTTGGAGGACCCATATCGAGCCTGCGCTGAGGCAACTACTCTGGTTACCAGTTATGGCCTAGATCAAGTTCAAGGTTTTGGTTCTGACATTTAAAGCCATACATGGCTTGGCCCCTGCCTATCTGAGGGACCATTATTCTGTTTATGCACCCCACAGGGCCTTGTGCTCTGTGGGCACTAATCTGTTAGTGGTCCCTGGATCTAGAGAGGTATGCCTGGCCTCGACCCGAGCCAGGGCCTGGTGAAATGAGCTCCTGAGAGAGCTGAGGGTCCTGTAAAAGTTTTGCAGGGCCTGTAAAACAAGTTCTTCTGCCAGGTCTTTGGTTGAGGCTGGGTGGTTTAAGAGCATTGCTCCCCACCCAGGTTTTGCTATGTCATCAAGTGAACCCTTTGTGGATAGTTGTGGAGGGGATGGAAGGTTTTTTATCTTTCTTTCTGCCATCTGGAGGTGTGTGGTTTTAAAGATCAGGGGTTTTATGGGCTTTTATGTAATTCTCCTTGAGACCCACCAAGGGGGAAGGCATACTATAAATGTAATAAACAAAAAAATAAATTTCATGCCCAATCTGGTTTAATGTTTTTGCCTACTGCCAGCTACATCACATCAGGTGAAAATGTGCATTGGGCAGCACAACAGCATTGCCGCATTCTACTGCACTGCCACACCATCCTGAGCATTCTTACGTTGCTGATGCAGCAACACATAACAATATTGAACAACACAGGCAGTTTTGGAAACATGGTATCTCAGAGAATTCACCAGTGAATGCCACTAAAGCGTACTGTTTTTTTTTTTTGTAACTTACAGCTTCTTAATCACCATGTGTTAGGCACATGCATTGATCTGAAAACTGAGGGTGACACAAGATGAACAGTTAACACCATTACTTTCCAATATATAAATGCCCATTGTGGTGGAAAGTCCAATGACTAGAATTTTAAAAGGATTTTATAGATTTGTTAAAGCCAAAAAATGCCTAGGTTTTAAACATATGATATTTTTCTTTCTTAGGTGTAAAACTGTCGTCCATAGCAATGAATAATTTTTTCTATCAAACACAGTCCTGCATTTATACAACACATAGAAATTGTATCAAGATGTAATCTTTTATATTGTGAAGTCAATCTATGTAAGGACTGAGAGCCCAAGGATGAAATCATAAGAGCACTTACTTGGGAGAAAGCCCCAATGAATAAAATGGGAATTCTGAGTAGACATGTTTAGGATTGTTTCTTCACTCCCTCACACATAAAGGCCAGAGAATCACTCTCTTAAAGCAACTAATGTAATTAATTAGATCTGGGAGACACAGCTTTAAATCTCTGTTGTCCTACGGAAGCGTTCTGAGTGACCTTAGGCCAGTCACTTAGCCTAACCTTCCTTATGAGGACAAAATGTAGTCAGGGAGAATGATGGAGCACATTGGGTGCTCGATGGAAGAGAAAAGCAGTGCATACATTTCTAAATAATTAACTATATTTAAATATCTGTACAGCAGTGGTTCTCAGCTTTTTTGGGGTCGTGACCCCAACTTCAGTGGTGGTAGCAGTGGCGTGCATGTGCGTGTGTGGGCAGGTGCAAAACAATCAAGGTGGTCGTTGGCCACTGCCTCTGCCATCTTCCGCCTGCCAGAAGGGTCAACTTTGACACAAGACAGGCAGTTTCCCCAGAGGGGAAAGGAGATGTGGCAGTGGCTCATTTGGGCTTTATGGTCTCTCTCACCCCTTTCTGCTGCCTGCAGATCTCCTGGCCATTGGGAAGGGTAAGGCCTGCACCAGCGGGCGGGCAGGTAGGGGACAGCCATCCCAAGACACCTCACCAGCTCTTCTTGTCCATGCAGCCGGGCAATTTCGGCTCCTCCTCACTGCCTGCCCGCTCGCTCACCTGCCCGCCATCAGCTGGCTTCCACACAGGGCTTTGCAGGGAGGTGGAGAACAGCAGGCGTGTCTGGAAAGCTCCCCCAGGTATGCATGCAGGTACACTGCCTGCTGGCTGCTACTGCCATCACCGCAGCAGTGGCCATCAACTTGGCAAGCCTGCAGAAGGGACCAAGGGACCCCACTTGGAGTCCCAACCCACAGGTAGAGAACCACAGCTGTAGAGTTTCTAGATTCCCCCAACATCTCTCTCTCACACACTCATTCACTGAAGGACTAAATAAATTGCTTTATTTTAATTGTCATGGGCCCATGAGGAGACTTGTGGACATTTATAGTATCTGTTAGTCCTTTAGTTTATGGGATTTTCTTGTTTGGAGCAGAAGGTGGTCTTCTCATCTTCATACAGTTTGTGGTTTATTTTTAGGTACCAGATTTTTCCTTTTAAATGAGTGGTGGTTATAATTTTGGAAATGCCACTTTTTGTTAAATTATTCTGTGCAATTCAGGAGACAGCTTGTTGATTCTTGCCACCCTTGTAGAACTAGAGAACAGAGAAGGAATGGTTCTGTTTGGTGTCTGAAAAGAAAGGATAAGTCTAGCTTGACTGCATAGTAATTTCACCTATCCACTCTTGTATTAAGTGATTATACCACTGGAAGTCAGTAATCTGCTTTGAAGTTCTCAGCTTCAAAAGAATCACCACATGAAGCCTATTCATACAAGCAGGAGTTCCTCTAAACAGCAAAACACCCTCTGCATTTTATTCAGTTGGTAGGATGTCTTTAGGCATCAATAGGATTTGAATACTACCATAATTTTCCCTGAGATTCACAACTAGGTGGGCAAAGTCTTGTAGGCTTTGTCTTGGAGACTGCATTCTCTTAAAAAAAAAAAAGGATAAAACATTAGAGAATGGTTGTGATTACCCGTGTCAAATTATTCCTAGGATTTCCTCACGGTTGTGGCATTCCTGCAGACAGGTCATTTGCAAATTCAAGACAGTGAATTATCCAAACAAATTTGATTAATTGTAGGGTAGATTGTAAACAAGCAGTGAGAGGAAATGTAGTGGTATTTCCTGTTCTTTAAACATATTCACATCTAAAGAGGCCACAAAGAAACAGAATGAAAATCCAAAATATGGATTAGCCGACGTTTGTTGAACATGTTTCACCAATTGAAGTACATTATCTGTATTGAGAGTCCTTGTTAACAGAAGAAGTTGGCTACTTTATGTTTTTTATGTCTGTGTCTACCTTACATTCCATTACATGGTGTAGTTTAGGATCTGGAAAATCCAAATTTTAATCCTTACTGTGCCATGGAAACTTGCTGGCTTTTGGCCATTCACTTTCCTTCAGCTTAACCTATTTCACAGAACCTATACAGTTCCACAGGGCCTGCAAAAGGGAGCTCCTCCACCAGGCATTTAGTTGAGCTCGACCCAAACCACTGCTTCCAATTAGCCCCCAAGCCCTCCCCCACTACGACTGACACTAATCAGCTTTACCCACTGGGCCCCAGTAAAAGTTGAGCTGAGGCTCTTGCAATTTCTATTTTATAATGTTATTGTTATGATCATGTTATTATTGTTATAATGTTATTATTGTTATCACCTGTTACCATGTTATCTGTATCTTTTCCTGTTTTCTGTAAACCGCCCTGAGCCTTTGGGCGGTTTATATTTAATAATATTTAATTTATTATTACAGTAGCACCTTGTGGCGCAGAGTGGTAAGGCAGCAGACATGCAGTCTAAAAGCTCTGCCCATGAGGCTGGGAGTTCGACCCAGCCTTCCATCCTTCCGAGATCGGTAAAATGAGTACCCAGCTTGCTGGGGGTAAATGGTAATGACTGGGGCAAAACACCCAGTATTGAGTCTGCCATGAAAGGCGTCAGACATGACCCGGTGCTTGCACAGGGGATACCTTTACCTTTACTAATTTATTATATTTAATAAATAATTATATTTATTAAATATAATAAATATATAAATAAATGTGTTTAGGATAAAATAGAAGAAAGAAAACCAGTGTTGTAAGCTGCTTTGGATCCCCACTGGAGAAAAAAGTATGGAATAAACAAACAAACAAATGAGTTCTCTTATTATATCTTAAAACTTCTTCAGGCAGCCTTTCTCCCAGTTTATGCAAAATACTATTCATATGGCATGTTCTTACAACATCCATCCGGGATGCCCATGAATATCTTAACTGTATCTTCCATGAGTTGGGATTTCTGCTTCTCTAGTACCTATTCTAACTCATGAAAGCTGCCCTTGGGACTTCTGATGATATCTTTATTAGACAAAGGACTTTTAAACAATGTACAAGCAGGCAGAAAGACAGTTTGAACACATTATAAGCAGGAGATTAGGGGTAAGTCCACAGTCTTCAAAAGGTTGGAGCAATCAGATGAAAACCTGATGCATAGAATAAACAAAGCTCTGGGAAGTGGTCTGTACATCCATGTGCCAGCCATTGTAAAGAAAGCAGTCAGTCATCAAACTCCCCTCCCCCTTCCTTTCTGTCCTTTCAAACTGTAATTTAAGCCCATAAATCACAAGTCCCAGAACAACAATTCATATGTATTTTTCAGGGGGATGTTGACATGAGAATAGTTACTTCAAAATATCCCTTGTAATATATATTATATTCTCCATATCTTATTTCATATAAAGCCAAGTGGAGGTGAGTATTACAAGAATCTCTGGTGCCTCCTCCATCGTGAGTAGGAATTTGAGCTGCTTAGCATGTATGGGAAAATAAACGCTTAAAGTGCCCTTGTCAGTAGGCCAGTAGCCTGAAAGACTCACAGAATAGTTTTGCTCGAGGCCAAACTAGACATGCAGATTTTTAAAAAGCTGGGTCCAGGTTTTGTTATCCCAGTTATAAGGGTAGAGCTTTACAATCATATTTTGATAATAATTGTAATGTCTCTTTTTAAAATGCCTTTGCTTTCAAATGATCCAATGGGAAGAAGTTGTTTTCCTGTTTTCGCTGCTCCACATGCACACGGAGTACCAAAAGTGGGGAAATAACTGCCACAGTGCTGTTTTGGTGTAGGAAAATGGCTTCAGAGGAAAGGCAAGGGCCCTTTCTCCCCATGGTGTCCTGAAGCCAAACAGGGTCTCCTTGATTTAACAGGTATTCCCTGCTGCAGCTGTGTGGCTGCAAGGAACCTGACCTGGGTCTGGGGAATCTGGGCCCAGGTCTTTAAAATCCCACATGTCTACTTTGGGTGGGAAACAAAAGGGATTTTTTAAAAAAGAGACTGCAATTATTTTAAAATATGATTGTAACACTCTGTGCTGCATTTTAGCAAATTAAATCTGCCTAACATAATGCCTGTTATTTATACTGATATCCAATCACTTTTCTTTTGTTTGTTTTCTCTGCAGTTGATGATTTGTTCCTTATCTGGCTCCACCCATTCTTTCTCTTGGTGTTTTTTTGAACTGCTAGATCCTACCATGTTCACTAAATGCTAAGCTTGCCTGAAACTATCTACCGTATTTGCCGGCGTATAAGATGTTTTTGTTTGTTATGTGCGAAGTCGTGTCCGACCCATCGCGACCCCATGGACAATGATCCTCCAGGCCTTCCTGTCCTCTACCATTTCCCGGAGTCCATTTAAGTTTGCACCTACTGCTTCAGTGACTCCATCCAGCCACCTCATTCTCTGTCGTCCCCTTCTTCTTTTGCCCTCGATCGCTCCCAGCATTAGGCTCTTCTCCAGGGAGTCCTTCCTTCTCATGAGGTGGCCAAAGTATTTGAGTTTCATCTTCATATTTGAGTTTCATCTTCATAAGATGACTGGGCATATAAGATGATCCCCCTACATTTCCACTCAAAATATAGAGTTTGTTATATACCCGCCCCACCCCTGCATCTCCCTGTGACCAGCACTAGTGCGCAAGTGCGCATGTGCGAGCTCTGTGTAGACAAGGGGCGGGCCGGAGCACCGCTGCTTCCCGTCGAGCAGAACGGGCCGGTCACACCAAAAAGGCTGGCACCCCTGTCTGGCTGCTGATGCTTGCCACAGCCATGCTGATGACCCACCGCGGGGTTTTACGCATACAATTTCAAAAGTCAATCTATAAGAAGTTGTGTTAATCCAAGAGCTATGTAAACCAACCCTATTACTGTATGTTATCCCCTGCCCAAATGCAAAACAACAGTATATGGATTAAACCAGGTTTTATTAATGACTGGGGATCAAGCTCATTGCATTCAGGAATACAACAGGTGCTAGATTGGGGTGGGGGGTGGGATGGGGTGGAAGAACGATGTGGATAGCCTGGAAAGGCTGCAGCAGCTGTTAGAGCAGGGGTAGTCAACCTATGGTCCTCCAGATGTCCATGGACTACAATTACATGTCCATGGACTACATGGGGAATTGTAGTCTATGAACATCTGGAGGATGACTGGTTGTCTACCCCTATGTTAGAGAACTCATAGTCAGGGGCAGCTCCCACTCAGCAGGGATCTGCAGCCTCCAAGCAGTTCATCACCTTTTCCCCATGAAGTGAGAAAGAAAGCTAAAATCTTAAATCATCTAACAGGATGCAATAAACCAACCCAATAATATTAATATATCAGATTTTGACTCAGCTATAAATAATAAATGATTGATTTTAAGCCAGCAAGTTTTCAAAAAGTATTCGGAATGTACCAATACAAACTTTTTTTTTTGCTTATGCAGGAGGATATTCTTTGCACCTCAATAAGGACACTGGCACCATTCTCATTTGGCAAAAAACTTGGCCACAGCTTTTATTTATATAAATAGAACATGGCACAGCATGGGGAGAAGATCTACCTTCTTGTGGCCAGCCAACCACAAGGCAGCCACTTCACAGCAGGTCACCGCCCTGGTTCCACTGGTGACCTGACTGTATTCCAGGTCCCCCAAAAGGTCTGCTGCCACACAGGAGGTGACTATTGATGGGAACACATCAGCCTTTGTTGGTTACCCATGCCACATGGAAATGTGAGCCCATAATTGAAGACTTCCCACCCCATGGGTGAGGGCTTACCCGGCTTCGTATCCACATAGTCCCTTGCAGGGGCTCCCCTGCATGGGGGAGGCCAGCACACAAGCTTGGCCATCCCCCAAACGGATCCTCTCCATGATTAGACCCACAAGCTGTGACAATTTTATGAATTTTTTCCCAACCAACATTAACTCCAGAACTGTAACATAACCAACCATAAAATGGGGTGTATATATATATATATGTATGTGTGTGTGTGTGGGATGCCTCCTCGGGTGAGAAACAAGGTGGGAAGAGGCTGAATGCAACCACGTGGATCCTCATTAGTGAGAGATGACTGGACTGGCCCCCTCCGCATGTGCCGACACTCTTCCGCCTGCTGCTGCCCTGGGGGATGCCAGGGTTGGAAGTCCCAGACGTTGGCCCAGTCCTTTCAGGGGCTGCATCCCCTGCATCAGCAAAAGCCTCATCTGGGTGAGTCCAGGTTGCTCTTCTCCATCTTGTTATAGTGTGCCTTTCTGATTTGCTGGTTTTGCCTCAAGACATTGAGTTCATTATATATATTTGAAAGCAGTAAAAGTTCTTTTCTGGTCCATAATTGGTGACCATCACTACAACTATCTATATGCAACAAAGGGTAAGTGAATGTACATGCGTGTGTGAGTGGATACAGAGTTTTATTGATATAGAATTCAAAGGGAAGCTTTGCTAAGCGTCAATTTCTTAGGATGTACTGAGCTGATTCTGCACTTACTTTGTTTATTCCATTGTGGATCCTGCTGAATTCAGATAAATTTGATCTTGGGTCTTCCTCTATCCCCCCCCCCCCATTGAAACAGAAAGTGATATTCACATGATTAGGGAAGCTCAGAAGGAGGGGGGAGAGACAAACACAGCAGGAACCTCTTTCTTTTCTTGAAGGGGGGAGAGATGATTGGAGACAGAAGAGGCGGGGTAATAAATCCAAGAGGCAAATCTCTGCTGAGAGAAGTTAGGGCTTCTGGAGCTTCTGCCATGAGAAGTTAGAGCTTCTGGAGCTTCTGCTGTGAGAAGTTAGGGCTTCCCCTTTAAGGGAAGCCTTGCAACCTGGGAATGAGAAAGCCTTTGAACTGACACCCTGGCCAATCAGGGCTTTTCTACAGTGTTGGAGGCTTGGTAGCAAGTTATTTTGGGGGAAGCAGACAGCTGCACACTTACTCATGCCGATTTTTCAAATATCGAGGGTTATATCCACTCCAGGATATTGCGGGGGGAAATTGCCAAAATCAAAATGGAAATCACATTCAGTGTAGACAGTAGGAATTGAATTGACCTGGGATTAGAATAAATGCTCCGTCCAATTTCAGCATAGGTCTCTGGAATGAAGAACTTTGGATTTGGTAGCTGGCATATACAAATGGTAGCTGGCATATACAAATGGGGTACACAGTGCACTATTGCTGGGCAAAACAGGAACAGAACTGTGTAATAACACCACATTGATAGTAATTTATACAATATAGAAAAAGTTTATCAAATACTTTAAGAGAACAAATATAACATTATGATTTTCTGAAAGTGTTGTATAACTGTTTGGAATGCCACTGGAAACCCAAAATCCAAATGAGGAACTGGTATAACCTGTGTTTCGCTTGCAAGTCCTTCCTCAGTGGACCTGACAATTATAACAAATTCAACAAATGCAATAAATATAAGAGAGTTTCAAAATGGAGTGCCTGTAGCTTTAAGTGATGGATTTCCTCAGTGGCTGTTGCTAGGCAACTACAGTGTTCCAATGCTTGGTTATTTCAGTCAAAGCAGAGAGGAAGGAGCACATCTACTTCCAAGCCTATTTTGGCCTTTGAGCATGGGCACCTTGGGCCCAGGCCTCATCTCTGCTACATGGAGGCCAGTTGTAATTCTGGGAGATTTTCAGGTTCCACCTGGAGACAGGCAACCATCATCTTGGAAACAACCTCAGAGTAACGATACCACCTAACTCTCAAGTCTCAACTAGTTAGTTAGAGCTTCCTTGAACTACTATGGCTTCAGAGTAAAATCTAGGAGACCTATGTTCAAACCTTCATCTTGTTCACAGTCACATACATTCAACCTAACCTACCTCACAGGGTGCAGATAAAAAGGAAGAGAGGCACATAATGTGAGCTGCTTTGGTCTCCACTGTGGACAAAGGTGGGATATAAATGAAATAAATAACATATCTGAAGATGGAAGGCAGAAAAAAGGTAGATTGGTAAATGACTGAGAAGAGCATATATGGTTTGCTAGGAGGGAAAGAAGAAATAGTGTGGGAAAGGGATAGAGGGGAAAGTGAAGTACCACCTCACAGAGGGGTATAGTGCCATTGACCCTTAGAAGCAACAATTCCCTCTAGGGGAACTTGAGTTGCCAGTATTCAGTTGGGGGCTAGTGAATAGCCAGAATTGCAACTGCTCTTCAGATGAAAGAGGTCAGTTTACCCCTAGATTTCCAGTAATTTCCCAATGGAGCTGACAACCCTCAAGGGGAACTGATCTCTCTAGCTGGGGGATCTGTTGTGATTCCAGGACATCTTCAGCCATCACCTGGAGGTTGGCAATCACAAAAGAAGCAAAGGCATCCCCAAAAGGGAATGGGGGCTTTCAGGAAAGGGAAAGAGGAACTTGTGGGGGAGTTCGAAATGATATACCTCCTGCAAGTGCTTGCGGGTCCCCAATTGTAAATACATGTAGGTAAACTGACTCAAGAATTTGAATTGATCAATCATTGGTATTTTAAATAATCAAGTGGTTACATTTTAAATGTACAGTTTGATAACCAGAAGCTCCTAGATTTCATAAACAGCCACTATAGCAACAGCTGCACTAATTGTCCTGAAGACATT
Organism: Paroedura picta; assembly: GCF_049243985.1. Taxonomy (NCBI): domain Eukaryota; kingdom Metazoa; phylum Chordata; class Lepidosauria; order Squamata; family Gekkonidae; genus Paroedura; species Paroedura picta. The sequence goes on from NC_135375.1 coordinate 41,351,453, forward strand.
CAGGAGGGCACATGTTATAATCCTGTGTTGATTTTTGGAAGAGGTTATTCACTGGCAAAATAATTTGCATGGGATCAGTAAAGTTTGGTGGAAAGAAGTAGTATGTTTTAAAAAGATGATTAAATAGCTGCAAACTGCAAAGGTCTAAAAAGTACATGCTAATACATGTATTAGAGTTTTTAAATTATTGAATCTCCTGAATGTCCTATTTAGAAAACCAAATCATCTTGAAAAGTCAGGCCATTCTGAACTTGCCTGGTTTAATTGAGACTATACCTGACCAAACTGGAAATAAATATTAATGTTATTTTATTAATGTCACTTCTCAGATTGCTAAGATTTAGAAAGTCTGATCATCACATTATATAAAATTGAAGTGATGATTCTGTTTGACTCAGTACTTGGTTAACTGGGGATTTTTGAAAAAAAAATCAAAGATAAACTACTATGGATTTTCCAGCCCAGCTTGCAAAATGACATCCATTTTGCTAGTGTACAAGCACTGAAAGTGTTCCTGTATATTAAATACAGGAATCTTAGGTTATCTACAGATGGAATAGTACATAGATGAGGGAGATACGCAGTCAAATGTTAGCCCACCAGTACAAGAAGGGTTAGCCCATGGCTAAACTTAGAATCATAGAATCATAGAACCATAGAGTTGGAAGGGGCTATGCAGGCCATCTAGTCCAACCCCCTGCTCAACGCAGGATCAGACCAAAGCATCCTAAAGCATCCAAGAAAAGTGTGTATCCAACCTTTGCTTGAAGACTGCCAGTGAGGGGGAGCTCACCACCTCCTTAGGCAGCCTATTCCACTGCTGAACTACTCTGACTGTGAAAATTTTTTTCCTGATATCTAGCCTATATCGTTGTACTTGTAGTTTAAACCCATTACTGCGTGTCCTCTCCTCTGCAGCCAACGGAAACAGCATCCTGCCCTCATCCAAGTGACAACCTTTCAAATACTTAAAGAGGGCTATCATGTCCCCTCTCAACCTCCTTTTCTCCAGGCTGAACATTCCCAAGTCCCTCAACCTATCTTCATAGGGCTTGGTCCCTTGGCCCCAGATCATCTTTGTCGCTCTCCTCTGTACACTCTCGATTTTATCTATGTCCTTCTTGAAGTGACGCCTCCAGAACTGCACACAGTACTCCATGTGTGGTCTGACCAGTGCTGTATAGTATATACAATGGGACTATGACATCTTGTGATTTTGATGTGATGCCCCTGTTGATACAGCCCAAAATGGCATTTGCCTTTTTTACCGCTGCATCACACTGCCTGCTCATGTTTAGTTTACAATCCACAAGTACCCCAAGGTCTCATTCACACACAGTGTTACCTAGAAGCGTGTTCCCCATCCAGTAGGCATGCTTTTCATTTTTCTGACCCAGATGCAGAACTTTACACTTATCTTTATTAAATTGCATCTTGTTCTCATTACCATTGTGTTCAGACAGTTGTTTTTCTTTTAAAAGTAGATTTGATCTGATACCTGTGAATTCCACTTTCCTTGGTCATATCAGGGACCAGCCTGTAGAACGTATAGGGTTCGAACTGCCAAGTAGAGCAAAATTCATGGTGGGGGTCTGTGTTCAGAGTGACCCTGCATTTTCTAAAAAGTCTTGTGAAAGCTGGGGGCCTGTAGGCACAGAGGAGGAGGATGGATGGCTGCAATGGAAAAGAAGTAACCCCCACACTCATGCTGTTTTGTGCAAACCCTTGAACAAAGCAAGAGCTTGCAACATTGTGTGTGTCTGTCTGTGTGTGTGAATTTCTGCTGATTTTCTATTCCTATTGTAGCTGAAAGTTGCTGTTAAAGGTCAGGGTTTTACTCAGGAACAATGTGGGATACTGTTCCTCATTACTTCAGTAAAAGCCCTGACCTTTAGCAGCCATTTTTGGGGAGAGGTTCAGTAGGCTGGAAGAAGAAGGGGAATGTAAGATCCCATAAATAAGCTCTGGTTTAATTATGAACACTGGGAGCAAACATACACACACATAATTGTACATGCATGTCCTGCCAAATGAAAGTAAGATTTTTCAGTGCTAATGAAATTGATTATCAGTAACATAGTGCAAGTTATCATATATAATTAAACACCAATTTAAGACTAGCCATACAGATACATGCAGTGTTTTCTGAATTCTAGACAACGCTTAGGAACGTTATGAAAGATATTGTGTCTTGCTCCTCTGTTCTGAACAGGACAGCGTGGAGAAATAATTTCACACTGCATATAATACATTTGGTATGAAGGAAACTTGAAAATTATTTAGTTACAGATTCTCTGACCAGGCTTGCAAAATGGCATACATTATGTTAATAGAGAAGCATTTGAAAATGAAGTTGAATATTAAACACAGGAAGTTTGGATTCTAATGTGAAGGTAGGCATCATCTTAAGTAAAAAAGCTTGTTTTAGTAGTTCCATTTTGCTCATTAAGTTACTGTCAACCTGAATGACAACTTAACTGATGACTGCTAAATCAGAATGTTTGGATTTAAACCTAATGAGATTAACAGTGTCATTCGTGGCAGAGCTACACCCTTCTAAACCCTTTGACTTCTACTGGTTTAGTAGTGTATAGTTGTCCTTCAGATGGCACTATAAACAGACATTGCAAAAAAGGTTATTAGTCCTATACATTACAGTTTCCAAAATATGAAAATCCCTGTGACCTTCACTAGCTCCCAAACTCCCAGTTTTCTGAGGGTCTGTTCTCATAAATGGCTCCACACTTTCTCCCTGGTAATTCATAACTCATCACATTTGTCTATGTAGGCAAACAAAGCCCTTCACATTGTCATCTGTTTGTGGGGGAGGGGACAAAAGGAATTTATCCCTGCTGCCCAGACAATTTGGTTTATTCCAAAAACACCAGGTGCTGGTCCACCATGGCCCTTTCAATTACCTTGCCTGGAATGCAAGATGTGAAACTGGGTGGTAGCTGGTGGGGTCCCGCAGGTCCAGAGATGGTTTCTTCAGAAAAGGGCAAACCACCACCACCTTGAGCCAGTGAGGGAACTCTCT